>NW_028227258.1:23412500-24110000 GCF_978045245.1 Mus caroli
GAATTATCCAGAGCCAGAGCACAGCCATAAGCTCAACACCACAGTCTAACCTACTCCAAACACTTCTGTCCAAGGGCAAAACTTTATAGTCAAAATGGAAGCTTACAGAGAAGACAGAGAAAGTGGCCAGATACAAAAGTCTCAATAGACTTCTTGGGTATACTGCAGAGGGAACCAGGCCATAGGGTCTGTTGGGGGTGGGGAAGAGCTAGTTACCCTATTAACCTCAGTCTTCTACTGATTGCAGTAGTATCCGCATAGCATTAAAACATAATGTGAGCCAGACATGGTTTAGCATTCCTGAAATCCACCTCTGGAGACTGAGGCAGGAGGATCTTGAGTTTGAAGCAAGCCCTCGACATATATAGTCTTTCTCACAACAAACAAATATAGTTTGCATGCTCCAATAAATGATAAATAAATAAATGGATCAAATTATACTGGTTCTCAACAAACAGAAAGCCAAAATGTTTTCTCTGAATTCTAACAACTTTTACATTTTTTTTTTTTTAACTTCAGAACAGTCAAAGAAACCAACAGATGATTTTCTAGTTGAGGTAATGTTTCTGGAAATAATCTTAAGTTTGTCTCTTGGGCCACCATTCCTCTTTCCTTCTAGAAGTTTAAACACTCTGTACATGATATAGCAGTCTCCACAAGCCTCCACACTGCCTTAGTTGAAAGTAAAACTCAACCTACCTTTCTAAGGTTGCACTCTTGAAGCACAAACCAAGAGAGCTGTAGAAAGCTGTCCTCAAATGACTATAAACAAAACCACAAGCACAGAGTCATTTGTGAAGAGCAATTTGTCATCCGGCAAAAGCCAGATCACAGCCATAAAGATAACTGTAGGAAAAAGCCAAGGCATGCCAAAGGACTGCTCTGACTATTCCTATATGTATCAAATACAGCTACAGATACTTTTTATAGGAGGAGACAAGACCTCAAGAACAGAGATAGCTCCTCAGAGATAAGCTGTTTCCTCTGTTGAGAAATGACTTCAAGAATGACAATTGACATAAAGGTTTCAGAAAATAGGGACTAAAATAATGTTTTCCTGTACTGCATACTATGTGCATTTTAAAATAAAAATATATTCTTCAAATTTTTTCCACTCAGCATACGTGTTGCTTTCCACTTGTTAAATAGGGATATAATATTCAAAGAGATCAAAATAGATGATCATCTCAAAATACTAATCCTGAAAATCTTATGCATGACAAAATGTTGTCTGGAAGCTGTGTCAGGACTTTTAAACCAATGACATAAAATGTGAAGGAAAAAAAAAAAAAAAGCCCAAGAGAAGCCAAGCCACGGCAGCGTGCCCATCTGAAACTCAGGAGTCATCAATAATTTTTTTTTCTGTAAACAAAATCTTCCAGTAGAATCCCTATCCAAACAAGTGTGGGATAAGAGTACTGTTTCCTATTTTGAATCTACATTCCGCACTTATATATCACTTCTGAAAAAAAAACATAAATCAGAATTTTGGAGTTCTGGGTGTGCCTATGTACTACTGGAGGAAGTCATTTATAAAACTCGACACTGAAACATGAGGCCAAAGAACCATGACATGGTTGGATCTGGCTCTGCTTTTTAACTGGTAAACATATCAAGCAATTAGTTGTACATAGCTTACTTGATGACAATAACAATCTAAATACACACTTTAGAAATCCACATTTGACATCTAAAACCGGGAATGTGACAGGACTTTTTTTCAAACACATAGTATCATCTTTGCAAACTATTACTTTGTTTAGGAAACAAAGTATCTTTGCGTTGGAGTTCTGCCTAAACGTCACACATTAAGGAGATACGTGCTGATCATTGCACAAGACGGTGGTGCATCTGAGGCTTTATCACCATTTTTTTTTACAGAGTTATTCCTATTCCATCTTTATTTTGACGGCTCTATGAATCCTACTTTGAAGTAGGAATGATTCCAATATAACCAAAACGAGAGAAAATATTTTATTCTCTCACAAAAGAAAACATAACACACACGCACGCACGCACGCACGCACACACAGCACAGCAGCACAACACAACACAACTCAAAACTTTAAAATCTGAGTAAACGTAGGAGCGAGTATCCTTTCTAAAGCTCCAAAGAACATGGATCAAGTCTTAGGGAGGGCTGGGTTACTTTCACCTAAGTGTTCCTGGAGCAAATGACTTGATTGCTTTGCACTCTAGCTAAGTGCTCTGCTGCATAAGATAAGGTTTCTGATCTCACACACACACACACACACACACACACACACACACACACACACCGCCCCCATCACTCCTTCCAGTTTCAGAGGCCGGCTCTGCACAGGCTGGTGTCCATCTCAGCTTTGCTCAGAACCCTGACCCCAAGAATAAGTGTCACTACTTAATCCTCTCGAATCTGCAGTTCCTCTCCCCATTCCACATTGGAATACAGTGAGAATGGTGGGGATCCCTCTAAAGGATAGAAAGGGCAACCACGTTGTCCCCTTCCTCACCCCACACATCCCCTAGGCTTCTCCTAGCCAGCAACCCAGAGCCATCCCCTGCCAGTTGTACACATACATATCATCCCTAGCAATAAAGACAACCAAATAGCCCGTTACCAAGGGGGTGCTAGGAGCTTGGGGGAAGGGAGCACGGTGAGCTTCCCACCCTAAAGGTGTGCACCAGCGGGGAACCCTTTAAGAGCAATGACAGGTTGGCGGCAGTCAGCCGTGGGTGACAAGGGAGGTCGACAGAGGATCGCCACCGCTCGCGTCGCTCCAGGCCTGCGGGGAAATCCCGGGGCGGCAGCGGGGGCTCCGGTCGTCCCCCGCCTGGCGCTGCCCCCACGCGGCCCCGGTCCCCCCGCCCCCGCGGCGCGCGGCAGCCGGAGCTGGGCTCCCCCCACGCTCTCCCGCTCTCTCGCGAGTCCTGTGCAGGCCCTTCCCGCGGAGGGGGAGGGGGCGCCCAGGGAACTGCTGCAATGGAGCGCCTGGAGCAATGTGCCGGGGCGAGCCAGTCCGCGGCAAGCCATGGCCACATTAAAATGCCCTATTAATTTTTTAAAAGCCATAAATCACCTCCCCTCCCTCTACAAAGAGCAAACCATAAACCCGATCCCATGCAAGCCCGCGAGCAGCCACCCACTTCCTATTTCTGTCACAGCAGCTACACCCTGCCAGCAGTCACCCCCCCCCCCGGGCGCCCCCTCCCGCCACCGCCACCCCCGCCACCGCCTCCCAGCCACTCAGCCATTTGCCAACTGCTGCCCCCCGTCCACAAAAACAAACAAATAAATACATAAATAAAAATAAATGCCCCGATTAGGGCCGGGTGGGCGGTGTGGGGGCAGGGCGCGGTGAAGGAAGGGATCGCCTCTTGCAGGAGATCCTAGAAGGTCCCCGGCGCTAGCCGGAGAGGGACGACCGGGGCGGGGGAGGGGAGGACAGTCGCCTGCGGCACTCGGTGCACCCCGGGCCGACGCGGCGCTGCGCTTACCTTTCACCACCCTGTCGGTCGTCGACAACTTGGGATCAATCGCCTTGGGCTCGGACATCTCCAGCCACCGGGAGGGGGGGACAGCGACGCGCTGCTCGTCCCGTCCGACTGCACACCCCGACCGCACCGGCGGGCCAGACACTCAGCGCCGCCGCCGCCGCGCTGCAAACCGCTCGGCTGGAGCTCCGGGCTCTGGGCTGGCTCGAAAGTTACTGCCGGCTCCGCGCGTCCCTCCTCCGCCGCCGCCGCCTTCACTCCTCCTCCGCCGCCGCCAGCCCCGCCGCCTCGCTCCGGGCTGCGCGTGTGTGCTGGTTATTTATTTATTTTCTGAGCACGCCTCCCGGTTCTTCTTTTATTCTTGGGGACGGGGCGGGGGATGGGGAGGAGAAGCACACGCGAGCACCCACCCCGGCACCGACACCGGGCGCCGCGCAATGGAGCCCCCACGCGCGCACACGGTCGGGATTAAGACCGATCACATGGGGAGGGCCGGGGGCGAGGGAGGAGAGGCAGGGCCGCGGATGTCAGCGCTGCCAGCCGCGCCTCAGCTTCCCGGTGCTGGAGAGGCGGCTGCCGCTGCGGCCGCCGCTGCTTCCCCACGCCGATTGTCGCCGGGCGCCGCTGGGGCCGCGGCAGCCGTAGACGTCCCGCCGCCGCGCTCGTCCGCGATCCTCCTCTGCCTCGCGGCGCCGCTGCTTCTCCACGCACAGGCAACAGCCGCTGAGCTCGGTGGACACAGTCCGGGGCACAACCTCGCCTCCGCCGCCGCGCCGGCCGCCGCCACCACCGCGCCCGCCTCCGCCTCCTCCCCTTCCTCCTCACCGCCCCCGCCTCCAGCGCCCTGGCCACCTCCTCCTCGGGGTCCGCCTTAGGGCCCGCCCCACGTTGCACCTCGCAAGCTCATTGGCTGGAGAGCGCGTCCCTCATCGCTAAGGCGGTGGTCTGGATGACCGCCCCGCCCCCTGCTCTGTTTTCTTCGGGGTGCCAGTCAGTCCCGTGGGCCTGCTGCCTCCACCGCCCTGTGACCGCTCAAGTGTCACTGGAGTGGGCAGGGAGGAGGGAGGCTGGACTGGGAGTAGGGGCCGGGAGGAGCTGGTCTGCTGCGTGCCCCCGCGCCCGCCCACTCCCGAGGTCCTGCACACACTCCCGGGTGGGTCTCGGCCGCTCCAAGTGTGTGCGTGGCCCGCAGTAGCGAGTTCGGAGACCGAGGAGGGAGGAAGGAGGAGCGCCCGACGCTCCGGGCCGCGGCGCAGCTGCTGTCGCTGCCGCAGCTGTCCAGGGAGGATCGCCAAGGAAGGCGACGAGTAAACAGCTTACCTTGGGGAGTCAGCTCTGCCTGGGCTAGGTGGACAGGGATTACTGATAGTGGGGAGGTTAGGACGCGTGCACAACTTCACGGGAAGAAACGAAAGTGTGTTTGGGGCGCTGCGGGACTCGGTGGCTGGCTGGCTAGCTATCCAAGGTGGATGGGAACAGACTGGAGCCTATGCGACCCTGGCTGTGCTCAGTGACCCTGGACGCCCTAGGAGATAAGAGGAGTCAGAAAGACTCAGGAGAGGTCGCCTTTTCCCTGTTCACAGGAGCTAGCAGTCACTGGTGGCGATAGGTGACACTAAATGTCTTCCTGTTCCTTCCAGTCAGTCACTCAGTGCCCAAGATGCATGTAGGGCCTTGGCTTGTTGCAGTTTCTCACAAGTCCCTCATAAGAAGGAAAATAAGGGACCCGAGTATAAAATGCACTTCAAAATATCATCTGCCTCCCGAGTTCCAGGACAGCCAGAGCTATACCCTGCCTCGAAAAAACAAGCAAACAAACAAAATATCTTCCTGGCACAGCCCTCCCCCTGGCCTACCACAACCCCAAGGACCAGCAAGGAAATTATGAAGAGAGCTGAATAAATTTCTCACCCTTGTCCTTCCTGTTTTACTTTCAAATTCCTTCAGTATCAGGGTTTTCCTATTTCCTGAATTGGACTGTAAGCTCAATAAAGGGCCTACAAAAAGGTGTGGGAAGCTGCTGGAGGCACACTCCTTTAGTCCCAGCATCTGGGAGGCAGAGGCAGGAGGAGCTCTGTAAGTTCCAGGCCAGTCTGGTCTACAGACTGAGTCCCAGGACAGCCAGGACTGTCTTGGAGGGGAGTGGGGGAAGTTTAGGAAGCTAGGAGATGGAGCCAGAAGAACTGATCTGGCCACAGGGATTAGATGAAACTCAAGTCCAAAAAAATAAAATAAAATTTAATAGCAAATTGGTCGCCCTGGGGCATGACAACTAGGTAGCCTCAAGGATTTTAGGACAGAGGATGTGAGAAGGCTGGCCTGCCAGTCAAAAGGAGAGATGGAGTGGGTGGTCACATCCCATCAGCAAAGGGAGGCTGCCCTGGTGGCCAGATTTCTACTGCTAAATTTGTCACCTCTAGGGTCCTTGCTCTCAATAAGATCTATATAGCCCAGTGGAATTTTCAGGGAACATAAAATTATCTCCAAGAGGACTCTGTAATCTCCTCAGTTAGGGGTTGTTGCAAACAGCCTCCTGGGCTAGAGCAGAGCTAGTTGCCAAGGCAGATTTGGGAAGCTGGTCCCTGGCCAGATGGCTGGAAGAGAGGGAAGGACGCCAAGACCTGTGGGTGAGCAGGGCCTGCTTCAGGAAAGACCAGGAAACCTTTTCTGGGGATCCTCACTTTGAAAGCCAAGACTCCCTCACCCACACGCTGCTCACGGATGCAACTGTTATTTAGAGTAGCTCTCCCCTGAGCATAGGAACGGCATCCTTGAGCTAGGATCAGGGGCTGAAATTATCAAACACATTGAAAAGTTTGATAATAGAAATACGAACTAAAGGGTGTTTCAGAAACACCCTTCAATCCATCCCAAGTCCAGATAAGGGGTGTGTGTGTGGAGGGGGGATGACAAATGGTAATCACTTTGCACAGCACATCTTTCTATCATCAAATACTTTTAGCGTGTGTGTGTGTGTGTGTGTGTGTGTGTGTGTTTCCCTAAGCACTGTAATGTAGATGCATATTAAGTCAAGTTGGATTCTTAAGTACTATACAGGACCATGCCAACCAAGGAATAGCTAGGTCCAGACACCTGGCCTACTCACCCAGATAGCCAAGGCGTCCATCCCTGTTAGCCAGTCATCCCTTCCAATGGCCAGCTCTCTGCTATAGCTGTCCCTTTCCTTTTCTCCTTAAATCCTGCTAGAGTTCCCAAACAGTTCTTGACTATATTCAAACTGACAAAGATTAGCTTACATTTGGAATTTGCATTTTCAGTGTGACAGGTTCAGTTTTCAGGAGCTGACTTTAGAAATGTCCTTTGCTTATGAAGAAAAAGTAAAGATTTAAAAAAAAAAAGTCATAAAAGACAACATTTCATCCACTACAAGAAATAATATACTTTTCCTTCCTTTGTTTAATTATCTCTAGGAAGCAGCTTTCCCGTTTGGAATTCCCTTTCACAGCCCAACCATGATGAGTCCGTGAGATTAGTTCTTGGTATTGATAATCTGGACCAAGTTGTCTGTGACATGCCAGCAGAGTGATGGAGCACTGATACGCACCCTTCCATCTGTAAGCTTCTTCAGCTGAATACAGAGCTTTCTAAGACCCTGCTATGGGCAGAGTATCAAATAGCAACAAGTCTTATTATGACAACATCAAGAACTGTTGATCACCTCCTTAGAAAGACTGCGTGAGGCTTTAAATGAAAAAGAATTAATCATTTCTGTGTTAGTCGCTAGGATTTATCGATGTATTCATTAGGAAATTAACATACAGCCATTGCTTATTTTATTCCAAAGTAAACTGTATACTAAAATACAAAAGTGCTACCTCAGTGTTATGTAAGAGAGCAACCAGGTAACTAAAAACATTCACACCTGTCTTAATACATGAACATCTAATCTTCATTTCTGTAAATAAACAATTCATGTACCAGTTATGTTTTGAACAACTGTACAAAGTACTGGCTCATTTCTCAACAAATGTGAAGAATAAAGGATTCAGTCAGATAATTCCCTTTAGTCTTGATGCATAGGTCTTACAGATAAGTCATCCCTGCAAGGATCAATGTGTAAGTTGCTGCTTCCACACAGAGTTATGTATTGGAAGATTGATGGAGTGTCTTAGTTAGGGTTTTATTGCTGTGCACAGACACCATGACCAAGGCAACTTTCAAATGGACAACATTTAATGGGGGCTGGCTTACAGGTTCAGAGATTCAGTCCATTGTCAACAAGGTGGGAACATGACGGCATCCAGGCAGGCATGTTACAGCTGGATCTTAGAGTTCTATATCTTCACCTGAAGGCTTCTAGCAGAATACTGGCTTCCAGGCAGCTAGAAGGAGGGTCTTAAAGCCCACACCCACAGTAACACTTCCTCCAACAAGGCCACACCTACTCTAACAGGGCCATACCTTCTAATAGTGCCACTCACTGGATCGAGCATATACAAACCATCACATGGAGTGGATGTTGGGGGGGCAGATTTGGGGTTTTGTAATCCACAGTACTGAAGTGATTTGCACAATTTTCACATCATAGATAGTGAAGAACAACTTGTACTTTTTATGTGTACATTATGTGCTGGCACATAATTTTGTGGTTTTTGTCAACTTAACACAAGCTGGGGTGATATGGAAAGAAGGAAGCTTAATTGAGAAAGTCGCTCTAGGAATGGCCCATAGACATAGCTGTTGGGCATTTTCTTGACTAGCGATTGATGGAGAAGGACCCAGTCCACTGTGGGTAGTACCACCATCTGCAGGTGATTCTGGGTGTTTAAGAAATCAGACTTAGCAAGTCATGGGAAGCAAACCAGTCAAAAGCACTGCTCCATGACATTTCCCTCAGTGCCTGCCACCAGGTTCCTGTTTGAGTTCCTACCTTGACTTCCCTCAGTGATTAAAGTAGTACCAGGGAGTAAAAGAAGAAATCAATCCTTTCCTTTGAAAGTTGGCTTCATGGCCAGGATGTGGAGAAAGAGGAACACTCCTCCATTGTTGGTGGGATTGCAAGCTTGTACAACCACTCTGAAAATCAGTCTGGCGGTTCCTCAGAAAATTGGACATAGTGCTACCGGAGGATCCTGCAATACCGCTTCTGGGCATATATCCAGAAGATGTCCCAACCAGTAAGAAGGACACATGCTCCACTATGTTCATAGCAGCCTTATTTATAATAGCCAGAAGCTGGAAAGAACCCAGATGCCCCTCAACAGAGGAATGGATACAAAAAATGTGGTACATTTACACAATGGAGTACTACTCAGCTATTAAAAAGAATGAATTTATGAAATTCCTAGGCAAATGGTTGGACCTGGAGGGCATCATCCTGAGTGAGGAAATACAATCACAAAAGAACTCAAATGATATGTACTCACTGATAACTGGATATTAGCCCAGAAACTTAGTATACCAAGATATAAGATACAATTTGCAAAACACATGAAACTGAAGAAGAAAATGAAGACCAAAGTGTGGACACTTTGTCCCTTCTTAGAATTGGGAACAATCACCCATGGAAGGAGTTACAGAGACAAAGTTTGGAGCTGAGACAAAAGGATGGACCATCTAGAGACTGCCATATCCAGGGATCTATCCCATAATCATCCTCCAAACGATGACACCATTGCATACACTAGCAAGAGTTTGCTGAAAGGACCCAGATATAGCTGTCTCTTGTGAGACTAGGCCGGGGCCTAGCAAACACAGAAGTGGATGCTCACAGTCAGCTATTGGATGGATCACAGGGCCCCAAATGGAGGAGCTAGAGAAAATATCCAAAGAGCTAAAGAGATCTGCAACCCTGTAGGTGCAATAACATTGTAAACTAACCAGTACCCCGGAGCTCTTGACTCTAGCTGCATATGTATCAAAAGATGGCCTAGTCGGCCATCACTGGAAAGAGAGGCCCATTGGACATGCAAACTTTATATGCCCCAGTACAGGGGAACGCCAGGGCCAAATAGTGGGAATGGGTGGGTAGGGGAGTGGGGGGGAGGGTATGGGGGACTTTTGGGATAGCATTGGAAATGTAATTGAGGAAAATACATAATAAAAAAATAATTAAAAAATAAAATAAAAAATAAAGACAAAAAAATAAAAGAAAGAAAGAAAGAAAGAAAGTTGGCTTCAGTCCTGTTGCTTTATCATGGGAATAGAAATCCTAAGACATCTGCTTTGTTAGTTCCAGAGGAAATAAGTAAGTAAGTGAACAAGCAAATGGTAGATAAATAAATAAGAAAGGGAAGAGGGAAAAGAGAAATGAATGAAGGAATTAAATATACTGTGTTCTGTATTCTACTTGGAAAAGAACATATTTTTCAAGATCTGGACATTTCCTTGGTTCATTGGAATAAACTCAACCTACATCTCTTGAATGTGTTTTTAATTCAGGCACTTAGCATTTTCTTGAGTTTTCAAAATCAAAATGGAAGTATAGTTTCCTCTCACTGTGTGCCATTGTCTAGTTTGGGTAACAGGATAAGGTTGGCTTCATAGAATGAGTTGGATAGTATTATTTTCCTTTCTATTTGATGGAACAGTTTGAGGAATAATGGTGTTACTTTTTCCCTGAGTAGTTGGTAGAATTTTGGTTGTGAATCTATCTGGTTCAGGGCCTTTCTTTGTTAGGGTACTTAAAAATAATTAAAGGAAATAAAGCCAAAGAATGCAAACTCCCTGTTTCTCAGGAATCCCGGGCAGCCCTGACACTTACTATGTAGCACAGGACAACCTTGACCTTCTGATCCTCCTGTCTCTGTCATAAAAGCTGGGATTACAGGCATTTGTAACCATTCATCAACATACTCAGTTGTACACAATGCTGAGAGTCAAACTCTAGGCTTCATGCACACTAGGCAAGCATTCTACCTACTGGGCTGAATCGTCATTCCTTTTTTTCAATGTCATTGTTTACTATGAGTTTAAGTTGTTTATTATTAACTTAAGTTGTTATTTTCTTGATCTAATTTAGCAAATTGTACATGCTTAGAAATATACCTACTTCTGCTAGCTTTTCCAGTTTTTTGTAACATAAATTATCAAAATATTTCTTAATGATTAGAAACTATTTTAATATTCTAAGGTTTATTTCTCTTATCAGTTTAGGTCTTCTATCTTTCATTTGGTTATTTTGTCAGGAGTTATCAATATTGTTTATTTTTCCAAAAAAATAAAATCTTTTAGTGATTCTCTATATTATCTTTTTAGTGTTTATTATTAATTTCAACTCTGATCTTTATTATCTCTTGCCACTCATTACTTTGTGGTTTGGATTATTTTTATTTTTCTAAGATCTAGAAATGCATCATTAGGTTATTTGTCTAAGATTACTCTCATGTTTTAATTTAAGCACTCATAGTGGGAACGTTTCCTTTCAGAATTCCCTGGATTGTATCCCAAAGGGCCCAGTGAGTTCTAATCTTTTCATTTCATTCTAGAAGCTTTTAAGTTTCTTTCCTGATTTCTTCAGAGGCTCACTGATCATTCAAGAATGCATTATCCACTCTCCAAGTATTTATGTAGTTTCTGTGTGTTCTCCTGCTTTTGATTTCCGATTGTGTTGCTTTATGACTAGATCAAGAAATTATTTTGACTCTTTGTATTTGTTAAGACGCGATGTATGGCCTACAATGTAGTTTATGAAGAGAAGGTTTCTTGAACTGCTGAGATATACCTCATTTGTTGTTTGGAAGATGCTGTGTTTATCTATTATGCCCACCCAATCTAAGGTATAATTAACCTCTTTATTTTTAGTGTGTGTGACCAAAAAGGTGAATGTGGGATAATGAAGTCACTCACAAATGTTTTATATGAATTATTCTTTTTATTATTATGTAGTGTTCTTCTTTACTTCTTCCTATTAATTTTGGCTTGAGATATACTTCATCAGATATAAAAAAAGCTGTACCTGATTGTTTTTGACTTTCATTCAGTTGATAGATTAACTTCTATCCTTTGTCTCTCCACTTGTGGTTATCATTGTTAGTGAGATGTGTTTCTTGGAAACAACAGATAATTGTGTCTTTAAAAAAAAAAATTCAGTCCTCTTCCAAGGATACAGAAGGACTAACATACATATGAACTAACAGAGGGATTGCCAGCTTACACAACCTGCAAAGGCTCAAACCAGGTGCTCAGAAGGAGAAATGGAAGTGAGTTCCCTTCCTTAACCAAGAAATTATCTCCCATTGACAAACACTTGCAAAGGAAAAATTGGTTTTCTCTAAAGGAATCTCAAAGGGCATATAAAGCAGGATTAAGGGCAAACCCCATGTTCAGCAGTAGATGACCAACCAAATGAATTCAATGATGTTTTTGTAGCTGTGTTTTGTCCCATATTGTTTGTTTAGGCATTTTTTCATCTTACTGGTCTTTTAGTTGTTTATATGGTTTCCAATTTTGTATTTTAATGGGTTTTGACTTGGAGTGTGTGTTTTAGTGTTTTGTTTGAAATTCAGATTTGTTTGTTTGTTTTTTATATATGCCTCTCTCTCTTTCTAAAGAGAGAAAGAGAGAGTGTGAGAGAGCAAGAGAGAGAGAGAGAGAGAGAGAGCCTTGAGATAGATGTATAAGGATATGGGGAAGATCTGAGAGAGGAGAAACTATGATCAGAATATATGGTAAATTTTTAATAAAATAAAGCAAATATGAATACATAAAATTTAGTCACACTTTTTTTTCCTAGAACTTCAATTTCCTTGATGATATTTTTTTCTTTCTTCCAGGTTACTGATGTTTTATCTGCTTCTTTTTTATCTTTATCTTGTCATTGATCCTTTTTACTAGTAACTCACTGAAGTCTACATCTGGAATTGTACCTAATTCAGTATCTTCTCTTTTTTTCTGTTTTTAAATGTAGGTCTTTGTTAGCTTGAGCCCCTTTCTGATTTTATTGAGGGGTCCTTGTTCAAGTAGCCTGTACTTGAAGGATCAATCTTTAGTACCACTCACAAAGGAGCAAGCAGACTGCTTTTGGATGAGGCCTCTACTCCGCATCCCCACTCTGGAGCTGTGCTCAGTTTGGTTTTCTCCTTTTCCCTTACACTATGTCCTATGACTTTGTTAATTTACAGCCTCCTTCCTCCGCCCCATCTCCTAGAAATGAGTATAATGTTCTTGTCCTAACTCATCTTCACTGGCTCACATGGTGTCAGTTTCTATAGTGATCTGTTACCCATGAGTCCCCTTCACAAATTCTTATTTTGCTAATATTCATGGACAGTTAAACAGCACATATTTAGTATAAGTTTATTGACTGCATATAGGTATCAGGTCTTTGAATTATAGCATGCAAAATCTAAAATCTCTGATCTTATGACACTTATATTCAAGTGAGCAGAGAAAGAAGACAGAAAAAGAAATATTAAAAACAACCACATGTATAAGAACATACCAGGATGGAGATATCTGTGCAGCTACACAGACAAAAGTTCTAGGTAAAAGGAATTGCATATTAAAAGATTTTAAGGAATGAGATTCTTGTTTGTTCATTTTTTTTCCGTTTTGATTTTGTTTTGTTTTGCTTTGGATATTTTCAGGTTTTTTGTTGTTGTTGTTGTTGTTGTTGTTGTTGTTAAGCAGATGTCAAAAGATATCCAGATAGCTTGAACAGAGTGAATTAGAAATCCCATTGGGAATATATAAGGTCAGACTGCATAGAGCGTTATAGATCACTGGGATAAGCAATATTGATTCTAGTTAGCATGATGGCTTTAATAGGAGAGTGATATGACATAACTGAAGACATGAATGTAAATGTGGTGATAGGAAGAAGGGAGAAAGTGGAAAGGCCACTAGAGAGAATTGCTCATAATCCAATCTAGAATGGAGGTCCTCTCAATTGTACAGGTTGGAAGAAAATAAAAACATCTAACTCCACGTGTGTTTAAAAAATTGACCTCACAGACTTGTTCATAAAATGGACACAGGACTTGCAAGGTATAAAAATAGTCAAGAAATAAAAAAAGAAACAAGCAGGGCGTGGTCGCGCACACCTTTGATCCCAGCACTCGGGAGGCAGAGGCAGGCAGATTTCTGAGTTCGAGGCCAGCCTGGTCTAGAAAGTGAGTTCCAGGACATCCAGGGCTATGCAGGGAAACCCTGTTTCAAAAAAACAAAAAACTAACAAACAAACAAACAAAACAAAACAAAAAAAGAAACAAACAAAAGTCTGGGGGCCTGAGCAAATGGAGGATGGTAGTTACTGCTTACTAAGGACTGGGCTGCTAGTAAAATAAAGCGTACTTTGTACGCTGAGACTTGCGTTTAGTTGTGTTAGCCTTTGAGATCTTTAAGGACTTTCACTGAGTTGACTCGTGCGTGCAGGGCAGGTGCTATGGGGATGGACTACATGCACATACCTCTTGTCTTCTCAAAATTAGAGATCTTCCTCACTAAACCTGCAGGGCCCGCAGCAAGCCCAGCACAAGGCAGGTGTTTAAAATATGTTCTATGAATGAATGAAAATTCTGTTATGATGCTACTTGAATTCACTTTCCTGATCTTTCTTCATTGTTGAAATTAAGCACGTCAACAAATTAATAGGAAAACAACTAAAATTTCATTTTTAGATGTTTTAAGCTTATGAAACTTAACTTTTGTCATGACGGTTTGATCAGGCTCTCAGGTTAGGGAATGGAGTTAGGAAGTTCAGTTCTTAGCATGAAGTTTGTCTCCCCTTGATGGAATAATTGCTTGTGCGGATACCGGGAGGGCAAGGTATTCTTCTTTTCCAAACGCACAAAGAGGTCAATTGTTTGCAACATCCAAGCTCTCCCGTGGTGAAAACTTAGGCTAGACATCTGCAGTTTTCATGGAAGAAGTGAGCAGGGTTCTTCAGAGCTGGCCCACAAGTGTTCCCTTCTCCTATTAAGGAAGGATCTGAGGTCCAGCTCAACAGGATGCCACCAGGATATATTGAATTTGCTTTAGGGTACCTGTGATGCCAGCATCCTTATCTTAGGTATAATGTTCAGTCACCTCATCTGCCAAGCAAGCCTCAGTTGCTTGTTCACCCATTGTTGCCATGAGGACATGCGGGGGGGGGGGGGGGGGGGAGTGGACACCTAAGGGAACATCAAAGGACTTGTGACACTTCCCTCATCCTACTTGCAAAGTAAGCTAGCTCAATCAGATTCCCTCAGTGAAGAACTTGACATCAAATTCGCAGGGAAGTTTTAATAAAAAGTATGCCTGGCTGAAGCAAAGGTAGCCAATGGCACAGGGCACTCTGGAAGGTGTGTAAATAGATAGTGCCATTCTGGAGGGAAGAGACTGCTTAATGGTCAGGAATGCAGAGTGAGGAAAACTCTTAAGATCTGCTTCCTGTTCCTCAGGCCTGGTTGTTAACCTGGCTCAACATAACAAAGGCTCCTTCAGTATATTTTTGGAAGCTTTTTCAAAATGATATGCACTTTACTAAGCCCATAGTGTGATTTAATCAAATCTCCCACAGCCAAAGGGGTCTTTTCCACATCCCCCATTGAGTTCCAAGAGGTCATACCTTCTAATTTCCCATGCTTGTGAAACCCTGTTGCTTCGTTCAGAAAATGACTCTCTATTTTGTTCCTGCACTCACCTATCTCAGTTTTCTCTAAGTTTTTAATATTCTGCAACAAAAATAAAAAGTAAAACAGCACAAATGTAAAAGCAAAGACAGAAAGACAGACAGATTTTGACTAAGGTTCCTTATACAGTAAGTGTTTGAAGACTCCAATGACTTAACGGGCATTTGAAGTCTTCTGCAGATCTAGTCAGACCCACATACTCCATGAGCTGGCTTGCCATCCCAGTAGCTACAATCAAATAGCACAAAGATCATTGGGTGTTTCTACAGTCACCCAGCAGGAGAGCAGAAGGCTCAAGCAAGGTTGAGCCCCAGCTATCAAGAGTGTCTGCCAGAGGTGGCACTCATAAATGACCCCACTCATGTTTCATTGGCATGAGCTGGACCACACCTGTCTTCATAGAGAGCGATGGTATGTAATCCTCTCACATGCCCACAATTAGAGGAAAACCAAATATTTATAAAAGGTAGTAGTGCCCATTTGAATTTCTAAATAATCTACTCAACCCCATGGGACCATCAGACTACTATTTGACATCAGTGACTAAGAATGTATTTTAATTGCATTTCACACATGAGAATACTTCTAAAATGAGTATGGATCCAGGACTGGCTTTTGGTGTTTACCCATCTTCTCTGGAAACCTTATGGTCCTATACCAAATTACTTTCATGAATATCTTTTGTTATAGTCTTTCTAGACTCCTACCTAGCTAGGGTGCCAGCTTTAGCTTTCCAGGGCCACAGTAGGTTGGCAGTGATAGAGTAGCAATTGACAATGATTAACAATGTACAATAGGGTTGAATTAAAAAGAAACAAACAAAAAGACAAATTCTCTTCCTTCAAACTCTTTTTATAAATTACATTTTAAAAAATTGGGTGGCAAGACTTGCTCACAAGAAGGCAGCCTTACAAAGGGATCCCTATGCCAGGTGTGGACTACTTGCATATGCAACTTGTAACACACTGTCCTTGTAAGATACAAAGAAACCATGCTAGAACTGAGCTACAAGATTCTTCCCTGCTGGCTAGCTTTCATAGCGCCAAAAGTTACTTTGAGATCTGCTAGGACTGATAAGGATCATCAGTGTTCTTACCCAACTGTGAACTGATAAACTGCAGTATCAATCTGTCATCATCATCATCATCATAAAGGCTGTGCCCAACCAATTGAGCAATAGTGGCATAACTGTTGTAGGGTTAAACAGCCCTCTTCTGATTGGTATAGAGTTCACTCACAGAGAGGCATCCATCCTTGATACTGTATGCATCTTGTCAAAAACTTACGCCTGTGGAGGTCAACTAGCTACTGATGCTTAGCCAAATTGACATAGCCTCCAACGATCTTCTACTATTTATATTTATATTATTACTTATTTATATTTATATCCATAGGCAAATGTTATTCTCAATCATAATGTAACCTTTCATGGACCTAGTGAACTATTGTGAATGCAGAGACTCATGGCTGCTCCAAGTGCAGAGACTAAGTGGTAGCCCTCCATAAGACACTTGGAGACACACATACATTCCCAGCCCAGAGACTTGGGGAACATTTTGGAAGAAAAGCCGGTAAAGATATAAGAGCTGTTAAACAGGAGAAGGGCGAACCAATGCCATCTCCTGAGCATGCCACTGCTACTACAAATCATAAATTCATAGCAGCTATTGTTGCCTATATTGGGCCTGCACAAAAAAGGGTCTGTCAGCAGTCAGGCATGGATGTAGGAGGGGCTTATGAGGCCACACCCCTTTTGCTGGTATTCAGGCTACTTACTGATTTTGGGACACAGAGATAGGGTAGTCATTGTCTTCAGCTCTGGACTCATTGGTGACTTCCCCAGGTTTCTCTGCATAGTCCCAAACCCATGGTTACACAGACTGCCTAGTCCTGGTTAAATGATTTGAATCATAATTCAGAACAAAAAGGTAAAAATGTAAGAAATACTGGAAAGGAGGGGAAGGGTTGGGTGGGAGTTTGAGAGAGATCAGAGAGGTCACAGGGTAAGAGTGATAAGTGTGTATTAAATACTTGTATGAAATTGTCACCAAATTAATTGTTAAGTAAATAATATGTTTTAAAGTTCTTTTAATGTACAAGTGAAAAAAGTTCTTTTCTCACTTTATGAGTTTTAAACATATTTTCTATGAATATGAACATATATTTATATGATACATGTATATATATAGAATGTGTGACTAACACAATTTTGTGAGTCATAGCCTTTTCTTAAATGTTAGTATTGTCAATTTAATAATATAGGAGTTTTTCAAAAAACAAGCAGTATTTATGGTTCTCCTGTTTGGGAACTGTTTTAGTTAGCAAAACATATTTTTGCCATCTAATTCTGTTGCTCCTATACTGTTATGGTTAATCTTCTATGTCAGCCTGGCAAGTGTGGAATAGGCATTTAGCTAATTATTAATCAAGATGTTGCTATGACGGCATTTTATAGATACACTAATCCACTTGTCATCAATTGGCTTTAAGTAGATTACTGTAGATAGCACTGATGAGCCTCATCCCACCATTTGAAAATCTGATGAATAAAATCTGTGAGGCATAAAGCAAGGACACAGAAACATAGGAACATTGGCTCAATCCCACAGGAGAGCCTGAGTATTTATAAGTCATCTTACACCTGGATGCACCCGGACAAGACAGCCTGGTAAACACATCCAGCGGCAGGGGTCAGTCTCTGGGAAGACAGCCATAGGGGGCCATGAGTTCTGCACACTCTCCAACTCTCTCCACAAACAGAGAAAATGCTGGGACAGCTGGAGACACAGGTAAAGGCACCCGGGAGCGGTCACAGGGATGGAGAAGACCAGCACAGTCATCATACCTTTCGATCAGGATTGAAAAGGACTTGTAAAGGGGGCTGGGGCAAGGGAAATAACCAAGCCTCCTTGAAAAAAAAACACATCTCATACGAGACTGAATTGTGTGGTTTCCTGTGGGTTGGTCTCACTATCTACTCCTATTCTCAATCTCTCTCTCTCTCTCTCTCTCTCTCTCTCTCTCTCTCTCTCTCTCTCTCTCTCTCTCTCTCTCTCCCTCCCTCCCTCCCTCCCTCCCTCCCTTCCCCTCTCCCTCCCCTCCCCCCCTCTCTTTCTGCTTTCAATTCTCACAAAAATGACTGTTTTATTTCCTGAGATTCTTAAGTCAAACAACATACCCTTTAATTCCTTTATGGTTAAAAAAAAATGTATTACTAAGACAGGAAAAACTTTGACTAAAATTGGAGTGACACTCTGTTCCAAGTGTTTGGAGCTAGGTCCTCTCCCCAGCCTGGGAAGGATTAGGTGTGTACTGAGAGTGTTTTATTTGTTCAGACATATTTCAGATATGACTCATCCACATGATTCTACAGGTCAGCATCTCGAGTTCTATAGCTCGGGACGGAGTCCACATGTCCTCGTCCCTGAATGCTTTCTTCTCTGGAAAGCTGAAGACGTTTCTTCTTTCTCTGGAAGCTTAGAGTTGTGCTGCACAGTGATCACTCACCATATTATTTCGGTTCTGGATGGGAAAAGTGGAGAAAGGGTTCCCCAGAGAGAATGAGATGAGATTCACAATGTCTGAAAAGAACAGAGAAAAAAGGATGGCTACTGGTAACCCACTTCCTGAATGCATTACATTCCCGAGGACCAAATGTGTGTCCCTAAGGTCCATGTGACCCCACTGTACTTTAACCATTCTTTACTGTCCTGTGCCAAAGTTGTGTCACACTTCAGTTATGAATATTCAGCGTGTGTTAGTTAGCTTTTAATACTGTAACAAGATACCCTAGATTAACTTATAATAGAGAAATGTTTGCTTGGATTCACTGTTTAAGTCTATGTCTGACTGGTCCCATGCCTTGGTGCTGTAGTGGCTCATTGTGGCATGAGCATGTGGCACAAAAAAAAAAAATCAATTTCCATGTGGCTGGAGAGAGTGAAAAGAGAAAAAGAAAGCTTTATGGTCTTATGGTAATCTTTGCCACTAATGGCTGGAAGACGTCTTATCCTTGAAAGTCCAGACCACACTTCCTAATCATACCAAACCAGGAACCAAGCCTTATTATACAAGCCTTTGGAGAACATGTCAGAGTCAATCTATACCACAAGAATCATTAATAACAAGGGCATTTTATTTGTAATATCTAAGACTTGGAAGGGATCAAGATGTCCTCCAGTACGTGATATAAATGAACAGTATCGTATTTGGTTAGCCCTAGAAGAAATGAGGGATGGTGAAATTAAACTCATATTGCACGCTAAAAGAAGACAATCTTAAAACATTCATTCTAGAGGATTCCAGCTGTATGATCTTCTGGACAATGAAAAAAAAAATATATATATATTAATATGTTTCTATAACAAAATGCCTGGAGCTGAGTTTCTTGTAAAGAAACAAGACTAACTTAGCCCACAGTTTTAAAAGTCAAAAAATGATGACACTGGAAACATGACAATGGCAGGTCACACACATAAGAAGACACCTGATGAAACCAGAGCCCCAGGGATTCTAAGGTCAGGCTTACTTTTTATAGCCAATTCGATGGAACTAACTAGGGTTCCCTGATATCTGTATTGATCTCTTTTAAAGGAGATGACCACCCCTGACCTGATTACCTGGCACTAGGCTTCTTCTCTTAGAGGTTCTAGAACCTCCTAACACCACCATGCTTTCTACCATGAGACCTTCCAACATATGAGACTCTTGAAGGAAGGGCTCTATCTCCATACCACTGCCCTACGTTAACTGTAGAATAAGTAGTAGCTTCCAGGAGATAACAGGGAGAGTGTAGTTCTAGAGGAATGGGATGGAACCAACTTTTAAGTTAGAGAAAAATCTGTGTGGAACAACTTTGAATGCATGGAATTATACGTTTGCCCAAACCCACAGACTATACAGCAGAAGTGAAGGGTAGTGTAGAGAGCACAGTGGAAGTGGTGTTGAGGTTGTGTTTGTGAACGGGTCTATCAGCTCCTGTGCTCTCTGCTGGAGGATATTCTCGTGAGGAGAAAGCTCATGTGGATAAAGAGGAGTCTCTGGGACAGCTCTGGACCTTCCTATCAACTGTCCCGTGAACCAAAATCTCGAGTTTAAACACAAAGTCCCACTAAATAATAATTACAATAGAAAACTAGAATATCAGTGTTTTCTTCTGTGAAGTCTGGGAGGAATTTTGGGTAGAGGCAGCAGACACCATGAATCATGCAGTATCCAACTGTGTACTCTGATAGCAACCCAGAGGCTGAGAGGTCACAGGAATGTGCGTAAAGTCACCAGAAGGCTCCCCCAGAAGTCACTTCGGAAGGATCACTTTCCAAAGACCACACTTATGCCTTCTTGGAGTCTGTCAGAGCCTGTGATCTGCCCCTTGTCCTCCTCTATCTCTTTCAAGGAATACTTGACCTCCTTCCTTTGTTCCAAAAGGAGCATTGTGTTTTAACAAAAGTGCGGAAAAACCTCTGTGCCCAAACAACAACATAATGTGAGAATTGATTCTAAGGGAGTCTCGCCAGAAGACAAATCAGGAAGCTGGGAGGAGGGGGCAGCACTGGGGAGGAAAGCAGGGACCTTTTCTTATGAAGGTGAAAGGGCGTCACAACTGGCTCCTGCTTCTTAATAATCCGTGGTCTTCCCCAAACCACGACACCTTCCTGTGTCAGAGGTACAATAAAAATCAGGACACCTACTTGCACTGTCCTATAAAACTGGAAAACAAAGTAGGGGTATTTTTCTTCTCAGGAAAGTTCTACCTTAGGTGGCTGGTGTCACAAGAAAGGACTGGTTTTGCCAGTTACGTTCTCCAGCAGCTCTTTTCCTTTGAGTAAGGTAAATTGCCACTGTAATATGTTGATGGTAAATATATAAAACGACAACTACATCTATGAAAGTGTTACTTTAAATCTTTAAAATTCGAATAATATAATTCGAAGAATCATTTTAAGATATTAATGAAAATGCCAAGTATCTGTTAATCATTAAAAACACAGTCACCCAGAGCATACTGCTATAACCAAGGACAGCGGGTTGACCCCATTTTCTCCTCTGTAGTTCCTTGGATGCACTGTCACATAAGAATATAGAAAAACAGCCTTATGACCCAGACATAAAAGTGTTCAAAATTTCTGATATGAAAGACGGAACAACACAAATGTTTTATGAACCTAAGAGATAGTAAGTAACCTGATAGTCTAGGGGAAAAATAAAAATGCTGACCCTAACTTGTTTTACAATTTTGCATGAGATCAATATCAACGTTTCATAATCCATAATTGATAAAGTGATTTACAGATATTTGTCTTATTTTATTCTTAATGTTTAAGTGACTGTTTCTGTCTTAGGAGAATCTTTGGATAGAGCTTCTTTTCAAATGATGGCTGAGAAATCAAGGAAAGCAGGAATGAACAAGAAAAAGAAGCTAAGGGAAAAGGTAGTCTCTGGTGATTCTTGGCTCCCCTCTTATCCCACAGGGGCATAACGTGCAATGCCTCAGGCCCTTGTCATATTGATCTCACTTTATGGGCCATTGGTCAAGATCTCTGGAGGCATCCGGAGATGTCTGTTTGCAGCATGCTGGACACAGTTTTGTGAGGAAGACGAACGCTGTCTGGATGGTGAGAAGGACATTGGAGGAACATTAACAATGTCTTCAGTTTTCTGTTATAGGCACAAGTAAACCAAGGCTCTGAATCGTTGCTTCTTGCTCCATGGTTATATGGGTAGGTAGAAAATACAGAATTATAGTATAAATTGGGGTCTTTTATGAATAAAGTTCTTGGCTTTCTGATGTCAGAGTTTTATACCCAGGACACAATACCCACCTATAGAGTTAAATAAACTGATATAAAATCAGCCTCTTATATTAGCTATGTCTCTTAGCAAATGTTGTTTGGATGTGTGACTTCTGATAGGCTAATTAATCTTTATTAATCTTGGTTTCTTAATCTGAGGAATGTGACCAATGATAACTATATATGATATTGTCCTGGAAATTAAAAAGTGCATATAATGAACTTACAGTCACATCTTAGTGCAATATGCACCAAATATTCCCTTAACCTCCTCTCCTCAGTACTACTCCGCAGACAAACTAATCTAATGAACGTGTTGGCTAACATATCAAGGGAAATGCATGTGACTTGTACCTAATGCCAGCAAGCAGGTTGCGTTCTTTAAGACATCAAAATCAATACCACAAAGCCTGTGAACCTCGCCACTGCAATTCCTTGTTCATTCTCTTCCCACTCTGTGATGCTCAAAAGAAGAGGAAGGGGAAATTGATACAAGACACCTCCTTAAAAAGATGTCTTTGTCCTGCCTTTCTTTCTGCTGCCCCCTCTCCTCTTCACCTTTCATGAGGTTAAGAACCAGTTTTGCATATGCTTCCACAGTTATGCATTTTGCCTAAGTACTTGGAGCCAGGAAACAGTGAACCGAGCCCTCAGAGACCTTGAGCCAAACCAATGTCTTTCAGGTTCTTTACTCGTGCATTCTGTGACAACCACAAGAAGAAACAAGGGGGGTCATTGATGTGACTAAGCCTGACCATGTGCTTATTAAACCTTTGAAACTCATTTTCATTGAAAATTATTTTTAAAAGATTTATTTTTATATTTTATTAGTGTTTATGCACCTGTGTGTATATTCTATGTGTGTATGGGTTTCTGTGGAAGCAATAAGAGGCTATCCACTCCCCTGGAGCTGGAGTGGATACAGGTAGTTGTTGGCCAACAAATATGAATTCTAAGGACTAAACTTGAGTCTTCTGCAAGAACAGCAATTATTCCTAACTGCCAAGCCATCTCTTCGTGCTCTATAGGCAGAATTTGGAAACTTTGGATAAAGAAAGCCCTAAAATGTTGTAAGCTTAATGGGTAATTCTAGTGAGAGTTCATAAGATCACAAGGCCAGTAGTAATGTGGACAGTGGAAGCCAGGTTCAAGAGGAATTAGACATGAACTTGTAGTTTGGAATTGAACCTGACCTCCAGGTTATATTCTGGCCAATTATCTATCTGTGACCTGAGAATGTGAGTGCAGTTGAATTTTAAAGTAAGAGACTAGTCACTTCAGCAGAGGAGGGTCCAGCGAGCACATCATTGAGGCAGGAACATGGTCTGAGAAGTAAGAGCAAAATGAAGAGTGGAAAGAATTTTATAAAAACAAGTAATGGGGCCGGGAAAGCATAATGTTTAAAGTTGTGGTCCAGGAGGATAGATATGGTGGTTAAACAGATTAGAGGCAGTCAAAGAAATCAAGGGGCTGGCAAGATGGCTCAGCTGGTGAACGCTTGCTGTGATTCTCTCTCTCTCTCTCTCTCTCTCTCTCTCTCACACACACACACACACACACACACACACACACACACACACTGATGAAAGGTGTTTTGTTTTTAAGATAAGGAAATCAATTACTTTGCACTGAAACAAGAAACCTTGCAGTCTCCTCAGAAATTGATCCAGACATCTAGCCTTCATAGAATAAAGGATATAACATTTTTTAACTCAATTGAATGACTTTTTTTTTGTCTGAGAAAAGAACTCCAGGGCATTCTGCATTCACAGAGCTGTTTAGGGAAGTGTTTCACAGGCTTCAGTCACGCAGATATTCGAAGTCAGCTGCTCCCCCATGGTAGGGTGGCTGGCATCAGACTTTCATATTGTCCACATAATAATGAGTTCCTAGTTATGCAGAATGCTGAAATTAAGGGGGCAAGGAGGCTTCTCCTCTAGGAATGCTAAGCGGCCAGGCAGCACATAATAGTGTCAGGATTCCTGAAGGGGTGAGTGCATGAAGCTGTTAAGAGTAAATCCTGGGCTGAAGGGGAGGATCAGAGGATCAGCGCTTAAGTGTGTGTATTGTTCTTCCAGAGGATGTGAATTTAAGTCTCAGCAGCCACAACAGGAGGTTCACAACAGCCTGTAACTCCAGCTCCCGAGGGTCTAACACCTCTGCTCTCATAATGCATCCTGCTCACATGTGTGGCATACTCTCATACACACACACACACACACACACACACACACACACACACACACACACGATAAATCTTATTAAAACAAGCAAACAAACAACAACAAAAACAGAAACAAGACTGAACCCTAACGTGCAGTAGAGACTTTAGGATGTTAGAAATGCCAGCAACTTAGAGTACTGGTTAGTAAAACTTCAGAGAAGGGGTGGACTGGGTCTGAATGAGAGGCTGCAAATGCAAAGGCCACAGGGTCAGGACAGCCAAGCCTCCATGTATGTCTGATGTGAGATCGGTTTGTCCAGGATTTACTGTTGATGTTGTTGGGTTTGGTTTCGGTCCAGGCCTATTAGTCACTGCTATTAACCCACCCCTTCCTTCTAGAGTGGGAGCATTTATTCTGTCAACTAAATGGCGAACGTGTTTAAGTTTTTCCTATTTGTAGAACTGCTCACAGCTACACTTTTGCCTTGGGTCATGAGCAAGTTTGGGTATAAATGTTTGACTAATATTAGAGCTCTTAAGATGAATGGAGACTCGTTTTGTATCGCAGAATAGCCCTGAGACTCGGGAAGAGGAACTTGATGATTTGACTATGAAATGTTCCTCAGTTTGTCCACTTGTTCCATGCTTGACTCTCAGTTTGTGGTGGTATTTTGGGAGGTTTTAGAAACTTGGGAAGGTGGTGTCTACCTAGAGGAAGTAGAACACTTGGTCCATTTTGGGGGGGACTATGTTGTCTTGGTCCTTTCTCTGTCACACATTCTGCATTCTGTCTGCAAAGAGGCAGACATTACCCCTAAATACACCCCTATCTCTATAGTGATTTGCAGAAGCTCATGGGACCAGGCGAACATGGAATGAACTCTAAAGCAGTGAGCCAAACTATTATTAATCCCTTCCATCCATCACTAATCCCTCTTCTTTTCCCAACACTTTTAGTGTAGTATAGTTTCTATGTAAAATCAAAGTTCATTCTGGAGACCGATCATTCTCTTGCTGTTTTAAAACAACTGTACTTAGAATGAAACTAAGGCAGGATTCATCGGACTGACTAGTTCACAAGACTATTAGAAGAGCTGCTCATGAAAATATTGATATACATGCTTAGGACTGAGAAAGTACAAATGCAAAGAATAAAACATAGTATAAAGTGGATAGTTACTTTACACTGTATTTGCAGATCTTGGCTCCAATTCAGAGTCATTTAATTCCTGATGTCTACTTGTTCTCAAGGGGGAAAAAGTCACATATATTTGCTTGCCAATAATGTTCAGGTCTTTCTCCATATATACCTAGCTGTTGAAATAAAATGTGAGCATGAATTTACCTTTAATCTACAAACAAGAGGAAATAATATCACATTCCATCTCTTAAGGCCCAAGCAGTATATCTCCATAATTAAATATATTATTTGTACTTGGTTGCTCTGAATCAACTCTTTTGACACAAAACACTGCTCAGTTTCAATTACAAATTGTATTAAAAGAAATTGGAAAAGGTCATTATGTTTTCAAGTGCATTTTAATGAGATGGTGGTGTCAAGCGTGGTGTTCTCTGTCCTTAGACATACGGATAAATGTGGTCTGGCTTCTGACTGTGGGTCTAGGTATAGTTCCAAACTCTACCTATGTTTCTCTGTCTTAGCACTGTCCTATGTGTAACTCCAGATTCACAAGTGAACTAGACATGGTTTGAAGTATAGGCATGGGTGGGCATAAGTTATATACAAATGGCATATCATTTTATATAATACACATATTATATTCAGAATGTTTGGAATTCCTCATATCTATCCTCCAAGAGACAAATATGAATGGATTAAATCATTTACCTTTTTATTTAAAAGACACTCAAAGCAGGAATATGAAAATCAAGAAAATCTAGTGTATTTAAATATATCAAACATTTAAAAGGAAAGGAATTTTGTAATTTTAAAGCATGGAGCTCAGTTCCCAACCATACTCTACATGTATCTAACAGCTACAGCTAATTGTATAGGAGAAGAAAGAAAGACAAGCTTTTGAGTGAAGAGGAGAAATGTAAAGTTTAGACAATACTGTGGTATACTTAACAGCAGAGTGGTTCTGCCTTTATAGGCAGCTTTGTGCAGATATACACTGAAAAATCTGCTTTCTTTTTTTTTTTTTAGAAGAGATGAGTTCAGGGAGGCAAGAAAGTGTCAGAAAAAAAATAAAACAAGCACCCATGCTTCCATACTGTGCATGGAAAAAGTGATTATGGAAGCTACGGAATCTTCCAGTAAACTCTGCTCTATTAAATTACTTTGAATTTGGTATCGCTCTTCAGAATACTTTATATTTCTAATACATATGCATGAATTACATAAATATACACAGTCCTATTTTACATGTTTTAAAAATTATACGAATGCTATTACACTGTATACATTCTTTAGTGACTTGCATTTTGAACATCGCTTTTAAGATTTATTCGTGTTGATATGTTTAGTTCTAGTCCTCTCACTGAAATTTTATATAGGTTTTATCTTATGAATAAATAGAGGTTTATCTAGAATCCCATTAATGTACTTTAATTTTCTTTTGCGTTGTTTATTTATACAGCCACTAAAGCTAATGCTGTTTATGAACATTTGATGAGCTCTTCTTTGGATAAGCGTGTGTATAGGGGATACTGAAAGGCACCACTGTGATGAAAGCTATCCACATCTTCAGCTTTATTTGCCATTCCAAATTACTTTTCAACCTAACTGAACTGATAACACTCTGCTAGCAATATTTGAGTTTCAATACCACTCTTCATTTTTCTCTATTCAGGATATTGTTGGCTGTAAATTTATCAAACACAGCTTTTATGACCTTGAGATATGTCCCAAGGATTTTTATCATGAAGTCATGTTGGATTTTTGTCAACGGCCTTTCTGAATTTAGTGAGATGACCATGTGTTTCTCGTCTTATGTCCGTTTACATGATTTATTACATTCATCAACCTCGGCATTTAAACCATCCCTGTATCTCCAGATTAAAACAACTTGATTTCAGAGGATGATACCTTTGACATATACCTGTGCTGATTTGTTTTGTTTGGGGCACCTTGATGCAAACTAGGACAGTCAGGAAAAGGGGAAACTCAACCAAGAAAACATCTTCATCAAATTGACCTCTAGAGAAATTTATGGAGCATTTTGTTGAGGAATGATTGGTGAGAAGGCCCAGTCTACTGTGGGTCTCTTAGGCAGGGGGTCCTGGAGAATACAAGAAAGGTAGCTAAAAATTGAGCCTCAGAAGCAATCTAGTAATCAGTATTCTTCTATACCCTGCTTTAGGTACCACCCTGTTTGAGTTCTAGTCTTGACTTCCCTCAATCATGGACTCCAAGCAGAATGTATAAGCCAAAGAAAGTCTTCCTCCCCAAGGTGATTTTGATCATGTGCTAATCAGAGCAATAGAAAGCATACCAATATAGTGTTTGTACTTGGTTTGCAAATATTTTATTGAGAACTTTTACATCTATGTTCACCAGGGATATTGGTCAGTAGTTCTCTCTTTGTTGTTGCATCTTTAATTGGCTTTGGTGTTGGAGTAATACTGGTTTGTAAAATAATTTGAGAGTACCTCTTCTAGATGTACTTTTTAGAATAATTTAAAAAGTACTGGAAATAAATTAAAATGAAAACATGGCAAACTAAAGCCCATGGGACAGTCCTAAGTGAGAACTTTATAGCTCTGAGTGCCTGCACTACAAAAAAAAAATGAGAAAGGGGGTATAGCACTGTTGTTTTATAGTTATTTACATTTGGAATTTGAAATATCTAATTTCACTATTTTTGGATTGCTGATGAATGGTCTAGGATTATTATAATATTAATATATTTAAAGTGAGTTGGTATTTTTCTTGTCCATTAAAAATAAGTAAATGAAACCCCACAAAAAGTGCAAAATCAACACAAACAGGCAAAAAAAAAAAAACAAGACAAAAATGCCAACCTAAGCTAAAACGAAACAAAAGTCTACAAAAAAACCCTTGGGTTCATTTTCTGTTGGCCAATACACCTGGGCATGGGACTCGCCCTAGAATGTGGATGCTTTACCAAATGACTGTCCATTGGGGAAAGCTGATTTTCTCTTTACTTGCAGGTATCATTGCAGGTCGCATTCTGGTTAGGGGTAGAAACGCTATGTTAATATCCCCTGTGAATGCTGGGGCCCCTTCTGTCTTGAATGTGTCCAGGTCTGGTGTGTGCTGCCACAGACTCTGTGAGTTTGTACAACAGTCCTATGGTGTGTAGAAAGCATTAAACCTTAGAGTCACTCATCTCCTCTGGTTCTTACTATCCTTTCCAATCCTCTCTATGTAGATCCCCGAGCTTTCAGAGCAGAGGTTTGAGGAAGACATACCATTTAGGACAGAGTGTTCCAAAGTCTCTTACTCTCTGCCCATCATCTATTTGTGAGTTTCTGTTAGTCTCTATCTATTGTAAGAGGAAGCATCTCTGATGATGACCAAGTGAGGCACTGAAATGTAGGTATAGCAGTATGTCATGAGGAATTACTTCATTTCTATGCTCCTTTAGCAGAATAATGACGTTAGGGATTCCCCTAGTCCCACAGTCTACCAGTCTCAGATTCTTGACCACTCTAGCAGTGTCGGGTAGGGATCCAGTGAAGGAGGCCTTAATTTTTTTTTTTTTAAAGGCTGTGGTTAATTCCGTAACATTTGTGTCACTATTGAACCAATATATTTTGATCTGCAGGCAGATCATTGTTAAGTTGTAAGGTTTGTAGCTGGATGATATTGATGGTTACTGCTTTCCTCTGGTAGTGGGAAAACTACCTTTCGGTACTATGAATGCTAGTCTATAAGATGAGGCTTCTAATTTGGTACCAGCTTAACTTTTCTGTGTTAAATGTTTTAAGTCAGTGTTGCCTTCAGCAGCAAGGCTTTGTGATCACATGGTGGAGGACTCCCAATGTCCTTGGCAATAGCCTTTGATGTTTGGGGAAATCCATGAGACACCCTTTGGCCAAAACCTCATTAACTCAATTCCTGTCATTGGAAGCTCTACTTGGTGGCTTAAGATATCTAACTGGGACATTGTCTCCACTATTATTTGATGATTCAATTTATATTCCTTTCATGTACATCTATATTTTAGGAAGTTTTTACGATACTAGGTTTCCATATTTCTGCTTTTAGTGTTGGACATTAATGTTAATTGTCCTTCCCCATATTTGCCTTTTGCCCCTCTTTCCCATCCTCTTACCTACTTAATCTTACTCTAGATTCCCCCTTGTTTCTCCATAAAACTGTATTGTATTTTCGCTTTCTTGGTAGATGTTCTCCTTTGCCCTGGTCTCTTACCAGGTACTTAGCCACTATTTGACTTGTAGCACACATATTGAAAGCATAAAACCTAACACATGCATGTAAGAGAAAACATGGTATTTGTTGTTTTGGGTCTAGGTTACCTCACTTGGAACAATTTTTTTCTATTCCATTAATTTGTAAATCCTTTAGTACTGCTTCTTTACTTTGTGTTATTTACAACATGTCTATGATGAGTTATGAAGAGATTTTCGCTTTTAATATATATTTGAAGTTATATATGTCTCTTGTATTTGGACATCTAATTCTTTGGTTTGGGAAGTTTTTTCTAATTTAATTGAATAGGCTATCTATTCCCTTTGACTTCATCTCTGTTTTTCTTTCTGCTCCATGAATTCCCAAGTTTGGCCTCTTGAATATATTCCAGACTTCTCAATGATATTGGCTCTTTTTAAATTTTATTTATATTTATTATATTATTTCAACTTTTTTCTCGATTTCTAAAATTCATACTTCTATAAGACCTTGTCTGTTGATGTTTTCTAAAGTTTATTTTTTTTAACTCTGATCATTTCTTTCACCAATGTTAGTTCTGTTTGATATTTCTCAATATTTATATTTCCCTGATGATTTTTTTCCTCTGCACCTTGCACTTTCTCTTTCAATATACTCTTTTATTTACACTGGAACTTGTCTTGTACAGAAGTCTTGGATAAATTTCTGGAATTCATGCATGTGTTTGTTTGAGTTTTCTATGCTCATTAAATCTTAAAAAAAACCCAACAGTCCCCATCATTTTTGGATTCCATTATAGGGGATGTAAGATGCTGGGAATGGGTCATAGTGGACAGTTGTGTTATATTCTTTGTGTTTTATTTTTCGTTTAGTATTTTGCTGAAGTGAGTTTCTCTTCCAACTTTACCATTTTCCAACTCCATTTAGGCTGTTGTGTTATGTGAGTTTCCTCAGATGGTTGGGTGCTGCCACCTCAGTGCGGGAACTGATGCAGCTTGTGTTGATTCTCGTGTTGGAAAAGTGAGATGATTTGCTCTTCTCTAGGTAAAAAAAAAAAAAAGGACCACAAACTTGGCCACGAGCTAATAGCAAGGCTATTGGATGGAGTCACAACCACAGTTAAATGCTGAATGTTTTGGAACAGCTTGGGCTGGAGTCAGAATTGATCTCACAGTGAAATCTTGGACTTCTGTAGTCAAAATCTCAGTCCCAATCTGAGGTAAACTCTGAGGTTAAAGCCTTGATTTTGGGATGAAATCTGAGAGTCTTGTAGTCAAAGCCACCGTCCAGGTTAAACTTCCTTTCCCCTTATAAGGTCATGTCCAGCAACACCTGGAATTCCTCCTCATGCTAATGAGATGCCATGGCCCTGGTCATTGGTGTACACTCATCCCAATATTTCCTACTGACACCAGGAAGGTTTAAATTGCCTTTGTTTTTCACAATAAACTGAACCAGTTCTCTGAAGCTGTACCCAGGTATGCATTCTTTGCCCACACACTCACCATGGAACCTGACCCTGCCTGCATCCACCTTCCTTGCTAAGTCCCATTCTTTCCAGTAGATAGTGCCTATCCAGTTCACTAAGCTTGTTCTTTTATGTTTCTTCTACAAAGCATTGAATTTTGTCAGATGTTTAGTATTCAGCTATTTTGATGTTTATACTATAGAAGTAATACTATAGATACATACAAAAGTAGATTGGCTCTGCCAGCACCTGACCAATACAGATGTAGATACAGCCAACCATCAAATTGAGCCTGGCAAACCCAATGGAAGAATCAGGGGAATGACTGAAGAAGCTGAAGGGGGTTGCAACCCCATAGGAAGAAAAAGAATATCAACTAACTGAACCAGTCAAAACTCTCAGGGACTAAACCACCAACCAGAGTTCACATGGAGGGACCCATTGGTCTAGCTACATATGTAGCAGAGGATTGCCTTATCTTGCATCAATGGGGAGGGAGGCCTTTGGACCTGTCGTCTCTATACCTCAGAGTAAGGAGATGTTAGAACAATGAGGCAGGAATGGGTGGGTGGGGGGATGAGCACCCTCATAGAGGCAAAGGGGAGGGGGAATGCGATGGGAGGGTTGCAGAGGGGAAACCAGAAAGGGGAACAAGTTTTGAAATGTAAATAAATCAGAAAACCCAACAAAAAAGTAGATTGGCTAACCTAGATAATTTATTGCTGATATATATTAATATTAAAGATGTTTTTGACTGAATATTTTATTCATTTTTGTTTTACGTGTTATTAGCATGAACACATATCTATATAAGTATTTAACTATATCCATTTGTTATCCCCATTTCAATTTTTCTGATATCAGATAGGCTGAAATCTCCACTATGTTAGGATTCACTATTTTAGGTGCCTTATTTTGGCATGCCACTTTTCATTTGTACGGTTAATCACTGTTTCTGTACATTTGCATTGTTCTATCTTTCTGTTGAGTTTTTTCTTTCCTAATATAGGTGATAAAAATACCTTAGATAAAATATATTTCTTTTGTATGTTGTTAATCTGGCTTCTTCGTTTTAGTTTTAGAATTTTATTTATGTTTTTGTATCCTTCTTTTCTGCTTTGAGCAACTAAGTTTTCCCTTTATAGAATCACATGCACTTTAGGTATTGATTTATTATATTTATAATGTATACATTTCTTTATTATATATTTATTATTACAATGTCATGCAATAATTTATGCATATTATATATTGTACTTCCTGTTTACCATCTAACACACTATCTTATTTTAACTTCCTTTACATTAACCAAGTTTTATTTTTCTCTTCATTTTCTTTCATATTGGCTAATGCACTTATGCATTCTATTTCTATTCTTTAACTTGTTTATACGTTAAACATTGCCATAAAGAGAAGTCTAAACTATCTTTATGTAACAGAAGAGCTTATCATTGTTTAACCTGTATTCTGTCTTACCTAATGAAAACAACACTTGTTGTTACAATATGATTACAGTTCTTTAGTTGATAATGTGTGGTTAAATATGTGCAATGATTACTGAAATTCATAATTATCCATAATTCCTCCTTTTTACTTTATTCATTTTGGTTCTCTGCTCAAGTTTTGTCTTGAACTCCTTCCTAGAGTTTTTTTTTTTTTTAAAGATTTATTTATTTAATGTAAGTACACTGTAGCTGTCTTCAGACACTCCAGAAGAGGGCGCCAGATCTCGTTACGGATGGTTGTGAGCCACCATGTGGTTGCTGGGATTTGAACTCTGGACCTTCGGAAGAGCAGTCGGGTGCTCTTACCCACTGAGCCATCTCACCAGCCCCCCTAGAGTTTTTTTTAAATACTCTTTTTCCTTTCCCTCCTCTTATTTCTTCTGAAAATGATTTTAATTGTATGATATTTTAGCTGGATATAAAATAATGAAAAACTATATAAATTATTCAAAATATAAGTGGCTTCCATGGCATTGTGGAAATGACCTATTGTGATTCTGCAATTTTGATGGAGAATCTATCTTTCCTCTTGTTGCTCTTAAGATCATCTTTCTCTCTCATTAGTGATTAGTATGTTCACTAGGAAGTATGTAGGTTATAAAGAAAATTATGTTTTATAATTCCATATTAGCAATCATTGTGCTTGTTGATACCAAGAAATTATGACTTCCATTATTTTTGATTTATGATCTCTACAAATGTTGATTGCCTAACTTTTCTTATGGCTAATTAGATATATAATGGTCTTTTCATTTACTACTCCATATTGCTTGGTTTTACTTTTTGTCTTTCCATTTCTTTTTTTTTTTTTAATTTATTTTATTGGATCCTGGATATTGATTTATTCTGATACTGATGTATGGTTTTCTTAATATATATTCTACATTATCAGCTTCTTTTTAATATATGTTTAAACCTGATCCTTGGCTGTAAATATTCCATAACTTATTTCCCTTGCAGTCATCATAACCCTATTTCTTTATTTCTATCAACTGTCTTGACATATTGGACAATAGTTATTTACAAATATTAAACAAAATACATTTGTTTAATTCATTCCTTTATTTTACCTATCATCGTATATTGTTAGACACTATAGTTTATGTAATGTGAATATGTTAAGATTTTTTTTCTGCCACTCACTTTTCGGTTGGCTCTGGTTCATTATATTTTATGTAACTTTGGACTGCAAATTCACATTCAGTATAGTCTTTCTCTGTTATAACCTGGGAAGGATGACTTCATGATTTATCACTATTGAAACGGATTGAGTTTGTATCTTCCAGGCTTCAGTTTGGATGCAGTTTCAGAATAGCATTCTTGTTTCTTGTGTTTATCTAGAGAGGAGTCCCACACAAAGTTCTTTTGTCATATCTATTTCCAAAGACACAGATTTCCATGAACCTCATGCTCACGGTGGGTGATGCCCTTCAAGGATGAAAGTTGTGTGAGTCACTTTTATTCCAGCTCATCAGCTCACAGATTTCCAGGGCTTCAGGTGGCCTTTAAAGGCCACGCCTCTTGATTACTCAGCTCAGCCAAAACTCCATGACTGCCAACTTGTCAATGCTGATTATAACACTGGCTTTCAATTGCTCCATCTCTTGGATATACTGCAAGTTTCAAATCCAAACATTTATGTGCAAAGAGTTTATTTATCCACGATTTTGAAAGATTTACTTTAACAAGTGCCCCCCCATCATTAAACAGAAAAATTTGACTGAAAGGAAAAGTAAGTTTTCCTTTCAGTCAAATTCATCAGTACAAAAAATTCATCAGTACAAAACCACAAACTACATTTTTCACTGGTGAGAAGTAAAAAGTGTTGCTCAATTAAGAAACTGGCTTTATTAAACTACTATATTAAACAAACTATTCTTTTCACAGGGTAGTATTAGAGAATAATGGAACATATTTTATGAACAAATCATACTGTTCAAAGTTTTAGGATCTTAAAACATTTTTTCATGAGTTACAGCTGTCACGATTATTATTTATATTTAGTAATTTATTCAATAATATAGTTATGAGGAACTGGTTACATTTAAAAATTTTTCTCTCATATATTGCATCCTGATTTTTTTCTCTTTTTATTTTTTATTAGATATTTTCTTTATTTACATTTCAAATGCTATCCCGAAAGTTCCCTATACCCTCCCCCCTGCCCTGCTCCCCTTCCCACCCACTCCCACTTCTTGGCCCTGGCATTCCCCTGTACTGGGGCATATAAAGTTTGCAAGACCAAGGGGCCTCTCTTCCCAATGATGGATGACTAGGCCATGTTCTGCTACATATGCACCTAGAGGCCCTAGCTCTGAGGGTACTGGTTAGTTCATATTGTTGTTCCACCTGTAGGTTTTCAAAGCCCTTTAGCTCCTTGGGTACTTTCTCTAGCTCATCCATTGGGGGCCCTGTGTTCCAACCAATAGATTACTGTGAGCATCCACTTCTGTATTTGCCAGGCACTGGCATAGCCTCACACGAGACAGCTATATCACGGTCCTTTCAACAAAATCTTCCTGGCATATGCAGTAGTGTGTGAGTTTGCTGGCTGATTATGGGATGGATCCCCAGGTGGGGTAGTCTCTGGATGGTCCATCCTTTCGTCTTAGCTCCAAACTTTGTCTCTGTAACTCCTTCCATGGGTATTTTGTTCCCTATTCTAAGGAGGAATGAAGTATCCATACGTTGGTGTTCCTTCTTGATTTTCTTGTTTTTTGCAAATTGTATCTTGGGTATTCTAAGTTTCTGGGCTAATATCCACTTATCAGTGAGTACATATCAAGTGACTTCTTTTGTGATTGGGTTACCTCATTCAGGATGATATTCTCCAGATACATCCATTTGCCCAAGAATTTCATAAATTTATGGTTTTTAATAACTGAGTAGTACTCCATTGTGTAAATGTACCACCTTTTCTGTATCCATTCCTCTGTTGAGGAACATCTGGGTTCTTTCCAGATTCTGGCTATTATAAATAAGGCTGCTATGAACATAGTGGAGCATGTGTCCTTATTACCAGTTGAAACATCTTCTAGGTATATGCCCAGGAGAGGTATTGCTGGATCTTCCGGTAGTACTATGTCCAATTTTCTGAGGAACCACCAGACTGACTTCCAGAGTGGTTGTACAAGCTTGCAATCCCACCAGCAATGGAGAAGTGTTCCTCTTTCTCCACATCCTCGACAGTATCAGCTGTCACCTGGATTTTTGATCTTAGCCATTCTGACTGGTTTGAGGTGGAATCTCAGGGTTGTTTTGAGTTGCATTTCCCTGATGATTAAGGATGTTGTACATTTTTTCAGGTGCTTATTAGCCTTTCGGTATTCCTCAGGTGATATATTTTTTTAGCTCTGTACCCCATTTTAATGGGGTTATTTGAATTTCTGGAGTCCAGCTTCTTGAGCTCTTTGTGTATATTGGATATTAGTCCCCTATCAGATTTAGGATTGGTAAAGATACTTTCTCAATCTGTTGGTGGTCTTTTTGTCTTATTGACAGTGTCTTTTGCCTTATAGAAGCTTTGCAATTTTATGAGGTCCTGATTACAGTTTCCCCTCCCTCCTTTCTTCCCAGTCCTTCCCCCTTCTCATCCCTATCCATTCCTCCTCCATTTCCCTTTAGAAATGGGAAGGCCTAGGGATACGGATATTGAACAAACATGGCATATTAAGTTGCAATAATACTAGGCATGTCTCCTTGTATTAAAGCTAGATAAGATGACATGGTGGGAGGAAAAGAGTCCCAAAAGCAAGAAAAAGAGACAGTTGATAGCCACAACTCCTGCTGTTAGATGTAACACAAAAAGACCAAGCTTTACAACCATATCATACATGCAGAGTGTCTATGCCAGTCCAATGCAGGCTCCCAGATTGTTGATTCAGTCTCTGTGAGATCCTATGGGCCCAGTTTAGTTGAATCTGTAGGTTTTCTTGTGGTGCCCTGGTCCTTTCTGGCTCCTATAATCCTTCCTCCTGAGTTCCATAGGATTCCTCAAGCTCTACCTAATGTTTGCTGGTTGATCTCTGCATTTGCTTTCATCAGTTGCTGGATCAGTCGCTCTGATGTCGTTTGTGCTAGGCTCCTATCTACTATCAGAATATCAGAGGTTTCATTTAATTGATTTTTGATGTTTGATTTTTTTTTTTTTTTTTTTTTTTGGCTCTATCCTAGGTGTCTGGGCTATACAGCTTCTGATTCTTGGTCCTCTAGACAGTGTAATGGGGAGGGGGGCTCCTTTTCCTTCTTGTGGCATTGGTCTCAAGGTGGACCAGTCTTGGTTTGGTACTCCCCCAATTTCTGCAACACATTTATCACAACACATCTTTTTTTATTAGATATTTTCTTCATTTACATTTCAAAGGCTATCCCCAAAGTCCCCTATACCCTACCCCTGCCCTGCTCCCCAACCTACCCATTCCCACTTCCTGGCCCTGGCATTCCCCTGTACTGGGGCATATGATCATCGCAAGACCAAGGGCCTCTCCTCCTATTGATCGCCTAATAGGCCATCCTCTGCTACATATGCAACTAGAGACACAGCTCTGGCCTGGGGGAGGGGAGGAGGGGGATACTGGTTAGTTCATATTGTTCCTCCTATAGGGTTGTAGACCCCTTTAGCTCCTTGGGTACTTTCTCTAGCTCCTTCATTAGGGGTCCTGTGTTCCTTCCAATAGATGACTGTGAGCATCCACTTCTGTATTTGCCAGGCACTCGCATAGCCTCACAAGAGTCAGCTATATCATGGTTCTGTCAGCAAAATCTTTCTGGCATATGCAATAGTGTCTGAGTTTGGTGATTGTTTATGGGATGGATCCCTGGGTGGTGGTATTCTCTGGATGGTCTTTCCTTCCCTCTCAGCTCCTAACTTTGTCTCTGTAACTCCTTCCATGGGTATTTTGTTCCCCATTCTAAGAAGGCATGAAGTATCCACACTTCTTGTAGGCAGGACAAATTGTACGTCAAAGGTTTTGTGGCTGGGTTGGTGTCTCGATTCCTCCACTGGAAGTCTTGCCTAGCTAGAGATGATCAGTTTAGGCTCCATTTTCCCCCTTACTAGGTGTCTTAGTAACATCACCCTCATAGATTCCTAGAATTTTCCAATGCACTAGATTTCTACCTTGCTCAGAAATGCCCACTCCCCATTCCCGTTATCTCTCAGTATTCTCTCCCTCTGCCTTCCCCACACCTGATCCCCACTTCTTTACCCATGAAATTTATTCTATTCCCCATCCAAGGAGAATTCATGTGTTCCCTCCTGACGCCTTCTTGTTACTTAGCCTTTCTGGGTCTGTAAATTATAGCATGATTATCCATTACTTTATAGCTAATATCCAATTACAAGTGAATATACCATGTTTGTCTTCCTGGGTATGAGTTATTTCACTCCGAATGACTTTCTCTAGTTCCATCAATTTGTCTGCAAATTTTAAGATGTTATTTTTTTTAACAGCTGTCTAATACTCCATTGTGTAAATGTATCACATTTTATTTATCTATCCTTTGGCTGAGAGACACCTATGTTAGTTCCAGTTTCTGGCTATTATGAATAAAGCCACAGTGAAAATAGTTGTGTAAGTGTCCTTGTGGTATGATACAGTGTCCTTTCTGTATATGCCAAGGAGTAGTATAGCTGGATCCTGAGGGATTCCCAATTTTCTGAGAAAACACCATATTTATTTCCACAGTGGCTGGACAAGCATTGCACTCCCATCGGCAATGGAGGAGTGCTTCCCTTATTCCACATCCTCACCAGCATAAATTGTCACTTGTGTTTTTGACCTAGGATATTCTGACAGGTGTAAGATGAAATCTCACACTTGTTTGGATTTGCATTTCCCTGATGGCTAAGAATTTTGAATGTTTTTAAAAGTTGTTCTCAGCCATTTGAGGTTCCTCTGTTGAGAATTCTGTTTAAATCTGTATCCAATTTTTCAATTGGCTTGTTTGGTTTATTGAGGTATTGTTTCTACAGTTCTTTATATATTTTGGAAATTAGCCATGTGTAGATGCAGAATTGGTGAAAATCTTTTCCCAGTCTGTAGGCTGAGCTTTTGTACTATTGACCAACCTTTGCCTCATAGGAGCTTTTCAGCTTCATGAGGTCCCATTTATTAATTGTCCATTTTAGTGCCTGATTATTTGAGTTTTTGTTTAGGAAGCTGTCATTGGTGTTCTGTTCAGGATGTTGTCCCCTGTGCCAATGCATTCAAGGCTACTCCCCACTCTTTTTTCACTGTATCTGGTTATATAGAGGTCTTTGATACACATGGACTAGAGTTTTGTGCAGGGTGATAGATATGGATCCATTTGATTTCTTCTGATACCAACATCCAATTAATCCAGCATCATTTGTTGAAAATGCTTTCTTTTTTTCTAGTGTATATTTCTGGCTTCTTTATCAAAAATCAAGTGTTCATATATACATGGATTTATATCTGGGCCTTATTTTGTCAGTCTTATCGATCCATGAGCATGGTAGGTCTTTCTATCTTCTTCAATGTATTTCTTCAAAGGCTTGAAATTCTTGTCAAACAGGTCTTTCACTTTCTTGGTTAAATTTCTACCAAGATTTTTTTATATTATTTGTGGTTATTGTTTCCCTTATTTCTTTCTCGGCCTTTTTGTCTTTTGAATATAAGAGGGCTACTGATTGTGTGTGTGTGAATCTTGTATCCAGCTACTTTGCTGAAGGTGTTTATTAGTCATAGAAGTTCCCTGGTAGAATTTTTGGGGCCACTTAGGTATGTTATGCTATCATATTATCTGCAAATATCTATAATTTGACTTCTTCCTTTCTGATTTGTATCTTCTTTAGCTGCCTTATTACTCTAGCTAAACTTTCAGTAGTACATTATATAGATATGGTGAGAGTGGACAGCCTTGACTTTTCCAGATTTTAGTGAAATTGTTTTGAGTTTCTCTCTATTTAACTTGATGTTGGCTATCAGCTTACTGTAAATTGCCTTTATTTTGTTTAGGTATGCGCCTTATATCCCAGATCTTGCCATGATTTTATCATGAGGGGATGTTGGATTTTGTCAAAGCATCTAATGAGATGGTCCTGTGGGTTTTTTCTTTCAGTTGTTTATATGGTAAATAACATTGACAGATTTTCATGTGTTCAACCATCCCTGAATCTTTGGGATGGAGTCTACTTGGTTATGTTAGAAGATCTTTTTGATGTGTGCTTGGATTCAGTTGACAGGTATTTTGTTGAGTCGTATATCAATGTTCATGTTCATGAGAGGAATTGGTTTGTAGTTTTCTTTCTCTGTTGAGTCTGTGGGGTTTGTGTATGAGGGTGACTGTAGCCTTACAGAATGAATTTGACATTGTTTTATTGTTTGCTTGTTTCTATTTTGTGGAATAATTTGAAAAGTATTGGTGTTAGCTCATTGGTCTATTTAAATTGCTTATCTCACCTTGATATAACTTTGATAACTGGTATATATCAGAAAAATTGTCAATTTCTTTAGGTTTTTCCAATTTTGTCAATTACAAATTTTTGAAGTATAGCCCAATGATTCTTTAGAATTCCTTGGTGACTGTTATTATATTTCACTTTTTGTTTCTGATTATGTCAGTAAGAGTTTGTCTATCTTGTTTATTTTCTAAAGTACCAACTCTTTGTTTTATTGATTTTTTTTTACTGTTCTATTTTATTGATTTCAGCCCTGAGATCATTTCCTGCAATCAACTCCTCTTGGATGTACTTGCTTCTTTTTGTTCTAGAGCTTTTACATTTGCTGTTAAGTTGCTTATATGAGAGCTTTTTTCTTAATGAAGACACTTAATGCTATGAGCTTTCCTCTTAACCCTTAATGTACATTATGCATTCATTTTCATTGAAATCTAGAAAGTCTGCAAATTCTTTATGTTTGCCTTGACCCTACATTTGTTCAGCTGGGATTTGTTCTGTTGCCTTGGGTCTGTAGGCTGTATGTTATTCTTGTTGTTGAAATCCAGCTTTAAATTATGGTGGGCTGAAAGGATACAGAGGATTATTTCAATTTCCTTATATGTGTTGAGACTTGCTTTGTGATCAAGTATGTGTTTAATAGAACAAAGTTCCCTGCACTGTTGACAAGAAACTATATGCTTTTGTGTTTGGTTGAAAATATTCTGTAGATAACACAAATGCTAGGACCATTTGACTCATAACATTTGTTAGTTTCATTATTTCTCTGTTTAGTTTCTGTCTGGATGACCTGACCATTGGTGAGAGTGGGGTATTTTAGTCTCCCACTATTATTGGATGGAGATCAATGTGTGACTTAAGCTTTAGTAACTTTTCTCTTACAAAAGTGAGTACCCTTGAATTGGGGCATATATGTTCAGAATTGTGGCATTATCTTGAATTTTTCCTTTCAGTTTGTAGTGTTCTTTCCCATCTCTTTTTGATAAATTTTGATTGTAAGTCTATTTTGTTAGCTATCAGAATGGGTATACAAACTTACTTCTTGGGTCCATTTGCATGGGAAATCCTTTTGCAACCATTTATTCTGAGGTAATGTCTATCTTTGATGCTGACTTGTGTTTATGCATGCAGTAGGATAGATCCTGTTTTTGCACCCATTCTGTTAATCTGTGTATGTGTGTGGTTTTTTTTTAAGTTGGGGGATTGAGTCCCTTGATATTGAGAGACATTAATAACTAATGATTGATATCTACTGTTGTTTTGGTGGTGGTGATAGTGATGGTAATGTGTGTGTGTGTGCATTTGTGTGTGTGTGTGTGTGCGTGTGTGTGTGTGTGCGTGTGTGACAGAGAGAGAGAGAGAGAGAGGGAGAGGGAGAGGGAGAGGGAGAGGGAGAGGGAGAGGGAGAAGGAGAATATATATTCACATAGACATAGATGTTTTCCCCTTCTTTAGATTTTGGTGGAAACACTTGGCAACCTCATACATAAACAAATCTTTGGGTTCTCTATCTTAGATCAACTGTATCAGACACTACAAATTCAGAAAACTGTTTAGCACACGCACAGTGGTTTTGGTATCTGCTAGAGTTTGAAATTCACCATGTTGGCAACATCCTTCAGTTTACCACAGATGGACATATGGTACAGTAGAGCTCTCAAATATCTGCTGTGCATTTGAGCTGTGGGTCTCAGGTGAGCCTGAAAATTGTACACTTCTAAGAAGCTCCTGGTCATAGCTGCTGCTGCTGCTGCTGCTGTTGCTACTGTGGCTAATCTTTTGTGTGCTGCATTTGATTACAAGCCAGCTGATAAAAATCTAGGAGGTACCAGGGAAAACAGGCTTAATGTTGACCTTGCCAAATTTGGCCCAACACTGAGGACTATGAGGACTATCAACTACACTGGCTCAATTAAGCATTTTGATAGCTAAGACAAAGGGAGGCCTTATCCTGGGCCTGGGATTTTAAGAAGACAATGACTATAAAATGTCTGTAAATGAAAGGAGTGTATGAAGCCTTATGCTTATGCCAGGTTAGATTGGATGATGTGAGATCTCATGACATATTAATACTTCATTAAATTTCTCTATAGACACTTATGGAAGAAATGAACATCTTCAGCTCCGCACAAGCTATACTAACTAGACACAGAAAAACAGGATGAGTTCATACATAGGAGGCAGAGGGTTAGGTTGTGCCAGTGTACTCGGCTTAGAAAGTGTGCACTTTGAGAACTGGTATGGACCTTGGGCTGATGTACATATCACATCTATGTATTCATAGCTTTTCCCCTTTGTTACACTGAGAACAACAGCAGAATTTGTCTTAGAGACCTCGTCTGAGCCCCGAATTAGTAGAAATTTGGGAGATACTCAGAAGAAACTTGGCTGTTTAGTTCTCTTTTTCTACATCTATACCTTCTCTCACATGCCATCCTATTATTTTATTTGTGGTTTCTTCTTTCCTGGTGAGCAGGAAAACAGTTAGGAAGGAGAAATTGCTATCAGTGTAGTCAAAAGTCACATGGTAATTCATAAATTGATGTCATTGGGAGAGGACTCTTAGGAAATGGAACATGTACCAAAACCAAGTAATTCCATAGAATATTGTCACATAGAATATAGTCACAGAAAGAAACAAAAATCCCTTTACAGTATGGCCAAGTTGTGGAGAATTCAAAACATTAATGGAGAATATCCTTTTCAGGGTTGTTTTCGGAAATGTCCAGTTTGTAAATGTTAATGATATAGAAGGGGAGTAGCCAGTCTGAGCACATCTCACTGTTTCTTAGCTTGCCTGGGGTCACTCATGGGTGATGCTTCCTTGACAAGCCATCATTTGACATGGATAGCAACTCAAGAAAATGACTAAGTTCCTGTGAGGTTTCACTTTTCTTCTCTCTTTTCATTCTTCTAAATGGAATCCTCAATTTTTTAGTCTTCTGCAGAAGACTGGTAAAAATCATTTTGACAATCAATCCTTGCATGTGGACATCAGTGTCTTGGGTGAAGAAGCAGAAAAAGAGAGTAGGGCTCCTATCTCCAGCCCCCACATACATACACTGAAACTTTGAACTGATTCTGTAATATTTTTCTATTGACATTTATTTTTTTATTAGAATAACGACTTCATTTCTGAGAACAAATATTTTTGATAGAAGATAAAATGTGATTATTTTTTGTTTCTGTGCACTGATTTTAATATCTTTTCTAAATTATTTTACTGCTAATGTTTTTGAGGTTTTTTTTTTTTTGGCACCTATGTAAGTGCAATAGGCGAGTGCCTAGCCACCTGGATGCCAGAAGAGAAGAGAAGAGAAGCCTAAAGCTGGAATTACAGAGAGTTGTAAGCCACTGCATGGGTGCTGGGAGCCTCGGTCCTCTGCCAAAGCTAGCAATCTTAACTGCTGACCTATTTCTCCAGCCCCTCAATCTCTTTTCAATTCAGAAAACAAAACAAAACTCTGAGATCTAGATATGACAAGTGAATTGAAAACAGCTCATATACACACAATATTATTAAACATTTTTGACAGTAATTTTGATTTTTGTAGGTATCCAGGGCTATAGTATGTATTTAAAATCTCAGTAATATGAAACAAAACCAAAACTCCCAAGAGAATATACCATTGAGTCTTTTCACATTTTACTTAGTTCATACAAAACAGACCATTGAGAATGAGTGTCAGGAGTTAGTGTTTATGGGCTGTGACATGTTTGATTCAATGGGAACAGGAGTTTCCTTGTTGCCCTGAGTACACAGTGACAATGGCTCTAAATATTTTCTCCCTGCATGGAACTATTGTTTCACCTAGTGGCAGAAATAGCCAGCAATATTTAATGTGTGTGCTTCATATAGCTATAAAACAAATAGATGGGCCTCTCAAAACTTATATCCTGCGTTATGTAAGCATCTCTCATTAACACAGTGTAACCTGCCACAAATGATAATGGTCATCTGGCCACAAAGCACTGGCTCTGTCCAGGACCAGACATTTTCATTGAGCTTGTTTGTATACAGAGAGTCTGTGAAGATAATTTAAGTCCAAATATTTAATTGAGTTTCTCAAAGTATTTTACTGTTTATTGTTATTCTACATAGTCGGCAGAAACAAATGTAATGGATCTCCCTGTGAATTATCTTCTTCAAAAGCTGTGTGGACAAGAACTGATGCTGAATCTGTAGATCTGTAATCTCCATTCATCAAGGGCAGTGGTTCTCAGCATCTGTAATGCTGCTACCCTTTGTATTAAAAGAACATTGTATTGGGGCTGGAGAGATGGCTCAGCAGTTAAGAGCAGTGGCTGCTCTTCCAGAGGTCCTGAGTTCAATTCCCAGCAAACACATGTTGGCTCACAACCATCTGTAATGGGATCTGAGGCCCTCTTCTGGTGTGTCTGAAGACAGCTACAGTGTACTCATATAAATAAAATAAATAAATAAATCTTTTTTATGAAGTCTACTTTAAAAAAAAAGATTGTTGTATTGATTGTTCCTCATGCTATGGTGACCCTCCCACCATAAAATTATTTTCACTGCGACTTCATAATTTATTTTGCTACTGAGATGCAGGTTATCTAATAAGCAAACCCTGTTAAAGGGTTCCTTGGCCCTGAAAGAAATCCTGACCCACAGGTTGAGAACCACTGATCTGGGGCATGTACAAAGCTCTTGAGTTTTGAGAGACTCGGTGTGTGACTGGCCAGGAAGGCATGGCTGGGATCTTCCCTGTCTGCTTCCGTTGAAGTCTGAGCCCATGAGGTCCTTAAGCCAAGATACCATGGGCTGCTTTTCCTTCTGGGGATACCCTGATGAGGTGAAAGAATTCCGGTGAGCCTGAATAAAAATATAATCTGATTATAAAAAAGGTGTACACCCTGCTCACAGCCCTGACCTTTTCCCAAGTCATGGAGATATCCACCTCTGAAAAATTCCTCCCCTACCTCCTGTCTCTTCCTTTTTTATTAAACAAATACATATCAGTAAAGAGTAAACCATGCCTATAGAGCTCGTCTTCGGAGTACAAAGATTTGCTGCTTCATTCAGTCCTGACATTGGAGATTTTGGATATACAAATAAAGATAGGTGTTTGAGTAGTACTAGTATTCTAAGGCATCCGGAATGCCTGTAGTAGTATTGGCTTTCCATAAGGATAAACAGTGAAGCCTTCTCAGAAGCCACTGAAGACTGAAGAGCCCCTGGGAGTGCATGACAGCTGAAGAGCTTTGCTTATATCTTCCTTGTGAACTTTTTCATGTTTCTAAGCGAGAGTCTTCTCTTCTGTTGGGACTCAATCTCCTACTGTGCGGCCTCCCCCCAGGCTGCTCTGTAGCACCATGTGGGATTTGACAGAACAAACAGATAAGACAAGCCTAGTGCCTGTGGGACTGCTGTGCATGGAGGACTTCCTTTCTGTCCCCAGGAGCTCCTGCTAACTGTGAACTTGCAAGAGGTATAAAATCTCAGACCCTGGAAAGCTCATGACAACATGCATCCAATATTCATAGGATTCATGGTTTTGAGGTTTTTTTTTAATTTAACTACAGTTCCTGATGTCATCAGTAAGAGTGCTTTCCTCAACCCAAGATGTGTGTGTCTTCCCTCTTTCTCTCACTTTCCCCTCTCCCACACCCCTCACTTGCTTCTTCCTTATCAAGAGGGAAGAGCATTCAGAACACTTAATGAAGAGAAGGGTCTCTGTTGTGTTCTGCTCCATCTGCCCTTAATGGCGATTTATCCTCATGCAGTAATGACTAAGAATCCACATCTTTATTTCCAAACCTTTAATTTCAAAACCTTCTCCATGATGCATGATTAAAACAAACCTTGTCAAGAGCCTACCACATGACAGGGTAAAATGTTAGTGGTTTATCATCGAGGTTTGTTTGATTTTTAAAAAGCTCTCCAGGGGTGGATATTTTAATCACAGAATGTAGTTATGAGGTCAGTAAGTATGGGCTACTAGAAGAAAACAAGGGAGGCAAATGGAGGAATTATGGAATGACAAAAGCCCAATCACATTATAGACCACTGAGGCAAACTTTGCAGGAAAGATGGAGAGTAAATGTACACAGAGAACGTTTTTATGTGCTAGACTGTATTTTTAAGTTTTGTGTCATACTGTGGCCTAGTTTTGATGTCTTGCAGCTTTTCTGTCTTCTCTGCAAAAGAGACTTGAGGAAAAATTTAATTAAAAACCAAAATTTGGGGCATACAAATATCAATATATCTATTCTTCTTGTGCTAAATCATTATGTTCCCCCATTTCCTCTGTATCCATTCATTCTCTTCTATTCAATGCCATATTTTTTATAGCTTTCATTGAGTATATCTTCTCAAATATTCACATATTTCTATGGAACATTTTAGCTTCCTTTCAAGAAAATGCCAACTTTAAAAATTTTTTCAGTCTCATTTACTTTTCCATCCCTGTTTAACAATTTTCCAGTGACAGTTACAGGATACAGAAAGCAGGGAAAATTCAGGGCTTTTGTGAAAGGGATCAGTTTCTGTGTGAAAGTGAGCTATGCCAGAAGAAAGGTCAGGTGTCATAGCAAAAGGTGGGAAGGTCATAGTCTATCAAAAGCCTGAAGAGTTTTCTTTTTTTTATGTTTTTTTTTAATTTTTAATATTTTTATTACATATTTTCCTTAGTTACATTTCCAATGCTATCCCAAAAGTCCCCCATAGCGCCCCCCACTTCCCTACCCACCCATTCCCATTCTTTTGGCTCTGGCATTCCCCTGTATTGGGGCATATAAAGTTTGCAAGTCCAATGGGCCTCTCTTTCCAGTGATGGCCGACTAGGCCATCTTTCAATACATATGCAGCTAGAGACAAGAGCTCCGGGGTTCTGGTTAGTACATCATGTTGTTCCAACAATAGGGTTGCAGATCCCTTTAGCTCCTTGGGTACTTTCTCTAGCTTCTCCATTGGGAGCCCTGTGATACATCCAATAGCTGACTGTGAACATCCACTCCTGTGTTTGCTAGGCCCCGGCATCATCTCACAAGAGACAGCTATATTTGGGTCCTTTCAGCAAAATCTTGCTAGTGTATGCAATGGTGTCAGCGTTTAGAAGCTGCTTATGGGATGGATCCCTGGATACGGCAGTCTCTAAATGGTCCATCCTTTCATCACAGCTACGAACTTTGTCTCTGTAACTCCTTCCCTGGGTGTTTTGTTCCCAATTCTAGGAAGGGGCACAGTGTCCACACTTTGGTCTTCATTCTTCTTGAGTTTCATGCGTTTAGCAAATTGTATCTTATATCTTGGGTATCCTAAGTTTTGGGCTAATATCCACTTATCAGTGAATACATATTGTGTGAGTTCTTTTGTGATTGTGTTACTTCACTCAAGATGATGCCCTCTAGGTCCATCCACTTGGCTAGGAATTTCATAAATTCATTCTTTTTAATAGCTGAGTAGTACTCCATTGTGTAAATGTACCATAATTTCTGTATCCATTCCTCTGTTGAGGGACATCTGGGTTCTTTCCAGCTTCTGGCTATTATAAATAGGGCTGCTATGAACATAGTGGAGCATGTGTCCTTTTTACCGGTTGGGACATCTTCTGGATATATGCCCAGGAGAGGTATTGCTGGATCCTCCGGTAGTACTATGTCCAATTTTCTGAGGAACCGCCAGACTGATTTCCAGAGTGGTTGTACAAGCTTGCAATCCCACCAACAATGGAGGAGTGTTCCTCTTTCTCCACATCCTCGCCAGCATCTGCTGTCACCTGAATTTTTGATCTTAGCCATTCTGACTGGTGTGAGGTGGAATCTCAGGGTTGTTTTGATTTGCATTTCCCTGATGATTAAGGATGTTGAACATTTTTTCAGGTGCTTCTCTGCCATTCGGTATTCCTCAGGTGAGAATTCTTTGTTCAGTTCTGAGCCCCATTTTTAATGGGGTTATTTGACTTTCTGGAGTCCACCTTCTTGAGTTCCTTATATATATTGGATATTAGTCCCTTATCTGATTCAGGATAGGTGAAGATCCTTTCCCAATCTGTTGGTGGTTTTTTTGTCTTATTGATGGTGTCTTTAGCCTTGCAGAAGCTTTGTAGTTTCATGAGGTCCCACTTGTCAATTCTCGATCTTACAGCACAAGCCATTACTGTTCTATTCAAGAATTTTTCCCCTGTGCCCATATCTTCAAGGCTTTTCCCCAATTTCTCCTCTATAAGTTTCAGTGTCTCTGGTTTTATGTGAAGTTCTTTGATCCACTTAGACTTGACCTTAGTACAAGGAGATAGGAATGGATCGATTCCAATTCTTCTACATGATAACAACCAGTTGTGCCAGCACCATTTGTTGAAAATGCTGTCTTTCTTCCACTGGATGTTTTTAGCTCCCTTGTCGAAGATCAAGTGACCGTAGGTGTGTGGGTTCATTTCTGGGTCTTCAATTCTATTCCATTGGTCTATTTGTCTGTCACTATACCAGTACCATGCAGTTTTTATCACAATTGCTCTGTAGTAAAGCTTTAGGTCCGGCATGGTTATTCCACCAGAGGTTCTTTTATCCTTGAGAAGAGTTTTTGCTATCCTAGGTTTTTTGTTATTCCAGATGAATTTGCAGATTGCACTTTCTAATTCGTTGAAGAATTGATTTGGAATTTTGATGGGGATTGCATTGAATCTGTAGATTGCTTTTGGCAAGATAGCCATTTTTACAATGTTGATCCTGCCAATCCATGAGCATGGGAGATCTTTCCATCTTCTGAGATCTTCTATAATTTCTTTCTTCAGAGACTTGAAGTTTTTATTATACAGATCTTTCACTTCCTTAGTTAGAGTCACGCCAAGATATTTTATATTATTTGTGACTATTGAGAAGGGTGTTGTTTCCCTAATTTCTTTCTCAGCCTGTTTATTCTTTGTGTAGAGAAAGGCCATTGATTTGTTTGAGTTAATTTTATATCCAGATACTTCACCGAAGCTGTTTATCAGGCTTAGGAGTTCTCTGGTGGAATTTTTAGGGTCACTTATATATACTATCATATCATCTGCAAAAAGTGATATTTTGACTTCATCTTTTCCAATTTGTATCCCTTTGATCTCCTTTTGTTGTCGAATTGCTCTGGCTAGGACTTCAAGCACAATGTTGAATAGGTATGGAGAAAGTGGACAGCCTTGTCTAGTCCCTGATTTTAGAGGGATTGCTTCAAGCTTCTCACCATTTACTTTGATGTTGGCTACTGGTTTGCTGTAGATTGCTTTTATCATGTTTAGGTATGGGCCTTGAATTCCTGATCTTTCCAAGACTTTTATCATGAATTGGTGTTGGATCTTGTCAAATGCTTTTTCCGCATCTAACGAGATGACCATGTGGTTTTTGTCTTTGAGTTTGTTTATATACTGGATTACGTTGATGGATTTCCGTATATTGAACCATCCCTGCATCCCTGGGATGAAACCTACTTGGTCAGGATGGATGATTGTTTTGATGTGTTCTTGGATTCGGTTAGCAAGAACTTTATTGAGGATTTTTGCATCAATATTCATAAGGGATATTGGTCTGAAGTTTTCTATCTTTGTTGGGTCTTTTTGTGGTTTAGGTATCAGAGTAATTGTGGCTTCATAGAATGAGTTGGGTAGAGTACCTTCTGTTTCTATTTTGTGGAATAGTTTGTGAAGAACTGGGATTAGATCTTCTTTGAAGGTCTGATAGAACTCTGCACTAAACCCATCTGGTCCTGGGCTTTTTTTAGTTGGGAGACTATTAATGACTGCTTCTATTTCTTTGGGGGATATAGGGCTGTTTAGATCATTAACCTGATCTTGATTCAACTTTGGTACCTGGTATTTGTCTAGGAACTTCTCCATTTCATCCAGGTTCTCCAGTTTTGTTGAGTATAGCCTTTGGTAGAAGGATCTAATGGTGTTTTGGATGTCTTCAGGATCTGTTGTTATGTCTCCTTTTTCATTTCTGATTTTGTTAATTAGGATGCTTTCCCTGTGCCCTCTAGTGAGTCTGGCTAAGGGTTTATCTATCTTGTTGATTTTCTCAAAGAACCAGCTCCTTGATTGGTTGATTCTTTGAATAGTTCTTCTTGTTTCCACTTGGTTGATTTCTCCCCTGAGTTTGATTATTTCCTGCCGTCTACTCCTCTTGGGTGAATTTGCTTCCTTTTGTTCTAGTGCTTTTAGGTATGTTGTCAAGCTGCTAATGTGTGCTCTCTCTAGTTTCCTTTTGGAGGCACTCCTGAAGAGTTTTCATATGTTGAAAATGGAGAGATGACAGGAAAGGAGAAAATAACAGAAGAGAAAGGATAAGTGGTGAGGGAGGAAAGAGACTGTGAGTGTCATCTGTGAACTCGTGCTGAGAAAGAGAAATTCTGACAACCCGTAGGAGTCCCAGGAAAGTTTGCAACCCGGAGGCTTTGGTGCAGTGATCTCTAGACAGTTCTGGCCAAGGGAGTGGCCATCTTTATGTTGTGCATTAGCCTTGTCAGCTCCATTAATTTGGGTCTCAATGTATGTTTTTCTTCTTTAAAAATTTATTCTCTGAGATTTTTCATACAGTATATATTTTTACTTATATTATTTTCCATCCCTCAACTTCTCCCAGATTCACCTTTCTCCCTACTCATCAAACTTCAAGTTTTTTCTCTTTCTGGAAAAAAAAATTAAAAAGGAAAAAGAAAAAAATCCCCTAAAAATGATGTAGTCTGGTTGGTATTGTCCATCTAATCTTGATCATGGGGCTTGTTCCATAGAATGGTTGATATCTTTCCACTGAAGAAAGCTGATTTTCTTTTCCAGATGCTGGCATGTGTGATTGGCTTCTTGGCTGGGGTGAAACTTTGTGCCCACTTCCACTCCTTTTGTATGCCTTTGTCTTGTGCAGGTCTTGTATACAGGGTCACAGGCTCTGTGAGTTCATATGTGAATCTGCCCTGTTGTGTCTGGAAAATTCTGATTCTTTAAGAGTCATCACCAACTCTGGTTCTTGCATTCTATCCACACTGGCTCCATGAGTTTAACCCCATCATTCACATACCTGTCTAGTTCTCTCTTATGCGACAGTGTGAAGCCTTTCTGTTTTATTTTCTGTCGCATCCACAAAGTTTCCTAACTCAGAGACATCTAGCCTCAGCTCTTTAATGTGGCTCAGCAGAGAGCAAGGCCTCTGTAGTTCTCAACTGTGCTGTTTGTTATACTATTGGCTAGTTTTACCCTTCTGAATACAGAATAAAAACATATTTGTTTTACTTTTTAACTCTGTGTGCATGTATTTTGTGTGTGCATTGTGTGTGTGTTTCATGTGCACATGTATGCATGTGTTCAAGCCCTGCGTGCATACAGATGCATGAGGAAGATGTTGGGTGTCTTGTTCTACCACACTTCATTTTGTTTTCTTGAGACCAACAGGAGCTAGACTGGCAGTTAGCAAGCCCCAGTGACCCTTCTGTCTCTGCCCCCATCCCCAGAAGGGCTGCATTACTGAAGTGATCACAACTGTCTTTTAAGCAGATCCAAATGCACCCCCTTACTTCTGTACAGCAAACATTTTTAACCACTGATGCATCTCCCCATGCTTCTAAATGCATTGATTTTGACAACTCAGTCAGATATGACATTTTTCAATGTGATGTTCCACGTAATATAATTTGTAAACTTACAAGTATCAATTCTTTCAAATTAATTTGAGATGTAATATCTAGATAAACTATCTAGGAATTAATTCCATCAGCATCTGGCTGGCATACAGATGTGCCATTATTTCTTAGGTATTATGTGGTAACCCTGCATTTAACATTATGAAGAACTGACACACTGTATATACATGTATACATAGACATTTGTGTGTGTAATTTTGTTGACATATAATTCATATTCCATAAAATGTTGCCTCAGAAATGATGTAATTCAGTTATTGTAAATATATTTACAAAGGTGTGTAAGCAGTGACCACACACACCAGAAAGTGTGTGCCCACTAGTTACCAGTCTTTTTCCCTTTGCCTGTCCCTTATTAGCCTAACGACTAACCTATTTTCTGTTATGGGTTTGATAATTCTCAAAATTTCATAAATGAGGATATAAAATATGTAGCAAATTGTTTCTGGATTCCTTCCTTATGATTATGCCTCCAGGGCCCGTCTGTATTCCAGCAGGTATGACATTCCACTCTTTTCCAATACTGAATCACCATTATATGCACACAGCACATTTGTGTGTCCTTTAGGCATTAATGGATATTTACGTTGTTTGTCGGATTAAAAATGGTGCTGTGAACATGCATTCTGTAGTTTTATGCATGCATCAAAGTGTGGATCATCGAGTCTTATGGTGCTTTAGATTCTTAACATTGGCAGAAACATATATAATATACCACATAAAATACCACAAATAGTTAATTTTAAAGATGTTATTATACATCCAAAGTTTTTATATATATAGTATTTTTCATAGAAGCATTAGAATGAGATCTTTCCTAGATTTAAGGTGTTGACTGGATTTCAGGTTCCAGGACACACTTTCCTCCATCTTCAAAGTCACTATTGCTTCAACTTCCCATCTGCTGCTCCCTCTGGCTTCTGCCTGCACCATCAAACCTATCTCAGTGACCCCCAAGATGTGTGTGTGTGTGTGTGTGTGTGTGTGTATGTGTGTAGGTGTAGCTCTGCAGATGTGTGCACAGGTCTGAGGTTGACACCTTCCTCAGCTTTCTTTAACTGTAAAAAGTAGTTTCTTTTGGAGAATTTTGTACATGAGTATTATACCTATCCACTTCTATGTCTTCCTTTCAAATTTATGATATTTTAATTATTATTACCACACACTACACACACACACACACACACACACACACACACACGACCTACTGAGTCCATTTAGTTTACTTTGCTCATATACATGGACATTCAGGGCTGACCACTTGGAATCAGGCAACTTAAGAGCTTGTCCATTGTGGAAATGATTCTCCTGTCCGTCGCTCTTTGCCCTTTTCTGTTTCCTTTTCAGTCCTTCACTGAACCTGGAACTCACCATTCTGACTAAACTGACTGTCTAATGAAACCACAAGAGCCACCTGTCTGTGTCATGCCTCTGTCCTGCTGGAATCACACACAGTCATTGTTTTGTGTAGCGTCTGGAGATGGGACTTCAGATGCATCTGTGTCTGCAGTGTTTCATCCACTGTGCTATATTCCCGTATCCTTGTGTTCCAGATCACCCCAGGACTCTAACCTGAATGCCCTTCCAGGGAAACTTGCTATAAAAGGTAACCACAGACTGTGGTTATCAGGATATGGACAGCTTAGGGGGTCTCTATTCTGTCTACCACACATGCCAACCCCATATTTACCATTATGAAGTACTGCCAAATTGTTTCAAAATGGTACCATTTTAATCATACTACCAAAATAGAAAGCTTCAAAATTTCCCACACTTTAAATTGTAATAAGCTTTATTTATTTATTATTTTTTAGAATAGTTTAAATTCACAGCAAAATACAGAGCAGGAAATTCAGTAGCCCATATAACTGACACACTTGTCATACACAGCCACTGTGGGCATCCCATATGACCATGACACATTTGAACACATGTAAACATAGCCTGCTTACTGTATGTAGTCCATATGGCCATGATACATTTGTTACAATCACTGAGCTTATCCTGACATCATTATCAGCCAAAGTCCATACTTTACATTAGGTTTCCGGCTGGGTGTTGGACATTCCACCAGCATGGAAAAGCGAGAGTAACATGTATCTGCCATTTCAGTGTCGTGGAGAAGAGTTCCATAGCTTAAAACGTCCTCTGCTTACACATTCTCTTTCCTTTTATCCCCTAGTACTTACCCACTTCTCTCTTTTCATTGTTTTGTCCACAATATGATAAGAGTTAAGAGTACAAAAAAAAAAAAACAGTTTTATTTATGTATCTGTCATGTTGTTTACTGTTGTATCCTTTGAGAATTTTGTACATACAAATCATATGCTTTAATTTAGTCCCCTCGAATATTCCCAGGCCTCCCACCGCTGTTACCTCCAAATTACATATTTCCTCCACTAAGTCTAACTGTGACTGACAGTATGGGCATGGAGTAGGGCCATCTACTAGATCATGGGTAAGCCTGACATGGGCCACATTCCTCAAAGAGAACTGACTCCCTGACGTAGGGACAATCAGTTGCCAACAAGTCCTTAGGTAGGGATGGGACTTGGTGACCATCCATAGTGAGATTTTTTTTTTCCAGCTTGATCTGATCTTGTGCCTGGTGTTGCAGCCATCATGCATTCGAGTGTTTTATTACCTTCCTGTGAATAGAAAACACGGCTACTCTGTAGACATCCACTGCCTCTGGCTCATGTCATCTTTTTTGTCTCCCATTTCTCAATAGTTCCTGAACTTGTATGAAGGGATGTGATATAGATGTCCAGTTTAAGGGTGAATATTCCACAGCCTCTTATTCTTTACACATTGGCTAGTTGTGCGCCTTTCCTCCATTCTGCTGCTATGTCATGTACATGTACACAAATGTGTAAATGTGTCTGTGTGCATGTGTCTCTGTGTGTGTGCTTGTGGGTTTGTGCGCATATATATATATATATATATGTATTCTATAAATTACAAATGTTAGAATATATACCATATTTATATTTCTGCATCTGAATTCATTCATAGAGTATGATGATCTCCAATTTCATGTATTGTCTACAAAATGACACAACCTCATTCTCCTTTATGGCTAAATATAACGCAATGGTCTGTTAACATTTATTTTACCTATTCATTCATCTGTTGATGGAAACCTAGATTTGTCTTACAGATTTACTGAAAATAGTGTTCCAGTAAAGATAGATGTGCCAGTGTCTCTGTGGTTGCCTTGTAGTGCTTAGGGTATATATCCAAGATACGCAGCAAGGCTATGTGATAGCACTACTTCTCATACTGGTTTCCAGTAGCAGTGTATAAAGGCTCCTTTTGCTCCCAATCTACATTAGCAACTGTTGCCCTTTGCTTTCTTCTTAGCCAGTTTGAGTGGAATGAGATTGGATAATAATTTTATTTTTGTATTTTGCTGAAACTACTCTCAGAGCTCTCTAGTGGAATCCTTAGGGTCACTTATATATAAGACTGTGTTATCTTCATGTAGGATAATGATTTGACTTCTTAATTTTCCATGTGTAACCCTTTTCCAAAGAAGGTCCTTTAAAAAGTTTTATGTGTATGCGTGCTTTGCTTACATGTATGTCTGTGTACCATGTATCCGCTCTGTTCACAGTGGCTAGAAATGGGTATCAATTCCCCTGGAATTGGAGTTATTTACAGGTATCAGCCACCATGTGGGTACTGTGAATTGAACTCAGGTTCTCTGGAAAGGTAGCCACTGCTCTTCACTTCTGAGCCATCTCTCCAGGTCCTTGAATTTTGTTCCTTTCATTTCTTGCCCTATGTCTCTATTAGAGACTTCAAGGGCTGCATTGACTGAAGACTGAGGAACATGGACATTCATGGCTCATCCCTGACTTTAGTGGAACCACTCGGTAGTCTTCGTCACTTAGTATAAATGAAGTTGGTGCTAGGGACAGGTGGTCTTTCAATTATGCTAATTTTTGAGAATTCTTTTATATACTTTTTCAAAACAGTCAACAGGTGTGCCTTTGACAATATTTCCTTTGACTGTAGCGTCTGTGTGGATCATTCCTTTCATATTTGATACCAGAAAGCTATTGCTAGACAAATGCTCACCAGAGTTTTAGTTTACCTTAGATTTAAGGCTTTTGTAGTCTTGTGTATTACAATAATTTAGATCTCATCTATTTTGAGTGAGTTCTTGTAAAAAATATAAGGCTTATATTTTAATCCATTATTTTAAAAAGTGTCTTTGGTCACTTTATTGCCTTTGATCTTTTGTCAAGTATCAAGTAACTATACTTATGTACTCACTGATGAATTCTTTCTGTCATAGTGATTTTTAAAAAAAATTATTTTTATCTCTGTTGATTACTGTATCATGCACAGAGCAACTACCAGATTTTTGGCCTTTCTGTTGGGAGACAGCTATTGATGGGCTACTGGCATCACAGCCTATAAGCCACCTTAATAAATATGTATTAAAAAGGAAATGATTCATGCATATATAAATAATATATAAGTGTGTATATGTAACAATAATAATTCAGGAAATAGTAGTTATCAACAGTGGTAGGTCATGGAAGAGGTTGGTGGTAGTGTATCTGGGAAAGTCTGGTGGGAGAAATGGGATGGGCAAAAGTTGTAATTATATTTCAACTACAGATATTAAAAATCAAGACAGGCAATAAACTATGTCAAAAACACCCAGCATTTTATACTTTTATTGCTATTCTCTCTCATGTATATGTGTATGTATATGTATATGCTTACATATAAATATAATCTACTGAGTCTATTTTGTGACCATTTGACATTAGACAATCTATAAGGAGGCTCCTTGCTGGAAGAAATTCTTCTCACAGCAGTCATCAGTTGCCTGAAGTTCTTTACCTAGGGATGGGGCCTTAAGAAGATTTTCCAATTTAATGTTAAAATATTGATTTGATTGATATTGCAATTGTTCTGGTCTTGTTTACACAGCAATATCTAGCGGGAAATTGTTTCACAGTAGACTTCCTGGTCTTCTGGCTCTTATACCATTCCCTATTCTTTCCCTGATGTTCCCTGAAGCATGAGTACAGGAGCTAAGGTACAGTTGTATCCCATGGAACTGGCCTGTCCATGATCAGTTGATCTCTGTATTGTGTACAGTTGTATTCTTCTGTGATGATTTCCAAATGTGGTAAAGAGAATCTTTTTTGATGAGGGGATGGCATACACTTATCTGTGCATGTAAACACAAGACTCAGAATAGAATAAGAAATTGTTCTTTGACTGGCTTTTCAAATGTTAGTTAGTTGTATAGGTGAAGTGATACTATTATCATTCTGATTGTCATTCCCGTCGTAATTAATGATGTTGCTCATAGTGTAGATGATACCATGTACTACTCACATTCTATTTTATTGAACCGATTTCAGTATTTTGGAATAAAAAAGGTATATGCTTTTAATGATGGGATTATCCTATGTGCTTGCTATATATATATATCCACCTTCTCAGTTACTCTTTTTGGGACCCTCTCTCTTTACTGATTATTATAAGGTTTCCAGAATGAACCCATATTTATGAAACATGTAGCAGATAATGGAGAATAGTTAACCACGCTTGTGCCTCACATACATTTTATACCACCTTTGGACAGACATGTGTTACTGTCGTGATACCAGAAAACCCAGATCTAACAGAGAAATCAGAATCCTTCTCTTCCTCATAGAGACCACTCCATACATGGGTTTATGTGTGTTTATAAAGTTTCTAACCATACCTAATGCTTATAGACCTGTAGCCTCCCCTCTAAGTCCTAGGACAGTGCATAGAACACATTATGCTGACTTGGCCAATTGTAGTATCTTCTATTCAACCTGCCATATGGACAACCCAAATTCTGACATTTGCAACATGCATGCTAATGATGATTACTAGTTTTGGAGGACATAGAATCACATAGATGATGAATTTCTTGGCATTGTAATGAGGGAGTTTCTAGACACGCTAAATGGAATTAGGATGACCCACTGTGACTGTTGGCAGCATGATTATACAAACCAGTGTTCTGTACTGAGTAAAAAGAAGGAAGCAAGAGAAGTGCCAGCAGTTATTTTTCTCCTTCTTGATTGCAGATACAACATGACCAGCTGCCTCAACCTCCTGCCACCATGCTTAAAATTATTTCAATGAATTATTGGTGCTTTGAATCCTGTCTTGAGAGTGAATGATGGGGAAGGATTGTTCAATCCATTAATGATGGCTGTGAAGCACCCAGATGGAGACAAATTGTCTACCAAATATTGGCCAACTGTGTGTGATCTAGATCATGACTGTTGGTAGGTGGGTGAAAAGAAAATAAAAAATGAAACTATAGAATATCAGTTATCATTTCATTTAAAACTTTCCTAAGACTATTATCAATATTTCATATAGAAAGCTTTTTATGTGTATCATAAACCCAAATGTAGCTCTTGGGAAAGTAGTGATAGCCACTGTATAAAAGATTCATAGTCCTTTCACCAACCTCCAAGGTGTTCCATGCTTGTGTGACTGTCCAGGAACACTGGGAACTCTAGAAGAGCAATCAGCACCTGCCCATATTCTCTCTGTTGCAATACCACTTCTTGTGGTAGAAAAAAATGTCCTTACAGAAATGTTTTGTTTGTTCAAAACTCTCACAGAGCAAGGAAAGATGTTTTGAAATTCTATATTTTGTCTCTTCATTTTACTAAAATTTAATTTTAGTTGCACATGTTCTGCATGGAGAATTGATTTTGTGAAACAATTGGTTTAAATCTACTCAAGTAGCTACAGTGGCTACTGTTATTTAATAATTTCAAAGAAACAATAGAAAAGTAAACTTCCATTCAGAATAAAATGGCTTTCTTCCTCAGTTTTAATTTTCCATGTCAATATGACATGAAAAACATCACACCCAGGATTCACTTTGTGTACACAAACTTCATTCAGCTTCATAGCAATGACTAGGGTTCCTGGAACCCTCAGTAGCTATCAGTAGGTAGCCTGAAGCAGCTTGAATACATCCTGAGTTTCCAAAATTGGTTGTTACTTTGTCTCCTAGACATTCATATCTCTGTTTGTCCATTCAGACTATGGGAGCTGTCGTGATGATATAGAATCATTGACTGATTACAAGAGAGTGTTCCCATTTGTCAACAAAATCTGACTTTGCCAAAGCAGGTGCTATACAGTTACCTTACTTTTCTTTGGTTTCATTTCACGAGGCAATTTTGTTAAGTTCCTAGATAGGTGAGAAGACTCTGACATAAGGGGCTGAGGAAAGTCTAGCATTTGGCACTTCTAAAGGTAATTGAAAAAGCCAGGCTAGATGGTAACAGCATCTGCTTTGTACAGTGATACAGTAAGGCATTGATTTTTTTTTAAATCTTATATTTATTTGTTTACTTTGCGTGGGTGCATACAAAATAGTGTTCATGTGGGTATTGGGGGCACATTTTTAAGAGGTTATTCTCCTTATCCACCATGTAGGTTCAGGGGATCAGACTCAGAATATCATGCTGGGTGGAATTTCGTTTACCTGCTAAACCATCTCACCTGGCCGTGGACTTTTTTTTTTTTAAACAAGAGCTGCCATTTGTCCCAAACTGCAGGAACTGCAGAAACAAGCCTGACTCTCAATATTTCCCAAAAGCAATGAATCTTTTCTTTTCCATCTGTGAGAACTTTTATCTTAAAGGCAATGGTCAAAACAAGGAAGCCCTGTTTAGAAACTCAAGCCAGAGCCAAGGCACATATTGAGATTAGTGATCACTTGGCTTCACCTTGCCTTGACTTCTGGTTTTCTCATTTGTTGTCATCCATGTGTTTCCTCAAGCAATTTCCTAAAACCAACATTTTTATATCAGTTCATATTCCCTGCAATTTCCATCCAGACTAATGTACCAGTGTGCAAATCAAATTTTAATATGATCATGTACATTATAATAGGAAAAAAGGAATGGTTTTTCAGTAAGTGTGGCACACAATTAACTGTTAGGGCTCATTCTCATTATTTAAAACCTGTGCAAAACAAACAAATAAACAACAGAAAAAATGAAAATGAGAGGATGGACGGGAAAGGAAGAGGAGCGAAAGGAACGAAGGGAAAGGAGAGGAAAAGGCAAACAAGTAAGGAATTGGGAAACTGGCACAGCATCGTGGAAAAGCTAGTATTCTTTTTTAAGACTCCTACTTTTAAAAAAGCAAAACAAGTTTTTAAAAAAAACTACAATTAAATGATGGCCTGGGGTGGATAGGTGGCACATCAGAGTACTTGTTTATCATGACCAGAGTCTCTGGGTTTGATCCTAGTATTCAGAAAACAGCAGCAGCAAAAGCAGAAGTAGCAACAATAACAGCAACAACAACAGCAGCAGCAACAGCAGCAGCAACAGCAACCACAAAAACAACAGCAAAAGCAAAACCAAAACACCACCAACTCCAAAGAAAACAAAACTGGTCTGTCAAGATCAGAACATTAGTAAATAGCACACCACTATGTGAGAAAATGTCTATGATAACTACACTAACTGGGGGTTTAAGTCCTGCAAATGCAAAGGTTTCCTAGAAAATAGCTTTAAGAAAACAGTTGTAGAATTGTTCCTAGTTTTGGGAGGTAAACATTGAAAATGTGATGAAATGTTTCCTATTCCTGAGATAAAGGAAACTAAAAGAACATGCCACTTAAACTTAGAAAATCTAGAATGTATTATGTAACACAAAGGATTTAGGCAAAGAAAAGGAATATTCACCTGTAATATAAATTGTTAGAAAGCATTTAAATGAATGGTCATATTTATTAAGTTTCCAAAAATGTTTATAATTTTCTTATATATTTTTATATTTCTTAGAGAAACATGATATGCAAACTGATTTTCACCTTGTGTCTTATGCAAGAAATAAAGTAATATAAACCCACAATTGAAAGATAAGGTTTGTATAAAGTAATACAGACCTTTGTCTTCAACTATCCGGTGAAATATAGGAAATCACACTTGTGGCTCTACCTGATATGCATTAATTTAGAAACTGGAAATGGTGCCAAGGCCATTTTGATTTCTGTTAATGTTTGAGGAGGATTGACGTCTTGTGATATTAGAGACATACAATGTTTTCAAAGAATATGTAACATAGCAAAATCATTATAATTTAATACTAAGTGACCAAAGGAGGCTAATGCCATGTCTCTCTAGCAACATCCTAGATGGACTGTGTATCACATGACTTCAATTTTGTAAAAACACATCAATTTATTTGTAAAATCAACGTAATTTCTAAAGTGTTATGATCATTAGGACAAAGTACTAGTCAGAAGCAACTCAAAGGAAGAGAGGTTGATTTCGGCACATGGTATCAGAGGTAGTCCATCATAATTGGGGGGCGCACAGTGGAGCAGCTCAATCTGTGGCAGCGTGACCATGAGGTGTTGGTTGCTTGCATGCCAAAAGATCAGGAATCAGAGAACAGGACCCAAACGGAGGTAGGTTAAAAGAACAAACAACAACAACAATAAACAACAACCTCCAACCATGTACCCCTAATGACATCTGGCAGCCAGGCCCAGTGTTGCAATGGTCCTATAGGCTTTAGAAACAGCCCTACTAGCTCTTTTTCCACTGTTTGTGAAACAAGTACTCAGACCATGAATGTGTAGGGGCATTAAAGATCCATGTCAGAACTAATAAATATAAACACACATACGAGTATAGTCTAGTGGAGCAAATGCTATGTACAATGTGTCAGAGGAATTAAATGTGAGGAACTTTTTTTGTACTTTTGCATATTTCCCCATTTATTTCTGTGATGGTTTATTTTTTATATTTCATAAGAGACCTTCAGACATTCTCTCATTTCTGTATGATACTTGCAAATCTCCAATCCCTATCTTTGCTAGAACTGTAGATACCTATTAGTCTTCAAAAATACTACTCTCTTTTAATGGTCTCACTTTACAACAACAGGTAATAGCTTATCATTTAAGAAAACTATCATGTGGTACTTGGGTTGACCCAGCCATAGGCAGGATGTGGCTGCCAGAGAGTGTTGTGTATCTTCGGCAGGAGCCACATCCTCCTCCCACCAGTTCTTTTTATAGCTAATGGCAGTGCCTAGGCTTCTGGCACTAAAAGAAAATTTCACATTTTTAAAATTGATCTCATATCCTCACTTTTTTTTCCGTGAGCAATTCGCAGGATAAGCTTAATACAGAACATAGGGTATCCTGTTTATGAGAACAGTAGGTGTTAGGGATTCAAATAACTACGTTTACTTAGCTAAACTGGATAAATATGAGCAAGCTGTAAGAATAACAATCAAACAACAGTTGCTTTTGTCAGAAATTCTTGTCTGTTAGACTATAACTTGCAAAGATCAGTCATGCCAAGGTCTAACCTGTTCTAACGGAACAATGCACTGAATTTAACCTTGCTCTCAGTAGTCTGTTTTGTTTTTGTTTGTTTGTTTGTTTGGTTTTTTGAGGTAAGGTTTCTCTGTATAGCCCTGGCTGTCCTGGAACTCACTTTGTAGACCAGGCTGGCCTCAAACTCAGAAATCCGCCTGCCTCTGCCTCCCAGGTGCTGGGATTAAAGGCGTGCTCACAGTAGTCTTAAAAGCTCTCGGGTCTTATATGTTATACAAAAATAAATACTGAAACAGGTGTCTCTTGTGGACATCACTGGATCAAGATAAGTTTTGGCTTCTTGCTCATGTTTACATACACAGAAGATTAAACGGGAGCCTTAGCTCCTTTAAATTGACAGCTACCCTCTCTTTGGGAAATTGGTACCTATGAAAGAGCAACTTCCATGTTGTGACTTTTCTGAAGTACATCTAATGTCTGAGCATGTGCAGGATGAATTTGATGCTACAGAACAGTGATACACATTTAAAAGTCCAATATTCTCATGGGAAAGACAAAGCAGACATAATTTTATACAGTGATCTTGAAATGAAATCCATTTATTAGACTTACTCAGTAGCAACAAAATCTTACTTCCTAAGGTCTGCAGTTCAAACTGTGGATCACCGTCGGGCAGCCCATGAATTGTGAGCGCTTAGAAGCTGCCATCTGTGTGTAACAGCCACACCCTGGAGTTTATTACCAAGGTCGTTTTTATGACTTTCTACAAATGCGCTTTGTGTCTCTGAGATGTAGTTATAAATGTTCGACTCTGTCTGGAAATCCACAGAAGGTCTCCAAAGGAAACCTCAGGGAAAGTGTGGAAACTGCCCCAGGTAAGAGAGGCTGAGAGAGTGATATACAGAAACTAGAACAAAGTTAAATAAGCAGAGGTGGGACGGGAAGCCTGGTCAGAAATGAGAAACCAATCACCTGTGTTTTGTCAACAGTGGCTTGGCAGCCAGAATAGGAAGGACAGAGGAAGTTAAACCCATGCTGGTGTCCAGAAGTCAGCTACAGAAAGTGAACCTCTTGGGCCAGATGGTTTTATGGCCTTTGTAAACAATAGATTTGCATAATGCTTCCTCAATAATTCTGTCAGGAGCAGCAGTGAGCTTGAAAACAATGCCCAACTGTGTGCTTTCTGAATGGTCAGCTTTCTAAATTGCCCAAATGTGCATAAAGGGGAAATTGGGATGCTGGGTAGAGGATGGAGTTGATAAATAAAAGGCTTACTCAGGCCAGTATGAGCAACTACTAGATGTCCCAAATGCAGATGCTTGGAAGTACTAGGTTACTTCTGATGATCATATTATAAGCTGATCATCAAAGGGGGGGGGCTTCTCCGATTTCAGGCTTTGGAAGGTTTCTTGTTTGCACTGATTTGTAGCTTCCTGTGACTTTTGATTCTGAGGCTTGGCTGGCTGCCATCTGCTTCCTTCTTAAGAAGAATCAACAAACCGAGTTGTTTTGAATTCTTTCCTAATACACACGTGCATCCCTAATGACCTCAGGATGTGGGATCTTCACAGGCTGGAATATCATCCTCTCTTTCAACAAGTTGGAAATCCTCATCGAACTCCTTCATCTCTCTATTTAACCTGACAACAGTTGGGTGATTGCTCTGTTGGCAACTGTAGATTTCTCCTGCACATAACCTGAAAAGGAAATGGCCCATGGAATATGATATCAGTGATACACCCACCAAAACAAGGCACGATCTGCTCCATGACAAGGTGATGGTCAGATACTGTTCTGAAGGAAAGGTTGACAGATTCATTGGCCTTGCTTCCTCAGGTAACAAAGTCCATACAACAGAACTTTTAAGAACTACGAAGACTGGCAAGAGAGAGCCATGGGAGTCTGCTGACATGATGAGCCTACTATGGAACCAAGTCCTTATAGCATTATCGTCGTATGCTCCAGAAAATGGGGAAAGGCCACAAAGTATCTGGAGCAATCCTCTACCTCCTGGATTTCAAAGGAGAGCAAAAAGGATTAATTTTTTTTTTTAAAAAGCACATTTAAGGAAACACTCATGATCTTTCAAAGTGGGTACCCTGGTTTAAAATGTAAGAAAATTATAGGGTACACACAAAATATCATCAGCTCTGTTTATTTCACAGAGTAGCAGGTTGGGGGTCTGTGCTAGTCAGCTTTTATTGTCAAACTGATCTAATCTAGAATGATCTGGGGAGAGGGAACTTCAATGAAGAATTGCTCAGATCTAATTGACCTGTGGCTCTGCGGCCATATCCATGAAAGACAATCTTGATTGTTGAGGGAGGACCCTGGGCATCCCAGGGCAGATGGTCCTGGACTGTCTCAGAAAGAGGACTTTACATGAGCCAAGGACTGATCCATAAGCAACATTCCTCTCTGATTTCTGCTTCAGTTCCTGCTCTCCTGTCTTCTCTCAATGATGACCTGTGACCTGGAAGTATAAGCTGAAGTCATCTCTATCCTCCCTTACATTGCTTTTTATCAGACAGTTTTATCGCAATGATAAAGCAGACAAGAACAGGGACCCTACGTTAGTTTCCACAGTGATGCTGTTCAATACAAAACACAGCAGGCATCACATGTAATAGAAAATTTTCCTGTATCAACATTAACAGGTGAAATAAACCATGTGATTAATATTATAATAGAAATTATTGAGTCCAATAAATATATTTTGATATATTTTATATTATTTGTATTAAATCTGAAATGTAGCACCTATGTGAAAATGTATAACACATCCCAGCTTGTATTAGACACAATAATCCAGCTGGCTACCAGGTATATAAATGTATATATGTATGTATGTATGTATATATATATATATATATATATATATATGCGTGTGTGTGTATGATATATATAATCTATCTATCTATGTATGTATGTATGTATCTATCTATGTATCTATCTATGTATCTATGTATCTATGTATCTATGTATCTATCTATCTATCTATCTTGGTACTACCAGGAAGAACTCGGTTCCTTACCTGCTCCACTGCATACATGAGCTATCACCACTTTGTAGTCTGATGGATATTTTCATTGGGAAATCAGCCTATCCCCTCTTCTTGTCTTGAAACATGTTGCTATTTTGGCAACATATTCTTGCAGCTGTCAAGACAGAGGCAGAAGGCAGGCAGAAGGGCTCCTCTGTTCATGGGAATGTGTGCTTTCTCCAGGAAATAATACAAGGATTTGGAATATTGCTTGAGTTTGATGAAGCACAGTCTTGGGTCTTCCATAACATCATGAAAAATGACAATATCACCTGTTCTTGTATACAAGAGCATACTTGCATACATGCTAGCAGGAGGGACCTACAACCTCACAGATTAACTTTTGCTGTTTCTGCATTATTCTGGTTTATGGTCTTTTGAGTCAGGAAGAACAAGGTTTTTCAACAAAGGAAATAACAACAAAATTCAAGTGGGAGACCAAACCTTAATCATAAATAAAACATACCAATTTAAAATAAAATCAAAACAAAAACCAATACTAACAAAAAAAATAACATAGAAAAAGCAGCAGCTTTCTAGTCCTGAGCTGTTCAAAGACTGGATGGGATCCTGAACGCCTTAATCTTAAGTTTCATATATATATATATATATATATATATATATGAATATATGCATATATAGTCTCAAAATATGGAAATATTGTGATATTATGTTTCTTAGCTTGCTTTTTGAAAATGCCATCATGTTATTTTAATTTAAAATTTTCCATTATCAAAACAAATGACTTTATGTCTGTATTTGTTGTAATTTAGAATTTTCCTTTTGTGACTTTCTGCATTTTCTCTCTAAGTCTTTGACATTTTAAAAAATCCATTTTGGATACAACTAACCAGATGATTGTTATTGTCTATGTGTTTTTACACTTTCTTTGTCTCTGTATTTTTAGTGCATTTTGGGAAACGTTCTTCATTTTAGTTTAGCCTCCACTGCCAAATTTCCTTTCTACATTTCTTGCTCTTTGTACATAAAATTCCTCCCTGCGCTGGAGTCATGAAGCTATATCCTATATTAATATTTTATTCGTTTACTTATTTATGTGCCTCATACCTAAATATTTCATGCCTCTGGAATTGACACTTGTATGTGGGAAGGTAAATAAATGATTGGAGGCATCGTTTTGAACTGAGTATTGTGCGATGCCCCCAGAGGCCAAAACAAAATGTAGTCACTCATGCTTAGTGCTGTCAAACTGAAGCTTAGAGGCAGTTGGTAAATCCCCAAACTGAGTAGTTTTCCCTAAAAACAAGAGATTTGAAGCACACAGTAGGAAAGAGTCTTGACATCTCGGACAGGCAACGGAAATAACTTAGATATAAAAGAGAGGGTTGAGGAGGTAAAGAATCACATGTTTTGATTACCCCCCCCTTTTTTTTTTAAATGCGAGCTTATTTGTGTGTGCATGCATTTAGAGGCCAGAGAGCAGTCTTCAGAGTCCTTCCCTAAAAGCAATCTACCCTGCTTTTTGAGTTAGGGTCTACCAGTGTTTAAGAATTAGCTAGCTAGGCAAGGGATCTAGTTCTGGGGGTACCTGTAGGCAATCCCATATGTTGTTTTTCTTAAACATGGGTTCTGGCAATCCAGCTCAGGACCTCACACTTGGAAGGCATGCACTTGATCAACTGAGACATATCATCATCATTTCTTAATTTTTATTTTATTTATTAGAAACAGTTTCACGAAATATAATTTTTTCCCTTTTCCTCAACTCCTTCTAGATCCTCCCCACCTGCCTACCCACCCAACTTCATGCTTTTTCTCTCTTTCAAACAAAACAATAAAAGTATTTTTCATGCTATTTTTGTTATTCTGTTCTGCTCAAGCCACCTTAAAAAAATTGTTCTGCTGTGCTCAGTGGCCTCCTGATTTTAGATGGGATGCTGTCTGCTCTATGAATCTCTAAAGCCAATAACATTTTCCCAATAAACTCAGTAAAATCGTGGGTTGATCTTAAACTCTATCTGTGCTTGGTAGTTGTGGTTTGAATGTGCTTGGCCCAGGAAGTTGCACTATTTGGAGGTGTGGCCTTGTTGGAGTAGGGGTGGCTTTGATGAAGGAATTGTGTCACAATGGGCATGGGCTTTAAGTTCCTTGTCCTAGCTGCCTGGAAGCCAGTCTGCTCCTAGCTTTCTTTGGATAACGATGCAGAACTCTCACCTCTTCCAGCACCTTTTTTGCCTGAATGCTGCCGTGCTTCCTGCTATGATGATACTGGACTGGACCTCAAAATCTTTAAGCCAGCCACAAATTAAATTTTGTCCTTTATAAGAGTTGACTTGGTCATGGGGTCTCTTCACAGCAATGGAAACCCGAAATAAGACACTAGTTGAGCACTAAATTGTCAGAATACCCTCGATAACCACTCTTTCTGCACCTCCTTCTGTAGCAGTGGCCACTCTTTCTGCACATCCTTCTGCAGCAGTGGTCATCCTGAACATACAGCCTCTGTTTTCCATTCTGACTTTTTTTTGACTTTTGTTGTCATTTATCCTTTTCAAGTAAGTTTTAGAATCTACTTGTGATATCTCAGAGTGAGTATCCCCATTTGGTAACAGGTCTTGATAATTGTTCATGAAGGTCGTTGTTCTTCGAAGTCTCTCCAAACATGCTTAGGATGGTTTTGCTTCTTTGTTTTCTGACACACAGGATCAGATTGGTGATCCCATGCATTTCAAGGAACCAGTCTTATACTGTACTGTATTTTAAATATTCTTCAGTGTCTCTGTTCAGTAATGTTTTTCTGTTCAGGTGATCCTTTGAGCATTTCACACAATGCATTTTGATCACATCATTTCCGTATCCTTCGCATTAGCTCTTCCCAGATTCACCCAATTTTTACACCCCTCTTAAAACTCCCCTCCTCCTCCTCCTCCTCCTCCTCCTCCTCCTTCTTCTTCTTCTATTACCCACCACGTTCAATTTGTGCTGCTATTTCTAGGCATTGGGCAATTTACTGTGGTTGATTCACCCTTAAAACAAATGGTTTCTTGGTCATCTTCCATGAATTTTCAATAGCTCTTTAAGCTAGAATGTTGGCCAGTTTGGCCTTGCACAGGTCTTGTATAGGCAACCACAGCTGCATTGAATGCAGAAGTACAGTTTTCCTCTCATGGCCAGAGACAATGGTTTTTCCTATCCTCTTCAACCCCTTGCTCTTACAATCTTTGTGCTTTTGTTTTAGATTTATTTATATGTTTAAAATTATATAATTTTGTGTGTGTGTGTGTGTGTGTGTGTGTGTGTGTGTGTGTGTATGCATGCATGAGTTCAGGGGCCTGTTGTGGCCAGGAAAGCACATCAAATTTCTTAGGAGCTGGAATTACAGTGGTTGTTAGCTACCTTGTATGCTAGGAACTAAGCATAGGTTCTTGGCAAGGGCAGAATGTATTAATTTGTTTGTTTGATTGATTGAGTCTTCTTTCATACATTATACCCTGATCACAGTTTCCCTCCCTCCACTCCTCTCAGTCCTTCAACCATCTCCTTGCTTTGACAGATCCACTCTTCCTTAGTTTTCCTTCGGAAAAGATCAGACATCCCAGGATGTCAACTCAACATAGCATAACATCTTACAAGAACACTAGGCATCTCCCCTCCTATCAAGGGTAAACAAGTCATGACAGTAGGAAGAAATGAGTTTGAAGAATGAGCAAGAGTCAGGAACACTCCCTAATCCTACTGTTAGGAATCCCAAGCTACTCAATCATAACATATATGCAAAGGACCTCGCTCAGAGCCGTACAGGGTCCATGTTTGTCCCTTTCGTCATTGTGAGCTTCAATGAGCCCTGCTTAGTTGATTCTGTGGGCTGAGTTCTTGTGTCCCCAACTTCTCTGGATCCTACCATCCTTTCTCCTCTCTTCTTCAGGGTTCCCAGAGCTCCTAATGTTTGACGGTGGTCTCTGTCACTGCATTCATCAATGGAATCCTGTGTTCTTGTTTGCTGGACTACCTCCCCTGCCACATCAGGTTTGCACTTTTCTTACTACTTATTCTGTGTTGTTATTGTATATTTTACTATGCATTTTAGCTTTGTTAGCATTTTCCTCGTGAATATTAAGGCTACGCAGTAAAATAAAATAAACATTCTTCAGAGAAGCCAGTAGGCTCCAACAATAAATGTATTAGGATCAATGGATTTGTTACAGTTTTCCATCACAGAAAAAAAGAGTAAAGGCAACCAGCCTCAGTGTTCTCTGCTTTGTACCATTCTAGAGAAGAGCAACAGGAAGGTGAGGCTTAGCCTGGGCAGGGTCAGATTAGACAATGCCTGAGTTCCTGCCTGCCTTGAGAGTACCTTGCTCCTAAGAGGCACAAGCCCCAGGGTCCCTCATGGCATTGGTATACTTTTGAAGAATGTTAAAGCCAAAAGTACAGGGCAAAATAAATGCTGCATTTCTTTTTAGAATAGTAGACTATTCTTGAACTACTATTTTCTAATAATTTATCTGTTAATTATTTAGGGGGCTTAAATGTGTATATATACACAGACTTTTCTTTGCTTAAAATGGGGTTGAATTCCAATAAAACCAATGTAAATCTTCTAAGTCAAAGCACAGTTAGTGTACCTAAGCTTTTCAATGTTAAGATGCACAATGCATTGTATCATGGAGCAGCTGCAGCATCTGGTACCCACGGACTGATGGAGAGCTGGGGATTATTTCTGAGGATCCCCAGCCTCATGAGAGTACCCCATAGTGTATTGCAACCAAGAAAAAGATAGAAATTCAAAATTGGAAATGTACTTTGCACTGGGTAGATATTGCTTTTGTGGCATGTTAAAAATAAGGAACTGTAAAAAACCAATTTATCATTCACAAATAGTGAAAGGTTTTGTTTATCCATTTAAAACTCTGACATGGAGACATGACCCTATCTTTTACAAAATTGAGATTTGTGTCAGGGTCTTCTGAGGTTGCTCTGCTTGTCCTCACAATCACTGTGTATCTGAGGCTGTCCTTCAAATTTCAATTCTTCTGTCTCGGGTTCTTGAGTAGCTGGGATTGTAGCAGTATACCACCAGCCATGACTGTGAACTAAATTTATTGGCAGGAATGCTGTGTTTATTGATTTAACTGATTTTTTTGTATATTATGTAAAAATAGTCTTTGTAGACATACTATATCTTGCTTATGATTTCAAAGGGAAACCTCCTGAGGTTTCAACTTTAACTGTGATGATTCCTAGGTTTCACAAGCACCTTTTATCTTGCATTCATAGTTTATTCATATATCATGAAAAGGTTGACTTTTATGTTTTTAGTCATCTAATAGTAATATCACTTCATGTCCTTTGCTTCTTCTTAATATGATAAATTGCAACTTTTCAAATATTAACCCCTGATTCTTAAGATATAGGCAATATAGTCATAATGTACTGTTCTTACCTGACCATTTGCCCGAGGAACTGGAATTCTGATCCATTAAAACATAAAACTGCATGTGTGGCAGCATTTTGTTACAAGATGGAAGTGATTTGTATTCTTTGGCTTGCACAGGTCAAGTCCATGACAGTATACTGCACAAACAAGAGGTCCATTCATCCAAGTCGCCTTCACCTGCATCTATGGTGTCATAAGGATTTCTCTGTTCCTAACTGATATGGAAAAAGACAGAATGGTTGTGATTACAGATGCATGTGCACAGCATTCTTTTATGAAATGGAAGTGGATAGCTTCCTTAGTTAGGTTGGTTCTGAAAGAGAGGGATGAAGTGAAACTCATAGAGTAAACTGAACCAGAATAGCCATGTGCTGGCCTACCTTTTGTAGAACAAAAGAGGATTTGAAGCAAATGCTTGGGAGTTTATGAACAACAGCTATCCTTTGCTTGAGTGGTTAGTGATATACAATAAAGAAAATTGTAAAATGAATGCCCTGTGCTTGTGTAGGTAATATATATTCAAACTTTTGACAAGGGGATCATATGTATCCATGTGTCTTCTGTTTTATGATCAATAAGGCTATTATTAATAATTAAGACCACAAAACATTTTACTACTTGTTATTGCTTACTTTTCCTTTCAAGCCCCGAATATTGCACAGTGACTCATGTGCAAAACATCTGTGATAGTAAACATGGAGGTTTCATTTGGTTTCAGTCCTATGAGCTTCTTATTAAGTATGATCTTGTTATCTTTTGGAGAACTCAAATGGACAGTCATAGAAACCAATGCTGCATTCCCACTCTATTTCCAGTTCCAAGGTGTGACAACTGGATAGACATCATTATACTTCTAGTCTCTGCTCATTAATGAGAGAAGCATGTTTATTCAGAGAAATTGGTATTTTTTCTTGAGGTTTACATTGGCCTTCCTTGATTTCAGTCTTCTTTCAGCACCTCAATTTGTGGAATGGCAAAATGCCATTGTGTCCTGTACAAACATTCTATTGAATAGGGCACACAGATTATGAATCATATCTTGCAACAATGGGCTTATGTCTACAACACTCAGTGGTGTTACCACATCATCAAAAACCAAACCAAACCAAACCAACAACAACAAAAAAAACCAATTGGCCTAACAGAAAGATTGGGAAGGATAACTGGGGGGCGTTTTTATGGCTCCTGATTAAATAATTGCCAATTTAAACACCAGGCCTGAGTCCAGCAAGTTGCATAAGAAATTTGGTTTTGGCACTAAGGCACTGCCATGACATCTATGAAATACTTTTAAAGACTTTTCCTTCTTGCCATAACCTTAAGCATGATGCCTCTGATGTAACACATACTTAAGGAAATAATGATTTTAAAGAACCAGACGTTTCTAAATATTTTGAACACCCTATCCTATTGTCATAATAGTCAGACAGATCTGGCTATGCAAAAAAAATTGATCCTAGCTATTAGGAAGGGTTGAGGAGTGTAACTATAAGAAAGCCTGTATCTGGAAGAAAGCATCTCTGGGTACTTCAGTACTACCTTTGTAGTTCAAGTCAACAAACACCTCCATCACACCACGGAAAACTCAAGGTTAGATTCAGTGGAAGTTTAAGTCAAATAAACCGTTTCCTCCACAAACTGTTTTGGTTATGGTGTTTAATCACAACATTAGTAACCCTAACTAGGACAAGACAGAAATTGGTACCAGTATCATGGAGGTATTCCAGTGACAGACCTGACCCAGTTGTTCTTGGGAGGATTGTGAAAGAACTTTGGAACTTAGGGCTAGAAAAATCCATTGAGTTTTCAAAGTTTGGTGAGCTGTTCCATGGATGATAAGAATGTTGAGAGCAATGCAGATGACTGAGTCCTGCTGTGTGAAGGTCCAGTGGGAAGTTTAAAGTCTCTTAAAGACGGAGGCAGGGCTGTTTGCCTTCTTGAGTTGAGAAGAGTGAGGACGAAGAGTGTTCAGTTATTTGACTGAACAGTAAGCTGTGGTTAAGAAGAGACCAGAAACACTGAAGTAAAACATTTTTTTTTTAATTGGGACAATTTATGTTGGCTATCTGGAGCCAAGAAATTAGCAGTGATTAAGAAGAGACCAGCATCATTGAGGTGAAATCTTTTGGAAAGTGTTTCTTGAGCATTAACACCCGGAATCTTTGTTTCAGAGGTAGCCAATGGTGAACTTCATGCTTCCAGCTGAACTTGAGTAGTATAAGAGTTTTTACCTGGGTGGTACTGGTTTTGAAAGAATGGAAGGGTCATGAAGAGATGCTTGGCACTGTGAGAAACTAGGGAAGGTAACTGATATAGGTGCTGCCTCAGTAGCCATTGAAAGTCCAGGACTGGAGAGGCTATGCAGAGAATTTGAGGATTGGGAACATGAAGAAAGTACAGGAAAGGCTACTGATGAAGGTGCAAGACAGTTGCTTCAAGAGACCCCAGCATTCTGGAGATGGTGGAATGACCACCAAGAATAACAGCAGTATTCAGTGGAGCCTAGGAAACAAGCTTTGTCTTCTGAGGATGATGGAGCCAGAGAAGTCACCTATGCCCTTTGAAGGGGCCCAGAAGATGGTAAGTGGATCATAGACATTGGGCACTGAGTTATCAAGATAGTATAAATTTGGTTTTACTTTGTTAAGCCTATAATTGTGCCCTGGTTCTCTTTTTTTATGTATGAGTCTCTGGATCTGTTTTAATCAGTGGCTGACTGAAGTCTCTCCGATGATGATTATGCTAGACTCCTAGACTCCTGTCTAAAAGTATAGCATGTTATTACTAGGGATCATTTCATTAACTGTCTGTTTGTCATCTGTCAATCTATCTATCTATCTATCTATCTATCTATCTATCTATCTATCTATCTATCTATCTATCTATCTGTCATCACCCATCATCTATCTCTCTATCATCTATCTGTTTTTTAATCACTGGTCCTATTTTGTTCTACCCTTGGTCTCTGGGCTATCCAGCCTGGTTTTTGGTCCTAGATGTATTGTGAGTAGTAGGATTCCTCTTGTGGCACGGATCTCAAGATGGAACAGTCATTGGCTGGCAACTCCCATAATTTCTGCACCACCTTTACCTCAGCATATCTTGTTGGCAGTACAAATTTATGTTGAAGGTTTTGTGGCTGGGTTGGTGTCCTAATTGCTCCACTGGAAATCTTGTTCATTACAGGAGATGGTCTGTTCAGGTTTCATATTCCTCATTATGAGACTTATCTAGGGTCACTCTCATAGATTGCTGAGAGTTTTCATTATACTAATTTTCTACCTTGACCTCAAAATGTCCCCCAAATTCTAGTTGTCTCTCCAGGTACTCTCTCCCTCCATCTTCTCCTACTGGATCCCTCCTGTACATGTCCCTGCCTGCCCCCAATTTACCCTGTGATATCTATTCTATTCCCTCTTGTTACTTAGTCTCTTTGAATCTGTTGATTATAGTGTGATTGTTTTTTTACTTTACAGCTAATATCCACTTATAAGTGAATACATATCATTTTCATCTTTCTGGGGCTAGGTTACCTCACTAAGGATGTTTTGCTAATCCTATCCATTTACATGTACATTTCATGATGTTGTTTTTTTGAATAATAATTCATTGTGTAAATATATACATTTCTTTTAACTATTCTTTGGTTGAGGGACATCTCAGTTGTTTCCTGTCTCTGGCTATTATGAATAAATATGCTCTGAACATAGTTGAGCACATGATAGGATTGAGTATCCTTTGGGTATATATCCAATAGTATTCAAGCCATACCTGGGTCTTGAGCTAGATTGATTCTTAATTGTCTGAGAAGGCATCATATTGATTTCTAAAGTGGATATACAAGTTTGTACACTCCAGCAATGGAGGAGTGTTCCCCTTAGTCCACGTCCTCAACAGCATGAGCTGTCACTTGTGTTTTTAATCTTAGCCATTCTGATCATACTGATTTGCATTTTAATTTGCATTTTCCTGATGGCTAAGGATGTTGAAGTTTTCTTTAAGTGCTTCTTGGCCATTTGAGATTCCTCTGTTGAGAATTCTGTTTAGATATGTACCCCATTTTTAATTAGATTATTTGGTTTGTTGAAGTCTAATTTCTATAGTTGTTTATATATTTTTGAAATTAGTACTTCGTGAGATGCAGAGTTAGTGAACTGGTTTTCCCATTCTTTAGACTTCAGTTTTGTCTTATTAATAGTGTCCTTTGCCTTATAGAAACTTTATAGTACCATGAGGTCCCATTTAATAATTGTTTATCTTAGTGTCTACACTATTGGCATTCTGTTCAGGAAATTGTCTTCTGTACGAATATGTTCAAGGCTATTCTTTACTTTTTCATCTATTAGGTTTAGTGTATCTGATTTTATATTGAGGTCTTAATTCACTTGGACTTGTATTTTATGCAGAGTGATAGATATGGGTCTGGATGCATTCTTCTATATGCTGACATCTGATTAGTCCAGCATCATTTGTTGAAGAGGATTTCTTTATTCCTGTTTATAATTCTGGCTTATTTATTGAAAATCAGGTGTCCAGAGATATGTGTGTTTACATCTGGATCTTCAATTCTATTTCATGAGTTTTTTTTTCCATATTTTTTATTGAGTATTTATTTCAATTACATTTCCAATGCTATCCCAAAAGTCCCCCACATGCTCCCCCACCCACTCCCCTACCCACTCACTCCCACTTCTTGGCCCTGGTGTTCCCCTGTACTGAAGCCTATAAAGTTTGCATGACCAATTGGCCTCTCTTTCCACTGATGGCCAATTAGGCCATCTTCTGATTCATATGCAGCTAGAGACATGAGCTCCGGGGGGTGGGGGGGTATTGGTTAGTTCATATTGTTGTTCCACCTATAGGATTGCAGATCCCTTCAGCTCCTTGAATATTTTCCCTAGCTCCTCCATTCGGTGCCCTGTGATCCATCCAATAGCTAACTGTGAGCATCCACTTCTGTGTTTGTCAGGTACCAGCATAGTCTCACAAGAGTCAGCCATATCTGGGACCTTTCAGCAAAATCTTGCTAGTGTATGCAATGGTGTCAGCGTTTAGAAGCTGATTATGGGATAGATCCCCAGATATAGCAGTTTCTAGATGGTCCATCTTTTCGTCTCAGCTCCAAACTTTGTCTCTGTAACTCCTTCCATGGGTGTTTTGTTCCCAATTCTAAGAAGGGGAAAAGTGTCCACACTTTGGTCTTTGTTCTTCTTGAGTTTCATGCGTTTAGCAAATTGTATCTTATATCTTGGGTATTCTAAATTTCTGGGCTAATATCCACTTATCAGTGAGTACATATTGTGCAAGTTCTTTTGTGATTGGGTTACCTCACTCAGGATGATGACCTCCTGGTCCATCCATTTGTCTAGGAATTTCATAAATTCATTCTTTTTAATACCTGAGTAGTACTCCATTGTGTAAATGTACCACATTTTCTGTATTCATTCCTCTGTTGAGGGACATCTGGGTTCTTTCCAGCTTCTGGCTATTATAAATAAGACTGCTATGAACATAGTGGAGCATGTGTCTTTCTTACTAGTTGGAACATCTTCTGGATATATGCCCAGGAGAGGTATTGCAGGATCCTACAGTAGCACTATGTCTAGTTTTCTGAGGAACCACCAGACTGATTTCCAGAGTGGTTGTACAAGCTTGCAATCCCACCAACAATGGAGGAGTGTTCCTCTTTCTCCACATCCTCGCCAGCATCTGCTGTCACCTGAATTTTTGATCTTAGCCATTCTGACTGGTGTGAGGTGGAATCTCAGGGTTGTTTTGATTTGCATTTCCCTGATGATTAAGGATGTTGAACATTTTTTCAGGTGCTTCTCAGCCATTCGGTATTCCTCAGATGAGAATTCTTTGTTTAGCTCTGAGCCCCATTTTTTAATGGGGTTATTTGATTTTCTAGAATCCATCTTCTTGAGTTCTTTATATATATTGGATATTAGTCCCCTATCTGATTTACAATAGGTAAAGATCCTTTCCCAATCTGTTGGTTTCCTTTTTGTCTTATTGACGGTGTCTGTGCCTTGTAGAAGCTTTGCAATTTCATTAGGTCCCATTTGTCGATTCTCGATCTTACAGCAGAAGTCATTGCTGTTCTATTCAGGAATTTTTCCCCTGTACCCATATCTTCGAGGGTTTTCCCTACTTTCTCCTCAATAAGTTTCACCGTCTCTGGTTTTATGTGGAGTTCCTTATCCCACTTAGATTTGACCTTAGTACAAGGAGATAGGGATGGATCAATTTGCATTCTTCTACATGATAACCACCAGTTATGCCAGCACCATTTGTTGAAGATGCTGTCTTTTTTCCACTGGTTGGTTTTTGCTACCTTGTCAAAATCAAGTGACCATAGGTGTGTGGATTCATTTCTGGGTCTTCAATTCTATTCTATTGGTCAACTTGTCTGTCGCTATACCAGTACCATGCAGTTTTTATCACAATTGCTCTGTAGTAGAGCTTTAGGTCAGGCATAGTGATTCCACCAGAGGTTCTTTTATCCTTGAGAAGAGTTTTTGCTATCCTAGGTTTTTTGTTATTCCAGAAGAATTTGCAGATTGCCCTTTCTAATTCTTTGAAGAATTGAGTTGGAATTTTGATGGGGATTACATTGAATCTGTAGATTGCTTTTGGCAAGATAGCCATTTTTCTATATTGATCCCTCCAATCCATGAGCATGGGAGATCTTTCCATCTTCTGAGATCTTTAATTTCTTTCTTCAGAGACTTGAAGTTCTTATCATACAGATCTTTCACTTCCTTAGAGTCACGCCAAGGTATTTTATATTGTTTGTGACTATTGAGAAGGGTGTTGTTTCCCTAATTTCTTCCTCAGCCTGTTTATCCTTTGTGTACAGGAAGGCCATTGACTGGTTTGAGTTAATTTCATATCCAGCTACTTCACCGAAGCTGTTTATCAGGTTTAGGAGTTCTCTGGTGGAATATTTAGGGTCACTTATATATACTATCATATCATCTGCAAAAAGTGATAGTTTGACTTCTTCCTTTCCAATTTGTATCCCCTTGATCTCCTTTTGTTGTTGAATTGCTCTGGCTAGGACTTCAGGTACAATGTTGAATAGGTAGGGAGAATGTGGCCTCAGGCCTCATGTGATTTTTATTTTGATAGCTATTGTAATAGTTTGAAATGAAAGATGGTGGAAATTTTTTTATTGTATAAGATTGTCTTAGCTATCCTGGGCTTTCTGTTTTTCCATGTGAAATTGAGTATTGTCCTTTCAAGGTCTTTAAAGAATTGTGTTGCAATTTTGATGAGGAATCTGTAGATAGCTTTGGTAAAAAGGCTTTTTATCTCTCTCTCTATCTCTCTATCTCTATCTATCGATCTATCTATCTATTTATTTTTACTATGTTATTCCTATGCTCATAGAATATTTTTCCATTAGTTTCTTTCTTCAAAGGCTTGAGTTCTTTTTATACAGGTCTTTCATCCGCTTGCTTAGAGTTACCTGAGGATATTTTATATTATTTATGGCTATTGTGAAGGGTAACATTTGCCTGATTTATTTCTCAGCCCTTTTATATTTTGTGTATAGGAGGGCTACTGATTTTTTGAGTTAATATTATAGCCAGCAGCTTTCCTGAAAGTGTCTATCAGCTGTAGGAGTTTCCTGGTAGAATTTTTTTGGTTGCTTATATATGCTATCATACCATCTGCAAAGAGCAATACTTTGATTTATTCCTTTCCAGTTTGTATCCCCTTAATCTCTTTTAGTTGTCTTATTGCTCTAGGTAGGACTTCAAGTAGAATATTGAATAAATATGGAGAGAGTGGATAGCTTTGTCTTATTCCTGATTTTAGTGGAATTGAGTTTCTTTCCATTTAAATTGATTTTGTCTATAAGATTTGCTGTATATTACCTTTATTATGTTTATGAATGTCTATTGCATCCCCGATCTCTCTAAGACCTTTAACATGAAAGGGTGTTGGATTTTGTTAAAGGCTTTTTCAGCATCTAATGCGATGATAATATATTTTTCTTTAAGTTTGCTTATATGGGAGACTACAATAACAGATTTTATATGTTAATCTGTTCCTGCATCTCTGTTATGAAAGCCACTTGATCCTGATGGATGATATTTTTGATATGTTCTTGGATTAGGCTTGCAAGTATTTTATTATTTTTGCATCAATGTTCATGATGGAAATTGGTCCACAGTTCTCACTTTGTGTGGTTTGTGTATCAGACTAACTGTGACTCTCATAAAATGAATTTGGCAATGTTCCTTCTGTTTGTATTTTGTGGAATAATTTGAGGAGTATAGTAATAAGTATTTTAAGAATCCGGACATGGAGTTTCTTCCTGCCTTTGACCATTTATGATCCTGGATAAAAGAAACACACAGATTCTATATTTTAATATGCCTTAGGCAGCACAATAGTTGAGCAATTGTCTACCCCTCATTGTTGTTAGAATCTACTTTCCTACCAATAACTCCAAGTTACTATTTACTAATTTCTTTATTCTGTCTGGGCTACTCTTAAGTCCAACTGACCAGCATACATGGCCAGGTTTTTATGGCTCAGCTATCTACCCTCTTGTGTCTCTCCTTTTCCCTCCAGCATGCTCTTCCTCTTCCATGGTAGCCCCTTCCTCTTTTCTCCCCTCCATTCCTTTCTCCAAGCTCACCAAAACTCAACCCCAACTATTTCTTTTCTCTAGAGCTGTTGGCTGATGGCATCTTTATTTACCAATCAGAATTAACTGTGACAAGGGTCCCTCAGTGTCTTATATGCAGACTTGTCTTTGTTGAAGTTTTATGGAACCCAAATTAGCATTAGAATATAAACAACATTAGACCAACCCACTACAAAGGAGTACTGGTATTAGCTCTTCTTTGAAAATCTGGTAGAATTCTGCATTAAAACCATCTGGCCCTGGTCCTTTACTGGTTAGTAGATTTTTAATTATTGCTTCTAATTCCTTAGGGGCTAAAGGTCTACTTAAATTGTTTATCTGATCTTGATTTAACTTTGGAAAGTGGTATCTATCAGAAAATTATACATTTCTTTTAAACTTTCCATTATTGTGGGGTATGAATTTTTGAAGTATGACCTAATTATTCTTTGGATTTCCTCATTGTCTGTTGTGTCTCCCTTTTTGTTTCTCATTTTGTTAATTTGGATATTCTCTCTCTGCCTTTTAGTTTGGATAAAGTTTTCTCTATTTTGTTGATTTTTCTCAAAAAACTAACTCTTTGTTTCATTGATCTTTGTGCTTTGTTCTTTGTTTCTGTTTTATTTATTTCATCTCTCAGTTTGATTATTTATTGGCACCTACTCTTCTTGGGTATGATTACTTCTCTTTGTTATAGAGCTCCCAGGTGTGCTGTTAAGTTGCTAGTATGAAATTTCTCTATTTGACTTATGAAGGCAGTTAGTGCTATAAACTTTTTTCTTAGCACCACTTTCATTGTATTCAATACATTTGGGTATGTTGTGTCTTCATTTTCATTGAATTCTAGGGAGTCTGCAAATTCTTTATGTCTGCCTTGATCCAGTGGTCAATCAGTAGGGAGTTCTTCAAATTCCAAGAGTTTGCAAGCTTTCTGTTGTTTCTATTGTTTAAATCCAGTATTAATCTTCCGTGGCCTTATAAAAATACAGGAGGTTATTTCAATTTTCTCATATCTGTTGAGACTTATTTTGTGAGACAGTATATGGTCAATTTTGAAGAAAGTTCTTGGAGGTGCTGAGTAGAATATATATTCTTTTATGTTTGGGCAAAATGTTCTGTAGACATTTATTAGATCAATTTGAGACATAACATCTGTTAGTTCTAGTATTTCTCTTCTTAATTTTTATCTAGATGACTTATCCATTGGTGAGAGTGGGCTATTGAAGTCTCCCATTATTACTTTATGGGGATCAATGTGTAATTTAAGATTTAGTAATGTTTCTGTATAAATGTTGTTGCCCTTTTGTTTGGGGCATAAATATTCATTATTGATGCTTCATCTTGGTGCTTCTTTCTTTTGAGTATGAAGTATTTTCCTGTATTTCCTTTAATTAGTTTAAGTCAGAAGTCAATTTTTCCCAATACTTTGCTACTAGGTGATGTCTATCTTTGATGTTGAGGTATGTTTTTTCTTGTGTGTAGCAGGAGGATGGATCCTGTTTTTGCATCCATTCTGTTAGCCTGTGTCTTTTTATTGAGGAAGTGAGTTGATTGATATTGAGAGATATTAATAACCAATGATTGATAATTAATTCTTGTTACTTTGTTGCTGTTGTTTTGGTAGTGTATGCATGTGTATATTTGTGTGTGTGTGTGTGTGTGTGTGTGTTTCCCTTCATTTTGTTTTGCTGGTGTGAGATTATTTACTGTGTTTTCATAGGTGCTGTTAGCCTCTTTGGGGTGGAGTTTTTCTTCTAGTATTTTTTATAGGGCTAGATTTGTATATATTATTTAAAATTGGCTTTGTTGTGGAATGTTTCTTCCATTTATGGTGATAGAAAATATTGCTGGGTATAGTAGTCTGGGCTGGCATCTGTGGCCCTTTTAGCTTTTAGAGATCATTGAAGACACTGAGTATAATTCCAATAGGTCTGCCTTTATATGCTACTTGGCCTTTTCCTTTTGCAGCTTTTAATAATCTTTCTCTGTTGTGTATGTTTAATATTTTGACCATTATGTGATAGGTGGGCCTTCTCTTCTGGTCCTATATATATGGTATTCTATAAGATTCTTGTACCTTTATAGGCATGTTCTTATGTTTAGAAAAATTTTATTTTATGATTTTTTTGTTTTTAATTTATCATTCTTCTTTATTCCTATAATTAGGTTTGGTCCAAGATTTTCTGGATGTTTTGTGTCAAGATGTTTTCAGATTTAACCTTTTCATTGACTGACACATCTTCTATCATATCTTCTATGTCTGAGGTTCTCTCTTTTCAATCTCTTGTATTCTGTGGTTCCTGTTCTCTTTCCCAGATTTTTCATCTTTGAGATTCCCTTAGTTGTGTTTCCTTTATTCTTTCTATTTCAGTTTTCAGATCATGCACAATTTTATTTATTTTCTTTACCTGTTTGTTTGTTTGTTTGTTTTTTTCATCTTGGCTTTCTTTAAGGGATTTATTAATCCCCTAATAATGTTCGTTTGTGTTTTCCTAGATTTCTTTAAGAGAGTTACTAATTTCCTCTTTAAAAAACACTATCAATTAAGGTTGGATTAAGGTCATTTTCTTGTGCTTCAGCTGAGTTGGAATATCCAGGGGATGATGTAGTAGGATGTCTGGACTCTGATGGCTCTATGTCTCTGTGGCACCATACTGTTCTGGCCATTGATTTTGTTCTTACACTAGAGTTTAGGCATCTGTGTTGGGGGTAATTATAGTTTGAAGAGCAGATCTCTGAGCTTATCTTTGTTGGATGGGCATTTCCCCTTTGATTTATGCTTCCTTTCTGGCCTTCTGGACTGAGAAACCCTTGGTTTTTGTGATCTCCAAGTCCTCAGGTCCAGGACGTGGGGTTGGCACCCTTTGGGGTTTTGGATGGCAGTGTTGCCTCTGGGGTTCTGGGAGCTATCATGGGATATCTGGGTTTTCTATTTTGATATGGTTTCAGGTGGAGTTGTGGGTTGGGATATAGAGACAAGGAGAGGGAATGATGCTGTAGAAACTAGGTGAGCTCTGAGCAAGACTGATTATATTACAGAGACTAAATATTAAGTGTTTGAATTTTTTAAAGATTATAGGACTTGTAGAATTTGAAATGTTTATAATGCAATGTTAATATTAATGTGTAATTGTGGGGACAAATAAGAAAGGGAAGTTTCTAATTGAAAAGTGACGTGTTTGTGTGTTAATTAGACAAGAGGTTAGTTGTCTTGGTTATATCAAACAGATATGCTGGTGTATGCCAGCTTGACACAGTCTAGGGTCTGTTGAGAGATGAGACCCACAATTTAGAAAATGCTACTACCATAAGCTCACATTGTCAAAGTCAAGACTGTAGGGCATTTTTTAATTAATGATTTTTGGGGGTTGTCTAGATCCATTGTGGGTGGTGACATCTCTGGGTTGGTGGTCCTTGGTGCTATAAGAAATCAGACTGTACAAGCCAATAAGCAGCACTCCTCCATGGCCTCTGCATTAGTTTTGCTTCCAGGTTCCTGCCCCGTTTGAGTTTCAGTTTTGACTTCCTTTAATGATGAACAGTAGACGTTTAAGTACTATTAAACCCTTTCCTCCACAAGTTTTGGTCATGGTGTTTGATCACAGCAATAGTAATCATAACTAAGAACATTCCATAGACAGTATTTGACATACACTCTGTCTCATTTAGAATATTTTCAAGATTTTTACATGAGAAGATAGATGCTTTGCTTCATAAAAGAATAGTAGAATGCCCCGTGAGTCAAAAAACTAGATTCAACTAGTGGATATTTATCTGAATGCTTCTGATATTATAAACATCCTCTGTAGTGAATAACTGTCATATGTTTTTTAAAAAAGGATGCAGTTTTCAGGTTCAAGAATTGCCCAGCAGTGGAGTTTCTGTATTAAGTGGTACAGTAGTCTCTCTCTACTCTCTGAGAATGGTACATCCCAATATTTCCAGTGGTCATCTAACACATTAGTAGTACTGAGGTATTTTTACATTGTGTGTTCTGTGTAAGTACATAATCATGAAAAAAATTACCTGGTAAATTGTCATAGTAAGGTGTTAATAACAAAACAGAATTAATATACAATATTACTATTCTAAAAGGTAGGAGGTTATAAGGCATGTTTAAACTGATTATCAAAGTGTTTCTTGGATACAATATAAACACAGCAACAGTTCCTTTACTGACAGAGAAAGCAACTTCAGAATTTTATACCTTTTAGCCTGAAGTTGTTTTTGCATTCTTGTAAACAACATTTCCTGTGGCAAATGGCTTGTGGTCACTAGTTTTGCAGAAGTCCTCACATATGCTCCAACGCTTTATGTAGTCACAGGTTGCTACCAATAAATCAGACCTTGTTTTCTGTTCACGTCTTCCTCTCACGAATCTAATATATTTGCACTTTAAATATGTGTTTATTCTCATGCTCTGGCCGTAATTTCTGAAGTTTTAATTGCCAAGGGGAAGTAGACTGTTTTTTACAATTCCAGTGGAGGATTTGCTCATATCATATATCTTGTGAGGAAGTGGGATGTAGTATCAATGGGTAAGTTGAACAGACTGATGCTCCATATCCTTTGTAGCTAGGAAGAGAATACAGAATGGTACATCGTGTAACTCTTAAGAACAATTGTTTAAAATTTCCATTTATTATTTTTAATCATGGTTGGCCATAAGTAACTGAAACTGGAACTAAACATGGCCGAGTGTATATGCTCTCAGTTGCAAAATGATCCTCTTTCTACTCATTCCATCTTGTATTCCTTCTAGCAATGTGTGGCTGTCAACTGCGGAGTTCTCTCCAGATCTCAAATTGTAAGTCATTTTATGTGTTTATTTCACCCATATTTTGCTACCTATAATCTTTTCTTGTATTATTTGCCTGTGATTAGTAATTGTTTATCGTCTTATCCTTCCGTAGAGCTCTCCATGTTAGTTTTACATATGAAACAGGAACACATTCTTAGCTTTTATTGAAGAAACAAGAATCCGGAGCATTTCCTCCAGATTATCACTTGCTTTAGATGTAACATATGTGCTTTGTGTGGTGCTTTTTAAATCTAGCATTATTTTATAAATGACTTATGAACTTGACTTGATTAATACCACATTGTGTAGGCTGATAGTTTCCTTCTACTTTTTGTGTACGGTTCTTATAGTTAGAAAGACTTATATGTGTACAGAAATTTTTAACACACTTTAACCTTCAGTCTTCCATTTCCTCCATAATCTAATGCTAGATAATAATGTTGTTCTTGATAACATGTAATTTTGAAGAGAAGTATGCTTACAGATCCATTATTTGGTCTTTTGGGAGTGTGATTGAATCTATTACATCTGAACGATGACATTACATAATGAATCTATTAAGGGATTCATGCATTCTTTAGCTTAGAGCCTTTTGTTGTTGTTGTTGTTTTGTTTTGTTTTTTGAGACAGGGTTTCTCTGTGTAGCCTTGGCTGTCCTGGAACTCATTCTGTAGACTAGGCTGGCCGCGAACTCAGAAATCTGCCTGCCTCTGCCTCCCAAGTGCTGGAATTAAAGCATGTGCCACTACTGCCTGGCAAGCTTAGAGCCTTTTATAATCAAACTATCTCCAGAAACACCATCAGAGGTACACCCAGATGTGTGCCTTACACATCTCTCAGGCATTTCTTAATTTAGTCAAGGTAAAATTGCACTTAATAATCACACATACAACCTTATCATGCACTAGACCTCTTAGTCCCCAACCTCTAGCCCCATATACTCATGTCATGACGTGTGTGTGTGTGTGTCCTAATCATATATCTCCTATATATGATAAAACTTAGTAGTCCATATACAAGAATCTCTATTTTTTTTAAGTGTTTCAATATTGTTCAAATCCCAAGTTGAAAATCTCCTGTGAACACAAACTTCAATTTTAGGCAATTCTTACAATCTCCTGTGATGATTTAAGAGAAAATCATGCACTTCTAATACATGATGACATAACATGATATTCCTGTTACAAAAGAGAGGGACAAGGAAACAGAAGGTGGAATGGAAACAATGCAAGACTGAAGCCTAGGAAGAAGATATTGAACATAATGTTGCAAGTCTGCCATTTATGCATGCAGAAGTGTATTATAGTTCCAACCCCACAGTTAAGTGTGGGGATCGGGTGTGGCAGCAGTCCCAAAGGCGCCAGGGACTGCAGCTAAGTCATATGACTTGCACCTGACTTCCTCATATAAACCACAAACATCGTGAGAGCTGCGCAGGTGTACCAGGTTACTGGTAAATCCATTTTGGTGGAGATATGCCCCTGCTGCCCTGATTAGCTGAAGCTGCATACCTGGTAAGGTGATGTGGCCTGCTGTGAGTGGATGGGAACTGATAGTATATAAGAGTGAGAGGCCCAGGGCTCGGAATCTTTCACCTACACAGTCAATGCGCAGCCCAATAAACGTGTGCAGAAGGATCCTATTGTGGTGTCTTTCTTGCTGGGGAATCAGGCGTCTCACAGTTAAGGTCTTACATTTCTCTCTCTGTGTTGTAATTTTCACTTCCTTCCTCCCTCCCTTGCTCCCCTCTCCCTCCTCCCTCCCTTTGATCTGCTATGGCTTTGCAAATAGGAACTGTTTATCTTAGGACTTCTCACTAAATTGTTCTATGTGGTGCTCGGCTTTTCTAAGACCTCGAGAGTCCATTTTCCACCTTTTCACCTGGAACGTTGCAAGCTGGCAGGAGCCGCACTCCAGTGCCAGAAATTTACTCAGGAAATGTTACCTGTTTAGAAATGACCTTTCCTTAGAAAATTGGCGACAAAATGGCTATGTGTCTCTCATTTCTTACTTGTATCCATCTCCAATGCCTTAAGTGATTTTATTTGAGATGTTATCTATTTCACAAATGTAGTCTTTGAATGGATCTTCTCCTTACAGGTTCTGGCTTGACACTCAAACTCTTCTAGGCAGGCCATGACTAAGCATGTTTACATCCCGGCTATTGTTAGATGGTTGCCTTGTGATGGTTCATGCATGATTCCATTTCCATGTGTGATAATTAGCAAGCGTAACACCTCTACTTGGAACCTAGATGATAAAGCTTCCAATTGTGCCTTGTTTAGGAAGGCTTTTGCAATGCCATAGATAATTACAGTGACGATTTCAGCTGATGTATGTAGGAAGATGTAGCCAGAGTAAATTTCATTTAGGATCCTTCTGCAGCCCAGCTGGAATTTTCTCTCCCCTGGTTTGTAACTCTAGCATATTTATTCACTTCATCTCTCAACTTGCATGTTGATCTTCCCTTCACTAATAATAGATATATTTTTTGAATGTCTGAACATTTCCAAGAATATATATGTTGAAACTTAATTACTTTAAAAATGTATTGCTGAATCAATTTATTGTGGTGGAATTACAGGCGAGCTAGGTTAGAAGGTGTTTAAGTCAGGAAGGCAAAGCTCCCACAAATGATATTAAGGTCCCAGAGAACAAGTTTCATGGAGCATTCTGTCTTTCCCTCTCTTGCAACCTGAAGACAGAGCCCTCCAAACATGGCATGAAGAAGAGCTGGTTCTCAACCGACAGAGTAGTTGCCCACCCCTTGATCTGGAAGTTCTCATCCTCCAGCACTGTGGGATAATACATTGATGTCATTTGCAAATCATAGTTGCTGAGTTTCTATAGCCCTCAAAGTGGTCTAAAATATTTTTCCGCTACCTTATTGAAGAAAGTACTTAACTAGACCAGTATTCATGAGGTCCAGCAGTTTCTTTCAAAAGTCAGTCTATCTTCCAAAAGTCTGCCTTACCCCTCCCTGTGGGATACCTACTTTCTCTCTGGGGTCAGTTGGATGATGGTAAAGAATAAATATTTGTACCACTTCTCTAGGGATGAACAAAGTTCCTGCTCATAGAAAATGATTAATTTATGCATGAAATGTTTTTTCTCAACATACATTCTGGAAAATTTAAAACGCCAGAATAGATAAAATTTCTATAAATTAACAAAACTGGCATGCTTAAAATTTGTTGTTGGGTGTGATGATGACATATCTGTAGTACCAGTGTTCCATAGGTAGAGGCAAAGAAATCAGGAGTTTAAAGTTATCTTCAGCTAGATGCCAGCATGTGGTAGATGAAATTCTGTCTCTAAAAACAACTGCCACCACTACCAACAGCAAAAAATGCTTACTGGAAAGTAAATAAGCTTTATGGTACTAGCATCAGAATAAAATATCACTTCAGGGATGGATTTTGGTAATTGAATCTAGTGGCATTTGTGGAACAATAACATTTCCCAATAAAAATGGAATGATTTTCTTAGTGCTGCATATTATGTTTAGAAGGAGAGATGATTTAAATTGCAATGCGAAGTGATTGACTCAGACAAAATAATATTAATCCAATGAATAAACTCTTTAAAAATGAGTATCATGAAAGTTGAATGTCAACTAATTTATTCAAAATTACTGTGTCATTAGGCAAGTTGCAGTGACAGGTTGAAAACCTTACTTAGGACAACTGTCTACAGAGATCCTGTATCTTAGTTGTAATGATGCGGGTGCCTTGACCCTTTCGTATTTAGCGTATGTTTGGTACTGAAAACTTTATATTTTTGGTTCACATTTATAGTCTTTGAGCTATGATTCTTATGTATGTAAACATGGAACTATGTGAAGGCACATGGCCATGTTTGCATATGTATACACATGTTTGTATATATGTGGGAACATGTGCATACAGGAGCATGTGTATGTGGCTACACATGTGTTTGTACAGGAAGGTAGGGGTCAGGGGTTGGCATAGGTACTTTCCTTACTGTTCTACACTTTATTAAGTCAGGCTCTTCCCTTAAATATAGAGCTTGCCAGTTTTCTGATTTGGTGAGTCTAGCTTGCTCTCGGGAGCCCGTCTCCCCTTCCTAAGCATTGGGATTTCAGGAAGGTTGATGTGCCCGCTTGGCTTTTATGTGTATGCTGATGATCCAAACTTTGGTCTTCACACTTGCTCAGTAAGTTTCCATCGATCTATCTTTCCAACAGCCTGGACAATGTTTTCATACTTCAAATTTCTGCTTTTCTTTAGCTCTTGTGTAGACAAAGCTCCCCACTTCCCATATGTTTTTCTACACAAATAGAGCAACATAAGAACTGATAGCGCTAACGCTGATTTAGCACTGAGTTAACAAGGTGAGGATAAAATTCATTTATAAATGATAACTTGGAAAAATGAAGCATTCCTAATCTATGAGTTCACAGAGTGAAAATAAAACAATGTTTTTGGAGTTTTTTAAATGGAAATCTACATGCATGCTTTGTAAGGACAGAGAGGACCATTGCATGTCTGTAGCATTTTGATGACCCCAATCTTGTCCTTTCCCATGCCTGTTGGGTTGGTAGAATGTCCATTTCATTCTTTTTTCCCTTTATTTATTTTCAGGCTTAATCAGTAGCTTCTTGCTCTGTCTCAGCTTAGCTTTAGGGTGGGGTTGGCAAACAAGAAGGGGGATGATTATTACCATTAATTTTTGTCAAGTTGACATAAGTATACTTTGGAACAGGGAACCTAAATTGAGAAATTGTCTCCCCCAAATTGGCCTGTAGGAAAGTCTGTAGGGCAAGGTTGTTTTTGTTTGTTTTAATTGTTAATGTGTGAATACTCAGTCCACTATGGGTGTTGCTGTCTCTGGCTAGATGGATCTGGGTTATATAAGAAAAGTAGTTTAACAAGCCAGTGGAAACAAGCCATAACATAGTGTTCTTCCATGGCCTCTGCTTCAATTCCAGCCTCCACGTTTCTGCTTTGACTTCCATCAATGATGGACTGTAACTTGTAAGATGAGATAAGCCCTCTCCTCTCCAAGTTGATTTTGGTCATGGTGCTTAAAACATCAAACATGATAGGAATGGATGGTAAAAATGAGAATAAAACTCACATTTTGGCTGTAATGGCAAAAAGGAGCTCTGTTCTCCCTAACTTCAGTGGATATTTGAAATTGATTATTTGTAGTAGGGCAATTTTAGTGGCTATGAGAATGTTCTTCCTATCTGTGCATGTCTCTTATTTGAAATGCTATTCAATGTGGCCATTTTCTATTTTTTATATTTTATCCCCTTGGTTACTTTCTATTAGGTTTCTCCATCGCCACAACCAAATGGCAAGAAGTTAAGAGGAAAGATTAGTTTTGGTTCATGGATTCAGATGTTTCAATAAATCATAGCAATGAAGGCATGGAGGAACATAGATAGCATCAGCTCACATCAGAGTGGCCAAAAGGCAGAGAGGAGCCTTACAGGAAGAAAGCTCAGCAGAATACAGCTCCTAATGGAACAGTGAACCATCCCAACCATCCCTGGAGGCCCACTTTCTAGACCTAGGCCTCACCTCACAGGTTCTGCCACCTTCCAGCAACACCATCATCTTAGATCATTAATTCTTCAAGGGATTAATTTACTAGTTAGTTCAGAGCCTTCATGATACAATTATCTCCAGAAATATCCCCGGAGACACAACATGCTAGACTAATCTCGTAGGCAGTTTTCAAGTCAATCAAGCAGTTTATTTCACCCACCAAAATCTCCAAGGCATTTCTCTCAATCCCTTCCTTATTGTCGTTATTACTTTAACATAATACACAAGCCCAAGAATCATGTAAGTTTAAAAATAATTCAAATTTCTGTAGAGAGATGTCTCAATGATTAAGAGCAGTGGCTACTCTTGCAAGATACCTAAGGTCAGTTTCAAGCACCCACATGGTGGCTCACAACCACCTCTAACTCCAGGTTCAAGAAATGTAATGCCTTTCTTCTTTCTGACTTCTATAGGCAACAGACACACATGTGGTACAGAGACACACATACCTGCAAGTAAAATACATAGACAAATAAAACAAATAAATTAAACCATTTTATGAATTTGGTTTGGAATCTTACTCAAAATGTTCTTTGGAATCTATAACATTTATTACACCTCTGTGTATCACTTTTATCAAATGTTACCTGTCAGGGCAAACACTGAAACCTTCATTAAAAAGCTATTTTTGTGATGGATCCATCTTTGAATCAAGATCATAGGCTTCTTTGTCTATGTCCTACCTGAGAACTGCCAGAATTTTATTTTATTTGAAAATACTTTGGGTACATGTGTTTTACATGTATGTATGTCTGTGAATCATGCAGCTGTGGTGTCTGGGGAAGACAAAAAGAGGGCATAAGATACTCTGGAACTAGAGGAAGAGATGGCTGCTAACTACTGTGTGGATTCTGGAATTCAAACCTGGGGTTTCCATAAGAGTAACATGTGATCTTAACCACTGAGCCATCTCTCTAGGCCCGGGATTGAAAAAAAAAAAACAAGCAAACAAACAACCCCCCCCCCCCAAAAAAAAAACCCAAAAAATCTTCACCTTCTATAATCTAACCAGTGACTTAAATCTTATTTGCCTGTATGGAATATGTTATGGTTTTTCTATGCTCAGCCCAGGGAATGATGGCACCATTGAAGTAGGTGTGGCCTTGTTAGAGTAGGTGTGTCACTGTGGGTGTGTGCTTTAAGACCCTTATCCTAGCTGCCTGAAAGTCAGTATTCAGCATTCAAATGAAGATGTAGAACTCTCAGCTCCTTCTGCACCATGCCTATCTAGATGTAGCCATGCTCCCACCTTGATAATAACGCATTGAACCTGTGAACCTGTAAGCCAGCCCCAATCAAAAGTTGTCCTTACAAGAGTTGCCTTGGTCATTGTATGTCCACATCATTCTAACTAAGACAGAATCTATTGACTCTTTCTTTAGGTAGTGGATTGAGGGTGAACTAAAATGGAGTGTGGTTGCCATTCATTTTTTTTCTATCATACAAATATATTTTAGTTTCAACTGCTAAGAACAAAAATATATCCAGTTGTCAAATATGAGGACAAGTTTTCTATAATTAAGACTATTTTCAATTAATTTTTAAAAGTTTATTGTAAATGACTTATGATTTTCCTGTTTGTTTGACTTCAGACCTCTGGTTAAGATAATTTAATCCTCTCTTCCCTAAGATTCCTAAAGTTCCTTCTGGCAATTGTGTTCCTTGCCATCATTCAGACTTTTGGTCTATATTACATATTTAAGCTTTTAATGTGGACTTGACATTCATCACTAATTATGTTATTCTTATTTCTGTTTATCTTAATTTTAGGGATATGGGCTAATTTCCTATGACTTCTTTGTAGTTGCTTGATCATGTGGATAACTGCCACAGGCTAAACCTTGTTTTATGAAGCAGATGCAACACGTACTGGACTTAGCATCCTTCAGATGCTTCAGTCCTTCTGGTGTGAAGCTGGCGGGGAGTGACTTGGGAGCGAGCATTAAAGGGAGAGAGGTTGGTAGGGATATATGGATATCCATATGCATTGTATGGATGTTTAGAACATCCAAAGAATAAAAATACTATTAAAAAAAGCATATGACAAAGGAGAACATAGTGAGTGGGTTAACCAAAATTAAGTAAAGCTATGTCAAGGTTTAAAGCTATGATGTCAACATCACCTTTTCTTAGTAAGCTAGTATATCAGCCTACTTCCATTTTCATGGGTGCTCCCCAGTGGCATGCTGATTTAAGTTTGTGAGGAGTCGCTGGTGTTCCCCTTTAGTTCACGCCCATTTTATATTTATTTCCCTGAAGTTTTCATTAAAGACACAAAAAGGACTACATGGGTTTCATCTGAAGTAGGATTGACCCTGTGTGCATAGCAACCATTTTTTTTTCCTGGCAGTTCTCTGGGGAGAGGAACCATAGGCCAACTTTTCTATGTATAAAGATGAATTTGGAGATGGGAGGAAAAAAATTGCCAGTCTTACACTAGGATCAAAGGTCTCCTTGGATTGAGCAAACTCCTCAACATTACTGATCACAGTTTAGTGTTGGAATAATATTTCTTTTTCTACCATTTGGCTCCCTGTCCAGGCCAAAAGAGAAACCATCTGGTAAGAGCTGTCTTGCTGAACAATGGTATAGCATGAGTCATATCCTCACTCCCACTATAGAATAAATTCATCCAGAGGTGCTCACAGAACTAGACACTTTTAATACCATGAAAGATTAAATTTCTGTGTAAGGATGTAAAAGAAAACTACTACAAGAGAAATACCATTATGTATTTAGGCTCTCAGGAGATAAAACCTGCCATTTTTTGAGATTAGAAATCAGTAAATTCTTGAGTTTCATGTGTTTTGCAAATTGTATCTTGTATCTTGGGTATTCTAAATTTCTGGACTAATACCCACTTATCAGTGAGTACATATCATGTGAGTTCTTTTGTGATTGGGTTACCTCACTTAGGATGATGCCCTCCAGGTCCATCCATTTGCCTAGGAATTTCATAAATTCATTCTTTTTAATAGCTGAGTAGTACTCCATTGTGTAAATGTACCACATTTTCTGTATCCATTCCTCTGTTGAGGGACATCTGGGTTCTTTCCAGCTTCTGGCTATTATAAATAAGGCTGCTATGAACATAGTGGAGCATGTGTCCTTCTTACCAGTTGGAACATCTTCTGGATATATGCCCAGGAGAGGTATTGCGAGATCCTCCGGTAGTTCTATGCCCATTTTTCTGAGAAACTGCCAGATTGTTTTCCAGAGTGGTTGTACAAGCTTGCAATCCCACCAACAATGGAGGAGTGTCAAAGTGTGGACACTTTGCCCCTTCTTAGAATTGGGAGCAAAACACCCATGGAAGGAGTTACAGAGACAAACTTTGGAGCTGAGACGAAAGGATGGACCATCTAGAGACTGCCATACCTGGGGATCCATCCCATAATCAGCATACAAACACTGACACCATTGCATACACTAGCAAGATTTTGCTGAAAGGACCCAGATATAGCTGTCTCTTGTGAGGGTATCCTGGGGCATAGCAAACACAGAAGTGGATGCTCACAGGCAGCTATTGGATGAATCACAGGGCCCCAAATAGAGGAGCTAGAGAAAGTACCCAAGGAGCTAAAGGGGTCTGCAACCCTATAAGTGGAACAAAAATATGAACTAACCAGTACCCCCCAGAGCTTGTGTCTCTAGCTGCATATGTATCAGAAGATGGCCTAGTTGGCCATCATTGGAAAGAGAGGCCCATTGATCTTACATACTTTATATGCCTCAGTACAGGGGAATGCCAGGGCCAAGAAGTGGGAGTGGGTGGGTAGGGGAGTTGGGGGTGAGAGTATGGGGGACTTTTGGGATAGCATTGGAAATGTAAATTGAAGAAAATACCTAATTAAAAAAAGAAATCAGTAAACTGCATTGATTATTTTTCAAATAATATTATTTGAGAAGTCATAAAGACTTCTTAGTAGACAAAATGAACTTCACTGAGATTTTGGTACCTGGTTTTAACATCTAGTAGGTTATTGCTTGCTGCATGAGTGTTGCTCAGCTGTTCGAATCTCAGTTTTATTAAGAAATGAGTCTTTTTCTCAGAATGAAGTTCATGAAATTGAACCAAAGAGAGGAGAGGGAGAGGGAGAGGGAGAGGGGGAGGGGGAGGGGGAGGGGGAGGGGGAGGGGGAGGGGGAGGGGGAGGGGGAGGGGGAGGGGGAGGGGGAGGGGGAAGGGGGAGGGGGAAGGGGGAGGGGGAGGGGAGGGGGAGGAGGAGAAGGAGAAGAAGAAGAAGAAAAGAAGAGGAGAAGGAGGGGGAGGAGGAGGAGGAGGAGGAGGAGGAGGAGGAGGAGGAGGAGGAGGAGGGAGAAATACCAGAAGTATTACTTCCCAAATGGCTTGTTGAATCTTCTTGTAGTAATAGCAACAGTTGAGAGAGATTGATTAGCAGACCCTGCATTCAAAAGTTGATGACACATATGTATGAATGTTTAGGAAGCAAATGATTAGAAACTATTATTTAAAATATTAAATTGTTAACTAAATAAATAACATAAACACCTCTGAGATGCATTCCCATTGACTTACTTTATTTCCATTGTGCCTAAGCACAACAAACAGTGTGTGCATTAAAAACTGCTAAACAGCTACAGCTGAGTGAGGGAAGTGTAAATAAATGGCTGCAAGGATGAACTTGATAAGCAAATTTGTGCTCTTTCCTACTAGGAATAAAATGAGACAGTAGGATATTATAACTGGAAAGTAATACTGGTAGTATATTTTTCTTCAGTCTTCAAGTACCTTCTTCATTAGACACTTCTGACAGAGATTTGAAAAGGATATGTATTTCCCAATTACTGGCACTGTAATCTTGCCCAACATATTTTCATTTAACTAAAGACCTTTAGCAACATACCCCTGTGACACATATTGTATCATTTAAAAAACCTTCTGGGATCTTAATTATAATTCTCTGGTGAGCTCTTTTGAGAAGTACTATTTAGTTCCTTGGGCTTTGCTTCTACCACACACTAACATGTAAAAGATACTTGGACAACTGGGACCCTGCACTGAACCACATTCAAGAATCTATATAATGCTGAGACAACATCAAAAAAGTATGTGAACCATGAACTTAATGACATAACTTACAGCTAGTAGACTTACTTTCAATGATATGAAATTAGAAGTCATTACACACAAAAAGGATTAATTATCTCACAGATTATATAAATATCTCCTTAGTACAGAATTGTCACACAAAGCAAATGCTTTCCCTATGATTGCAATGAAGACATTTAAAATCCTCTCCTGAGGAATGCGGAAGAATGGGAAACTCCCAAAGGGTTTTTTGAGGAAAGGTTTATTAGAAAGTTCTGACCTCTTGTTCTTGTCAATTAATGAATGTAAAGATGGCTACAGAAGGCCAAAAAGCAAAGTATTTATTCACAGGAGGGCATAATTTTGAGAAATCAAAAGCATATACACTAGGGAGTAGTACAGGCAACATCATGAGCAAGGGCTTCCCTGGAGCTACATAACAGTCGATTTTCTTTTTTTTATGGCCTCTGAGTTGTTGAGGAGATAGGAATGTTTTGTGGAGATCTCTGACTAGTTCCACCTTTTATGTCAATTAAATCATATAAAGAGTTCCATCTGCAAATGCTAGGAGCACACATACAATTGCTTTGAAGTGCAAATCAGGTGCAGTAGAGGTAACGTCCCCTTAGATTTGCCCTACTGTTGGAACAATATTAATGAAAGAATGAAAGGTTATAATGTTGGTCACTGTGCATATCAATATTCAATATTTATTGAATTCAACTTTATATTCAATAGTTATTTTCAATACCTGTGGAAATGACCAGGGAGGCCCTTTTTTCTTTGAAATTGATGAAAACTTTGGGCAGTTGTCTTTCTATATGTGATATAAAAGAAAGCAGTACAACGAGGGAGTTGGCCTTGTTTCTTGATCCCTAACTTCCTGTCTATAATTCTTTCTTATTCCAAAAGCTCCTATCAGTACCCTGGAAGCCAAGTCCTTAACACACAGACCTTTAGGGAAACAGTAAAGCCATAACCAATCCACTACATGCACCAAAAGGCTAACATACAGTGTAGTCGTAATACACACACACACACACACACACACACACACACTTAGACATTACATCTATCTATCTATCTATCTATCTATCTATCTATCTATCTATCTATCTATCTATCTATCTATCATATATAATCATATACCTATGTCATCACACAATTCTTGAACAAGAGATGCTCAGTAACATCCACTCCATTTATCCTTACAATCCCTCCATAGAACACACACTCTGACTCTATTCCATTTAGAAGAGATACAGAAAGATACTTGGAAGCTTATTAAGCACATAATTTATTTTAGCTAACTGTAGATATAGATGTTCATATATGGTTTTGGGTCCCAAATGGGAGAGGTTAAAGCTAATAGAAAGCAGGAATACAGACAGACAGACAGAGATGGACAAACAGACAGACAGACCCCCTATTTTCCTTTTTCTGTCCTCTGTCCATGAGGAGGAGTAAGGCTGGTATTTCCGGTCTTAAGCAACAATCTGTAAGAATCAAGAATCGACCCTTAAAGCCTCCACCTGTAGTTTGAATCCCATTTGTACATTCTTCTTCAGTGACTCAGCACACTGGCTGAAGATGTCCTGTAGCCCAATCTATTTGTCAGCTTGGAAGAGAAAAGAGTTGTTATAAAGGCGCTGTTCTAAATGAGCAAATCAGGAGTGCTGCTTGACTACTGTCGCCTGGGTGCAGTTGACAGGACAGAAGTGATCCCTGCAGATAACTGACTAGGATGCTATTACTTGCTAGGGAGGAAAGAAAAGAGTTGGTTACGATGACTATTCGCTGTGGAATGAGAGACACAATTTAACTGGGAAACATTTCCAATGATATGGCCACTAAACTTTCAAAGTATCCCAAGAGAAAGGACTTTTATTACCCATACTGATCTTAGTGGGAACAAGGCATTTAGAGCCTCTGGAACTTTGCCGGACGACTCCTGTTTCAGCTATTAGATATATTTGTCTTACAGTCTTTCTTTTTTTCTGGACCCAATAGAATAATCTTAAATACATGATGTAAATATAAGTACATAAAGTAGTCATGAAGAGCAGCTACTAATGATGAGCTGTGTCCTTGGGAATATGGATGAAGCTGTCTTGGCAATGAGACAGAGCTTAGGGAGACAATTCACTGTTCATGGAAATGGGTTTGCTTGCTGACTTGGGAACTCCTGAATAAAAATAAACTCTGAAAAATATTATAAAAATATATCTAAAAGCATCAAATTAAAAAACAGTTCAAATAGAAGAAGCCACCCTGGCCCCAATGATCCCTAAACTTCTTTTAGCTCTATTTCTTCCCTTTTATAGAGGTATTTTACCTGTATTTTCCTTTGATTACATTGATTATGCTTTCAGAAAGAGCTTAAGAAATCTTTTTCTCATTACAATTTTCAAAAATATCATGTCCATATGGTTGAACAGAGAAAGATGATACTAAAATCCAACCGTAAAAACAGTTAAAACGATAATATTTATATTACATGTGTCATTTTGATATTTTAAAAGGAGGCTAAAATTTTATCCATTCCTAGGGTTCCTGTTTACTCCCAACTGAATTCTGCTTCTGGACTCAGGGAGATTAGATTTAGAACCAGGTTCCACCAAATGCTTCTCATTTTGGACATCCATATGTTTTGCATTTATAATTTAATATATTTTTAGTTTTACTAAAAATAGGTTTTAATATACTCTGATTATGGTTTCCCCTTCTTCAACTCTCCTAAGATCTTCCCTACTTCCCCTCCCATCAGATTTCATAACTTTCCTGTCTCTCATTAGAAAATAAACAGGCATCTAAATAATATTAAAATAAGATACATTAAAATAACAACAAAATACCCCAAACTGGAATAAAAAAAACTAACAAACACATATTTGTACATAGATTACATCCCATAAAAATCACCAACCTTGAGGCCATTATATTTATGCAAAGGACCTCCAAGTTGGGAAGGCCCTGACAAAATATGAGGCAAAGAAGCTCCACTGACTTTCTTTTGAGTTGTGGGTCATCAGTTGCTGGGCACAGAGCCTACATTTAAGAGTGGCTTGAAATCCCAGTGAGACTCCATTGGAGAGAAGCAATTTTTCCTTCTCACCTTGACTCTTTCATTTATTCTCCTGTATTCTACCGGCAAATTCTGATTAGTAATTTAGTTACTTAGCAACTAAGCAACTAGCTCCCAGCTCCTCTCTGGTTGACAATGGTGGCATTTGAACGTTTCAGTCACTCGTGTTTCCTCCAGGAAATAAGCTGGGATCAGGAGAGAACTCAAGGCTGCCATCCCCAGCACTCCTTGGCATTGTGTTCTGACATGATTCTTGGGAGTGCTGACATGAATATTTTATGTGCGACCATTTGTGAGACCCGAGATAGCAGAAGTTCCCTTTTGGTGTGTATCCCTCTCTCTGGACTCTGAACCATCCCTAAGACTCCTGTACTGGTGGGATGTGAGGGAGGAGTGCTAGGGAAACCTCACTGGAAGCTTTGCTTCCTGCCTGTTCAGATGCCTGCCATTGGAAAACGTTCTCCAGGAAGCTGGCTGAACCATGGAAACAGATCAAGATACAAGCACGTGCTGTGGATGAAAACTGCAGTAAGCCCCTGCCAAAGTGAGTACCCACTGCCAGCCAGATAGGATGTTCTAGCTTAGTCCGGCATTAAAGGGGAAGAGAGCCTCCTTAAGCAAGAGAATGGTGAGAGAAAATGTAATGGTGCTTCAGGCCATTACGATTAATGGTACTTGACTGCTACAAATAGATTACATGAAAGGAAAGACGTATTCAGCTTATGTGCTGAATATATTTTTGTCAATGTGACACAAACCTGCATTATCTGGGAAGAGGGGACCTTGGCTATGAAAATGCTTACATCAAATTGAACTATAGGGAGGTGCGTGCATGTGTGTGTGAGGGGGGGGCAAGTTTCTTAAGTAATGCTTGATGTGGGCAGGCACATTGTAGGTAGTATCACCCTGGGCTGTCATCCTAGGAGGTAGAAGAAAAGGAGCTTAATGTGGCGAGCTGGAGGAGAAAGCCAGTAAGCAGCATTCCTTCACAGCCTTTGTTCCAGTTCCTGCCTCTGAGTTCCTGCCCTGACTCACCTCAATGACTAACCATGATCAGAACTTGTAAACCTAACGAGCACTTCCCTTCCTAAGTGGCTTTGGGTTGGGTTTGTCGTAGAAACCAAAAGCAAAGGAAGATAGTATGGTAGAAAGAACTGACTGTCAAAATGAGGAGAGCCAACCAATGAGCCTGTCAGCACAGACCTTCATGTGAATGGGCTTATGTCTCTTTGTTGCATGTGTCTGTTGGATGAGGCTCAGCATCCCTTCCCTTTTGTGGGGTTGCTAACTGACTGCTCTATCTCTCTCATCTCCTCTCACTACAACATCCATGTTAAAAGCTCACAGGTCAGACATAGAAGCCTCCTCATCTGGCATCTTCTTTAAGACACAGGAGTCCCTTAGGGCACTGGCAAAGTGGCTATAGTAGACCTTGACCTAGATACTCATCATCTAGCATTTTTTGTGTCTCCCTGCCTCACCTCAGCCACTTTTGACTGGACCATACAGATAAATATAAAGGTCTTTGCTCATTTCCCCACTACCATATAGCTTAGTGGAAGGTTGCAGTCAATCATGGTGTATTTATCTCTTCCCTTACCTTCTTGCTAAAAATCATAATTTCACCAAAACAAACAGAGCCCTCCTGTAGGACAGAGCATTGAAGACTATGATCAACAGATTTCTTCTAGCTTCAGTTAACTAGGAGCCTGGCTGTGTTGTATCCTCTAACCTATGGCCATGCTATTAGTTCGCCAACTAGTTCACTGAGCTGACTTTGTATCATCATCTACTTCCCATGCTTCATATGGTGTGAGGCTTGGTTTCAGACATAGACTGAGCAACAGAATATTTGTTTGCAAATCTGAGATTTGCACAGTGGTAGATGTATTTCTGTTAATGGTCCCAATTCCTTCAATGTTCTAACTGAACCTCCAGTAATTTCTTCACAGTTTCATGCTGTTCAGCTAGTGTTGTCATATAACGTTATATAAAAAAAACTGTGTTTTAATGCTTTATTACTTTACAAAGTCTGAATCTGGCTAAATTGGATATAAAGTATCCTCACAGTTTTTATAGCTTGATTTCTACTTAGTTCTGGGATTGCTACAATATTCTCTAATACCCAAGATCCAAGGCTGCCTCTTCCTAATGTGCTCTCTGTGCCCATTTCACATCAATGTAATTCATTCCTCCATCTAGATTTGGGGTTTATAGCATCACTTTGACAATAGTGCGAAAGAAATGATCCCTCTATACTGTGGAACCCTCACTTTTTCTAATCATCTCTTCTTGTCCTGGAGCAGTCTGTCTCTCAGTAGTTATGTATAATCCATTCTATATTTGTTCACTGACAATTTGACATCTTTATTATATCAGTTGGTTATGAACAAAAGAAATTATGGGCAAAATGGAGCTTGTTTGGCTAAATTTCCCTGGTCTTTCAGCAAAACACTGAACGAATGCTGTGCCTGTCTCAGATGGGCAGAGGTTGTACTGGATGCTCATCTGATGTTAGCGCTCTGCTTCATGTTCTTGTTCTCCCTCTGGAATGTGCACCTGGAGAATGGGTTTTAAGGACCAAATCAAAGGGTGCCAATCTTCCTGTGCCTTTCAACTTGTTTCAATGTTAGGGACACATTGTGGGAAACCAAAGAAAAGTAAGTAGTCCCTGGTGTTCTTGCCACTTTCTTGTTCTCTTTCATCACTTCTTCAATATGATTTTTGTCATGGCCTTGTTCCTATGTCAAAAGTCATAGGTGTTGAAATGTTGTTTTCCCAGAGAGTGTGCATCGTGACTATTCTTTGTGGTTTTCCTTCTCCAGCAGTTACAGTGGCTCATTATTCATTCTGCCTTGGGACTTTGGAGCTAACCATTTTTTTGTTTCTTTTCAATTCACCTGTGGTTTGTAAATAACTCTTTAATTAAATTGTCATTGATCACTCCTAACATAACACCTGTTCTCTGCTAAGAACCATAAGGCCTAAAACTCCAAGTATTTATTTAGTAAACTTTAATTTTCAGACTAGAGAGAAATTTAGAAACGTATAACCCACAGATGTTAGAGATGTTAGAGCTATAGTGTTTGGATTTAAATAGCACTTTAGACAACGTGCTAGTGTGACAATAAATAGCGCAACATGCTAAAGTTATGTGTCTGTGACTCAGTAAGACTGGGAGTCCCTGTGTTCTGGTTTGCTTTGTTGCTGTGACAAACACCATGATGGAAAACAAACTGAGGAGGGAGAGACTCTGGCTTTCACTTTCACTTTACAGTCCCTCTTCCAGCAAAGCTGAAACAGGAACTCAAGGCAGGAGCTGAAGCAGAGGCCATGGAAAAATGTTGCCTACGGACAAGCTCCTCATGGCTTGCTCAGCCTTCTGTTTCATTAAACCCTGTCCCACTTTCTCATGGGTGGCACCATCCACCGTGAGTGAAGTCCTCCATCTTCAATCAAAAATAAAACATATGCTCCACAGATTGTCCTGTAAGCCAAACCTCATGGAAGCAATTCTTCAGTTGACACCCCCTCTTCACAGACAACTCCTTACTCTCATGTGAGAGTGACACCCCCTCTTCACAGACAACTCCTTACTCTCATGTGACGTCAAATAGTTTCTTTTTTCTTAGTTTCCACATTTCACTGGTGTTTATGATCAGACTCTAATTTTGTTTTTCTATGTTGAAGAATTTCTTTCTACTTTCTTTTTTTTATTTTTTTAAAGATTTATTTATTTATTATATGTAAGTACACTGTAGCTGTCTTCAGACACTCCAGAAAAGGGAGTCAGATCTCATTACAGATGGTTGTGAGCCACCATGTGGTTGCTGTGATTTGAACTCCGGACCTTTGGAAGAGCAGTCGGGTGCTCTTACCCACTGAGCCATCTCACCAGCCCTCTTTCTACTTTCTTTTGCCTCTGGATTTCTGGGTGTTCTTACCACTGTCTGCATATCTATACTTTTCAAATTTAGTTTACAATTCTATATTTAGGACATTTAACAGCTAATAAGTATATATATACATATATATATACTAATAAGTATATATATACATATATATATGCTGTGAACAGCTTTTTATCTCAATCAGTATAATTGATCAAGGAGTAAGTTTTGGTTAACATGACAAAACCACTGTATGTGCATGCATGTGTGTATGTGTGCATGTGCTGGTATGAGTGTGCCTATCAGCTGGAGGCCCATTTGCTGCAAATCCAGGTTTCTAGTTGTGTTTTATGATTTGAAATTCACAGGATTCCTGCAGAGGAGAGTTCAGCTTGATGGAAGCAATACTTCCTTGGGAATTATTGTTGTGTTTTCTTTTTCTAATAGTTTTCTTAAATATTTTACTCCATCTCTTCAGAAAAGATTATGTGTAGGGCTGAGATAATAGCTCACTATAAACTGCTTGCTATGCAAGCATAAGGAACTTAGTTTAGACCCCCAGAACCTATAGGTGTGATGATCTGTGCCTGTCATTGAGGGTTTGATAAAAGTCGCTGGAGAAACTCTGGAACACATTGGCCAGCTAGACTTGCAAGCTGGTTCAATAATAGACTCTTAAAAAAATAAGATTGAGAAAAATAGAGGAAGATACCCAATATCAAACTCTATTCCTACACAAGTGCGTGCACACACACACCACAAAGATGAAAAATAAGATACCTCTCTGCCTCTGTCTCTCTTTCTGTCTCTCTTTGTCTTTCTGTTTCTCTCTCTCTCTCTCTCTCTCTCTCTCTCTCTCTCTCTCTCTCTCTCTCTCTCTCTCTCTGTGTGTGTAAAATGAAACTTCAAGAACTATTATTGTCTTTAACACTGTTCATTTACAATTTTGGTAATTTGACAGATTTACATACTTTTTCTTTGCTAGGAACAGGAGATTTTGGAATTCCTAAGGAAATGGGATTTGATGACTTGTAATATTTTAATAGCATTCTCAGTTATTTTGTGACTTGGTAATCATTTATAAATATATATTGGAGTATATTATTATTGCACATGAATTATATAAAAGAATGTTGGATGCAAATAACCATCTTCACAAATAGTCTCCAAGTTAAGAACTTTAAAAAAATGCTTCCTACAAATGTAAACATTTTAGGCCCCGTAAAGCTGTATATATCTGAAGCTGAATATCTTTATTCCTTCTATTGTCCTATCAGGCTGGATATAAAAGTCTCTGAAGAAAACTAAGTCTATGGATCAGTAAACAAACACTACTTTAAAGAAGACAGTCTTCATGACTTACTGCTTTAGGATGGAAGCAAGTGACTTAGTTCTCTAGCCTGAAGCATCCCCGATCTGTTTTCATTTATTATGGTTTGTCTGAAATTAAACAGTCCTCTATGTTACAGATTTGGTTCCCGATATGTCAATAATTGGAGGTGCTGAGCACACCTTTATGATGTCTATGTCACTTGGGTCTGTGTGCTTTCCAAAGAGATTGTGGTGCTCTGCTCAATCCTTCTGCCTTGGTTCCAGTTTGAGATACTGCTGTGGACACATAAACCCACCCTCATATCTACTATACTCTGCCACTATCATTGGAGGTCCAAACAATGTGAGCACATACATGATCAAGACTTTAAACCTCAGCAACTCATAGCTAAATGGCCCTTTAATTCTTTTTAGAATAGATTACCTCATTTATTTTATTATAGTAATAATAAAAGATGACACAAAATATAACCCTGCTACCTTGTATCAAATTGTGAAATTTTTGATTTGAATGTAAAAGAGACATTTTGGGGAATTTCTATCAAAAAATTGGTACATAAACAAGAATTCTGGATCATAGTTGTCATTATTATCTTTTGATAGTAAGAACAGACTACAAATAACTTCTGTGAGGTCTTGGTAATTAACCTTAATATATGTAGAATTAAACCTTTTTGTTTGGCAAAGTTTATCCACTTCTTAATTCTAGGCATGTCCATATTTCTCCATTTGCATGGGCCTCCACTTTAGATAGAATAAGAATAATTTATATTCTCATTATAAAGAATAGCTATTGAAATGTTATCTTATAGCAATTGTTCTTTGTGTCATTGAGTCTAACCTGTTTCTATCAGTCTTTACTTTATCATTTCTGAACTGTCTCATAGTTAACCAGTTTCACACAAAAGAGGAAAAATAACAGGCTATTGAATTATAATTCTTAGGTTACTAACCAAATTTAAAATTTTTATTGAGATATATTCATAATGGGTCATTATATCTACATGTAATATGATTTGATTTACATGACTGATGTAATCAAACAAAATAATTTTGTTCTTCAAACTATGACCCTCAGTTGGTTTTAAAAGTCTTAAGTCTTTTTGTTTTATTTTAACCCTGATCAGTAGTATCTCAGTTTCCACTGAATATATATTTAATCCTCTTCCCATGTGCAGCGCTTTAGTTCCAGCATCCTTCATGGAATCACCAATCCCTTTCTTTTACCTCATTTCTTTAGTATATATAAAATATATATCATGTATATATATATATATATATATATATATATATATGATATATATTTATATATAAAATAGCTCTCGATAAGAACATTGTTTTCAGATCTAAAGAGATGGTCAGCAGTAAAGATGGTACATTGCTCTTTCAGAGGACTATAGTTCTGTTCCTATTGTTCATTTGCTGTGTCTCCCAAATGCCTGTAACTCCAGGGCTAGGGACTAATGTTCCCATCTCTCTTTGATGCATTCCATGTATCACAAAAATTCACTCAGACAACACATATATGCAAATAAAGTTGAACAATGTCCAAAATCATCATAATTACTATTTTTTTAAAATTTTTAACAAAAACTGCTTTAGAGCTCATAGACCATCTACATTAGACTATGAACTGATGAATAATTTTCTGCCTGCGACACAGCCTTTGGTTAGAAGTTGCAACAGGAATATTCCAGTCTACCAGTGCTGGAAGCTAAAGAGATCTTAGACCTTCAGAGTGGTCCAGGGTGAGACAGAAAATGACACCAAGAAATGTTCTTACATCTAGTGAAAAGTTGTTTTTTTAGCCTGATTTCTGTGGATGGTGGATCCTGACATGTTGACAGAAGGCACTGGGTGAAATTTGTTAAAAGCCCCCACTCTCTACTCCCTGACCCACATGTCTCACTACCCATGTTCTCTTCTGTTTTTTACTAGTATGGTGACCGAAGATAGGAGCTTGGGAGGACAGAGAATGTGGTTTCCTCATGACACTGGAGATCTGCCACATAACTGCAGCTCTAGATGAGAGGATAAGTCTCCATGTGTTTAAGCCTCTGTTGTCCGATTTCTATTACTGGCCACAAGTCCCCAAAGGCGCATAGCTCTGAGAGCTTAGGAAATGCTTATTAGTACTTCAACTGCTCCGTAGGTTTGAGGTTTCTTAGTGCGATCCATGGGATCACCTGGGGAGACTTGGAAGGATGGACAGCATGATTCTCCAGTTCTCTGTTGCTTTAAACAGAGATGTAGTTGCAGATAAAAACGTATCTAATTTCATCAGCTTTGTTATTAGGAATCTGTGTGACATTTAACTTGAACCAATGTGCCATAGCTTAAAGTCATTTGAAAACCACTGAGTTCTAGACTAAACATCCCATTGCTAAACCAGGAACTATGCTTTAGACATTTTACTAAGGAATTAATGTATAATAAATAATTTGCTCCCCCTCAATAATGCTATGAGGTAAGTGCTGGTGGTATTTGCATCCAGCATACAAGGAAATGAAGATGCAAGAAACATTAAGTAGTCTTGCATAGCTTGTAAATAGCAAAGCTGAGATCAGATCTGTTGTGCTATGAAATCCTGGCTTAAAATCCCATACTCCCTCTATGTCTGATGCTGAAATAAAGGGTCATGATATTAAGGGGATTTTCTCAAGTTAAAACAGAATTTATTGTTTCCTATATAGTACAGTTCAGTTTCAGAGTTTCTTTAATCCTTTCATGTTAGCAGCATTACTCTTGGTGTCCAACTAAGAAAACTACTAAAAAAAAAAAAACCCAACTAAACAAATCAAAATATAAAAACAAAACAACCCCCCCCCCGAAAAAAAAACAATACCAGCATCCAGTTCACTCAGAACGGAATGAGGAGAAGCATGAAATAGATTTCAGAAACTGAGATCAAATGTTCACATCAAGAATGGAAGCGATCCTTCTGAAGTTGGAATTGGTTTAAGGAGAATTGAAGCTAGAAAGTGAGATGGTTCATAATGTTCTACCATAGGACCTGAGTTCATTCCCAGCACCCATGTCTAGGGGTTCACAACCTTCATTAACTCTAGAAATAGGAGATCTGAAGCCCTTTCTGGCCTCCAATAGTACCCCTTATACACATAAACACACCTTTACATATGTACAAAGTATATCTTCAAAAAATTCATCATCATTATTTTTTTATTATTATTTACTTTACAACCTGCTTACTGCTCCCTCCTGGCCATCCTCTTCCACAATCCCTCCCTGCCCCACCTCTCTTTCTCATCTGAGCCAGTGGGTGTCCTCCTGGGTACCCCTCACCCTGGCATTACTAGTATTTTTGAGGCTAGGTTTATTCTCTCCCACTGAGGCCAGGCAAGGCAGTCCAGCTAGAAGAACATATCCCACATAGAGGCAACAGCTTTTGGGAATCTTCAAGTTGTACTACAGAGCAATAATGATAAAAACTGCATAGTATTGGTGCAGAAACAGACACATTGATCAGTGGAATAGAATCCATTCCATTCCAGACCCAGAAATAAACCCACCCACCTATGGACACTTGATTTTTTGATAAAGAAGTCAAAACCATACAATAGAAAAAGGCAAGCATCTTCAACAAATAGTGGCGGTCTAACTGGATGTCTACAAGTACAAGAATGAAAATCCATATTTATCATCCTTCAACAAACTCAAGTCCAATTGGATCAAGGACCTCTACATAAAACTGGATACACTAAATCACATAGAAGAGAAAGTGGGAAATACCATTGAATGCATCGGTACAGGAGACAACTTCCTGAAGAGAACACCAATGGCTCAGGCTCTAAGATTAAAAACTGATAAGTGGGACCTCATGATTCTGCAAAGCTTCTGTAAGCAAAGGACACTGTCGATAGGACAAAAGGCAGTCTACAGATTGGGAAAGGATCTTCACTAATCCTACATCTGACAGAAAGAACTCTTAAAAAAAAAGAATTAAATAAGTATGAGTCAATGGGGACTCAGTGATCAGAGAAAGATTTCACTCAGTGTTTTAGAAAAGAGACGGAAAGCTTCTACTTCCCAAGACTCAACTGGGAAAGTGTCCGAAAGATTCTCATTATATCAAACTACATTTTCAATTAAACCCATTCCAATTGTGCCAAAATACATGTAATCTAAAATTTCCTTCCTTAACTAATTTACATGGTATAGTTGTTCACCTTTCAGAACTAGTTCATCCAACAAAACTGCAGCTATGTCCATTGAACAGCAGAGAAGAAGAAGAAGCAGAAGCAGAAGCAGAAGCAGAAGCAGAAGCAGAAGCAGAAGAAGAAGAAGAAGAAGAAGAAGAAGAAGAAGAAGAAGAAGAAGCAGAAGCAGAAGCAGAAGCAGAAGCAGAAGCAGAAGCAGAAGAAGAAGAAGAAGAAGAAGAAGAAGAAGAAGAAGAAGAAGAAGAAGAAGAAGAAGAAGAAGAAGAAGAGGAGGAGGAGGAGGAGGAAGAAGAAGAGGAAGAGGAAGAAAGAGGAAGAAGAAGAAGAAGAAGAAGAAGAAGAAGAAGAAGAAGAAGAAGAAGAAGAAGAAGAAGAAGAAGGAGAAGAAGAAGAAGAAGAAGAAGAAGGGATCCATCCCACAATCAGCCACCAAATGCAGACACTATTGCATATACCAGCAAGATTTTGCTGACATGACCCTGATATAGCTGTCTCTTGTGAGACTATGCCAGTGCCTGGCAAATACAGAAGTGGATGCTCGCAGTCATCTATTGGATGGAACACAGGGCCCCTAATGGAGAAGCTAGAGAAAGTACCCAAGGAGCTGAAGGGGTCTGTAACCCTATAGGAGGAACAGCAATATGAACTAACCAGTATCTCCTGAGCTCATGTCTCTAGCTGCATATGTAGCAGAAGATGATCTAATTGTCCATCACTGGGAGGAGAGGCCCTTGGTCTGGCAAAGATTATATGCCCCAATACAGGGGAATGCCAGGGCCAGGAAGAGAGAGTGGGTGGGTTGGGGAGCAGGGTAGGGGGAGAGTATAAGGGACTTTCTGGATAGCATTTGAACTGTAAATGAAGAAAATATCTAATAAAATTGTTTAAATAAATTTTAAAAAATAAATACATAAATAAAATGGTTTTTCCAGAAGAAGAAGAAGAAGAAGAAGAAGAAGAAGAAGAAGAAGAAGAAGAAGAAGAAGAAGAAGAAGAAGAAGAAGAAGAAGAAGTTATTTTGTTTGTTGTATTTTAAGTTTATAAGGGTTCTGTGCACTGAGAATGTAGCTTACTCACTCTTGGGTGGCAACGTTTTCAGCATTGTACATGTTTAAACCCATCCATTCCCTGTTAACTTCTGGCTACATGCCATGCCTCCTCTAACCATTGCACTGTGAAAACCTAAAGATACAACAGGGATACTCCATCTTAGTTCTAGAGAGTAAGACACAGGTAAAATGCTTAATGCCTGAGATGACAGCTGTTGTTCTATGTGAAAGGATGAAGGGCAGAGAACGAAGAAGATGGAAAACAGGTTATAGTTTCCAGCCAGGTCACTGAGAAAGGCTTCACGGAGGACACATTTTCTTTCAGACTTCTGGCCCCTGTCAGGATTGCTGTGGTTTTGTGGTTACTTCATATGGGGATTTTAGTCAGAAGGCATTATGATTCATATCTTATACTTACATTGGTGGGAAATAAGTTTTACTTTGTATACCTTCAGCCTGTTCGATGATTTTCCTTATTAGGGATTTCTTATTAAATTTTCTCATTAAAATTTTTTAGATTATTAAGACAAAAAGCTAAAAACCCTCAAATGCGATGAGTCAACCTGTCACTTCCCAAGAAGTTCATGGCTCTCTTTCCTTAGACTCCCAAGCCAATGGCTTTAGCATAAATGCCTTTTACCAGGAAATTATTTCCATAATTTGTGCCAAAAAGTCATTAAAGGAGCAGACAGCGGGATAAAGAGCATTGACATAACTGGAATTCTCATAGTAGCTGATCCAGGCAGGCAGGAGGTACCTCTCTGCTGGGCAGAAGCCATTTGTGACCATACTGGACTGTCTCCTGCTGTGTCGCATCCTGTCCTTACCCAAGAGGGTGTTCCTCCAAGAAGTATGAACACCATTGCCCACTGGCTTCCTGAAAACCGAGTCTGTTATCAATGACCTCGCTGGTGAGGAACAATGTTTTCTAGACACAGCAGGGCAGGTATACAAAGGAGCTCACAGCAATTGTGACAGTGTGCACAAGATTGTTCAAAGCTCAAGACAGAAAAAAAATCTCAACGTGGGAGAGAGTTGGGCTAAGTCTTATCCCCAGCTAAAATTAAAGAACTGTAGGGCCCAGGCAAAGTCAACCACACTCAGGTGGAAGACCATGTGCCCAAGTACATGGGTGGCACAAATTGAGCTTGATGAGTTGTTATAAAAGAGAGGACACGGAGTTAGGTGGTCAGGGAAGGACGCAGAGATGGATTTTGACGGACTTAGGGGAGATATGTGCATGTGGTCAAAATACATTGTACACAATTCTCAAAGACTTAATGAAAAGTGAGAGAAATAAAAATGCAAAAATAAACTATAAAAATGAAACAAAAAGACATTTAGATATTAAAAAAGATTCCTAACAGGTGGGTGAGGAGTTGCAGGTGGTCACTTTATATCAAGAGAAAGCAGAGATTCCTTTGTCTTCACATTTTATTTGAAAAAGATATTTTTATTGTGTGTATATGATGTGTGTGCAGTTTGGGTATGTGTGTGTGTGTGTGTGTGTGTTGTATCACAGATCACAAGCGGGCACCAGATGCTGAGTTAATTCTTTCCTACTCTCTCTCAATGAATACTTCTTCAAGTCAAAGCTCACACTGAGAAATGTGCAAGTTGTCATTAACTCTACCAAACAGATCTTCATGCAGACAATTTAGTGATTGAGTAGGTTTAGAATTCTTTTGGGGAAGTCATTTTTTTCATCAGATATTCAAGGACTTCACTGAATAACTTCATTGATTTATAGCATTAAATGTGGCTGTCACTCTGTCAGGTTCAATCATCCTTTTTTACTTTTAAATAATTATTGACTTGCAATGGATTGAAAAAAAATTGTAAGGTCTCTCCATTCTCTTAGTGGGAATGAAGCAGGCATGGTGCGAACTTAACTAGGGTGCTGTTTTTATGTAATGTCTTTGGAGCTGATATCGTGGTTTCCTTTTTGAAATTCTTAGGGCAGGAAACCTCCTCCCTTTTTATGTTGCAAATTTTATAATGTTAAGTGTTACAGAATATTTCCTTTTGACCTTCACTTATTCTTTGAAATATCTGTCTATTATCTATCTATCTATCTATCTATCTATCTATCTATCTATCTATCTATCCACCACCTATCATCAATCAATCCATGTGTCTATCTGTCATCTATTTTCTATCTATCTATCTATCTATCTATCTATCTATCTATCTATCTATCTATCTATCTATTTACCATTTATCATCAATAAATCAATCCATCTATGTCTATCTGCCATCTATTATCTATCTATACATCTATCTATCTATGATCTACCAATCTTTATGTCTATCTGTGTCACCTATCTACTATCTATCACCTGTCTATCATCTATCTTATACATTATAGGTAGGATTTGCATCTGAGTTTCAACATGTAGATTTTATCTTTCTGAGTTTGAATGACATCTCTTAATATTACACTTTTGAGAGAAAGACAGAGAGAGAGAGAGAGAGAGAGAGAGAGAGAGAGAGAGAGAGAGAGAGAGAGAGAGAGAGAGAGAGAGAGAACTTGATGTTTATGAGATCAGAAGAAGGCATCAGATGCCCTTAAACTAGAGTTGTATCTGCCATGCTGGAAAGCAAACCTGGGTCTTCTGCAAGAGTGTTAAGCATTTGTATTTACTGAGCTATTTCTCCAGCTCCTGATATTCTGTTAATTTTTAAATATAGATATGCAGTGTTAATGAATGAAACATTCTCCCACTTTGAGTTTTATATTGTGTTTTCTTATGTTGGAACAAACATTTAGGTTTTTTAAATTTTACTTTAGCACTTACTGGTTAAGCTCCATAATTGTTATCTGTTCAGTAAAGATTTGATCAGTAAGTCTTATTCTCAAGTGACACCCTTTATCAGTTTCACTTGAGTTAAACTCTCTAGATGCCTTTATTTAGGTGACTACCTATTGCTATTTCTGTTATGTGGATGCTCAGGGCCTTAGTGTGGAGTTTCGACTGTTCCAGCGGATGAACACTGCATGGTTTTCTTAGCAATAACAATTTCATACCATCTTACGGTGTTTGCACTTGGTTCCTTTTGTGCTGCTGTATTTCATGAGCTTTCTGACATAAGAAGCCCCTTGTACCTTCTCGGGTTCTAGCTCAGGCTACGTACTTACATATCCTGTTTTCCATCATCAGAGTTCTGGATCAATTGTCTTTCAGGATCACTGGATGTCATTTTGTCATAAAATCTACTTTTCTTCCCTCTATTTATACAATGGGTTTTACATTTTTTAATAGGAGTATGAAGTATAAGCATTTTGAGCTAAAAATTATAGGTTTGAGAGGCTGTACATTATTTGAGAACTATAATAAGTGAATTTACAGGAAAGTGGAAAATGACAGGATCATAATGATGTTCATCTATCATCACTATTCTGCAAGTGTACTGAAATCTACAAAGAATTTCTGAAATAAGTCAATACACATGATTTATGCAATTTACAGTTCTCTATTAATTTTTCACATCTTTCTGTTCCTATCTGTAATACTATGAATATATGATCAGGAAAGTGTAGAGAACTATAATTATGTCTTAAAAATATAATTTCTTTCTATAAAGACTTCAATTCTATCACACATCCAAATGCTCTTATGCAAAAAAGGACTATGTTCTTTGAAGAAAAATCAAGGCTAGCTTCAAAAATGTTTATAAATATATATTAGAACAGGTTGGCTCCCAACTCTCATGTGTGGGAGTCGTTTTTTAAAATGGAGGGCAAGATGAATCATGGCAGAAAAAGTAGACAATACAGTTTTGTTAAAATCTTATTTTCTCTTTCATTGGATATTTTATTCATTAACATTTCAAATGTTATCCCCTTTCCCAGTTTCCCCTCCAGAAACCCCCCATACTATCCCCCTCCCCTGCTTCTGTGGGAGTGCTTCCCTACCCACCCACCTACTCCTGCCTCCCTGCCCTGGTATTCCACTACACTGGGGCATCAAGCCTTTACAGGGCCAAGGGCTTCTCCTCCCATTGGTGACCAACAAGGCTATCCTCTGTTACATATGCGGCTAGAGCCATGGGGGCCCTATTTGGTTGGTGGTTTAGTCCCTGGGAGCCCTGGGGGTAGTGGTTGTTTCATATTGTTGCTCCTCCTATTGGGCTGCAGACCCCTTCAGAAACTTGGGTCCTTTCTCCAGCTCCTCCATTGGGGACCCTGTGCTCAGTCCAATGGCTGGCTGAAAGAATCCATCTCTGTATTTGTCAGGCACTGGAAAAGCCTCTCAGGAGAAACCTATATCAGGCTCCTTTCAGCAAGCATTTCTTAGCATCCATAATAGTATCGAAGTTTGGGACTGTATATTGGATGAATCCCCAGGTGGGACAGTCTCTGGATTGTCTTTCCTTCAGTCTCTGCTCCACACTTTGTCTCTGTTTCTCTTCCCATGGGTATTTGTTCTCCCTTCTAAGAAGGACCAAAGTATCCACACTTTGGCCTTCCTTCTTCTTGAGCTTCCTGTGGTCTGTGAATTGTATCTTGGGCATTCTGAACTTCTGGGCTAATATCCACTTATTGGTGAGTGTATACCATGTGTGCTCTTTTGTGACTGGATTACCTCACTCAGGATGATATTTTCTAATTCCATTCATTTGCCTGAGAATTTCATGAATTCATTGTTTTAGAAGCTGATAGTACTCCATTGTGTAAATGTAACACATTTTCTGTATCCATTCCTCTGTTGAGGGACATCTGGTTTCGTTCCAGCTTCTTGCTATTATAAATATGGCTGCTATGAACATAGTGGAGCATGTGTCATTGTTATATGTTGGAGCATTTTGGGGGTATATGCCCAGGAGTGGTATAGCTGGGTCCTGAGGTATTACTATGTCCTATTCTCTGAGGAACCACCAGACTGATTTCAAGAGTGGTTGTACCAGCTTGCAATCCCACCAGCAATGGAGGAGTGTTCCTCTTTCTGCACATTCTCTTCAACATGTGTTGTCACCTGTGTTTTTTGATCTTAGCCATTCTGACTTGTTTGAGGTGGATTCTCAGGATTGTTTCAATTTGCATATCTCTGATGCCTAAGGATATTGAACATTTCTTTAGCTACATTTTAGCCATTTGATATTCCTCAGTAGAGAATTCTTTATTTATCTCTGTATCTCATTTTTTAAATCTAGTTATTTGATTCTCTGGAGTCCAACTTCTTGTGTTCTTTGTATATGTTAGATATTAGCCCTATATCAGATGTAGGATTGGTAAAGATCTTTTTCCAATATGTTGGTTGCCATTTTGTCCTATTGACAGTGTCCTTTGCCTTACATAAGCTTTGCAATTTTATGAGGTCCCTTTTGCCAATTCTTGATCTAAGAGCATAAGCCATTGGTGTTCTGTTTAGGAAAAATTTCCCTTTGTCCCTGTGTTTGAGGCTATTCCCTATTTTCTCTTCTATTAGATATAGTGTATTTGTTTTTATGTATAGGTTCTTGATCCACTTGGACTTGAGCTTGTACAAGGAGATAAGAATGGGTCAATTTGCATTGTTCTACATGCTGACAGCCAGTTGAACCATCAGCATTTGTTGAAAATGCTGAGTTTTTTTCCACTGGATGGTTTTAGCTCCTTTGTCAAAGATCAAGTGACCATAGGTGTATGGGTTCATTTCTGGGTCTTCAATTCTATTCCATTGATCTACCTGCCTGTCATTGTATCTATACCATATCATTTTTCTTTTTTGTATCATGAGTGTTCTGTAATACAGCTTAAGGTCAGGGATAGTGATTCTTTTATTGTTAAGACTAGTTTTTGCTATCCTGGGTTCTTTGTTATTTCAAATGAATTTGAAAATTGCTCTTTCTAATTCTATGAAGAATTAAGTTGGGATTTTGATGGGGATTGCATTGAGTCTGTACATTGCTTTTGGTAAGATGGCCATTTTTACTATATTAATTCTGCCAAGCCATGAGCATGGGAGATCTTTCCATTTTCTGAGATCTTCTTCCATTTCTATTCTTTGGAGACATGAAGTTCTTGTAATACAGATCTTTCACTTGTTTGGTAAGAATCACACCAAGGTATTTTATATTATTTGTGATCATTGTAAAGGGTGTCATTTCACTAATTTCTTTCTCAGCCTTTATCCTTTGAGCAGAGGAAGGCTACTGATTTGTTTGAGTTAACTTCTTATCCAGCCACTTTGCTGAAGTCGTTTATCAGGTTTAAAAGTTCCCTGGTGGAATTTTTGGGGACACTTAAGTATACTGTCATATCATCTGGGAATAGTGAAATTTTGACTTCTTCCTTTTCAACTTGTATCCCCTTGATCTCCTTTTGTTGTCTGATTACTCTGGCTAGAACTTCGAGTACTATATTGAATAGGTAGCTAGATATTGGTCAGTCTTGTCTAGTGGGATTGCTTCAAGTTCCTTTCCATTTAGTTTGATGTTGGCTACTGGTTTGCTGTTTGCTGTTTATTGCTTTTACTATATTTAGGCCTTGAACTCCTGACTTTTCCAAGACTTTTGCCATTAAAGGGGTGTTGAATTTTGTCAAATGCCTTCTCATCATCTAATGGGATGATCATGTTTTTTTTTTTTGTGTGTGTGTGTGGGGGGGGGGAGGGCCCCTTGAGCTTGTTTGTTTATGTAGTGGATTACATTGAAGGATTTCTTTATATTGAACCATGCCTGCATCCCTGGGAGGAAGCCTACTTGATCATGATGGATGATCATTTTGATGTGTTCTTGGATTCTGTTTGTGAGAATTTTATTGAGTATTTTTGCATCAATATTCATAAGGGCAATTGGTCTGAAGTCTTCTTTCTTTGTTGGGTCTTTGCGTGGTATAGGTACAAATGTAGTTTTAATTTCATTTTTAAATTAAAATTTAAGGAAGGATTATGGTGAAACTGTATAATATTTTCTACACTATACTTCTTTCAGAAGTGTTTGAAATTGTTTGAGTTTTATGAATATTTTATAAAAGTAACTCTTAGACACACTTTTAAATACATTAGCCAGTTATCTTTGACATAGTAGGTGAATAATTTTTTTTGTTACAAATCTGTGTATTTTTAAATTTTTACTTCATTCATTCACTGTTGCTTCTAAACTTAGTTAGCTCATTTATTCTTTTATTTTAATGGTTAGCAGATAAACCATAGGAGAAATGTGCTAAATGAAGACCCATGCTTCTGATGGTCATATTTCTACTGGATGAGAAGGTGCTTAGCTGTCAACTGAGGGGGAGGAATTATCAGTTAACAAAGGAAGATAAATTCTTTCCCTCCCTCTTGATATAAATGTTCACAGGAGATTGAGAATCATACAATAGAATACATTTTTATGATTTGTTCTACCTCAGCATAAAATGTGATTGCTACTTGCTTACCCTTTTTGACTAAGCTTCAAATTGTTCATATATGTCTATGTTCTGTCTGCTCCTGATTCCCACTGTAAACATGGTCAAAGGAAGTTAGGAATAGGTAGGCTATAAACTATTCAATGTGGTACCTTGAAATTTCCTACAGAAGATTAACTGGTCATTACTTCAATCTTGGTATCTCATAAAATTTGAAAACCTGATGAAAAAAATATTTATTTATTTATTATTATGGTTTCCAATAGGACCTTCATTTTTTTATCTGGGTACTCATCTGGAGGGACACTTTCCTCTTTGCATCTCTATCAGTATTCTCATTACCGTCAGTCCAATTATAGATTTCTAGTTTGATCCTAGTACTCTTCTGAGAGTTTTCCCCAAATTCCTCTTGTTAATTAATTCTGAAAGCTTTCCTATGAGTATAGCAATGGCATAAGCCATTATACTTCTTAGCCCCAATCTTCTGTTGTCCTCTATTACTGTAACAAAGATAACCACCTCATGAGCAGAAAAGGCTTACTTTAGCTTGCAGTTCTAGAGTTTTCATGACTAGGTTTTCACTAAGTGAGGGCATTGGCTTCAACCTGGAAAATCATCTCATAGTGAAGAACTTTAGCAAAAACTATGGAGAATGCTATTTACTAGCTAATCCCCTATGTGACTTATACTCAGTAGCTTTCTTAACAAGTTCAGGAACGTTTGCCTAGGAATGGTACTGCCTACAGTGGGCCATTAACAATTAATATTCAACAGTCAAGGAAGTCCCTCATAAGTATGACTACAAGCTAATTAGCATGCCTACAGGCCACATCAATTAAAAATCAAGGAAGTCACACATAGACACGCCTCCAGGCCAATCAGACATAGGCAATTGCTCCGTTGAGGTTATTCTCTAAGATGACTCTAGTCTATGCCACAGTGACTCAGGACAGTGCCTCATGTGACATATAAACATGTAATTATTACCCATGTCTAATGGTAATAGGATGGTAATAGAACAATGGAAGTCCTCAAACCCATTGCATTTATTCTCTGTGCTTTGACTTTGGTCACTGAGTTCAAACATTAGTCAACTTTCTTTTTCAGCTTCTAGCTGGAGATTAACCAGTGATAGGCAGTTATGGAAGGTCAAAGAAATGACCTTCCTTCTTGTGCATTCATCACTGTCTATAGGCCGCTGATGCCTCTAGTTCTCTCTCTGGACAGGCCTGCCATCATATGCAATGGATAATCTAGGCTAGTGTGGTCATTCTTCAAATACTCTAGGGGAGAAATAGAGCCTTGATTTCTTTAATTTATGGGTCATTTCTTTGTCTTTGCTTGTATTTTTGTCTCACCTTGCACATATATTAAGATCCTGCTCTAAAAACACAGAATAGTTTCATTGTATCTCTGCGTTTGCCTTTTTTGCCTCTTCCTTCTCATTCCTTGTTGCTGTTGGACCCTGACTGATAAGCTTCCCAAATATACAAACATGCAAAATAAAATTGTTATTTATTTCATTAAGACATGAATAAAAATAAAATAATGAAGGCTAAACTTAAAACAGATACTGCATGAAGAAAATACAATATAACAATTAATTGTACCACATTTTCTGTATCCATTTGTGATATATTTACACAATGGAGTACTACTCAGCTATTAAAAATGGATTTATGAAATTCTTGGGCAAATGGATGGATATGGAGGATATCATCCTGAGTGAGGTAACCCAATCACAAAAGAAGTCACTTGATATACACTCATTGATAAGTGGATATTAGCCCAGAAACTTAGAATACCCAAGATACAATTTGCAAAACACAAGAAAATCAAGAAGAAGGAAGATCAACATGTGGATACTTCATTCCTCCTTAGAATAGGGAACAAAATACCCGTGGAAGGAGTTATAGAGACAAAGTTTGGAGCTAAGATGAAAGGATGGATCATCCAGAGACTACCCCACCTGGGGATTCATCCCATAATCAGCCACCAAACCCAGACACGATTGCATATGCCAGCAAGATTTTGTTGAAAGGACCCTGATATAGCTGTCTCTTGTGAGGGTATGCCAGTGCCTGGCAAATACAGAAGTGGATGCTCACAGTAATCTATTGGATGGAACACAGGGCCCCCAATGGAGGAGCTAGAGAAAGTACCTAAGGAGATGAAGGGGTCTGAAACCCTATAGGTGGAACAATAATATGTACTAACCAGTATCCCCAGAGCTCGTGTCTCTAGCTGCATATGTAGTAGAAGATGGCCTAGTCAGCCATCATTGGGAAGAGAGGCCCCTTGGTCTTTGTACTGGCTAGTTTTGTGTCAACTTGACACAGCTGGAGTTATCACAGAGAAAGGAGCTTCAGTTGAGGAAATGCCTCCATGAGATCCAACTGTAAGGCATTTTCTCAATTAGTGATCAAGAGGGAAAGGCCCATTGTGGGTGGGACCATATCTGGGCTGGTAGTCTTGGGTTCTATAAGAGAGCAGGCTGAGCAAGGCAGGGGAGGCAAGCCAGTAAAGAGCATCCCTCCATGGCCTCTGCATCAGCTCCTGCTTTCTGACCTGCTTGAGTTCCAGTCCTGACTTCCTTTGGTGATGAACAGCAGTATGGAAGTGTAAGCCGAATAAACCCTTTCCTCCCCAACTTGCTTCTTGATCATGATGTTTGTGCAGGAATAGAAACCCTGACCAAGACAGTCTTGCACACTTTATATGCCCCAGTACAGGGGAACACCAGGGCCAAGAAGTGGGAGTGGGTGGGTAGAGGAGCAGCACGGGGTGAGGTTACAGGGAACTTTTGAGATAGCATTTGAAATGTAAATAAAAAAATATCTAATTAAAAAAACAATTAATTGAATTAAAAAACGCAACATTAATCTCAAATGGACCAAAAAGTGCCTGGAAAGGAAAAAGGTTGGACATATAGGTAGACTGGGTAGAGTTTAAGACACCTCAAAGAAAGAGAGAGAGAGAGAGAGAGAGAGAGAGAGAGAGAGAGAGAGAACAAATGATAACATTTTAGTTTTGGTTTATACTTAATTAAACTTCTAAGTTAATATGACCTTCCAAACTCTTAAAAGTTAATAACTAAGAATAAAAATAATGAAGCAAAACAAAATATAGAGGTCATTGCATACAAAGATGTTGGCAACAAAAATAGTATCAGAGAAATAGTTGATAATATAATCTATCAGACTCAATGAAGACTAGACAATAAAAAAGAAAAGAATTAAGCCAGTATATGAAAGAAGAAAGTTACTCTGTGCTAAAACAAATACTCATGTACACATGTGTATTTATTAAGGACACAACAGTGTCTTTGGGTCGAGCATTGCATATGTAGAGTACTTAGCTGTCTTTAGAACTCACAATACATTCTCACTTCACCTTTAGCTCTGTCTTATGTGTCCTGGTCTCTGTGCCTTCTGGTCTACCTCTTTAAGGAGGCCAGTTGAGGTTTCACTAGGAGATCAAAAGATGAGAGAAGTGAGAAGGCATATAGTCACTGGGTGTGAGAACGCTTGTCTGGTTTCAGGAAATGAGAGAAGCTTGTGGTATCTGCCAGTGGTTTCTAAAATTCGATTTTACACATTCCTTCCTTCTTAACTCCACCCAGAGCCTCACCTCCCAAGCTGCCACTCCCAAACCTCTTAATAGTTTTATAGAATCAGCACCAATGCTTCCCTACTGCCTATGTAGGATTTGGCAGCTCCGGGTTGCTGAATCACTCATCACTCTGTGTTTGCCAGCTTCCAAGGTAGCATGGCTAGTCTCCTTTCCTCACCCAGGTGCCTCTGAGATTCATAGTTTTAGGACATTTTTATTCTTTCAGTCTTGCTTAGCATTGTGAGTAGAGGGATGGGAGCAGCAGAGAGCTCAGTGGTAATTCATGGCAGAAGATCAGTGCCTTCTTGAACTAGAAGGACCCCACCATTGTTTTGTGTTGCTGTTTATGCTTTTTGTCTAAGTATGAGACTTGTCTTGAGATTCTGAGCCTCCTGCCTGCATCTCAACAGAGTACTGGGATTACAGATATGAGCCACCAAACCTAGCTTCTTTATGTTTTTTTGACTTCTAAGAAGCTCTGATAGTCATCTTTCATCTAATGTCTATGGGTATCCTTGACTCATTAAAGAAGGAACGAATGGGTAGTAGTGGACAAGTTATGGTGGCTGGAGTCTATTTTATGTTCTCCCACATATCTACATACATTCTTCTCTTTCTACCTAGAACACAGCTCCCCCAAGAAAGGGAAACTAGTATTTCAATTACTCTAGCACTGGTCACCGTTGCTTTGGGATTATGACATGATTGATATATTATATGCACGTCTCCCTCAATCAGCATATAATGAGAAGTTGGTTCTTCTGAATTTAAAAATCTGTCCTACATTTCAGAGAGAGGAAAAGAAATGGAAGTATAGAGTATCATGAAGACAGAGTCATGATGAAATCTCAATGAAAAAGAATGACCTTGATTGTCCGCTCTGATTTTGGAGAGGATTCTTTCCTTCACTGTGAATGCCACTCCATGGGCAAAATTCCCTAGTTGGATGGATCTTCAGTACAGCCTGTGGATCTGCCTTCTCTGGGACAACATTGCAGTGTTATCCTTTGCAGGTAAATACTAAAAGTGGTCCTGGGACCCAAAGAATTTTCTCTATTTGCCTTCTGCTAACAGAGCGTGAAATAGTCACGTGATTTCAGAAGTCATACATTTATTTATTTATTTATTTATTTATTTATTTATTTATTTATTTCTATTCTTCCTCTTTCTAACTCTGAGAAACCTAGACTAAATGTTGAAAGATACGTTTTGGACAAACTGTTAAGACTTCCCAATCTCTCCATTTTTATTAAAGTTGCTTTTTGCTGGACCCATCATTTTCTCCCTTTAATTATTGTAACTATGTGATCACTTCTGAGAATTGGGCCTTGATAGAAAGATATGTGAAGCCACATGATGGCTTCTAGTTGCCTAAAAATATTTTAATTTGAGGTCTAGAAGAAAGGTCTGGACCTTTTCTCTAATTATGTCTGTTTTCATGCCACCCCTTGGTGTCACCTACCTTAATTAGCCTGAGTAGGAATTTCTGTTGAAAGCAGAAATGAGTTTCTAATATAGAGAAGCAAGAAGTTGGGCTGTGCTCACAGTGTTCAGTGAGCACAGGTTCTACTATCAACCTTCTGAAGGTGACAACTTATTGAGACACAATAAATTTTCTTTTGTGCAATCTTCTACCATCACCACCAACTAATGTAATTTTCTAAGTTTATATTCTGAAATCTCCTCCGATAACCTGTTCTACACTATTTGTGCCAGAGACTACATAGCCATAACCAAGAATATCTGAAAATATGACTTCTATATGTGTTTTGAGGGTGCTAACTTGATGACAGTAGAGATGTTATCTCTGGGGCATGTGATGGCAGCATAAAGTTCAAGGATGTTTATTTTCTCTCAGCCAGTGGAATAAACATTGAAAAACCTTTTCTGTGTGGGACATGGCTCTTTTCATTCTGGCTTCATCATCTTGTGGAGAAGAATTAGACTGATGGTTCTCAACCCTCCTAACAGTGTGATCACTAATACAGTTCCTCATGTTGTGGTGACCCACAACCATAAAATTATTTTTGTTGGTATTTCATAACTGTAATTTTGCTACTGTATTGGATTGTAAATATCTGATATGCAACCCAAAGGGTCATTTGCCACTCAAAGGGGCCATGACTCAGGTTTAGAACCATTGGCTTATGAGTTTAAAGATGTTCAACTGGACACCATTACCCAGCTAAGACCGGGGAGAGGCTTTGTTTAGTTGTTATATTTTTATAATTCTATTGAAATTGCTTTGGATATTTGTTGCAATTATCAGTCTTCCAGATGGAAGCTTGGCCATTAGCTCATCACCACTGAACTTTGCTTGCCCTTCTCACTCTTTCCTCTCACAGACTAATCAGTGGGTGAGTTACGGACTAAGAAGTAGCTTTTAATGATTCTTTCTCTTCCTCTCCTTCTGTTAACTGCCTTTTTCTAGAAGGTTATATGTGTGCTCCCACTCATAAGTCTATGGTGATCTCAAGGTTAGGCACATCATGCATGGCAGACTGGTGGTGTGCAAGGAAGCTATCCAGTGATTTAGTTCAAGCATCTCTAGGGGAAGATCCAGATTCTCTAATGTCGGCTTTACTAATTTAGTTGCCATCTGCCTTACTCTTTTCCCTTGTACTTCCTAATTGGCTCAGAATGTAGATGAAGGGGACTGGTCTTCCTCAGTGGCCAGATTCCTGCCTTAACAAGTGTGCCTTACACTTCAGCTTTTGCCGTGATGTTATTTAAAGGTTTGTAGTTATTTTTCAATAAATGCTTTCTTTATTTCAGATTGTTTTCTTTGAATTCCATTTTTATTATGGCATGTGGCACGTTGGTTTCCTTACCTTAGAACTTTTATTGTATCCCCGCAACTTACAATGCTTTTGCAATGATGCTTTATAGTCACACATAACACGTTTAAATCATGTGAAATGAACTTCTCCCTCTCTCTGCATGCTCAATGAGTTAGCTGAAATTATTACTGCCTGTCTTACATTTACTCTCATCTGATATTTAACCTTTCCATCTCCATTAAATTGAGGTAGATCTATAAAGCACTGTTAAATCATAACATCACAATTCTGAATGTTTTATTTCCATTCTAATGATTAATTCAGATTTTTTTTTTTGTTGTTTTTTCCGAGACAGGGTTTCTCTGTATAGCCCTGGCTGTCCTGGAACTCACTTTGTAGACCAGGCTGGCCTCGAACTCAGAAATCCACCTGCCTCTGCCTCCCAAGTGCTGGGATTAAAGGCGTGCGCCACCACGCCCGGCCCCTAATTCAGATTTTTTTTAACATTTTAAGTTATATAACATATATTGAAAAACACACAAATTATCTTTTACTATTTAACAAGATTTTTGTCAAGTAGGTTAGTCCTCATGGTAGTATTATCAGCATTTGATCAGTGAGCAGAACATCATTCTCAGAAGCCCTCTATATCCTCATTACAGTGACAGCCAAAGGTAATGGGCAGAACATACAGTACAATCACCCTACATCGTTGCCACCTTCTTCTTCTTCTTCTTCTTCTTCTTCTTCTTCTTCTTCTTCTTCTTCTTCTTCTTCTTCTTCTTCTTCTTCTTCTTCTTCTTCTCCCCCTCCTTCTCCTCCCCCTCCCCCTCCCCAACCCAATCCCCCTCCTCCTCCCCATCCCCCCTCCTCCTCCTCCTTCTTCTTCCTCTTCTTCTTTCTTCATCACCTTCTTCCTTCCTCTTCCTCTTCCTCTTCCTCCTCCTCCTCCTCCTCCTCCTCCTCCTCCTCCTCTTCTTCTTCTTCTTCTTCTTCTTCTTCTTCTTCTTCTTCTTCTCCTCCTCCTCCTCCTCCTCCTCCTCCTCCTCCGCCTTCTCCTCTTTCTCCTCCTCCTCCTCCTCCTCCTTCTTCTTTCTTCTTGTTCTTGTTCTACTTGTTCTTGTTCTTGTTGTTGTGGTTGTTGTTGTTGTTCTTCTTCTTCTCCTCCTCCTCCTTCCCCCAGACAGGAAACAGAGAACAAATAAAAGTTCACACAGACAATTCTCCATCACCAGCCTGAGGCACAGAGGAGTATGCATTCCAGTTCAAATGTGGTAGACAGATACCACACCGTCCCTAGTACTATACCATATCTGGAAAAAATGCACAGAAAACTGCAAAAGAGACAGATAGGCAGTTGAAGAGGACATCTTTCATCAGCAGTCTCACAAGGTGACAGTGCTACTCTTCATGGATTGCTGAGGGTAGTTGTGAGATGGCCCTTCTCAAAGATCTCACACTTAAGGAAAGGAGTGAGATGGCCCCTCTCAGAGATCTCACAGTTGAGGAATGGAAAGACACAGTCTTTAAAGTGCAGGAGATCGGCACCTCATAGGAAGGCAGCACTTCTGGGGTTAAGATGAATAGTCTGGACATCTGAGGTACTCTTTGAGATCATCAGCCAGAAGTTAGTGAGACTTTATAGAACAGGATATGAAAAGAGCCAGTGTAAACTTTGCCACAGACAGGCTCTTCTGGTATAGTAACATCTGTTCACTGTAGCAATAGAAGAGGGAACCCTTGAGTTGAGAAACCAGGAAAGCCCAACGTATTCAGCGCTCATCCCTAATTCCACAGAATACACCTTCTAATTAAAATGCTAAGAATAATGAGCATCATTAAAGTATGTTAAATGCAAACAAAACCACCCAAATCCCATATGGTGACACTATAAGAAAAGAGATGAAGGTCAACATTGTTTGGGAAGTGAGAAAAATGCTGCCATAACATAAAAGAAAATTAAAAATAGAAAGTTAGAAACTGGTGCTAGAAAGAGCAATTATGAAGTAGAAGTCAGAAAACTCAGGAGCAGATTCTATAGCAAGAAGACACACAGGGTCTCTGATAGAGCTGAAGAGAGAGAGACTTCAAAGAATACAAAACCCTCCTAGAAATGATGGCAGCCTATTGGTTCATAGAGGCAAATGGGGAAGATTGTACAAAGAAGTGACACAAATACACACAGGGAGGCTGAGAAACATCTGCAAAAGGAAAGCATGAGAAAACAGATTGGCATGGAAGAAAAGCAAATCAAAACCATAAACATAAGAAAAGTGCCCCCCCCCCCAGGCCAACAGGAAAAGAATAGAATGGGAAAGAACTGCTATTTCCAGTTAGGAGAAATGCCTTCAAGAAAACTTTCCTGAAATCAAGGGAGATAAATCTATACACTCAATGGTCAGCTTGGGAATATGCCCTAGCATAGTAATCAGGCCTCAGAGACAAGCTCCCTTGGGCTTCCCTGATAAAAGATCAAAATCCCGTTCAAGGACATCAAAGCAGATTGGTGTGTGAACTCTCAGCTAGCGGCATCATTTAACATCTGAAAACAACATAGCAACATCTATTCAAGCAAGCAGTGATACTCAGCTGAAATGTCCTGCAGGGACCCACCACGGCAAAAAAAATTACCTGGAACATGAAAGATATAATGAAATAGTATGTGTGTGGGCAATTTCAGAGAATTTCTAGAATGATGAGAAAAGTTTAGCAGAAAAATTGGTGATGAATGTTGGATGGAGTTTAAATAAGAGTATGTGTTATGGTGCAAAAGAGAGAAAACTATTGAATAAATGAGAAAATGGGGAAAAGACAAGAACATTCCCAATGGTATTTATAAATTGAGTGGAGTGGGCATGGGGAGGTGGCTCACTTGGTTATATGCTTACCTGGTGAGCACTGGGATTCGTGTTCCATTTGCAGAACCCACACAGAAACATTAGTAATGGTGGTTCTTTGTAATCGCATCACCGCAGAGGTGGAGACAGGTAGACGGATCCCTGGGGTTTCCTGGCTAGCCAGCCTAGCCTCACTGAGAGAACTTAAATCAAAATATAGTGGATAGTGGACAATACTTTGAGTAACAACAACTGAGGTTGTCCTCTGGCACACACACACACACACACACTCCAAAATATACCTGGCAAGCTGAAGAGTAGAGCCTAAACATATTTCAGAAATCAAAGGTCATAATGCTGTTCTATTATCAACCTTCAAATCTGTTGGTTCAAACAGGATGCTGGGTTTCTGGAGCTGAAGGAACAAAAGGCAAACAAACCTGCGTTAGCCAGCTTCTGTGCTGCTCATAGGAGGAAGAGAGTAAATCTTACATGAAGAAATATTGAGCTAAGGGGACTACATAAAAGCAGAACTGTAACAATAGCTTTAAAATTATACACAAAGAATAGGACATATTCTAGGAAAATGTTGTAGATGTTGAAAGCTTAAGTATTTTTTTTATAATAAAGATATTAGAAGTGACCACATAACTGCTTTTTGAAATGATTTCATAAGTTTTCTAGGATAGAAAAGTATTAATTACCTTAAAATGATTTAAAAATTATTAGAATTTCCTGACATAATAGTAAGGTAAATATAAAAGTAAAGCAAGAAAGAATTTCAGGAGCAGTAGGTTCCATCACAGTGATGACACATAGGCCATTCAGAAGGGGTTTAGTTAGCGTATAAAAAGATATGAAGGGCCTGGAGAGGCTGCTCAGGGGTCAAGCACTTGCTGCTCTTGTAGATGATGTAGATTTGGTTCTCGACACTGATATTGTGGCTCAAAAGTCTATGTCACACTAGATCCAGGGATCCCAGCATCTTCTTCTGGAATCTGCAGGTACTGTGTGCACACATGTTGCACATACACACATTCAGGCAAACACACATAAAAACAGATAAATATTTTAAGAATATATGGAGAATACTAGATATATGGAAATCTAGTAGTTTATAAGAATATTTGTAACAACAAATTACAAATTCAAAAGAAAGAACAGTAAAATACAAATTAGTTGCCAGTGTATACATTCAATCCCAGCATTCAGGTGGCAGAAACTGGTTGATCTGTGTGAGTTCAAGGACAGTCTGGTCTACATAATGAGCTCCAGGCCAGCCAGACCTACACAGTGCTACTTTTGTCTCAATAATGTCAATAAGTCAATCAAACAAACAAAAAACACCCCACAAATTAGTAAAATCTAGCTTTGTTTTTGCTATTATAGACTCCTATCATACCAGTTCTATTAAAATGTATTTTTAATATTTAAATATTCTTGGTTCTTTGGAGATAATCTCACATAGCCTTGATTTTGTTCAAACTTGCCATGTGTTTGGGTTTGAATTCTGTCTTTCCTTCTTCCACCTGCCAAGTGCTTGACTTGCAGTTGTTCATCACCATGCCCTGCCTAACAGTTATGACATTTAAATGATGGCGAGTTTTTATAGGGCAATTTAGATGTGCCAGAGTGTGCAGTTATTTGGTCAAACATTATTCTGCACATATCTGTTAAGGTATTTTTTGATGAGATTCATATTTTGCTTCTGGTGATCTCTAAGTAAGTTGGTTGTCTTACATAATGTGGGTGAGCTTGATCCAACTAATTGAAGGCCTTAGGAGATTAAGGATTAACATTCCTGGCACAAGGGACGATTCTGCCAACCCACTCAGCTTGGGCTTTGCACCGCTCTTCACAGTCTCCTGTCTACTAAGCACTCCGTCAGTATTTGTGCTCATCACGGTTCATGATTATTTATCAATTCTCTTTCCATGTTTGTCTGTATGTTACTAGTTCTGCTTCTCTGGAAAACCTTGGCAAATACAGTGTGTAATTAGTAATTATACTATGTTCAACTTTACGCGCATTTGAAGATTTTAGAAATGAAAACCTCAAAAGTTTTGAGATATTAGATATTAGTAAATATGTATAATGCTCATAAAATTGATCACTTTGATAGATTAAACAATTTTTGAATAAATAGCAAAGACTTTGGGTATAACCAAGTCATTATTTCTACTAAAGTTAGAAAAGTAGAAAGAAACATCTTTAACATGATAAAGACAAAATCCATAACAGAATGAATTTATTTGATTAAGCACAAATTTAAAATTCTAATAATAAATAAAGGGCAAATGGCAAGTCATGAAAAATGGTTGCTGCGTTAATGTCAAAATATGGATCAATATCATGATAAATGTTCCTTTTAAAAACAAAAACAAAAAAATCATGGAATGCCTGAACAAATGACAACAGAAAAAATTGAATTTTTATAGGTTTATTAATCATTTATACATTTTACATTTATATTTTATGCTTTTGATCAAATAATTATAACAAAATATAGAGCCTGTTAAAATCTATCATGAGAAATACCATTTTTATGTCTCCTGTATAGGCATTGAAGCTGGTGGTAACTTCTCGGAAGATAACTTCTGAATATGTAGATTACATCCAAATCCTAAAAGCCTTGATTTCAATCTTAACAATTTCATGCAGGAACTCAAGAAAATTGTCATTAATATATTATTAGATATATTTGTTAGTTGCTTTGACCTATTATATTCATAATAGCAAAGATCTGGATTCCAAGCAATTACCAATAGTACAAGCAAAATAATTATTTCATTTACAGAAGCATATAAAGTACATTAAACAGTATGTGTATATATATATATATATATATACTTGTTATCTAGCCTCTTACTGATAACCATCTCATTTTTGAGAATATTTGAATGAAGTTGTTAGAAACATCTGTGTGCAAGGTTTTGTTTGGATATAAATTTTCGGTTCACCAGGGTCAGTACTGAGCTGCCCAATTGCTCAATTTGTAAGAAAATGGCTAATGGACGTGTAAAATGTTTTCAGCTTCAGTTTAAAATATCTAAAAATTGTTCTCAAGTCTTATCCTTTGAACTATGTGTCATTTAATCTTTGCTATTGCCGACATATCCTTTCACTCTACTATTGATTTCTAGGTTGTTTACATTGTGGTCTGAGAGCAGACATTTTATGATGTCTATTCATTTAGTTTTTGGCCCTGCATGTAGGCTATCTAGCATATTTTATGTGCCTAGGACAAATGTCTATTCAGCCATTGTTGAAGTCTGTTGATGCCGTTTATGTATTGCTACTTCCTGTTGTTGTATTCAACTGTGTTCTGATTTATTCATTTTTTGGGGGGGCAATTTTATCTTATTATTTCTGAAAGAAGGTTGAGAAACTCTGACCAAAATGGTGGATTCATATATAATGGTGGATTCATATATGTACTCAGAAAAGTCCCACCAATGTTTTTGATGTATGTTATGATTCTGTTTTCAGGCATGCACATTAGAAAGTCTTATGATGCCACCCTGGAGAACTGATCTTAACATAATTATATAATGTCCCTCTTTTTGCTTGACTTTATTTGCCCTCAGAATTTATTTATATTGTGTTAGAATTTCTGTCTCTCTCCATTCATTTATTTTAAATCTATATTTCCTTAGTGCTTATGGTGGAATCTTAGATGACTATACTTTGGTCTTAGGATTGATTTTTGTTTGTCTTGATAATTTCTATCTTGTAATTGATGTAGACCACTGACGTTCAAAGGGATTATACATGGGGAAAAAGATTTTCTACATGTGTTATTTTTATATGTTAGCTTTTAAAATAAATGTATTTAACTTTATGTGCATAGGTGCTTCACATGCGTGTAAATCTGTGCACTGAATGTGTTCCTTATGGCAGCAGAGGCCCAAAGACACCCTCCCGTGATTTGAATGAACATGGTCCTCCCACACATATTGTATACTTGGTACCCAGCTGGTGGAACTATCTGGGAAGGATTAGGAGATGTGGGCTTGGTGGAGGAGGTAAGCCACTGGGGCTAGAATTTTAGTTTTCTTCTTCTTTTTTTTTAATATTTTTTATTACGTATTTTCCTCAATTACATTTCCAATGCTCTCCCAAAAGTCCCCCATACCCTCCCCCCCACTTCCCTACCCACCCATTCCCACTTTTTGGCCCTGGCGTTCCCCTGTACTGGGGCATATAAAGTTTGTGTGTCCAATGGGCCTTTCTTTCCAGTGATGGCCGACTAGGCCATCTTTTGATACATATGCAGCTATAGTCAAGAGCTCCGGGGAACTGGTTATTTCAGAATGTTGTTCCCCCTATAGGGTTGCAGATACCTTTAGCTCCTTGGGTACTTTCTCTAGCTCCTCCATTGGGGGCCCTGTGATCCATCCAATAGCTGACTGTGAGCATCCACTTCTGTGTTTGCTAGGCCCCGGGCATAGTCTCACAAGAGACAGCTATATATGGGTCCTTTCAGTAAAATCTTGCTAGTGTGTGCAATGGTGTCAGCATTTGGAAGCTGATTATGGGGTGAATCCCTGGATATGGCAGTCTCTAGATGGTCCATTCTTTCGTCACAGCTCCAAACTTTGTCTCTGTAACTCCTTCTATGGGTGTTTTGTTCCCAATTCTATGAAGGGGCACAGTGTCCCCACTTTGGTCATCATTCTTCTTGAGTTTCATGCGTTTAGCAAATTGTATCTTATATCTTGTGTATCCTAAGTTTTGGGCTAATATCCACTTATCAGTGAGTACATATTATGTGAGTTCCTTTGATTGTGTTAACTCACTCAGGATGATGCACTCCAGGTCCATCCACTTGCCTAGGAATTTCATAAATTCATTCTTTTTAATAGCTGAGTAATACTCCATTGTGTAAATGTACCACATTTTCTGTATCCATTCCTCTGTTGAGAGACATCTGGGTTCTTTCCAGCTTCTAGCTATTATAAATAAGGCTGCTATGAACATAGTAGAGCATGTGTCCTTTTTACCTGTTGGGACATCTTCTGGATATATGCCCAGGAGAGGTATTGCTGGAGGAAACAACACCCTTCTCAATAGTCACAAATAATATAAATTATCTTGGCGTGACTCTAACTAAGGAAGTGAAAGATCTGTATAATAAAAACTTCAAGTCTCTGAAGAAAGAAATTAAAGAAGATCTCGGAAGATGGAAAGATCTCCCATGCTCATGGATTGGCAAGATCAACATTGTAAAAATGGCTATCTTGCCAAAAGCAATCTACAGATTCAATGCAATCCCCATCAAAATTCCAACTCAATTCTTCAATGAATTAGAAAGAGCAATCTGCAAATTCATCTGGAATAACAAAAAACCTAGGATAGCAAAAACTCTTCTCAAGGATAAAAGAACCTCTGGTGGAATCACCATACCGGACCTATAGCTTTACTACAGAGCAATTGTGATAAAAACTGCATGGTACTGGTATAGTGACAGACAAGTAGACCAATGGAACAGAATTGAAGACCCAGAAATGAACCCACACACCTATGGTCACTTGATCTTCGACAAGGGAGCTAAAACCATCCAGTGAAAGACAGCATTTTCAACAAATGGTGCTGGCACAACTGGTTGTTATCATGTAGAAGAATGCGAATTGATCCATCCCTATCTCCTTGTACTAAGGTGAAATCTAAGTGGATCAAGGAACTTCACATAAAACCAGAGACACTGAAACTTATAGAGTAGAAAGTGGGGAAAAGCCTTGAAGATATGGGCACAGGGGAAAAATTCCTGAATAGAACAGCAATGGCTTGCGCAGTAAGATCGAGAATTGACAAATGGGACCTCATGAAACTGCAAAGCTTCTGCAAGGCAAAAGACACTGTCAATAAGACAAAAAGACCACCAACAGATTGGGATAGGATCTTTACCTATCCTAAATCAGATAGGGGACTAATATCCAATATATATAAAGAACTCAAGGAGGTGGACTCCAGAAAATAAATAACCCCATTAAAAAATGGGGCTCAGAACTGAACAAAGAATTCTCACCTGAGGAATACCGAATGGCAGTGAAGCACCTGAAAAAATGTTCAACATCCTTAATCATCAGGGAAATGCAAATCCAAACTACCCTGAGATTCCACCTCACACCAGTCAGAATGGCTAAGATCAAAAATTCAGGTAACAGCAGATGCTGGCGAGGATGTGGAGAAAGAGGAACACTCCTCCATTGTTGGGATTGTAAGCTTGTACAACCACTCTGGAAATCAGTCTGGCAGTTCCTCAGAAAATTGGACATAGTACTACCAGAGGATACAGAATTTTAGTTTTCAGGATACTCAGGCCATCCTATGTTAGCCCTCTGCCTGCTGCATATGGGTCACATGTGAACTCTCAGCATGTTCTTGCCCACGTATCTCTGCCCACCACCATGGACTCTATGTCTCCGAAACTGGAAACCTAGTTAAATTCTTTGTTTTATGAATGGCCTGGTTCATGATGCTTCGTCATAGCAATGTGATAAGATTTGCAGATGGTTTTGAACTACCAGGTTGGTGCTGGGAATCAAAATAGAGTTCCCTGAAAAAGCAGAAAACATTTCCAACCACTGAGCAACAACTCCAGCCCCAGCCCCTTCCTACGTGTCCTTCATCTGCTGTCTTCTACTCATTCATTAACTTTTGTGCTTTTATCTGAAAATTTTAGTACTTTTAATAATTTTAAAGTTAGTACACAAAAAGCATTATATTTCATAATGGGATTTTCATGCATATCGTTCTCCTTCCCATTGCTCTCCTAAAAACTACCACTTTTCAACAGGTTTTTTAAAATTTTATTTCTTTTCTGGTTTAATGTCACACTTATCTCATTATTTGAACTCTACCTCAAGATCTCTCCCTCTTTTCATGGGTTTCTTTCCAGTTCCATGATATAAACAACTCACACATATGCACTCAGACACACATACAGAGAGAGAGAGAGAGACCTAAGTTAAATATGTAAATATATATTTATATACATATGTATGTAAAATACACACACATTTATACGTCTATACATCTATACATTATACACATTATAGACATATATACATACATATACACACATACACATATATATTATATACATTACATATTTTATATACATTACATGCTTTATATACATTATAAACACACACACATATACATATACACATATACATACATATGTACATATGCATATATATGTATGTATGTGTATATATATGTGTGTATACATACATATATAGGTATATATATGTGTATATATATGTGTATATATATATATACATATATATATATATGTATATATATATATACACACACATATGAGAGAAAACATTCACTATGCATCTTGCCTTACTGGTTTATCATTCTCAGAATGAGTTTTAGTTCCATTCATGTGCCTACAAATGCCGTGATTTCGTTTTTCTTTATAGTTGTATAAAATTCCATTATGTGCTTATACAACATTTTCTTTATCTAATAATGTTGTTCCTGGCTGTTATGAACAGAGCAATTATAAACAGGGATGTTTAAGGATGACTCTTGTATGCTGTTGTAGAGTACTTCACACACACATACACACACACACACACACACACACACACACACACACACACGTTCACCCTGCTGTGGAATAGCTGATTATATGATACTTTTCAGCTTGATTTCTAGGAGTACATCCATTTGTTTTGCCACCAGCAGTGACTAAACATTTACTTTCTCTCACACCTTCACTCCATAAGACTTGTTCTCCTTGGTTCCTACAATGATCCCAGTCGGAAGACTGGGGTAAGATAGAATCTGGGAGCAGTTTTAATTTCTCTGGTGGCTGTGGATATCAAACACTTCTAATATTTATTGGCCACTGTATATATTTTCTATTGAGAACTGTATATTCAGGTCTTGTAACTCATTTACTAATTGAATTGTTTGTGTTTTTCATATTAAGTTCTTACAGTTCTTTATACATTCTGGAGATGAATGCCCTGTGTGGCCTCTGGTTGACAATGGAAGATTTTTCTCACATTCTGCCTACTCCCTCCTCACTTTGTGTTTGTGGTCTTTCTGGACAGAAATGCCCCGATTTCACACGATACTGTTGTTAGTGCTCGAGGGGATGGTGTTCTGTACTATTGGAGTCCTTTATGGGAAGCCCCAGTACTGTATCTTGAAGTGCTTTATTGATATTTTTGTCTAACAATTTCAAAGTTTCAAGCCTTATATTTTAAGGTCTGTAATCCTTTTTGGATTGGTTATTTTGTGTACAATGAGATATATGGATACAGTTTCATTTTTATGAATATGGAAGCTGCTTTTCTCAATGCAGTTTGTCAACGGGGCTGTTTGGTTTTTGCCCCAATGCATGTTTTTGATGCCTTTGTTGAAAACGAGCTGTGGCTGTGTTGGTTTATTTCTGGGTCTTCTCTCATGTTCTATTTGCCTTTGTTAATACCACTATTAGACCCCCTTTGCTACCATGACTCTGTAGCAGATTTCAGAGTGGGGAATGCATTACTTTCTTATCAGGGTAACTTTAGTTATTTGGCATCTTTGTTGCTTTTGTATGACCTGTAGGATTTTCTTTTTCGAAACCATACATCAAGCCTTAGTAAATAAAAGCAGAATCAAAATGGTTTCTTGTTCATTATCAGATCATAATGACATAAAAATAGAAATCAGCAATTAGAGGAACTATAGAAACTGCACACATACATGGACCTTAAAACAATTAGACAGGAAATTTAGAATTCCCAGAACCAAATGAAAATTTAACATAAGCTTTTCTTGAATCCATACTTCTACTATTTGTTCTTTCTGTTCAGCATACCATTTATGCCTTTTATGGAAGAAACAAATTCTTAAGAGTGAGGAAAATATAATTAAAGAAACTACTGTAAAAGCATTGAAAATTCATTTATAAGTGGTGCTCCCATTCAAATGACACTATTCTATTTCACAGGTAGTTGAGACAACTCACATCTATGTTAATGCTTTGTTTGTTCCTACATATCAGCAGGTTTACACCACGGCCAACAACTCGGGCATGCCTGCCTAAACACACGGGTGCTGGTTTTATTTGGAATGAGTTAGTGTCTGTTAGATCAGTTAGGGCTAGGAAAAAGTCTCCTTCCCTAGTGTCTTGCTTTTATTATGTGGTCCCCGCTGTTCATCTATAGCCACCTCCTCCAGTAATGGATATCTTTCACAGACTTTTGTAAGGCAGATCTACTCCTAACAAATTGTATCACATTTGTTTGTCTGTGAGTATGATATTGCTTCTTTGCTTCTGGATTGCTTCCTAGATTTCTGGGGAGGTGGTTTTTCTTTGGCACTGTAAATACTTTGCTCTTTTCTGTGATGGTGGAGGCTGTCTTTATCCTTGTTTTTCTATGGGCAAGATATCATTCCCCATGCATGTCTAACAGTATTTGAACACAGCACAGGGGCAGGGACAAGATGTCTGCACAAACTCTTACACAGCAGCAAGAAGCAATGGCAGCTTGCCACCTTTGCTTATTTGTCCTCTGTATTGGTTAAAAAGCTAGTGAGTATTCCTTGTGTTGTACTTTTAGGTGAGCATTAATGTCTGAAGTAACTGAAGAACAAGTCAGGAGTTCCTTTAGAGATGAGATGATATACCATCCAATGCCATGTTCATCTTCCCATCAGTCATCTATGTTATTAAAATGGTTTTGGTTTGGGATGTCTCTGAGGTTTTCAGATTTGTTATTGTGATCTGTTCACTGCTATAGTCCTTCAATATACACACCTCACACCATTACCACATGACCTCTAGACACCTTTCCAGTTGTGTGAATGCTGTCTTCAGTATCACTCTTATGACTATTTGATGATGAGCCATTTGGGCTATGTTGTCATCACTTAGAGAACTAACAATGGACTCTCATTGGCCAATACTAAAAATGCTTCCATATCTATTTTCTCTAGTATATTGATGAGTCTTGAGGTATATTTTTGCATATTTAAGGAGGTCTGGTGTTTTTTTTTATTACTTCTGATATTTGGAATCCCTCAAGGCATTGCCTCACTCATCATGCACTGTCTCTGACCACATGCAGAACCTCATCTTTTGTTATGTTTCAACCATCACCAAGAGCATGCGTGGTATTCTCAGAGTACACACCTTGCAAACTTCACACACACCACCCTCTGTTCCCTACTGCTTGCATGCCTCTCTCATATTTGCCTTTCATTGTTAGAAGTATGTCTTAATTCCACAGCTGAATTTATAGTCACATTTTAGAGACATTACATGGCAGAGCTATAGCTTTTGTGAGATCATTTTTAGCTGGAGATGAGCAGGGCAGCTTTCAAGGAATAACAAAATATGCAGTCCTCACTGAGCCCTGCTTCCCTGTGGTGAACATGAGCCACAGACACAACTGTTTATAAAAGCAATCAGAAATGGTGTCCCCAAGAAGCCCAAGTTCTCTGTTAGCTTGATCATGCCCTCCTAAGAAGTTCACTCCTTTAAGACAGCTAGAATGCTGGCTTTCACTTTTCATAGCAAATTTGCTATGATGAACGCCTGGTGCTTTAGCTAAGTGCAGCCTATAGCAGTCTTGGCTTTCTTCACTCCGTTGAATCTTCTCATGGGCTGCACTCGTGTCTTTTGGAAGCACTGAAATCCAAACTGCTCTCTTCTCAGTGTTCTGGGCTTTCTTTGGCATCAGATTTTCATCAGTAATGACACTGGCCAAGTCAGCAATGACACTGCCTCATGACTGGAAAAGATATGCTGTTAGAATCTGTAAATATTCAATATTAAATTTGTTTTCTTAATTTTCTGAAACTAAACTCTTTTTTTCAGAATTTTTTTAATTCAATATCCTCTTCATTGACATTTCAAATGCTATCCCCTTTCCTAGTTTCCTCTCAAAAAGTCCCCTATACTCTCCCCCTGCAGTGCTCCCCAACCCACCCACTCCTGCTTCCTGGCTCTGGAATTCCACTGTTCTGGATCATAGAACCTTCAAAGGACCAAGGAACTCTCCTCCCATTGATGGTCAACTAGGCCATCCTCTGCTACATATGCAACTAGAGACACAAGCTCTTGGGAGAAGGGTGTACTGGTTAGTTTATATTGTTGTTCCTCCTATAGGGTTGCAGACCTCTTTAGCTCCTTGGGTACTTTCTCTAGCTCCTTCATTGGGGGCCCTGTGTTTGATAAAAGAGATGACTGTGAGCATCCACTTCTGTATTTGCCAGGCACTGGCATAGCTTCACAAGAGAGAGTTATGTGAGAGTCCTTTCAGCAAAATCTTTCTGGCATATGTACTAGTGTCTGGGTTTGGTGGTTGTATATGGGATGGATCCCCAGGTGGGGCAGTCTCTTGATGGTCCCTCCTTCTGTCTCAGCTCCTAACTTTGTCTCTGTAACTCCTTCCATGTGTATTTTGTTCCCCATTCTAAGAAGGACCAAAGTATCCACACTTTGGTCTTCCTTCTTCTTGAGTTTCATGTGTTTTGAAAATTGTATCTTGGGTATTCTAAGTGTCTCTGTAACTCCTTCCATGGGTATTTTGTTCCCCATTCTAAGAAGGACCAAAGTATCCACACTTTGGTCTTCCTTCTTCTTGAGTTTCATGTGTTTTGAAAATTGTATCTTGGGTATTCTAAGTTTCTGGGCTAATATCCACTTATCAGTGAGTGCATATCATGTGTGTTCTTTTGTGATTGGATTATCTCACTCAGGTTGATATCCTCCAGATCCATTCATTTGCCTACAAATTTCATAAATTCATTGTTTTTAATAGCTGAGTAGTACTCCATTGTGTAAATGTACCACATTTTCTGTATCCATTCTTCTATTGAGGGACATCTAGGTTCTTTCCAGCTTCTGGCTATTATAAATAAGGCTGCTATGAACATAGTATGTGTCCTTATTACAAGTTGGAACATCTGGGTATATGTCCAGGAGAGGTATTGCTGGATCTTCTGGTAGTACTATGTCCAATTTTCTGAGGAACTGTCAGACTGGATTTCCAGAGTGGTTGTACCAGCTTGCAATCCCACGAACAATGGAGGAGTGTGCCTCTTTCTCCACATCCTCACCAGCATCTACTGTCACCTGAATTTTTTATCTTTGCCATTCTGACTTGTGTGAGTCGGAATCTCAGGGTTGTTTTGATTTGCATTTCCCTGATGATTAGGGATGTTGAACATTTTTTTCAGGTGTTTCTCAGCCCTTTGGTATTCCTCAGTTGAGAATTTGTTTAGCTCTGTACCCCCATTTTGAATAGGGTTATTTGATTTTCTGGAGTACAGCTTCTTGATCCTTTCCTAATATGTTGGTGGCCTTTTAATTTTTTTCTTATTGATATTGTCTTTTGCCTTACAGGTTTTTGCAATTTTATGAGGTCACATTTGTTGATTCTCGATCTTACAGCACAAGCCATTGCTGTTTTGTTCAGGAATTTTTCCCCTGTGCCCATATCTTGGACACTTTCCCCACTTTCTCCTCTATAAGTTTCAGAGCCTCTGGTTCTATGTGGAGTTCCTTGACCCACTTAGACTTTACCTTTATACAAGGAGATCGAAGTGAAAAGAAACTAAACTCTTGACTATTCAGTTTTTTTTTTTCATTTTGACATAGTACATTGAGGCTTGTTTGAAGATCAGCATGTTATTAGATAACGTGTTCATGAAAATGCTGATGAATCAGTGGAAAACAAAATGTTCATTTTAGCTAAGGGTAGAGTTTTTATATTTTTCTTTAATTTTTGTCCATTATATTCAGTATAGAACTTTATAAGTTTTTTCAAGCTCCAGAGTACTCCTACTGACTTCATGTTTTTCTCTATGACATTCTACCCTTAAACCATGGTTTTATTTATCCCATGGCTTGATCATTCTAAGCCACTAAAAACAGAAATGCTCTTCCCTTTTCTTATCATTTTTATCAGAACATCTGAGGCCTTTTTTACATTTTCAATGTCTATATACTATGAGAAGGTAATAAACAAAATATCACAAAGCAAGCAAGCAAACAAACAAACCAAAATAAACCCTTAAAAAAAGAAAAGAAAAAACATCAGCATCATTACCATTAAAAATGTATGGCTGGTGACACACAAAAGCCTTGGGTTCTTGTAGAGGAAGGGCCATTGACACATTAAGCTAAAAGAAGTGTCAATTATTGACTTTCAATGGCAAGTTTTCATGGACACTCTCTACTAGGACACAAAGGATGAAGCTATTTCCATGGATCAAGGAGATATTTTGTTGTTCTTGTTGTGGTTGTGGTTGTTGTTGTTCCTGGAGAGATGCTGGCATTATCCACGTCTGCTGTGGCTTGTCACACAATGATGGGGATGGAAATTTCTACTTGTAGCATCAGCTTTGTTTTAAGAACATTTCAAATTTGGCAACATTTCAGATTTCCAAATTCCAGAGTAGGGATGTTTAACTCCAATGAGAACAGAAGGAAGACCTAAAAGCAGTTATCTAAGCTTAGATCTTATAGAAGTGGAAAAGGAAAAGGGAAACAAGCCCAATTAAGCAGAAAAAAGAAATGGGAAAATTCGAGCAGAGATCAATGAATTGAAACAAAATCAATAGAGATTTTTCAGTGAAATAAAAGCTAGTTCTTTAATTTCAATAAAATTTATATTCTCTAGGGATGAACACAATGAAAAAGACACCAATTACTAACATCATAAATGAATGGAGGTTGCTAATATGGTTTCCCAGATAAATGTTAATAAGGGAATTTTCTGAATGATGATATGCTCATAAATTTGATAGATGAAATTGGGCTAATTATTTTTAAGATAGAACCAGCCATTACACATAAGAAGAAATGATGCAAACAAACCTATTTCTAGTAGAAAACAAAACAACAACAACCCCCATCCAAAATGGAAAAAATCAGCAATAACTGCTCAAAAAAAAATCACCAAGCAATGGTAACTAATGGATTGTTATGGATCATAAATAGCATCTGCTCAGGACTAGGGCCACTGGGTGAGGTGGCTGGATACTGGAAATTTGACTGTACAAACTCCCATGGAAGCCTCAGGACCCTGCTCAAGGAGTGGAAAAGGCATAGCCTAAGGTCGTCTCGGCTGCTGGAGTTGGGCTATGACTCTTGGGCACTGCAGACACTGCTGGGAGACTGTAGCTGAGACAGGAGCCGGGTATCCAGGAGGCATAGCTGAACACCTGCCTTCCCATGCAGGCAGAAGTCACTGCCCACCAGTCACTGGGGACTAGGCTGTCTGTGCACAGCTCACTGCCTTACAGATTGTAATAAATTTCAAAGAAGTTAGTGTTTCTCACATAGCACTTAAAAGAAATCAAGCCACAAATCAACCTTAGCCACATTGCTAAATGGCATCAGTGAAGGTTACATAATGTATGGTTTCAGCAATATGATGTGGATAGGTAAAACTGTGTAGGTATAAATAATCTAATGGTTGCCAGGTTAGCATGACTCTGGTCCACATGAGAGTACATAATGGCAAATATATATCATGTATTTCAAATCCAATAAATACATATTCCCATACTGTTGGAAAGATAAGTAAGGTGATCTGGAGGTCTTGGGTGACAATGTATCCAGGTGGCTCACTGATTGTAGCAAATGTGCAATGGGGCTGGGCAGTGTTCACAGTGATGGAGGCTATGTCTGCATGAGGAGGATTGCACCCCACTCATTTTCACTGGGAACTAAAACTGTTGTACATTATAAAGTGCATTTACTGAAAGGCAAAGGCAGTCAAGCAAAGCAAACAAGGTGTAAGAAACTAAGGAATGTTTCTTGATATAGTATTATGATGGAAATTGGGTGTGGTGACTTACAGTGAGTGAAATGCAGTAGCAAAGAAAAAGAGTAAAGTAAAATCATTATACATCATGCTTGAAATACTGACCATTCCTTTTTAGTCTGGACTGACAAAGGGCTTTTCATTCAAAGCGACATGAGTTGATTCATGAACTCCAAAATGTCAAGAAACTCCTGTGAGTTCATGCAGAAGGCACTGTACCTCTATGGAGCCACTGACTTTGGGCAGAAGTGTCTTTTCGCAACCATCTTGGACAGGTCAAAAATCATTCGCATAGTTAAGGAGACATTATGGGTCAATCTTCCACTGTGCTGATAATGCTGAGGGTCCAGTATTCCCACTTGCCTTGACTTTGCATGCCTTCTGGTTGGACAGGCAAGATGAGAAATATTGCTGAGTAAAATGATAAGGGCTCTGGTCAAAGACTTAGAAGGAAGTGCAGGATATTCCTATACTTGTAGTCATTGATCTTTAGATTGTTCTTAAATTTATTTTAACATGTGTGCGTGTGTGTGTGTGTGTGTGTGTGTGTGTGTATGCTACCTGTGTGCTGGTGTCAGTAGAAGTTAGAAGAGGGTGTTAGCTCTCTAGAGCTGGAGGCAAAAGACAATTGTGAGCCACTAAACATAGATGCTGGGAACTGAACTGGGGTCTTCTGGATCCACCTCTGTGATTGCGATGGTTTCCTTGAATGACTTCCATAGGTTCATGCATTTTAATGGTTAATCACTAGGGATTGGAACTGTTTGAAAGGTTTAGAAGATTTACAAAGTATACTATCTTTTTGGAGTGGGTGTAGCCTTATTGGTAGAAGTTATTGTGGGTGGGCTTAAAGCCTACCAATTTCATGCTTACTCTCTGTCTGTCTGTCTGATTGTCTCTCATTGCTTCAGTGCCATGTATGCTGCCATTCCCGATGACAGGAATTGATATCTCAACCATGATGATAATGGACTAACCTCTGAAACTGTAGCAAGCCCCCAATTATATGCTTTCTTTTATGAGTTGCCTTGGTTTCTTTACAGCAATACAGTGACTAAGACAATGACCCACCTTTATACAAAATAAACTCTAAAGTAATTTGTTGGTTTTTTGTTTTGTTGTTTTTTTGGGGATTGTTTGTTTGTTTGTTTGTTTAGTTTTTTTGAGACAGGGTTTCTCTGTATAGCCCTGGCTGTCCTGAACTCACTCTGTAGACCAGGCTGGCCTCAATCTCAGAAATCCACCTGCCTCTGCCTCCCAAATGCTGGGATTAAAGGCATGTGCCACCACTGCCCAGCTAGAGTAGTCCTAAAAAGGCAATTTCAACTGTTGTAAAAAGGTCAAAGCAACTGTAGGGTTTTTTTTTGTATATATTACATTTATAGCATATCAGCATTTTGTGTAAATATAGTACTGTATAGGATATAGAATCATTAGAACTACCAAAAACAGGTTTGTTTTATTTTGAGGCAGGATTTGGCTATGTAACCTAGTCTGGCCTTGAGCTCTTGAACTTTGTGCCTCAGCCTCCTCACTAATGGGGCTACAGGCATGTGCCACTCCATCCATCTATACTACTCTTTGTTATGTCTAAACTTTGAATACACCATCAATTCTCTTATGAGACAATGATCATTTTAACAAGTTAGCTGTAATGTTGGTTTATAATGGTATATGGGACAATGGTGCTGTAAAATCTCTCTTACAAAGAAAGACTCTCTGTCTTACTCCAGTTCGTATTCCTTATTCCTGTCAGTTGGTATGTCAACACAAATGACACCAAAGTACTTGACTTGATGGCAAGAATCGATCTTTCCCAGTCCTGGAGGATGGAGAGTTCAGGATGAAGGATCTTGCATCTGTCCCCCTCCGTTGCCTCCCAGCCTCCCAGCTATGGTTTCATGGGGTAGATGGAAAAAGGGAGTGTACTGGTCTCTTTCTGCACATGACAGCAATCTCACCAGGAGGCTTCAAACCTGCTAGGGTCATGGGTTGTCTCCTGAAAGTCTTCCTCTCCCAATGCTTCACTGTATGGGCCAGGGGTCCCATATGAATTTGAGAGGTATAGTTACTTTATAATGGTCATCAGAAGAAATATCACTGAAATGGACATTTCCCTTTTTTGTGGCTAAGTTTCATCTGGTTACTTACTGCTCAGTGTTTAGTCATTTCTCTGAGGAGAGAATGTTTCCTTCCAAGCTTACTCTACATTGACAGACCTGTAGAGAATACACATATGCCTATGCTTGTACATGACTGCATGGAGCTGTGGAAGAATTTCACTTGAAAGCAACAAATCATGAGAAATAGCAAGACTGACAAGCAGGAGAGCAGGTTTGCTCAGAATGGGATGTTGCTCTAGAGAATTTGGTAGAGGCATTGGGCTTTGCTCTGGGGACCATGGCAGCAAGGCTCGTGAATTTCTCATTAGACCTATACGCATTTCTATTTCCTTTGAATGTTTTATTTCCCATAATAAGATAGTTTTGAGGGTCTGTTATTTTTCATGAAGATCACACAGGTGACGCTATACTGAAGAGCTAATGTCAGCAACACTGGAAAGGCAAATGAGAGGACTATTAGTTCCCAGTATAAGAACTTTTCTTGGCTGATTTGAGCAAAGAAAGAGATGCAGACTCAAAGAAAAGCAGCCCTGGAGTTCTCTCTGCGGTTTGCAGGCAGCTCTCAGACTGCAGTTCCTTTTCTCTCTTCAGTCCTTGTTTACTGCATCTGTGACCTTGGGAGGAGGGTGTTTTGTGAATCTTCTATGTTTCAGCTTTCAGCATACCCAGACATGTGATGCTTGCTTGTTTGCTGAGTCTCATGACCTTCTTCCACTTGGGACAGAATATTTCAGTTTAGAGGTAACCCCACATATCACTTCTCTATGTACATATGTAATGATGTATGATCATAACCCTACAGATACTTTATATACATAATTATGTAATAACAATAGATTTTAAGAAATGATAAGGGCTTTATTGTAATGAATTACTCTTTTTTCCCCTAACTACAGACCTCTAAGAAACAGCTGGTCATATCTTCTAGAAAAGAAGAGAGAAGCAGAATGTACATTGCGAAGGCCAACCAGTCACATGGCAGGAATGACCACAGTTAATAATCTCACCACCATTTCCCAATGTTCTGAAGTTGCGACTTCTTTTCTTTTGTGTAGGAATTGTAGGAAAAAAAATACAAAAATCAAAGCAAAGGGGAACAAAAGAAGAAAAGAAAAGGAGTTTTCTCCAAAAGCAATTCATCATTTGACAGCTAGGAAGGATTGACATGGAGTTCCCGTTAACGTTAATAGTCATTAGCTTGCTCTGGGATTGCGCAAGAGATGGGTTCATGTCATGGGATCTTATAGAGGGGTCTTCCTTATCTTAAATGCTAGAGGCATTTGAGATCTGAAAAGAGAAATAACAAGTAATTGATTTTTTAAAAAATTCCCTCATGTATGTGTGTGTGTGTGTCTTTCTGTCTGTCTGTGGTGTATGCATGTCAGTGTAGATTTCATGTATATATTACATGCATATTTTCAAAGAATTTCTAAGAAGAAAGGAAACTAGGATTATGATGAATCATTTTCATGTTAAGAGCCAGATATTGTGATATACAGTTGCAATCCCAGACCTTGGAATGCAGAGGTAGGAGAATCATGAGTTGAGGGCCAATGGAGCTGTGAAATTCAGGACCAACCTTAGCTACAAAGTGAGACCCTGGCTCAAAGAAAAATATCACGTTAAGAAAACAAGAAGCACAGATTTCTATAGATAAGAAAAATTTGCCCAGAATACCTAGCAAATTCATAGACCTGACCCAGAATTTTTCTGAATAGAGATTTCTTCTCTTTCTTCTACTTCCGATACTGGGAAGCCACAAGAAAGGAAGCCAAGCACAGAGTAACTACTCTTGTAGGTTTCTCCTTCCTAGAGGCTCACTTGAATTTCTAGCAAGTGTTTTTGGTAAAAAGCTTTTAAACTTTCTGAGTTATAGTCTGTTAAGAAGTACAATTCCTAGTCAATACAAACTTTAAAGTTCAAACTTAATTTTCAGTTGATTTCTGAGAGTCCTGTGGGTTGCATGTGTCTGTGTATGGGGATAAGGGAGGAGGTGGGTAATTTCTTCAGATAACTTTCATGGTTGTCATTACGTGGGAGTTGCTAGAATTGTCAAAATCAGTGACAGCAGCTATCTGTAAACTGTGTTTTAAGTAGGCGAAGGCTTATCTGTTTCCATGATAAAAATGGAGGAGAAGATCCATATCATTCTGTCTTCGCAGGAACTGAAAAATATTCAGAAATCCAGGGACTTTCCACTTGATGCACTTGTGCCAAGAATGTTGGTCCAGGATGATGCTGTCTTCCCAGGTGATATTCTCATTAGGAGTGCTGCTCTTGCAATGACTTAGCACACTGCTTCACCAAGTATATAGCAGAGAGTGTCTCCATCCTGTGCAGTCTGAACACGTGTATTCCTCCAGATGAATATAACGTGTTATATAAAGACTCAATAGAAAAATGATGAATTTATTCTGGAGGCTTGTAGAATCTGGCATTTCCGATGCTAAAGGTGGGGGTAGAACTGTTACCTTCAGAAGAACATTTGTTTCTTGAGAAATGGACTCTCTGCTTTGAAGGATGGAAGGGTATCTCTCAATGTGCTATCATGTAGTTATGCGAACATGAGGGGAGAAATTATGTAATGAATTCAAAACAAATGAGGTGACTATGTCAATATAAATAGGAGAAACTATATGTTAAAATTTCATGAGTTTTTGTCTAATAAAGACTGGGCTGCTCTTTACTAATGAGCTTGGCAACCTTAGGCAATTATTTAAATCTTTTCTTACATAAATACTACCAGCACTATGTGTCACAAACTTTCAAAAATCTGAAATAAATAAAACAGCCATATGTCTAATTTACAGTGATGTTAGCTAGATTATTATTGTTGCTACCAAATAACTATGTAAAAATTATATTATCTCCAATATCCTATGATTAGTTTTATTAACCCAAACATATTATTTTTATGTATTAATCAGCACTAGCATATCTATTGTTTGAATGAGCTGTCTAGCCACGATCACTATTTATTCAGTTACAGTACAAATTTTGCTCTGTTTTCAACTGAGCATATAATAAGAATGTTTTATGAATTAGCTCCCAGCCCTATTGATTTTTGTCTTTGAAATCATGGATCATTGTTTGGAGGAGACAAAAATCTATACAAAAAATTGATTTGGTACTGACACTATTGTTAATTTTAAAACTCTCTCTATATTGTGAATCGTGTTAGCTCTTTGTGAAGCCCCAGCCTATGGGATACTACAACTTTTAATAAAGTAAAGGAGGAAAATTGCCATCCCTGTGGGACAGTAAGGGAAATAGTGGTAATTAGTAGAGTCATTAACAAAATATGAATGGAAAACCAAATTACTAATATTAAGCCCTCAGCATAAGTAAAGTTTTCCATACCCTAAGGACATGGTCACTCCTTAGTCCGTTAGTTCTCTATCAGTGTGATGAAATACTTTACATGAACAACTTAAAGGAGAGAGGACTTATTTTGGCTCATAGTTTCAAAGACTTCATTCTATAGTCCTGTGCTCTGTTGATTCTTGGCCCATGGCACTGTAGGACATATAGGTAAGGAACCTGTGGCTGAGGCTACTCACCACATGGCAAAGATTAAGATTAGAGAGTGATACAGAGGCTTCTGTGACAAAATAAGATCCCTAATATTGTTGCCTGCAGTTACCTGCTTCTTGTAGCTTGATCATACCTCCAAAGGTTTTCAGAATCTCTCAAAAATAGTTCCATCATGTTGGGACCAAGTATCCAGTACATAACCTTTTCAGGATTTATGTACAAATTATAGCATTCTTCTCTTAATTCCCAAAGGTTCATGTTCATTTCCTAATACAAAATCTCTCTCCCATACCTAGGAGTTTCCAGAACTTTAATGGTCCAAGAAAGATTCATCATATCATGTTCAATGTATCTCCTAAAATTCATATTAATCCCTTAGTTTTGATCCTTAGGAATCAAAAACAAATCACAAACTCTAAAGACACTGTTACAAAGTAAATATCCCTAACTCAGAATAACCTAGAATAAAGACGGAAAGGAGGAACTGGACCCAAGCAAGATCTAAACTCAGAAGGATAAATGCTAAATCCTTGTAGTTCTATCTGGCACTTGGGACATACAACAATATAATATGAGCATGAACGGGCTTAGAGTTATTTATGGATTCTAGATCTTATTTTTCTGTTAGATGAAGCGTTGACAAAAATTTCAGCCCTTTTATAAGCTGTCTCTTCAATTTACTTGTTTCTGTTGATATATATATATATATATATATATATATATATATATCAACACACACATATATATATATAATTTGATATTTAATATATAACATGCATGCTATACATATCAAATATTATATATGTGTAATATATATAATATTTGATGAAGTTGTACTTGCTTAATGTTGCTTTTATTTCCCAAATTATTAGAGTTAATGAGATCTTTGCCTATGCCAATACATTGAAATATGTCCCTTCTATTTTCCTGTATAGTTTCGCAGTTTGGCGTCTTACATGAGGACCTTTGATTGGCTTTGAATTGACTTTTGTATAAAATGAGAACCAAATATCATTCATCTGTATATGTATATCCATTATTCTCAGAATCTTGCTGAAGATATTGTCCTTTGCCTAACTGTGCTTTGAGAGTCTTTGTGTAGAATCACATGGCTCTAAGTATGGGTTTAGTTTGTTTCTTATAGTCTATGTAGATGGTCTATGTGTTTGTTTTGTGCCATGCTGGTTTTATTGCTATGGCTCTGTAGTATAATTTGAGCTCAGATATTGTCATGTCTCCATCATTGTTTCTTCTGATCAAGAATATCTTGGTTATTTGGACTTTTGTGCTTCTATATAAATTTTAGGATATACCTTCTATGTTTTTTGAAGAATGCTATTCATATTTTGATAGCACTTGCATTGAATATGTGTACTTTTTTCTGTATTTTTATCATTTTTACAATATTAATTTTTCTCACCCCATAAACTTAAGAGGTCTTTCTATAAATGTCTTTCTTTAGTGTTATGCATTTTTTTTTATTGTAGCAGATTTTCAATTACTTGGTTAGGTATTTTCTAGGCTTTCTTCTTTTTCATATTTTTAAACTATGAGGTTGTTTTCTTAAATTCTTTCTCAACAAGTTCATTACTAGAATATAGAACAGTTTCTTATTTGCTTTATATGCTGAGTTTCTATCCATCTATTTTATTTCATTTATTAATTTTAAGATAAAGTATCATAAAATTATATACACACCTTGAAATAATATCAGATAATTTCATTTTTCCACATCCAGGTTCGCATGCATCTCTCCAACACCCCACTCTCCTAACTTAGTGTCTTCTTTCTGTCTTTGATATCCAGGTAAGTTTAGGTAGACATTTATGACCTTTTAGATACAGAATCACATCGTCTACTAACAGGCCATTTGACTTGATACTTTCTCACCTGTACTTTTCTTCCTTTTTATAATCTGACTTAAAGACATTAACCAGTATATTGAAAAAGAGCAATGATCATGGATATTCTTTTATCATTTCTGATTTTAGAGAAAATGGTTAAAGCTTTCCCCATTGGGAAAATGCTGCCAATGTATGTGGCTATTATTATATGAAAGCAGAAACCAACAATCATACCAACAATCATCAGGATGTTTTGTTTTGTTTTGTTTTGTTTGTTTTGTTTGAGCCAGGGTTTCTCTGTGTAGCCTTGGCTATCCTGGAACTCACTCTGTAGACCAGGTTGGCCTCTAACTCAGAAATCCACCTGTCGCTGCCTCCCAAGTGCTGGGATTAAAGGCTTGCGCCACCACGCCTGGCAATCATCAGGATTTTTATCATGAAGGCATGTTCTATTTTATTTAAGACATTTTAATGTATCTGTTGAAATGATTTTATTATTTTTACCCCTGATTATATTCTTGTGCTATCAAACATTTATTAATTTGTATATGTTGAACCATAATTCCATTCCTAAAGAAAACCTTTTTGGGTGCAGTATATTACATTTTCAGTGTGTTATTAACATTGGTTTGCAATTACTTATTGAATATATATTCATCATGCATATTGTTCTAGAGTTTTCTGTTCTACTTCTTAGTGTGCACTTATCAACTTTTGGCATCTTGATAATATTGGTTTTGTAGAGTAAGCTTGGAAAGAAAGCTTTCCTTTCTATTTCATGGACTAGTTTGGAGAAAATTGATGTGAGTTCATTTAAAGTAAAAAATTCAGCTTTGAACTCATTGAGAGTCATGCTTTCTATTGTTGGGAAACAACATTTTATTACCTTACCAATCTTACTCTGATGTTATATCCTGTTGTTAAATTTTGTAAACGGTGTTTTGTGTGTATGTCTCTGTGTGTGTGTGTGTGTCTGTGTGATTTATAGTGTTTTATAGTATTTTTGCAATGTAATTAGTAGTTTTCAGTATCTCAAACTATCTGTTTTTATATTTTCCTTTTCATTTCGAATCTTAGCATCTCTCCCTTCTCATCTCATGTTTGTGTTTGTGTGTGTGTGTGTGTAGTTTAGCTAAGAATTTGTTAATTTTGCTTATCATTTCAATTAATTATTTCATCAGTCCTTTTGGCCTTGGATTGAATTTTTTACTGTTCTTTCACCAGTTGGGTTAAATTTTGTTTGTTTTCTTTTGTTAAGAACTTGAGTTGCATTATCAGACTATTAACAAAGATTCTGCTGGCTCTAAGATGTAGCACTCACATTAAACATAGCACTTACAGATCAGCACATTATTCTTACAGCTACTTTCAGTATTCTCCCTGTATGCTCTTATATGTTATAGTTCCATTTTATTATGAGAAATTCTATATCTCTCCTAATCAGATAAAACAGTCTATATTGCTTGGTTACATTTTCTACATCAGATCAGAACATATCTTTGTCTAAACATATACTATAAATCAAAAAAGAAAATATAATCTTAAAGAGAGGAAAATAGATACCTACAGAGGAAACAGGCAGAACTATTCACATAACCATATCTATGTAGCCTGAGGCATATTGGTTCATGTAGGAGAGTAAAGTTAAAGTGATAAATATATAAAAAGAGAGTAAATTAATGCCAGAAATATGTATGTGTGTAGTTTGGAATGTAATAAAATGGCTAAATTGCACTTGCTTGCAGTGCTTTTGAGTTTCTATATTGGATAGAAATTAGGATGTAGTGGAGCGATAGGACATGATTAGGAATTGTTTGAACAGCAAGGTAATGGCCCATGACCTTAAGAACCAATTTCAACAGAGAAATAATGTAAGTGATTGCTTCTGTGAATTTGTATCAGCTAATAACTGCCTGACGGTGCTGATATCAACCTTCCATAGTTAAAAGCGAAGTCCTTTGCTTACTATTTGCATGCCAAAGACACAAGGTGGTATATTTACAAGAGCACCTAGTAGAAACTCCTGGGAAGAATGTGTATTAATACATTTATGTTTTAGACAAGACTTCAATTACAAATAACAATCTTGTATGGTAACTGAATTTTAAACACCATAACAAATACCCAAGGTAATCAACATTCAAAGAGAAAATGTCTCTATCCTCTCACTGCCTTCGAGGTTTTAGATGGTTGGTCCCATTTCCTAGGCTCAGGCAGCACACCATCAGAGCAGCAGTGGAAAGTGGGGAAAACTGCTTTCCACCTGGCAGAGAAGAAACAAAATGGGTAGAGGGTTCTACAGGCACCTTTAGCTGCAATATGCTCCCTAGTGACTTAAAAGCCTCATGTTGAGCCCCAGCTCTTGAGGTTTCTGTCTCCTTTCAAAAGCACCAGGCTTGGAAATAGGCCCTTTAATACGTGGGCCTTTGAGAAACAGTATGGTTATGACTTTTGCAAATATTATTTTAATGGAAAAATATAGTTCTATGGACTCTTGAGAATTGTATTCTAATTTTACTGGGGAATTTTTCCAGAGCTAATTACTAACACCTATGATGTGTTTTATCTAAGGTTTGACAAACTTATTCTTTCGTTTGCTTAGACCAAAAGGAGTCATCATTAAGTCTATTTTTCTCTCCTTCCTTAGTTCCTTATAATCACAATCTACATTCAAGCATTGTAAAATCTTTCTGATGTCAAACTGCAAAACTACAGTGGAGTCAGGGTGCTTTTCTCTAGCACTGAGGCCCTATCCGTGAATTCTTTGTGGATTCTTGAGACTGTTTTCCTCTTCTTTCACTTGTCTAAAAATCATGTAAAGATCGGTTTCCTCTTTGTTCAATCTTTTGTTATGTTTCCTCATTTTGCCTCTGGGAATATCTCACATCCTTAACTCTGACTAAGGTGACAATGACTGCTCACCATCAGTGAGTCTCCTTCTTACTCACCACGAGGGCCACTCAGATGTCTACATTAGCCACATTTCCCTGCTCCTGCACCTGGGCAAGGGTCAACACTAGTTCCTTACACTCTTTGCTTTCAATGCTCTTTATGAAACTCTCTCTCTCTCTCTCTCTCTCTCTCTCTCTCTCTCTCTTTCATACACACACACACACACACACACACACACACATACACACAAAACCAAAACAAATTTTAAAAAGGCAAACCCTACTGATACCATTGACTGTTAACTTTTAAACATTTATATTTAGCAGTAACCACTTGGAACTAAATAACCTATCAGAAAAGTCATCTATGAAGAAGACGGAATCACCCTCTCCCAGCTGCGATTGATCATCACCTGTGGCACTTTTTCTAGGCATGGCAACCAGTAAACTTCTTATGCACACTGGTATTTCAAAAGGTGTTCCTATTATGCAGGTTATGCTTAGGCTAGCATATTGTAAAGGTTTTACCGATGTACCATTCCCGTTATGCCTAGATGACAGGATCTTGCAGCAGATGCCGTGGTCCTCTGGTTCTTATCTACTTTGATATTCACTGAGCTCCAGGTGTAGAGATTGAATTGTAGATGTACACATTGGGGCTACACACTCATCTCAATTTGATCTGTTGTAGCTCTCTGTGGGAGCCTCTATTTGCTAGGAAATAAAGCTGCAGTGATAAGTGGTGAAAATTACACCTATTTTCAATTATAAGTGTGTTTACAATACAGTGATAAATTTTTACTGGTTTAGGACAATGGTAGTGGTGGGTTTTCCGTTAGGATTTATGGTGTCTCCAGCCATGGGTAGTAGACAAGCTTACAGTACTAACTAGGCTGACTTTTTTTGCTATTAAATAGAGCTTAAGTTTAATTAGACAGCTGTTGGTTACCACCGTGACAATAATGCCATTATTGCACCATTCAGGCTATCTTGTAGGGCCGGGTACTTTTGTGGTTTGGGAATTATTGATTGCTTTTTACCCTTTGGCATCTTCAATAGAACCTCTGAGACTGTAAGGACTAGCCCTGAAGGAGGAGGTTTTCAAGACAGTTACAGCTTGATTCCTCAAAGTCCTGTGTCCAAAATGTATGATGTCTTTAATAATAAGGTTATTAAATATAAATTTAACAATATATAAATTTAATGAATATAAATATAATTATAAATAAATTACCTTCATGTTCTTGGAGGCAACCAAGGTTAATGGCAGTAGCCTACATTGCTTTGGGAGTCTCTTAATTTTCTCTGATGAACAGCTTTGGGAAGGTTTCCCACACTTGATCTCACTGTTTGTTTTTGTTTTTTGTTTTTGTTTGTTTGTTGTTCTTCTACAGTGAGAAGGATTGATATTACTGTTTCATATCCTTTAATCATTTTTCCAGATGTATTCTTAAGGCTGGAGGAATACCTCAAAAGTGTAGCATTTGATTAGTATGCATGTCTGTTCTCATTTGTTTCTTTGTTGCCATGTTAAAACACTGACCAAAAGCAACTTGGGGGAAGAAAGTTTATTTGGCATCCAAGTTAAAGTCCATCATCAAAGGAAGCAGCCAAGGCAGAATCTAAAGGCTTTTACCTGGATGTAGGACCTGGCAAAGACTAAGAAGGAATGCTACTGACTGACTGCTTGTCCTGGATTGCTCTTCTCACTTCCTCCCTCCCTTCTTCCCTTCTGTTTCTCTTCTTTCTCATTCCTCCTCCTCCTTTGTCTCAGCCTTTGTCTCTGTGTCTCTGACTCTCTCTCTCTCTCTCTCTCTCTCTCTCTCTCTCTCTCTCTCTCTCTCTCTCTCTCTCTCTGAGGCAGCATCTTGCTATCCAGCCTTGTTTAGAATGGAACTCTCTGTGTGGACCTGGCTGGACTTGAACTTATAGAGATCCTCTTTCCTGCCTCTGCCTCCCTAGTTCTAGGATTGAAGGCATGCACAGATATTAGTCTTCAGCTACCTTTCTTATATCTCCCAGGCCCACCTCCCTGGCTATGTCCACCTACATCAATTAGGAGTTTTAAAATACATCACAGACCACATAATGGAGGCAATCCATCAGCTGTGTTTCCTTATCTTCCAGGTTAACTCTAGCTTTGAGTCAAGTTGAGAGCTGACAATAACTATGGCAATGGTGTTCTGATCTCAGTCTCCAGATATGTAAAACAAAACAAAATGCCCAGCCACTATCAAGAGAAATATCCCAATCTGGTCTCCATGCTGTATGTCCACCTACTATGTGTATTTTAGTTTTGTTCCCTCCTATCCAAACACATACTCATAAATACTAACTTTATATAGCTCTAAATGTTGTTCCTATTCATTGTTCTTAACCTTTCTCTGCCTGCTAGGTAGTTACCTTGGACTCTTCTGTTCATTGCTGTGTACCAAACACTTACAACCATGACTGATGGAGCAGATACTCAACCGAGAAAGTCAGGTTTTTATTGATGAACTGCTTCTCCACTCAGAGAATAGGAGAGGCAGGTACTCTAGCAGTTCCTATAAGTGGGAACATTGCTTTCTAAAGCAGGAATTAAGATATCTCCAAACAGAGTACACACAGCATCACCTCCATAGGTCAACTCCCTTTTTAGAGCCCTCCAGGAATAGACCTTAGAACCTTGACAGTTTTCAAATTTCAATGCCCCTAGCTATTATCCCAGTGAGCTGAGGGAAGTAAGCCTTTTAAAATAGTTTCATCTTCTCTGAAATGGGCACAGTATTAACTTATCTAACCTCATGAAAGAGTTGTAGAAAATAAATGTGGAAATAAATGTGACTGGCTGAATGGCGGACAACTGTGCATGTAAACACAGATAAGAAGCTTTCTTTCTTTCTTTTTCTTCTTTTCTATTGGATATTTTCTTTATTTACACTTCAAATGTTATCCCTTTTCCCAGTTTCCTCCCTCCTGGAAAACCCTATCCTATCTTTCCTCCCCCTGCTTCTATGAGAGTGCTCCAACACCCACCCACACACTCCCACCTCCCTGCCCTCGATTCCCCTACATTGTAGCATCTATCAAACCTTCATAGGACTAAGGACCTCTCCTCCCATTGATGACTGATACTCTGCTACATATGCAGTTGGAGCCATGTGTACTCCTAGGTTGATGGCTTAGTCCCTGGGAGCTCTCAGGGGGCAGGAGGGGTCTGGTTGCTTGATGTTGTTTTTCTTCCTATGGGGTTGCAAACCCCTTCAACTTGTTCAGTTCTTCTCTAACTCCTCTTAGGGAACCCACACCAAGTCCATTGGTTGAATGAGAGTATCTGTCTCTATATTTGTAAGGCTCTGGCAGGGCCTCTCAGAAGACAGCCATATCAGGCTCCTGTCAGCATGCACTTCCTGGCATCCACAATAGTGTCTGGGTTTGGTAACAATATATGGGATAAATCTCAAGGTGTTACAGTCTCTGGATAGCCTTACATGTACCAGGAGGCAACATATTTTTCTATTATTAAATTTATTTATTTATTTGTTTGTTTATTTATTTATTTATTTATTTTTGATGTCATAAAGATCTTTATTTCTCTTAAGTGGCATACAGTCCTGAACAAGTCCTTGCTAATAAGTGTGTTGTAGTTCTTTTTGGAGTGCAAATAGCACATTAGCTTCTTTTTCTCATATGCAGGAACAGACTGATCACAGTATATGACTGTTCCTTTGTTTTTTATAGATTATCAAAATCATTCCCTCCATACCATAAGAACCCCCTTTCTAACTTTCTTTTTTTAATTAGGCATTTTCTTCATTTACATTTCCAGTGCTATCCTAAAAGTCCCACATACCCTCCCCCCACTCCCAGACCCACCAAATCCCACTTTTTGACTTATGATCTTTTTGCATTTTGCATTTTCTTTGATTGTTGTGCTGATGTTCTCTATTGAATCTTCTGTACCTAAGATTCTCTCTTCCATCTCTTGTATTCTGTTGCTGATGCATCTATGGTTCCAGATTTCTTTCCTAGGTTTTCTATTTCCAGCATTGCCTCACTTTGGGTTTTCTTTATTGTATCTACTTCCCTTTTTAGGTCTAGTATGGTTTTGTTCATTTCTATCACCTGTTTGGATGTGGTTTCCTGTTTTTCTTTAAGGACTTCTACCTGTTTGGTTGTGTTTTCCTGTTTTTCTTTAAGGATTTGTAACTCTTTAGCAGTGTTCTCCTGTATTTCTTTAAGTGAGTTATTAAAGTCCTTCTTGATGTCCTCTACCCTCAACATGAGATATGCTTTTAAATCCGCGTCTAGCTTTTCGGGTGTGTTGGGGTGCCCAGGACTGGGTGAGATGGGAGTGCTGCGTGAGTGGTCTTGGTTTCTGTTAGTAAGATTCTTATATTTGCCTTTCACCATCTGGTAATCTCTGGAGTTAGTTGTTATAGTTGGCTCTGGTTAGAGCTTGTTCCTCTCGTGATTCTGTTAGCCTCTATCAGCAGATCTGGAAGACCAGCTCTCTCCTGAGTTTCAGTGGTCTGAGCACTCTCTGCAGGCAAGCTCTTCTCTTGCTGGGAAGATGCACAGATATCTGGTGTTCGGACCTGCGTCCTTGCAGAAGATGAAGGCCTGAAACAGGGCCTGTCTGAGAAGCTGTTAGCTTCTGTAGTCCACATCTCATCTGCACAGACTAGTCTCGAAGGGGTCCAAGAACCAAGATGGCTTCCCCAGGTGCTCTGGCAAAGCCCTCCCGGGTGGGGAGGACAACTGTTCTCTGTCAGGGAAGGTGCCTGGATGTCTGGAGCCTGCAACGGGGTCTGTCTCAGAAGCTGTCCTCTCGGGACCTTGGGGGTGTCTGCTGACTCTGCACCCAAGGTGACCTGGTGCTGGAGCCGACCGGAAGGGAGTTGTTTATTATTAAATTTATAATTTTATTGCTCAGTAAGGTTTTCCAGGTAAAGCAAAGATCATACTGATAAAATATGTCATTTATCAAGACATTTCAAACACTAATGGATGCATTGTTTTAAGAACTCATAGACATCAAGTCTGCATTCAAGAGAAAGTATGAAATATATGATCATGTTTAAGGGACATAAATTCAATATTTTGTTTTCTCTACTACTGACAATCAAGAAAGCATAGCCTCCTCATATCTCTAATTCAATCTCTTTCTTTAAAATGATTTCAACTAAATGATGAGCTCTTTATGGCTTTATCTTTCAAGCCAGACTTTATTATTTTATAGTATTTTTTTAAATTTAACCAAGTTTTTTTTTTTTTTTTTTTTTTTGATAGACCATCTGGGCTTTCTCAGTTTTATTTTAAAATTTTGGTAGTTCCAATTAGCTTCAATTTGTCAGTTACACATCAGAATTAAATGGTTGCATTAGATTTTAATCACTTTGGGGAACAAATATTTGCATAATTGATTATCAGCTCTTGAGACTGTAGTTATTTCTTCAAGAACTTTCTTTCATTAAATGTGGACTTTTACCCCAATTGAAAATGGCCGTTTTCATTACACAAATCTGGCTTTCAATTTTTGAACGTATTACCTTAATGTTCAATGCCATTTCCCATCTTGAAAACTCATTTTGTGTGCAAGTATTGGAAATGATCAGAGATATTACCAAGAAAATGACCAACAATCTATAAAGCTGTTCAATTCATTTTTAACACCATTTATTTGTTACTGGGGAAGTCTGGTTCCAAATAATTCTGGAAGGCACTATGAACCCGTAAGTGGCAGTTCTCTGGATGAAAGGATATGCTCTCCTACATATTTTATTTACAATTTGTTCTCTAGCTGTTAAACACCCACGAAATGAAAGCCACTGTGGCTTTAAAACTGTTCTATGAGAATATGAACTTTAAATGGGTTTGGAAAATAGAAGTGTACCCAAAAGGTAAGTCCTCTCCAGATTTCTTTGCAAGTCAACAAGATGAAGATATTTCAATTTTGACCACCTTCACCAGTGTGTGGAACAGTGTAGGAAAATACCAAACCACCTTCTGCAAACGGGTATCTTCAAACTAGATACATATTAAATCTATTTTCCAAGACTGAATGAATTAAACCATGACCTAGGAGTTAGTTATGGAGAAGCGCTGAAGAATAATTAAGTGTACCTATTGCTCTTTGAGAGTATTCAGTTTGAATCCAAGCAACCATATGTTGGCTAACAATCTATGCAACTCTAGTTCCAGAGCATCTGATGCCCTCTTCTGAGGGCAATGCTCTCATGTTGGTCATAAACATGCATGCAAGCATAATACACATAGGCATTAAATTTAACAAATACCTTAAAAGGGATGTTATCTTGAACTGGTGCAATTTAAATATGATCTTGAATTTCCATCATTCTTCAGTACCTAGGATATCAGTTATAGGAACTGTAGCCAAAAATCTTCTTTATGAATCATTTTTCATCAACTTGCTAAAGGCAACACAGATTAAAGAGACTGTGGCAGCCTGCATCTCTCACATGGCTGGAGCAGAAGGCTCCAGGAAGGTTGCCTCTGTGTCATTAGAAGGCTCCAGATAATCCCTTGGATAGGCTCGGGCCTACTTCAAAGCCCCTTTACCTTTTGCCTCTGTTGAAAGTGGTGTGCTGATGTGGCCTATTTTTCTTTGGCTTTCAGTGGGATTAAGAGCCCTCCTTGAAGGTTTCAGTGGTGCTTTGGAGAAGCTTATCAGATAAATAAGAATATAGCAGTGCTTACTTAGTTGTCTTTTTTAAGCACTAAAAGGTCCCTGGGCTAGAAGGGAACTTGACGGAAAATGCTATCAGTTGCTAAGATGGAAAGTGTGTTCACAGCTCAAGATATTTTAGTTCTTATTTCAGGGCATTCCTACTGTTTATAGTGAATAGTGCAAATAGCAAAATATATGCGGGACTGTTGTTCTCCTTCCAGTAAGTGTCAGGGATGGAAGCAACAGGGTTTTGAATAATCTGATCGTAAATTACTGATAGTTTTGGTTCCTTCTTTGTGCCTATAAGGCCATGTACTGTACACTGTTACATATCATGTGTGAAAAGCGGTTAAAGAATTCAAAGGCAAAGCTCTCAATTCATGAATCCCACAAGAGAAGGCATGAAAGCAGTCTATCTCCATTTTCACACTCTTATGCAGGAAGTAGCAACACATCCAGGTATCTCCCCATAGAATTAGTTGGTAAATTTTCTACCTAAAGAAATTGATAGGATATAGTCCTTTTCCTCATAGGAGTATATATTGAAGTATATATAATAAGAGCTAAGACATCTAGGGCTTGGTGGTAGAGAGCCTTTCTAACATGCATAAGGCCTGGGGTCCCACACCCAGTAATACAACAATAGAAAAAAAGAATTTCAAGTTCACAGAAAAGAGAGAAACACGGAAGTCTAACACCACTGCAGAAAGCCAGAGAAAGAACATTTCCTCAAAGCTGGTGTCAAATTTGTTTTAAGAGAGAGTTTATAGAAACAGCAGACATATGTCACTTTTCTAACTTGTAGATTTTGGCAGTAATCTGTCATTTCCTATCTATAAATTAGAATATTAAGCTGATAAACTAACTCAGAGACTCATTAAGGAATTTAGGAGGAGAACACACATACCTATTGAGCAATGATAGACATGTAAGTGCCCATATATGTATTCCTGGCATCACTGATGAGTTTGTAGGTAGTGTGCAAGTACAGGTGAGATCCCAAAGCTGACATTTATGTGAAGAATTGGCATGTAAGCATCAATGGAAAAGAGAAAAGAAACATAGTAAACAAGAGGATTATCAGATTTAGGAAGAAAAACAACAGAGCGTTTAGGAGATTAAAGATTGTTAGGGCTGGAGAGGTGGCTCACTTGTTAGATTATGTACGACTCTTCTGGAGGACCAAGGTTCTGTTCCCAGCATGCGTAAAACGGGCTCAACAGCCCCCGTGACTCTAGCCGCAGAGGAGCTGATGTGTCTGGCTTTCTAGGGTACCTGTACTCATGTGCATGGATCAATACACAGGCTCATATGCAGATGATTTAAAAAATAATAAAAGTTAAAGTTTAAGACTAAATATAATAATTCTCATCAAAATCAATATAGGATTAATAGTGATTATCAAAACCTACAAAGTGGATTACAGATAGTTCTTATTTTACTTCAAAGTAACTCTTAATTTATTTTCAGTCCTTACTTTTATTTGTTTTGAAATAATTAGACTTTCTTATCTGCAAGCTTGGGTCTAGCTTTTCTCTGTTTACTAGATTATGGCTGGAAGAAAAGAAGAGTTAAAAAGAACGATTCCTTTGTAGGAGTCCTGCCTTCAGAACCCTCTCTTTGTTCTGCCAAAGTTAGCATTACATATGAGCATTTGTATTGGACTGATTATGCTATCTAAAATATGGCTAAATGTTATTGTAAGTTCTCATAAGCACTCATTCAACATCCTGGTCTCCATGGAAACAAAAGGAAAACATTCCCTTTTGTGCACAGCTCTCTTCTAATCAGAGCAAGTGGAAAAAGATATGTTGGGTTTGTTTCTTTTAGACCACTTTTTGGCTAAGCACCCATCTTTAATGGAGGTAGCGTTCTTGGATCAGTCAGGTTTGGCAGGGAAAGGGGAAGCCACCTTAGGTATATTTAGTGGAAAATACTGATATGAAGAATTTGAGGCTTATACATCCATTGGAGAAATTGCAAAAGCAAAGATCAGAAAGGCCTCTTGCAGGAAATTTGGAGGTGCAAGGATTTCATGGAAGCCAGAAGGATTTCACAGGACTAGTTATAGTTGGAGCTGCCAGCAGAGCCGAAACAAGAGGAAAAGAAAAACTCTTTGTATACGTGAGCTGGATCTTACCTCTTTTTCTCCAAGCTTGCCTTCATCCTCCATTTCCGTGTCTGCTGCTCATGGACGCTCACCATCTGGTTTACATTGTTGGCCAACCCTGCACTATAGCTTCTACTTAATTCTGGGTACTGGTGAGTCTCAGCAGGATATTAGGGGCAAGAAAAGCAGAGTAGTTCTGCCTCGCTCTCTTCCTCTTCAAGGTTACCTCACTAAGACTGTCCTGTGATTGCAGGCATTCAAGCTAGTCATTTTTCACACACGAGAGTGTGCACATGTATACAGATATATGTAGGGGCCAGAGGTGAATACATGCTGTCTCCTTCAGTTGTTCTGAAGAGATCTTTGAGACAAGGTCTCTCGTTGAACCTGGAGTACACTGCTTGGCTAGGTTGGCTGGAAGCACAGTCCCAGGGTCCCCTGTGCTGAGGTTCTGAATGTGTGCTGCTACCAGGCATTGACATGACATCTGCAGATCTGCACTCAGTTCTTATGCTTGCACTGCAGATACTTTTACCAACTGAATGATCTCCTTGGCCATTCTTTCTAGATTTGAGGAGCTAGTCCTTCCTCATCATCTTTTCAGAGCTGAGGGGAGATAACTGCTGACACATCTGCAGATCTGCACTCAGTTCTTATGCTTGCACTGCAGATACTTTTACCAACTGAATGATCTCCTTGGCCATTCTTTCTAGATTTGAGGAGCTAGTCCTTCCTCATCATCTTTTCAGAGCTGAGGGGAGATAACTGCTGACATTTACTGCTGACACAAGGTCTGGCAGTATCCATTGGCATGCCAACACATCCTGCACCATCTTGTAAATACTACTTAGTTATTCTACCATAGGCAAGCTCACCGTCCTAGAGAGGAGCTCTGTTGACAGAGTTATTTCTACTGTAAGTGTCCAGCTAAAGGGGGATATGTAATTATTTTCCGAGTCCTAGGAGACATGCGTCAAAGCTAGTAGGATTCCTGATCCATGAGATGAAGGTTAAACAGCAGCAAAAACCAAGCATCAGTCACTCGAGTGATTCTGGCAGTATCGATAAAAAACTGAAACTACAGCTTCATTCTTCATAGAACTGCAGAGACTGATGCCATCATCAAATATCTGAGAGAGAATGATGGTGGTTCCTATGGTGTCCTTATTTAAACTTAATCATGTGGCTAGTCAAATCAGACGGGCCAATAAAGTGACAGCTAATTACCCCAAATTTCTCCAGTGATGATGCTGATTGCAGCTGCAGCTCCAGATGTGCCACTCACACCGGGGCAAACAGACACAGCTTGGTGTAGAGATTGATCAGCAACCCTTTCTTGTTCATTCCAATCGGCAAGGACAATCAGAAGCAATTTGCATTTCATAGAAGGAGCAGCAGCACATGTGTCCTGCATGGGGCTCTAAAACTCTGTGCCAGACCATGTCGATCCTTCTGCTCCACAGCATGTAACATCTTCAAGAAGCTCCATCATTTGATAACAAGACATCTTGCTGGTCTGTGACACTGGTGATATGTAACTAACTGACTTTTGCTGAGAAGGAAATAGCAAGGATTAAAATGTCTTAGATAGATCCAGGCCAAAATGGGAAAGACATATCAAAGGCTCATCACATTGGTGAAGTCTTTAAGAACCTATGACTTGGGTCATGTTGAGTTAGTTTTTCTGTCTATTGTGTTTTGATGCTCATTAGAAAAGGAAAGGCTTGGTGAGATTTAACTTAGAGGACCATACAACTCAGTGTATGGTCTTCAACTCAGTAAGTCTGAGCTGCTGTTTGGTTTTTCAAGTCTGCTAGATACAGAGAATGAGGGTGTCTATTCCTCAGGCATGCAGCCAGTAAAATGCCAACTGTCTCTGTGCTTGGATTTCCTTTAGCTCTGCCACAGATTAATAGATTAATATGTATAGATGAATATTTTGAGATAAGTTTGGATTTTTTTTTTTTTACTTACAAAATGGTCTTCATCAAGAGAGGCCCATTGGACATGCAAACTTTATATGCCCCAGTACAAGGGAACGCCAGGGCCAAAAAATGGGAGTGGGTGGGTAGGGGAGTAGTGGGGAAAGGGTATGGGGGACTTTTGGGATAGCATTGGAAATGTAAATGAGGAAAATACCTAATAAAACTATTAAAAAAAAGAAAAGAAAAAGAAGTATGACATGGTCACATATTTTTTAAATAGGATAAGTAATGAAGCCACACATATATTTTGAAAAGCAAAAGAGATATACGTGATTAGTAATAGAATTCCAAAAAAAGTCTTCATCAACACATATTTTTTTCTTATATTAATCTAACCTATAGTATTATCCCCTATCAGAAAGAATCCTTTATGTCAAAGGAAGGGTATTGCTTTAACTAGGGTTTCTATTGCTGTGATAAAACATCATGACTGAAGGCAACCTGGGGAGGTAAGGCTTTCTTTCATCTTATACTTCTACGTTACACTCTATCATGGAGGGAAATGAGAATGGGTTCTTTCTTTCACTGGAGCTGAAAGTGACTTCATCTTCAGAGCAATCCTCCTGCCTCAGTTTACTAAATCTTGGGACTACAGTAATGGAGCAACATACAGGGCTACAGTTTGTCTTGGACTTGATAACTAAGACACGACCCTCTTTTCCAAGTGTTGTAGCAGTGACAGTAATTGCTAAAACTGTAGCTGACTTTGTTTTAAAGTACTCAGCAGTTTCATGACACACTCTTTACTTAGTTTCAAGACTTTCTCAGTAGCAGCCAAACTATGGCGCAGAGTTAACTATCACCACATCAATGAGTGATTTTCTCAGGCTATTCTCCCCCTCACTCTACCCTGGAACAAAGGCAGCATCAATTAACTTAGATAAGGGAACTACTGTGTCCTGCATCAAACTCATAGCCAGCGTTCCTGGCATCAGCTTCACTTTCCTATTGTCCTTGTAGACATTCATTTTGTTTATTTATATTTCCTTTAAACAGATTTTGTTGCTTTTAAAACTGTGTGTGAGTGTGTGTGTGTCAGTGTATTTATGCTTGCATGTGTGTGTACATGTATATACATGTGTATGTGCATGTGTATATGCATGTGAATGTGTGTTTATGCCAATCAATCATGAGTGCCGGTGCCTGAGGCCAGAATGTAGAGTTGGATCCCAGAAGCAGGAGTAACAGGCATTGTGATGCACCCCTCTAGGTGCTGAGCATCAAGCTCAGATTCTTTGAATGACCTGTGGGCACTCGTAACCTCTCAGCCACCTGTTCATCCGGATGTTAGACTGAATAATAAAAAATAAGTGCTTGCAAGTCAGTGACTCAAGCACTGAATAGATACATGCATCTATAAAATTTAAGCCCTTTATATAATTAAATCAACTCTAATGGCAAGAAATCTCTATTGCATAGAACAGTTGTTTGAGAAAAGGCAAAAGAAAAGGCAAAAGAATATTTATTGTGGTAGGAGATATATGATATTGAGTTAGCAAGTCCATGACTTTGAAATGCTTGGAATACTGAAAATTTCTGGCCACCGTAAGATTCTTAGATAATTGACAAAAAATGAAATAACCATTAGTTAGGGAAGCAGAAACCGGCCTGAGTAGGGCCACAGGCCTCACCCGGCCGGATCAGCGCCAGGGTAGCGGGAGCGCAGGGTTGCCTGACACCCGCCAGCTACCCACGACCCCCGCCGCAGGATTTTGGGACTGCTGGTGAGTGGAGCACAGCTTCTGCTCCAATCCAATTGCGCGGGACCTGAGACTGCATTAGTTAGGGAAGCAGAAACCGGCCTGAGTAGGGCCACAGGCCTCACCCGGCCGGATCAGCGCCAGGGTAGCGGGAGCGCAGGGTTGCCTGACACCCGCCAGCTACCCACGACCCCCGCCTCAGGATTTTGGGACTGCTGGTGAGTGGAACACAGCTTCTGCTCCAGTCCAATCACGCGGGACCTGAGACTGCTCTGGTTGGGGAGAGAGAAATCCGGCCCACACAGGGCCACAAGCCTCTTCCGGTCAGAAAAGCACCTGAGCAGCTGGGGTGCAGGGTCTGCTGACACTCGCCAACTGCCCACAACACCCGACACAGGATCTTAAGACTTCTGGTGAGGGGAGCACAGCTTCTGCTCCAATCCAATTGCGCGGGACCTGAGACTGCATTAGTTAGGGAAGCAGAAACCGGCCTGAGTAGGACCACAGGCCTCATCCGGCTGGATCAGCGCCGGGGTAGCGGGAGCGCAGGGTTGCCTGACACCCGCCAGCTACCCACGACCCCTGCCGAAGGATTTTGGGACTGCTGGTGAGTGGAACACAGCTTCTGCTCCAATCCAATTGCGCGGGACCTGAGACTGCATTAGTTAGGGAAGCAGAAACCGGCCTGAGTAGGGCCACAGGCCTCACCCGGCCGGATCAGCGCCAGGGTAGCGGGAGCGCAGGGTTGCCTGACACCCGCCAGCTACCCACGACCCCCGCCGCAGGATTTTGGGACTGCTGGTGAGTGGAACACAGCTTCTGCTCCAGTCCAATCACGCGGGACCTGAGACTGCTCTGGTTGGGGAGAGAGAAATCCGGCCCACACAGGGCCACAAGCCTCTTCCGGTCAGAAAAGCACCTGAGCAGCTGGGGCGCAGGGTCTGCTGACACTCGCCAACTGCCCACAACACCCGACACAGGATCTTAAGACTTCTGGTGAGGGGAGCACAGCTTCTGCTCCAATCCAATTGCGCGGGACCTGAGACTGCATTAGTTAGGGAAGCAGAAACCAGCCTGAGTAGGGCCACAGGCCTCACCCGGCCGGATCAGCACCAGGGTAGCGGGAGCGCAGGGTTGCCTGACACCCGCCAGCTACCCACGACCCCCGCCGCAGGATTTTGGGACTGCTGGTGAGTGGAACACAGCTTCTGCTCCAATCTTTAAATAGTGACAACTATAACAACTAACCCCAGAGATTACCAGATGGCGAAAGGTAAACGCAATAATCTTACTAACAGAAACCAAGACCACTCACCATCATCAGAACCCAACACCCCCACTTCACCCAGTCCAGGGCACCCCAACATACCGGAAAAGCTAGACACGGATTTAAAAGCATATCTCCTGATGATGATAGAGGACTTCAAGAAGGACGTTAATAACACACTTAAAGAAATGCAGGAGAACACTGCTAAAAAGGAAGAAGACAATAAAGAGGAAGCACAAAAATCCCTTAAAGAATTGCAGGAGAACACTGCTAAAGAGTTACAAATCCTTAAAGAAAAACATGATAACATAATCAAACAGGTAGAAGTCCTTACAGAAAAACAGGAAAACACATCCAAACAGATGATGGAAATGAACAAAACCATACTAGACCTAAAAAGGGAAGTAGACACAATAAAGAAAACCCAAAATGAGGCAACACTGGAGATAGAAACCCTAGGAAAGAAATCTGGAACCATAGATGCAAGCATCAGCAACAGAATACAAGAGATGGAAGAGAGAATCTCAGGTGCAGAAGATTCCATAGAGAACATCGGCACAACAATCAAGGAAAATGGAAAATGCAAAAAGATCCTAACTCAAAACATCCAAGAAATACAGGACATAATGAGAAGACCAAACCTACGGATAATAGGAGTGGATGAGAATGAAGATTTTCAACTCAAAGGACCAGCAAACATCTTCAACAAAATTATAGAAGAAAACTTCCCAAATCTAAAGAAAGAGATGCCCATGAACATACAAGAAGCCTACAGAACTCCAAATAGACTGGATCAGAAAAGAAATACCTCCCGACACATAATAATCAGAGCAACAAATGCTCTAAATAAAGATAGAATACTAAAAGCAGTAAGAGAAAAAGGCCAAGTAACATATAAAGGCAAGCCTATCAGAATTACACCAGATTTTTCACCAGAGACTATGAAAGCCAGAAGATCCTGGACAGATGTTATACAGACACTAAAAGAACACAAATTCCAGCCCAGGCTACTATACCCAGCCAAACTCTCAATTAACATAGATGGAGAAACCAAAGTATTCCACGACAAAACCAAATTCACACATTATCTCTCCACGAATCCAGCCCTTCAAAGGATAATAACAGAAAAAAACCAATACAAGGACAGGAACCACGCCCTAGAAACAACAAGAAGGTAATCCCTCAACAAACCTAAAAGAAGACAGCCACAAGAACAAAATGCCAACTTTAACATCAAAAATAACAGGAAACACCAATTTCTTTTCCTTAATATCTCTTAATATCAATGGACTCAACTCCCCGATAAAAAGACATAGACTAACAAACTGGCTACACAAACAAGACCCAACATTTTGCTGCTTACAGGAAACTCATCTCAGAGAAAAGGATAGACACTACCTCAGAATGAAAGGCTGGAAAACAATTCTCCAAGCAAATGGCATGAAGAAACAAGCTGGAGTAGCCATTCTAATATCTGATAAGATTGACTTCCAACCCAAAGTCATTAAAAAAGACAGGGAGGGACACTTCATACTCATCAAAGGTAAAATCCTCCAAGAGGAACTATCAAACCTGAATATCTATGCTCCAAATACAAAGGCAGCCACATTCATTAAAGAAACTTTAGTAAATCTCAAAGCACACATTGCACCTCATACAATAATAGTGGGAGACTTCAACACACCACTTTCACCAATGGACAGATCATGGAAACAGAAACTAAACAGGGACACAGTGAAACTAAGAGAAATTATGAATCAAATGGATCTGGCAGATATCTACAGAACATTCTATCCTAAAACAAAAGGATATACCTTCTTCTCAGCACCTCATGGTACCTTCTCCAAAATTGACCACATAATTGGTCACAAAACAGGCCTCAACAGATATAAAAATATTGAAATTGTCCCATGCATCCTATCAGATCACCATGGACTAAGGCTGATCTTCAATAACAAAATAAATAATAGAAAGCCCACCTTCACGTGGAAACTGAACAACACTCTTCTCAATGATACCTTGGTCAAGGAAGGAATAAAGAAAGAAATTAAGGACTTTTTAGAGTTCAATGAAAATGAAGCCACAACATACCCAAACTTATGGGACGCAATGAAAGCATTTTTAAGAGGAAAACTCATAGCTCTGAGTGCCTCCAAAAGGAAACTAGAGAGAGCACACATTAGCAGCTTGACAACACACCTAAAAGCACTAGAACAAAAGGAAGCAAATTCACCCAAGAGGAGTAGACGGCAGGAAATAATCAAACTCAGGGGTGAAATCAACCAAGTGGAAACAAGAAAAACTATTCAAAGAATCAACCAATCAAGGAGCTGGTTCTTTGAGAAAATCAACAAGATAGATAAACCCTTAGCCAGACTCACTAGAGGGCACAGGGAAAGCATCCTAATTAACAAAATCAGAAATGAAAAAGGAGACATAACAACAGATCCTGAAGACATCCAAAACACCATCAGATCCTTCTACCAAAGGCTATACTCAACAAAACTGGAGAACCTGGATGAAATGGACAAGTTCCTAGACAGATACCAGGTACCAAAGTTGAATCAAGATCAGGTTAAGGATCTAAACAGCCCTATATCCCCCAAAGAAATAGAAGCAGTCATTAATAGTCTCCCAACTAAAAAAAGCCCAGGACCAGATGGGTTTAGTGCAGAGTTCTATCAGACCTTCAAAGAAGATCTAATCCCAGTTCTTCACAAACTATTCCACAAAATAGAAACAGAAGGTACTCTACCCAACTCATTCTATGAAGCCACAATTACTCTGATACCTAAACCACAAAAAGACCCAACAAAGATAGAAAACTTCAGACCAATATCCCTTATGAATATTGATGCAAAAATCCTCAATAAAGTTCTTGCTAACCGAATCCAAGAACACATCAAAACAATCATCCATCCTGACCAAGTAGGTTTCATCCAAGGGATGCAGGGATGGTTCAATATACGGAAATCCATCAACGTAATCCAGTATATAAACAAACTCAAAGATAAAAACCACATGGTCATCTCCTTAGATGCGGAAAAAGCATTTGACAAGATCCAACACCCATTCATGATAAAAGTCTTGGAAAGATCAGGAATTCAAGGCCCATACCTAAACATGATAAAAGCAATCTACAGCAAACCAGTAGCCAACATCAAAGTAAATGGTGAGAAGCTTGAAGCAATCCCTCTAAAATCAGGGACTAGACAAGGCTGTCCACTTTCTCCATACCTATTCAACATTGTACTTGAAGTCCTAGCCAGAGCAATTCGACAACAAAAGGAGATCAAAGGGATACAAATTGGAAAAGATGAAGTCAAAATATCACTTTTTGCAGATGATATGATAGTATATATAAGTGACCCTAAAAATTCCACCAGAGAACTCCTAAGCCTGATAAACAGCTTCGGTGAAGTAGCTGGATATAAAATTAACTCAAACAAATCAATGGCCTTTCTCTACACAAAGAATAAACAGGCTGAGAAAGAAATTAGGGAAACAACACCCTTCTCAATAGTCACAAATAATATAAAATATCTTGGCGTGACTCTAACTAAGGAAGTGAAAGATCTGTATAATAAAAACTTCAAGTCTCTGAAGAAAGAAATTATAGAAGATCTCAGAAGATGGAAAGATCTCCCATGCTCATGGATTGGCAGGATCAACATTGTAAAAATGGCTATCTTGCCAAAAGCAATCTACAGATTCAATGCAATCCCCATCAAAATTCCAAATCAATTCCTCAACGAATTAGAAAGTGCAATCTGCAAATTCATCTGGAATAACAAAAAACCTAGGATAGCAAAAACTCTTCTCAAGGATAAAAGAACCTCTGGTGGAATCACCATGCCGGACCTAAAGCTCTACTACAGAGCAATTGTGATAAAAACTGCATGGTACTGGTATAGTGACAGACAAATAGACCAATGGAATAGAATTGAAGACCCAGAAATGAACCCACACACCTATGGTCACTTGATCTTCGACAAGGGAGCTAAAAACATCCAGTGGAAGAAAGACAGCATTTTCAACAAATGGTGCTGGCACAACTGGTTGTTAACATGTAGAAGAATGCGAATCGATCCATTCCTATCTCCTTGTACTAAGGTCAAGTCTAAGTGGATCAAGGAACTTCACATAAAACCAGAGACACTGAAACTTATAGAGGAGAAAGTGGGGAAAAGCCTTGAAGATATGGGCACAGGGGAAAAATTCCTGAATAGAACAGTAATGGCTTGTGCTGTAAGATCGAGAATTGACAAGTGGGACCTCATGAAACTACAAAGCTTCTGCAAGGCTAAAGACACCATCAATAAGACAAAAAAACCACCAACAGATTGGGAAAGGATCTTCACCTATCCTAAATCAGATAAGGGACTAATATCCAATATATATAAAGAACTCAAGAAGGTGGACTCCAGAAAGTCAAATAACCCCATTAAAAAATGGGGCTCAGAACTGAACAAAGAATTCTCACCTGAGGAATACCGAATGGCAGAGAAGCACCTGAAAAAATGTTCAACATCCTTAATCATCAGGGAAATGCAAATCAAAACAACCCTGAGATTCCACCTCACACCAGTCAGAATGGCTAAGATCAAAAATTCAGGTGACAGCAGATGCTGGCGAGGATGTGGAGAAAGAGGAACACTCCTCCATTGTTGGTGGGATTGCAAGCTTGTACAACCACTCTGGAAATCAGTCTGGCGGTTCCTCAGAAAATTGGACATAGTACTACCGGAGGATCCAGCAATACCTCTCCTGGGCATATATCCAGAAGATGTCCCAACCGGTAAAAAGGACACATGCTCCACTATGTTCATAGCAGCCCTATTTATAATAGCCAGAAGCTGGAAAGAACCCAGATGTCCCTCAACAGAGGAATGGATACAGAAATTATGGTACATTTACACAATGGAGTACTACTCAGCTATTAAAAAGAATGAATTTATGAAATTCCTAGCCAAATGGATGGACCTGGAGGGCATCATCTTGAGTGAAGTAACACAATCACAAAAGAACTCACACAATATGTATTCATTGATAAGTGGATATTAGCCCAAAACTTAGGATACCCAAGATATAAGATACAATTTGCTAAACGCATGAAACTCAAGAAGAATGAAGACCAAAGTGTGGACACTGTGCACCTTCTTAGAATTGGGAACAAAACACCCAGGGAAGGAGCTACAGAGACAAAGTTCGTAGCTGTGATGAAAGGATGGACCATTTAGAGACTGCTGTATCCAGGGATCCGTCCCATAATCAGCTTCTAAACGCTGACACCATTGCATACACTAGCAAGATCTTGCTGAAAGGACCCAAATATAGCTGTCTCTTGTGAGACGATGCCGGGGCCTAGCAAACACAGGAGTGGATGTTCACAGTCAGCTATTGGATGTATCACAGGGCTCCCAATGGAGAAGCTAGAGAAAGTACCCAAGGAGCTAAAGGGATCTGCAACCCTATTGTTGGAACAACATGATGTACTAACCGGAACCCTGGAGCTCTTGTCTCTAGCTGCATATGTATCGAAAGATGGCCTAGTCGGCCATCAATGGAAAGAGAGGCCCATTGGACTTGCAAACTTTATATGCCCCAATATAGGGGAATGCCAGGGCCAAAAGAATGGGAATGGGTGGGTAGGGAAGTGGGGGGCGCTATGGGGGACTTTTGGGATAGTATTGGAAATGTAATTGAGGAAATTATGTAATAAAAATATTAAAAAAAAAAAAAAAAAAGAATTGCTGATGGATAGATATGCATCTTGAGGATTCAAAATCGACATGATTGATTTTTATATAAAAGTTTAGATTTGTGATTCCTTTAAACTTTTTCCAGATTATTTTCAAGATAAATAATAAAATACTTGTTCCTTTCTTTGTAATTTCTGCCTGCCAGGAAGAGAAACTTGATGAAAAAACTACCTTTATTGTGTACACTTTGTAAATTTAATAAGTTGCTTAGTTATAAATGTACCTAGGTTATATGCCAGCAAGATTTTGATGAAGGGACCCTGGTATATCTGTCTCATATGAGGCTATGCCAGTGCCTGGCAAATACAGATGTGGATGCTCATACTCATCTATAAGATGGAACACAGTGCCCCCAATGGAGAAGCTAGAGAAAGCACCCAAGGAGTTGAAGGGGTCTGCAACCCTATAGTTGGAACAATATGAACTAACCAGTACCCCCAGAGCTCATTTCTCTAGCTGCATATGTATCAGAAGATGGTCTAGTTGGCCATCACTGGGAAGGGAGGCCCCTTGGTCTTGCAAACTTTATATGTCTCAGTACAGGGGAATGCCAGGGCCAAGAACTGGGAGTGAGTGGTTAGGGGAGCAGGGCGGGGGGGGGGGGGAGCGGCGTTATAGGGAACTTTCGGGATAGCATTTGAAATTTGATATAAAGAAAATATCTAATAAAAAATAAATAAAATAAATAAACAAATGTACCTAGGTGTTTGGGGATAATTTGTTTTCTTTGCCTTTACTATATAATGTTATTTCTTGTAACAGTATTGGAGAACACACTGTTTTTCATAATCATTTACAAGAAGAAAACTAAAACATAATCACATTGTAGTTTTATTCTGCTTGAAAATTTTTGCTGGGATATATAACCTATGGAAGAAGGAATAAAGAGTGGAGAGCTGAAAATTTTTCCTTTCAAAAAAAAAAAAAAATGAAATAACCTGATTCTCCATCCTGTTACCTAAGGGCCTGCCACACCAAATTGGATTTTTACCCAAAGTGTTTCATATCAGCCACAGTTACAGAAATAAATCAGTGAAAGCAACTTAGTGGAATTTTTAATGGTCCTCTTTTGGATATTTCTGTGTAATATGCTACCTATCAGGAACACAATTTTGTAAGCCTATAAAAATAAGAAAGAGCAGGACTGTGAATCCCCAAATACTCTTTAATACCTTCAAATTAGATATGTGTAAGATCTAGTCTTTTGGAATTCTTTGAATAGTTTTGGCTTTATATTGATGGAAAGTTATGGTTATACAATACACTAAAATGTGATTTTTTTTCTTATAAAAATACTCCTACCTTAAGAAATTCCAATTTTGCTCTCTAGTTATATAGGGGCAATAATTTTTCCATTGACATTTTTAAAAGGAATTTATCAGTAATGATGACTTGAAATCCTACCTTCCCCTCCCCCCGAAACTTTAGGAAGGTAAAAAGAACTACAGGAATTCTGAAACTCTAATTGACATTCTGAGGATCCTCAAGTTATCAATATCCAAGGTACTGTGGGTGGTTTTGATGACAATATAATCAATACTTTCTATCTTCCAGAAACTATTTCTTATAATCCAGTTATCTACTGGTGTCTCTTCCATCCTTAAGAATTACTTCCAGTCCTCAATTCTACTCTATCAAACACTGATATTAATTACTACAGACAGCGCAAACCTTAGTAAGGTTCCTTATTGTTATAAACAAGTAATGTATAGGCAGCGACTTCAGGGGGGAAAAGGGGTTTTGTTTGTTTGTTTATTTTTTGTTTTTTGTTTTTGCTTTTGGCTTACAGTTTGAAGGGAGCCAGCTCACCATGTCAGGAAGTCACAGCTGCAAGAGTGTGAAGTCACATCCTTACCCCTCAGTGAGGAAGCAGAGGGAGATGAGTGCTGGTGCTCACCTGTATTTCTACTTTGCATGTAATCAGAACCCTGGCAAGGGAAGGAGGGCCACATATATTCAGGGTGTGTCTTCCTCTTCAGTTAGACCTTTCTGAACACACCTGGTAGACACACACCCAGAGATATGTTTCCGTCATGATTCTAAGTTCAGCGAGGCTGACAGTAAAGACTAACCTTCATAGCTACTTCTAGCTTACCAACTGATAGCAGCGAGATGTCCAAATGCCTGTCTGCCATATCCGGGACAGATGGATCCGGGGATCCATCCCATAATCAGCTTCCAAACGCTGACACCATTGCATACACTAGCAAGATGTTGCTGAAAGGACCCAGATAGAGCTGTCTCTTGTGAGACTATGCCAGGGCCTAGCAAACACAGAAGTGGATGCTCACAGTCAGCTATTGGATGGATCACAGGGCCCTCAATGGAGGAGCTAGAGAAAGTACACAAGGAGCTAAAGAGATCTGCAATCCTATAGGTGGAACAACAATATGAACTAACCAGTACCCCACCCCCCACCCCCCGCCCTGGAGCTCTTGACTCTAGCTGCATATGAATCAGAAAATGGCCTAGTCGGCCATCATTGGAAAGAAAGGCCCATTGGTCATGCAAACTTTATCTGCCTCAGTACAGGGGAACGACAGGGCCAAGAAGTGGGAGTAGGTGGGTAGGGGAGTTGGTGGGGGAGCGGGTGGGGGACTTTTGGGATAGCATTGCAAATGTAGATGAAATAAATACCCAATTAAAAAAAACAAACAAAACAAATGCCTGTCTGAGTGACCTCTGTGTGACCTAAAATTTGGCAACTGAGCTTCTGAGAAGGGAGCAGGAGGGAGCATTCTGGAGCCATAAAGAAATACCTGATGAGGTTCTCTTAACAACCAGTCATGCAACAACGCACCAAGGTATGGATTTTTGAGTTCATGTTTCCTTAATTAAAACACAAGTACAATTCTCAGGAAGGAGAAAAATTTGGTGCAAAATGATGGCCACCCCTGACTCCAGGAGTACACAGGTTGTGCACAGAAAGATGGATCAGGGCTACTTTTCTGGCCTCTCAACATGGTTTCCCTTTTGATTATCAGTCTTCTCATAATTGTTCATTGTTAATTTCTCCTGAGTTCCCTATGAAGTAATTAAAGGATCTTAGTGCAGTCTCCCTTCTTCTCACACTGTTACATTTGAGTTCTCTTCTGGAACTTATATATTCTTCATATGTTATTTACCTTCCTGGTTAAAAAAAAATAAGGCTTTTACCTCATGTCAAAGGAAAGACTTCCACTCAGTTGTTATTGTTTTCTCGGTGAAAACAACTTTCTTGGCAGTGGTTGTAGATGAGGAGCATCCTCTCCTCCACAACAATCCGTTTGTTCTCTAAGATTCATGATGTGTCTTGGATCTTTGCATCTTCTCTCAAGGAGCAAAACCCATTTTACACCCTGTGTTAAATGGTATCTGTATTCCCATTAAGTGGGAACCCCTCTGGATTGTTGCAGCTTGTACAACATCAAGATAAGACCTCCCCACTACCCACAAACTTATCCTGTGTTTGTGATACATATGTTAGACATTGTCAAATACTTAAACTATTGACTTCTAGGCGATCATAAAATTGTGTTCATAAGTCTCCCTCAAAAGGCAAATACAACCATCTTAGGAAGAGTCTTTGTGCCTGGAGTAGGACAGGATGCTTGGAAGAGGTATTCTGATTACAGAAGAAAAACATTACAAACAACACAGATTCTCTCTGGATGCCTAAAAGGCCATTTTAAATTTAAATGTATTACTTGGAATTATGATTAATCACATAGGTCTACGAGCCAAGGGGCAGTACCTGACAGCAATTGCCTCCCTGGAGCCTGTTCTATAGCAAGTCAATAGCATAGTGCATGACTAGCTGAAAAAAAAATTTACCTAATGCCTTTTAAAACAGATCCAGCTGGATGGAACTGGCTGCACAAGCCATACCTAACCCAGCATTGTTGAGAAGCAAAGAACTGCCGATCAGTAGTTTGGATTGATAAGGAGTACTGAAGCGCAGTGACAGAGGTTTGAAAAGTGACTGGACACACTCAGGAATGCCATAAAAACAACAAAACAGAAACCATAATAAATACGCAAAGGACTTGCAGAGATAAAAGTGAAAAAGAGAAAAATAAATAAAGACTAAATAGAGAAGCTAAAATTACTGAAAAGAAAATTGAAAGCTGTGACATGACAGTACAAGAAAAGGAACCACCAAAGATACCACTGAGTTCATTTTTTCTCCTGGTGTCTACTGCTAGGCATAAGCCCTGTCCACAAGAGCTATGTTTCCCAAGTGATACTTCCTTGGAGAAAACTAAAATTTCATTTGGAAGTGGTTAGCAACTGGAGATTGCTTCTGGATTAGGAATGTGTGGTATTGATTTGAATTTAAGAACTAGTGGCCAGAAATCAGTGATCCCAAGTAGGGAATATTCCAGACAGCAAAGTTAAATACATAAAAATTTTATTCAAGATTATTGCAATAGGAGGGAGAGATTAGAACATGAAGGGACCCTTCCGGTCCAATCAGCACCAGGGTAGCTAGGGCGCAGAGTCGGCTGACACCCGCCAGCTACCCAGGACACCCGGCAAGGGATCTTAAAACTTCTGGTGAGTGGAACACAGAGTCTGCTCCAATCCAATCGCATGGGACCTGAGACTGCATTAGTTAGAGAAGCAGTAAACCGGCCTGAGTAGGGGCACAAGCCCCTTCTGGTCCAACTAGCACTGAGGTAGCTAGGGCACAGAGTCGGCTGACACCCACCAGCTACCCAGGACACCTGCCATGGGATCTTAAGACTTCTGTTGAGTGGAACACAGCGTCTGCTCCAATCTCTAAACAGAGACAACTATAACAACTAACTCCAGAGATTACCAGATGGCGAAAGGTAAACATAATAATCTTACTAACAGACACCAGGATCACTCACCATCATCAGAACCCAGCACTCCCACTTTGCCCATTCCAGGGCACCCCAACACACTGGAAAAGCTAGACCCAGATCTAAAAGCATATCTCATGATGATGGTAGAGGACATCAAGAAGGACTTTAATAACACACTTAAAGAAATACAAAAGAACACTGCTAAACAGGTAGAAGACATTAAAGAGGAAGCACAAAAATCCCTTAAAGAATTGCAGGAAAACCAGACCAAACAGGTGATGGAATTGAATAAAACCATCCAAGACCTAAACAGGGAAGTAGACACAATAAAGAAAACCCAAATTGAGGCAACACTGGAGATAGAAACCCTAGGAAAGAAATCTGGAACCATAGATGCGAGCATCAGCAACAGAATACAAGAGATGGAAGAGAGAATTTCAGGTGCAGAAGACTCCATAGAGAACATCGGCACAACAATCAAAGAAAATACAAAATCCAAAAAGATCCTAACTCAAAACATCCAGGAAATCCAGGACACAATGAGAAGACCAAACCTATGGATAATAGGAGTAGATGAGAATGAAGATTTCCAACCCAAAGGACCGGCAAATATCTTCAACAAAATTATAGAAGAAAACTTCCCAAACCTAAAGAAAGAGATGACCATGAACATACAAGAAGCCTACAGAACTCCAAATAGACTGGACCAGAAAAGAAATTCCTCCTGACACATAAGAATCAGAACAACAAATGCACTAAATAAAGATAGAATACTAAAAGCAGTAAGGGAAAAAGGTCAAGTAACATATAAAGGCAAGCCTATCAGAATTACTCCAGATTTTTCACCAGAGACTATGAAAGCCAGAGGGGCCTGGACAGATGTTATACAGAAACTAAAAGAACACAAATTCCAGCCCAGGCTACTATACCCAGCCAAACTCTCAATTACCATAGATGGAGAAATCAAAGTATTCCACGACAAAAGCAAATTCACACATTATCTTTCCACGAATCCAGCCCTTCAAAGGATAATAACAGAAAAAAAACGAATACAAGGACGGAAACCATGTCCTAGAAAAAGCAAGAAGGTAATCGGTCAACAAGCCTAAAAGAAGACTACCACAAGAACAGAATGCCAACTCTAACAACAAAAATAAAAGGAAGCAACAATTACTTCTCCCTAATATCTCTTAATATCAATGGACTCAACTCCCCAATAAAAAGACATAGACTAACAGAATGGCTACACAAACAGTACCCAACATTTTGCTGCTTACAGGAAACTCATCTCAGAGAAAAAGATAGACACTACCTCAGAATGAAAGGCTGGAAAACAATTTTCCAAGCAAATGGTATGAAGAAACAAGCTGGAGTAGCCATCCTAATATCTAATAAAATCAACTTCCAACCCAAAGTCATCAAAAAAGACAAGGAAGGGCACTTCATACTCATCAAAGGTAAAATCCTCCAAGAGGAGCTATCAATTCTGAATATCTATGCTCCAAATACAAGGGCAGCCACATTCATTAAAGATACTTTAGTAAAGCTCAAAGCACACATTGCACCTCACACAATAATAGTGGGAGACTTCAACACACCACTTTCACCAATGGACAGATCATGGAAGCAGAAACTAAACAAAGACACAGTGAAATTAACAGAGGTATGAAACAAATGGATCTGACAGATATCTACAGAACATTTTATCCTAAAACAAAAGGATATACCTTCTTCTCAGCACCTCGTGGTACCTTCTCCAAAATTGACCACATAATCGGTCACAAAACAAGCCTCAACATATACAAAAATATTGAAATTGTCCCATGCATCCTATCAGATTACCATGGACTAAGGGTGATCTTCAATAACAAAATAAATAATAGAAAGCCAACACACAAGTGGAAACTAAACAACACTCTTCTCAATGATACCTTGGTCAAGGAAGGAGTAAAGAAAGAAATTAAGGACTTTTTGGAGTTTAATGAAAATGAAGCCACAACATATCCAAACTTATGGGACACAATGAAAGCATTTCTAAGAGGAAAACTCATAGCTCTGAGTGCCTCCAAAAAGAAACTAGAGAGAGCACACATTAGCAGCTTGACAACACACCTAAAAGCTCTAGAACAAAAGGAAACAAATTCACCCAAGAGGAGTAGAAGTCAGGAAATAATCAAACTCAAGGGTGAAATCACCCAAGTGGAAACGATAAGAACTATTCAAAGAATCAACCAATGGAGGAGCTGGTTCTTTGAGAAAATCAACAAGATAGATAAACCCTTAGCCAGACTCACTAGAGGGCATAGGGAAAGTATTCTAATTAACAAAATCAGAAATGAAAAGGGAGAAATAACAACAGATCCTGAAGACATCCAAAACACCATCAGATCCCTCAACAAAACTGGAGAACCTGGATGAAATGGACAAGTTTCTAGACATATACCAGGTACCAAAGTTAAATCAATATCAGGTTAATGATCTAAACAGTCCCATATCCCCTAAAGAAATAGAAGCAGTCATTAATAGTCTCCCAACCAAAAAAAGCCCAGGACCAGATGGGTTTAGTGCAGAGTTTTATCAGACCTTCAAAGAAGATCTCATTCCAGTTCTTCACAAACTATTCCACAAAATAGAAACAGAAGGTACTCTACCCAACTCATTCAATGAAGCCACAATTACTCTGATACCTAAACCACAAAAAGACCCAACAAGGATAGAGAACTTCAGACCAATTTCCCTTATGAATATCGATGCAAATTCCTCAATAAAGTTCTTGCTAACCGAATCCAAGAACACATCAAAACAATCTTCCATCCTGACCAAGTAGGTTTCATCCCAGGGATGCAAGGATGGTTCAATATATGGAAATCCATCAATGTAATCCAGTATATAAACAAACTCCAAGACAAAAACCACATGATCATCTCCTTAGATGCTGAGAAAGCCTTTGACAAAATCCAAAACCCCTTCATGATAAAAGTCTTGGAAAGATCAGGAATTCAAGGCCCATACCTAAAGATGATAAAAGCAATCTACAGCAAACCAGTAGCCAACATCAAAGTAAATGGTGAGAAGCTGCAAGAAATCCCACTAAAATTAGGGACTAGACAAGGCTGTCCACTCTCCCCCTACCTATTCAACATTGTACTTGAAGTCATAGCCAGAGCAATTAGACAACAAAAGGAGATCAAGGGGATACAAATTGGAAAAGAAGAAGTCAAATTATCACGCTTCGCAGATGATATGATAGTATACATAAGTGACCCTAAAAATTCCACCAGAGAACTCCTAAGCCTGATAAACAGCTTCAATGAAGTAGCTTCATATAAAATTAACTCAAGCAAGTCAATGGCCTTTCTGTACACAAAGGATAAACAGGCTGAGAAGGAAATTAGGGAAACAACACCCTTCTCAATAGACACAACCAATATAAAATACCTTGGCGTGACTCTAACTAAGGAAGTGAAAGACCTGTATGACAAGAACTTCAAGTCTCTGAAGAAAGAAATTAAAGATGATCTCAGAAAATGGAAAGACCTCCCATGCTCATGGATTGGCAGGATCAACCTTGTAAAAATGGCTATCTTACCAAAAGCAATCTACAGATTCAATGCAATACCCATCAAAATTCCAACTCAATTCTTCAAGGAATTAGAAAGGGCAATCTGCAAATTCATGTGGAACAACAAAAAACCTAGGATAGCAAAAACTCTTCTCAAGGATAAAAGATCCTTTGGTGGAATCACCATGCCTGACCTAAAGCTGTACTACAGAGCAACTGTGATAAAAGCTGCATGGTACTGGTATAACGACAGACAATTAGACCAATGGAACAGAATTGAAGACCCAGAAATGAACCCACACACCTATGGTCACTTGATCTTCTACAAGGGAGCTAAAACCATCCAGTGGAAAAAAGACAGCATTTTCAACAAATGGTGCTGACACAACTGGCTGTTATCATGTAGAAGAATGTGAATTGATCCATTCCTATCTCCTTGTACTAAGGTCAAATCTAAGTGGATTAAGGAACTACACATAAAACCAGAGACACTGAAACTTATAGAAGATAAAGTAGGGAAAATCCTCGAAGATATGGGTACAGGGGAAAAATTCCTGAATAGAACAGCAAAGGCTTGTGCTGTAAGATCGAGAATCAATCAATGGGACCTCATAAAGTTGCAAAGCTTCTGCAAGGCAAAATACACTGTCAATAAGACAAAAAGACCACCAACAGATTGGGAAAGGTTCCTTACCTATCCTAAATCAGATAGGGGACTAATATCCAATATATATAAAGAACTCAAGAAGGTGGACTCCAGAAAATCAAATAACCCCATTAAAAAATGGGGCTCAGAACTGAACACAGAATTCTCACCTGAGGAATACCTAATGGCAGAGAAGCACCTGAAAAAATGTTCAACATCCTTAATCATCAGGGAAATGCAAATCAAAACAACCCTGAGATTCCACCTCACAGCAGTCAGAATGGCTAAGATCAAAAAATCAGGTGACAGCACATGCTGGCGAGGATGTGGAGAAAGAGGAATACTCCTTCATTGTTGGTGGGATTGCAAGCTTGTACAACCACTCTGGAAATCAGTTTGGCGGTTCCTCAGAAAATTGGACATAATACTACCAGAGGATCCAGCAATACCTCTCTTGGGCATATATTCAGAAGATGTTCCAACCGGTAAGAAGGACATGTGCTCCACTATGTTCATTGCAGCCTTATTTATAATAGCCAGAAGCTGGAAAGAACCCAGATGCCCCTCAACAGAGGAATGGATACAGAAAATGTGGTACATTTACACAATGGAGTACTACTCAGCTATTAAAAGGAATGAATTTATGAAATTCCTAGGCAAATGGATGGACCTGGAGGGCATCATCCTTAGTGAAGTAACACAATCAATCATAAAGGAACTCACACAATATGTACTCACTGATAAGTGGATATTAGCCCCAAAACTTAGGATACCCAAGATATAAGATACAATTTGTTAAACACATGAAACTGAAGAAGAACGAAGACCAAAGTGTGGACACTGTGCCCCTTCTTAGAATTGGGAACAAATCACCCATGGAAAGAGTTACAGAGATAATGTTTGGAGCTGTGATGAAAGGATGGGCCATCTAAAGACTGCCATATCCAGGGATTCATCCCATAATCAGCTTCCAAACGCTGATACCATTGCATACACTAGCAAGATTTTGCTGAAAGGACCCAGATATATATAGCTGTCTCTTTCGAGACAATGCAGGGGCCTAGCAAACACAGAAGTGGATGCTCACAGTCAGCTATTGAATGGATCACAGGTCCCCCAATGGAGGAGCTAGAGAAAGTACCCAAGGAGCTAAAGGGAACTGCAACCCTATAGGTGGAACAACATTATGAACTAACCAGAACCCCAGAGCTCTTGACTCTAGCTGTATATGTGTCAAAAGATGGCCTAGTAGGTCATCACTGGAAAGAGAGGCCCATTGGACTTGCAAACTTTATATGCCCCAATACAGGGGAATGCCAGGGCCAAAATGTGGGAGTGGGTGGGTAGGGTGGTGGGGGGGGATGTATTGGGAACTTTTTGGATAGCATTGGAAATGTAAATGAGGAAAATATCTAATAAAAAAATTAATTCAAAAAAAAAAAAAAAGAAGATCATGAAGGGAGAGGGTGTTTAAGAGCTGAAGTGAAGGCTGAAATGGTTCTTGGCCATAGAGCACAAGCGCAAAATGTAAGAGACGTTGGGGGGCATCCTGTAGGGAGAACAGCTAGGTAACAGAGGATGATGGAAGGAAGTCGGCAAATGGAGAGGTGAGTACGAGGGGCTTTTCTGAGTTTGCAAATATTTCCTTTGTGCTCTGCAATCTGTGTTTGCTGATTGGCAACAGGTTTGGAGACTGTCTTCCAGTGTGTGAGATAGGAAGATGGAGGACCTAAGAACAACGACTACATTTTAGGGGAATCGTTCTAAGGTCCTTGAGGGTTGTAAAAGTAGAAAGGAAGCTAAGAGTTTATGCAAATCTCAAAAGGTTTATGCAAATTTCAAAGTAAGAAGATGCAATGTCACTGAAGATTTCTAAATTAAATTATAAGAATAGGGAGCATAGAAGCTTATGGTCAAGAAGTCTCTACAGTTCAGTCAATTTGAGACGTATTCTACGGCCATTTTGGTTAGATTTATTGTTAGGAACTGCAGCCAAAGAGTAAACATGGAGGGACCCATGGCTCCAGATGCATATGTAGCAGAGGATGGCCTTATCTGGCATCAATGGGAAAGGAGGACCTTGGTCCTGTGAAGGCCTGATGCCCCATTGTAGAGGAATGCTAGGGTGGTGAGGCAGGAGTGGGTAGGTGGGTGGGGGAACATCCTCATAGATGCAGGGGGATAATAGAATAGGGGGTTTGCAGAGAGAAAACTGGGAAGGAAAATAATATTTGAAATGTAAATAAATAAAATAATCAATAAAAATTTTAAAAAAGAAAGTACTTGTTATAGAGGATCCAGAAAGCTAAAACCAAAGGTATCATCGAGTTTTAGCTCTGGCTTTTCTATGGCTAACCACAGATCATGAGGATATCACATATAACAGAACTTTTAGAATAAAGATTTAAATCACAATTTTGGTGGCTATTAGATTTATCTTCAGTCTCAAAGAAGATAAGAGGTATAAGAATAGAGGTATATGATGAATCATATGTTATAATAGAAAGGGTCAAACAATTTATTTTCTCTTCAGAATATAAGAAGCATCATTATCCCAAATCTCACACTGATTTATAATGCAATTATGCTAGCATTAGTCACAGTGTGATTTACTCTTTTATAATGTCTTTATATAACAAAAAGTACTTGATTAATTTACAAAGAGTTTCAGAGTTTCATCTATCTGTCTATATATCTCTGTCTCTATGTATGTCTGTCTCTCATTTACATACACACACACACACACACACACACACACAGAGAGAGAGAGAGAGAGAGAGAGAGAGAGAGAGAGATTTTCTCTCAGCTTCTTGAAAGTTTTACAACCTAAACAAATGGCCATTGCAATTTAAATAATTCTATCTTCAAATAATTTTTATGTGCTGCTGCATATTTTTCTAACATGTGTCTATATGTAGATAAATTATTAGAAATTGATTTAGCAATAAATAGTGACCTAAAATCCCATTAAGAGAATTAATCTTACAATTTTAAAAATCTCTCTTACATTTGTCAAGAAATTTATGTTGCTTCTCCATGAGTTAATGATGTGGGAAAATTTAAAGTATGGATGAAGCACAACAGCAGATCATTTCTTATCTAATTAAAATAAGAATTTGGACGTAACCCCTGTATTTTCCTGGCACTCTTCCAGTCTTCTAAAGTTTTAAAGCACTCTCCTTTGTTGCTTACCACAAAGAACTCAAGCTGTAGTGATTCTCGAAGATCCTGATTTGAATTTGACCAGGATAAGAATTTTAGGATCATTTTTGAGGCTGTGAGTGCTCCCCTGTTTTTCTGAAGAAACCATATACGTACTCCTGTGAAGCTTCAAGAAATATGACTGAGAGAGGGTCAATGACAGAACTCCTTTCAATATTCTGAACACACAGGATTGAGTTTATTCTGGTTTTGCAGGTATCCTGCTTCTCACTCTTGGCAGGGCAAAGAAGATATTACGTATGCCAAGATATCTAGTAGAAGATGTGAAGACTAAATCCCAACAGAACCTTTCTATCTAAAAATAAACAGAAAACAACAACAATAACAAAAACAACAAAAACAACACACCATTCAAATCATCATAAGGGTCCTTCATCATGAGTCAATGGAAAGAAGTCCTGGCTATATATCCACAAGTCCATGCTTTGATGTGCAATCTACATTCAAGCAAGACATTCTGTTCTTTTTGTTGTCATTAATAATTAAGTGTGTGAGAGGTCATAGCTGACCTGTTTTCTAACCAGTTTCTAGATTTGCTGTCCTTGTCCACATAAACTGCTATATATACATCATGAAGGTTGCTTTCTTCAATAATCAAAGAACAAGGCACAGAAAAAGCTTGGTAGCTTGGATTCATGTGACATACTTCATAAGACATTGGTTCCCTGTCACTCCCAGGGGTTACCATTGGCTACAGTGGGCTCAGGTAAAGAGACTACCCAATGACACATTTTTCCTTTTCTCATTGTTTATTCTCTCCCCCCCCCCCGACCCCGCTCAGGCTCTGTCACCTACACCTCCCATGATTTCCTAGCCTTTGGAGATGTTAGAGAAGGACACTAAGAAAAGCATAGACCAAATAACAGCTTCTTTTAGTGAGTCCTTAAAATTCTATTTCCATAAGTCATTCTACCATACCAGACAAGTTTTAATTGAGGGTTTTCTTGTATTCAACCAATATAAAAACCCCAAATACTATTATGAGAAAAGAATAAAAATAATGAAGTTACTGCCATGCTAAAAGTGGCACAAAATGCTACCCCCTGCACCAAGACAAACTAGATATGTAATTAGCTCTTCTCCCAGGGCTGTCTGAGATGGCCTCAGGAACTAAAACCATTTTTTTCTTTCAAATTATGTGATTTAAAGCATTACTCAAAGTAAATGATACTGAACTTTTGTTCAAATAACTCCATGTCATAGCTAGATATTTTGGACTATGTTTTAGACACAACAGCAGATCCAATAGCTGCTAGACCAATAGCAACAGAACATCTGTGGAAGTCAAGTCTTTGCCTTTGCCCCATTCCTTTGTATGCATTTAAGTCTACACCATCATCTTACTCACTTATTGCTTTTCTAAATTATAATTTGTTCAACTTGTTCCATGACAATTTCATGCATGTATTTAGTGAATTCTGGTTCCTCTCAACCTGTCCCCGTTTCCCTGTTACTCCTATCAAAGTTTCTTCTTCCCTGAAAGTCTCCTTTTCACATTCATGACATTAAAAAAATGATTCAATGAGTTTAGTGAAGGCCATCTGTGTGAACATGGGTTTGAAACTGCCCATTGTAGCCTGCTGGACCCATAAATGGTACACAACTGGGGATATTGATAGCCCCTACACAGAAGGCAGAATAGTTCACAAGAGAGAGAGTGAGACCCTGTAATCTCCTCTCCGGTTTATGTTTGCCCAATGACAGCCCAAGTCTTGAGCAAGCTCAGTGGAGGCCATCTCAGTTGCTATGACGTCATGATAGCAATGGCAGTGTTGTGCTCAGAACAACATGGTTTCAGTCCTTCTCCCTATCTTATAGCTCTTGTGTTCTATTAGTCTTCTCTTCCGTGGTGGTCCCTGAGGCTTCTTGCCCAGAGACGAGCACTCCACCATGCCTTATTCTCAACTAGAGCAGCCATGAGTCTGCTACTTTCAACTGATACTCTTTGCAAAGAATTTTTTTTTTCTGATTAAGGCCAAGTGGAACATCTTGTCTCTGGATATATTATTTATGAGACAGTTTAGGGTCATGTCAATTTAGCTACACAGCAATAGCAAAATCCCTTCTAGAGTCTAAGATCTCAGATATTTTGTTTGTTTGCTTTTGACTGCCTTTGCTGTACCAGGCATGAATTCTCTGTGTAATGGGTCTCAAAACAAATCAGAGATCAACTGGCTACTCCAGTGTGATCCATGTAACCATCATATCAGTGTGCATATCTTGCTAATAGATTGACACTGCAGTTTGAGGGTTCAGGATCTTTAAGACAGTTGATACCTTTGCTTCCCCAGCAGGCTTCATGGCACCTTTCAGCATTATGAAAACTATCCAGCAGGCAGGAAGATTAATCAATTCTAGCTTGATTTGTCTAAATATTGTAATTTGTGGTTTCTTTAGCAATGGGTCTTATCAAAAAGCATAGCTTTTATGGGAAAATAAGAGAAATTACAAGAGCATGTATTGTTTGGGGCATCTCTGGTACTTTTCTGACCAACAACTCATAAGGAAATACTCCTTATCCTCAATATTGTTTTTGCTTGCTTGTTTAATGACCCTTGAGTTATAAAAATAGCATTATCTATCTACGGAAGCTAGCTTCTCTACCCCCTCACTCACACTGTCTGTCTGTCTGTCTGTCTGTCTGTCTGTCTGTCTGTCTGTCTCTACCATACACTATGTGTGTGTTTGTGAGTGTGTATATGTGTGTGTGTGCCTGTGTGTGTGTGTGTATGTGTGTGTGTGTGTGTGTGTGTGTGTGTGTGTGTGTGTGTGTGAGAGAGAGAGAGAGAGAGAGTATTTCTCTCCAAATAAATTTGAGTGAGTGTATGCCACACATGTAGGGGTACTGCAGAGTCCTGAAGACGTGAAATCTAGAGCAGAAGTTACAGAGTTACAGGTGGCTGTGAACTGGCCAATATAGTGATATTGAGAACTGAACGTGTGCCCTCTGTAAAAGCAACAAGAGCTTTCTTTTAACTAAGGGCCCATCTCTCCAGGCCCTTCTGATTTTTTAAACTTGCATTTTTAATTGACACACGAAGTAGTAGTAGGTTTCACAGAGGATTTTCAACAATATTATGGTTTATTATTCTTTGGTTTATGAGCCATTTTAGAAAAGAGACCATGTTTTCCCTGTCTGTTGCTATAAGCCTGTCTTCCAGATTGCTGGTTAAATAAATGGCATCATGATAAAGTTCAGCACATACACATACAAACACATACTCACATACCCCCTCCCACAATGCACACATACAAACACATACTCACATACCCCCTCCCACAATGCACATATTCAGTTACCCACACAATCACACACTCGCTAGAACATTATTTGTATTCACATACTGTAATTTCACATTTAAATTTTCCTTTGAGAGAAGCACATTTATGTCTTAATGAGAGAATTTAAATGTCATATTTAAATATGGGGATAAGAAATAGGTCAAGGATCTATATAGCAAGTTTTGAGAAATCCATGCATATTCTATAATCTTACTGTGAGAAATAATTCATTATATTTTAAGTTTTATGTCTTTGCTTAGAAAATTGGAGAAAAGAGGCAGCCATTCCTTCCCTGGTTCAGGAAGAAGAAAGGAGGCAGCTGACTTGATTCTTCAGGACAAAGTAAATCTGATGACAGTGCCCTTGACAGTATAGAAACCTGTGATGAGAGAAAGCCTGCTTAGGCATTGACAATTATTTTGGAATCAGAAACATGGTTGTCAAATATATTTTATGACAACAGCAAAAATTATTAACATTAGTAATCACCATCAGAAATCTAGTCAGAATCCTTAAGTCTTGTGCTATATTTAGCTATGACCGGGTAAAAATACTGTTAACATTTATTCACAAATAAGGAGCCACAGATTATATGAATGTGGCCTTTCTGGTGTGGATTTCCTTGTCTGTCTTCATGGAAGTGATTTGGGTTCTGTTGAAGTAGGAAGTCTAGTTGCTCACACATTTAGCTTATGCTTTCTCTCATAGATGGAAGCTGAATGGACAGTGTTCCTTGGAGGTCTGCCTGTGAGAAGAGTGAAATCTCACAAAACTTAATATTCACAGTTAAAGGAACATTGCAAGGATGTGCACTGTAAATAATGCAATAATATTTGCTACTTATATGTGGCCCTCTTTGTTACTAATAACATTATTAGGAATTGGTATAGTCTGCCCAAGGAAATGACCAGAGGCTATGGGTAGCCAAATGTATCTAATGACTAATTTTATGCCAGTTTGACAAAAGCTAAATTCTTCTGAGGGAAGGCAACCTTAACTGAAAAAAAAATCCTTCATAATATCAGGTTGTGGCATGTTTGTTGACTTTTTTTTTTCTAATTAGTGATTGATGGGGGAAAAGTTCAGCCCATTGTGGGAGGTACCACCCCTGGGCTCTAGGATCTGGATTCTATTAGAAAGTGGGCTGAGAAAGCCATAGGAGAAAGCTAGTGAGCAGGACTCCTCCATGGTCTCTGCGCCAGTTTCTGCTTCCATTATCCTGCTTGGTTTTTATTTCCAACTTTGGTTTCATTCAGCAATCTGTTACCCCAGTTATGTGAACCAAATAAGTCCATTCCTAACCAACTTATTTGCTTATGATATTTCAGCACAGTAATAGTAACCCTAACTAAGTTAGGATCCACATTTAGAAGTTGACATAAATACAAATATTTGGTTACACAGTGAAATCTAATTTGCATGGTATAAAGCATAGGATAATGATATCTTGCTCAGCTCAAAATTGACCATCAGTGAATCTGTTTTCATATTTTTTGTTCTTGTTGTTTTTAAAAAAGGTTTTGTAATTCACAAAGAAAATTTTATCATGTTATCTATTCTTTGTTTTTCATCTTGGAATATGAAACTTCAATCATCAAAGAAAAGAAAATTGGAAAATAGTGTCTAATTACTCCCCATTTTTTTAAGAGGTGAGGCAACCCATTTACCTGTATCAAAAAAAAAAAAAAAGGTAGAGAGGAACTAAAAATGAGCAAGTGCTCATAGTATACACAGATCACCTTCCCACCTCCCACACACTCGCTGGGTAGAAAAGAAGATGGACAGGTTTAGGAGGCAGATCCAGATAGAGGCTGTCAAGAATGCACTTTCTGACAACTCAGATCTAATCAGTCTTAACTTTAGCTTCTTTACCAGACGATGATGATATCCATCCCCAGGGATGTGGAGGGATTAAGTAGGATGCAGGAAAGACAACAAGCATGACTCATCCCTTATGGTGAAAAGTCGATAATTACTCCCTTTGTCTTTATCATCCTTATTAAGGAGGAAGTCGTTTTAAGATAGACTTAGTTACATTGTTCATAACTCCTGATGATTCTTTCAAAATAGAGGGTCTCTATATTTAGCTACTATCTAGTATACTCATTGAAGAATTATTCTGCATTGTAGTGGTCCACATAAGGACTGATTAGTTGTCTCCAATCTCCAGAGCCACTCTCTGTATCCCAGCACCTCTGTGCTTGGCAATTAATGAGTATCCATTAAATACTCTCATTAAACAAAGGTATTATTGAAGGGAATGTGGAGGCTGTAACTACACTGGGATACATCCTGAGGAAATTACCTGAGCTTCCTACACAGAGCTTACCAAACTTACCTGTATGTCACAATGACCCTGGGGAACTTTTGAAGACTAGAAGGAACCACAAACACCTTTGAGTAACAAAACTGGCAGAATATCAACTTCAGAGACATGGAGCCAAGGGATTTGTACTCATAACAACATCCTGATAATTCTAATATCTTTCAGGCTTCAAAACTGTCATTCAGTGACTGGCATTATCAGAATGTGATCTTTAAAATGACTAACTGCCCTGAAACCACTGGAGCAAACCCAGGCGTCTTTGTGAGGTATAGATTTCCCAAGAAGAGACCCACCATCTCAAGGATATGCCCCTGGCTGAGCATTGTCTTTTCAATATTTAAAGCACACAAGTGCGAACGAGCGTGTGCGTGCACACACACACACACAAAACAAAACACCCTGTGAACCTGAATAATCAGAAAAGTTCAGAGCTTCTTAAAATTGAGAACTAGAAGTAAGCTATGATTACTACTTCACTGGGTGGGAAATATATTGAGAAGTTTTCTTTAAACTAACCATCACTTCCCATATTTTGCTAGGCTTATATGCTCACCAGATAGCCTTAACCTGCCTCATATCTCCTTGGAGCCAGTTGGCTTGAGGAACTCAATACCCGTGGGGGAATAGCACATACAATGTTCTTTAGAAGGACTTGCCTTTCCACTAATAATGCAGTTGCTAAGGAATTATATCTTTGTATTTCAGTTTTTAACTGGTGTGAAATTGGATGAATCGATAGTAAAATTTCTCAGCCAACTGATATTTTACACTGTTGATTTAGATTTTCCAATAAGCAGCTGCACAAAGAATATCTCTACTGACTGATTCAGGAAGGATTTATGCTTCCTTTTTTTAATATTTGCTACTGGATTCTTTCTGCTGTTCTCATGTATTCTGTTAGAAAGGAATGTGCTGCCTTGGTTTGCAGCAGAAAGTACCCTTCTAGAGTGTCTAAGGTACATTGGAGCAGCAGTTCATGCTGGGCACTGACTGACTACACTAGGAAAGAGATGCTTACTTTTCCCAGTTGTTCTCTGACTCTGATACCTCTGCCTCCCACTCTAACAGGCAAAGACACTTGTGACGACGTAAATCTCCGAGATAACCTGGGACCTTCTTGTACTTTCAACATTCTTAATGATATCACAACTACAAAATCTCAGTGACAATGCCATTTAACCTAATATCTTGTGAAGATATTAAGTGGAGAGCCATTACTCTGCTTATCCTGTAACAGTGCTTTTGTGAATCTGCTATTGGATTTTCTAGTATCTTCTATTGATTTTCTTGCCCATTTCTTTGCCAACGCCCCACTTTCTTCTTTAGGATAGGTGTATAAGTCTTAACATCTGTTAGATATTTTTTCCTCTATTATTCTTACATTTTTCTTTGAATTAATCATTCAAGTGAAGAGGCAGCCAAGGGAATAATAAGAAACATTTTCATGAACTACACATTTTACATAGGGTTAGTTATCTAGAATATACAAAAAACGCAAACAACCATCAAGAAACAAAGAGCCTCATTAATCATAGAATGTAGAGATAGCCAGTGAGTTCTCAAAAGATGAAGTACAAATGCTTGAGAAATATATTTTGGAAATGTCCAACAACCTTGGCCATCAGGAAAATGCAAAGTAAAATTACTTTGAAATTATATCTCACCTCAATCAGAATCGCTAGGATTAAAAAGTTTAAAAAACAAGGCAAAGTAAAACAAATGACTACAAATGCTGGCATGGGTATTGGCAAGTGGAATACTATTTTTCTGTTTATGTGAATGAAAACTTCTTTAGAAACAAGTGTAGTGGTTTTTCAAGAAGATGGAAACATGTCTGCTGCAAGATTCAGCTGTATCTCTCTTGGGCATATTTCCCAAAGACTCTATACATTTCAGCAATGACTCCCCCTTGGTCATTGCTGCACTAGTCACAGTATCCAGGAAGTCCAGATGGCCTATATATTCATCAGTGGATAAATAAATAATAATGAAAATCGAATATATTTATACAATGGAATACTTATTCAGCTATTTAGAAAAAAATGAAGTCATAAAATCCACAGACAAATAAGTGGATCTAGAAACACTTATTCTGAATGAGGTAACCCAGACCTAGGAGGAGAAGTACCACCAACCCTGCTCAGTTTGGGAAAAAAATCCAGAGATATTTTTTATTTACTTTTAAAAATATGTATTTTTCTATATTGTTTGTGTGTGTGAACACAGGTACCTAGTAGATTCTCAGAGCTTGAGTAAAAGGAAGTTGGGAGCTGTCTAACATAGGAGCTGAGAATCACATTCAGGTTCTCTTGAAGAGCAATACATGCTCTTAACTAACTTCTCTGTCCAGCATCATAGTGTTGAGTCTTTGGATATGTGTGTTTTATTTGGAATACTCACAATGGTCAGGAAATTAATAGGGTCTATAGGAGGTGGTGGTTCAGGATGTGGAATGGTACTCAGTAATATGAAAGGGGAAGTAAGAATAATAAAATTGGAAGAGTTAAACATACTGGTAGATAGGAGGACAGAATGGTGGGGTGTAGATATCAGTCATTAAAGACCTAGTGTAAAACTAATGAGAAGAATGAACAAATTTAGGAATGTCCTAAAATATAAACATATACATAGATTAAAAGAACTGAAATGAAATTCACCTATAACAGTATTGCAATGTCTCTACAAGATACCATAGACTACCAAGTCAAAAGACCAATGTCAGAAATTGCTTGCCCCTACTGGGCTTCTTGTCCAGGAAATTACCATATACCACCTCCCCTGCAAATATTCCAGTTATTGTCATTGCTCTTGGTTATTCTTCACTACTTGATAGTATGATCTTATTGATGAAGACATCCCATATTTGAGTCATAGAACATGGAGAAATCAAACAGGTACTGGAATAGAATATTAATCCCTCCTGGCTGGTTTTCACAGTGATAGAAGGTGCTATGCATAGTACTAGAGAAGAAGCCATCTGTCTTATTCAATGGTGAACATGGTAAGCTATAATGAGGACACCTATAAACACAAACACAAATGTATTTAACAATAATAATGAATTAAAAAGTGCCCACCAACTTGAGGAAGATTTACAGGAGGGGCTTGTAGTATAGCTTGAAGGACTGGAAGGAAAAAAAGAGGGAGAAGTGATGTAGCTCTATTTTAATCAACACACTAAAACAATAAATAAATCATTTTGCTAAGGTACTAATAAAAATTGTATAGAATTTTCTATCAACCTCTAGGGGCAGTGTAAGCACTGGAGACTTCTAAGCCACAGACTGGGTATTTTTTTTCTGTGTTTTCATTAACTTTTACTTCTTTACATCAATGTTTCACAGTTTAGCATTCAAGAGCTTACATGTTTTCATAGACTTATCCCAAACAAATTCATTCTTTTGAGCAACTGTAAAAGATTAAACAACAACAACTCTTGATTCTCCAGTGTATACTGCTACTGTATAGAAATAGAAATTGTTTGTGCAGACGTTGTAGGACAGATCTACTCACTTCAGAAGTTATTGTGATCTTCAGACAAAAACTTTTTATTATTAATTAATTAATTTCTTTACACTCCATTTTATGTCCCTTCCCCACCCTCCGAATGTTCCACATCCCATACCTCCTCCTTTCACCCACCTGTATTCACAAGGATGTCCTGGCCCACCACCCCATCTGACCTCTACACTCCCTGGGGCCTCCAGTCCCTTGAGGGTTAGGTGCATCATCTCTGAATGAAGACAGACCCAGAAATCCTCTACTGTATGTGTGTTAGGGGATGCATATCAGCTGGCGTATGCTGCCTGTTTGGTAGTCCAATGTTTGACCCCAAGATTACTCAAACACTGGACTACCAAACAGGATTGCCCTCTCCTAAGATTCTTTCAGCCATCTCTAATTCAACAACAGGGGTCAACTGCATCTGTACATTGGTTGGGTGCAAATAACTGCATCTGATTCTTTCAGCTGCTTGTTGGGTCTTTCAAGGCAGTTGTGATAGGTCCCTTTTTGTGAGCACTCCACAGCATCAGTAATGGTGTCAGGTCTTGGGACCTCCCCTTGAGCTGGACCTCACTTTGGGCCTGGCGCTGGAACTTCTTTTCCTCAGGCTCCTCTCCATTTCCATCCCTGTAATTCTTTCAGACAGGAACAATTATGGGCCAGAGTTGTGACTGTGGGATGGCAACCCCATCCCTCACATGATATCCTGTCTTCCTGCTGGAGGTGGGTTCTATGAGTCCTCTCTCCCCACTCTAGGGCATTTCATCTAAAGTCCCTCCCTTTGAGTCCTGGGAGTTTTTCACCTCCCAGGTCTCTGGTGCATTCTAGGCTGTCCCCCCAACCTCCTATTTCCCTAGGTTTTCTCTTTCCATTCTTTCTGCTGGCCCTCAGGACTTCAGTCTTTTTCCCTTACTCAATACCAGATCAAGACCCCCCCTACTATCCCCCATCCACTTTCCTTCCCAAGTTCCTCCCACCCTCCACCCTTGTCATAGTTTTTTCTCTCTCCCAAGTGGAACGGAGGTGTCGTGTCCTCACTTGGGTACTTCATCTTGTTAACTTTTTTGAGTTCTGTGGACTATATCTTGGGTATTCTATATTTTTTCTTTCTTTCTTCTTTTTGCTTTTTTTTAATCCACTTATTAGTGTATACCTACCATGCATATACTTTGGATTTGAGTTACCTTACTCAGGATGATATTTTCTACTTCCATCCATTTGTCTGCAAAACTCTGGACTTCCTCATTCTTAATAGCTAAGTGGTGTTTCATTGTGTAAATGAACCACATTTACTGTTTCCATTCTTCTGTTGTGGGGCATCTGGGTTGTTTTCAGCTTCTGGCTATCACGAACAAGGCTTCTATGAACATAGTGGAACATGTGCTCCTGTGGCATGGTGGGACATCTTTTGGGTATATTCCCAAGAGTAGTATAGCTGGGTATTCAGGTAGATCTATTTCCAATTTTCTGAGGAGCCTCTGGATTGATTTCCAGAGTGGTTGTACCAGTTTGCAATCCCACCAGCAATGGAGGAGTGTTCCTGTTTCTCTACATCCTCTCCAATATGTGTTTTCACCTAAGGATTTGATCTTAGCCATTCTGATTGGTATAAGATGGAATCTCAGGATCGTTTTGATTTGCATTTCTCTGATCACTAAGGACTTTGAACATTTAGGTGTTCCTCAACCATTCGAGATTCCTCAGTTGTGAATTCTCGGTTTAGTTCTATACCAAATTTTTTTTGATTGGGTCGTTTGGTTTTTTGGTGATTAACTTCTTGAGTTATTTATATATTTTGAATATTAGCCCTCTCTTTGATGTGGGGTTAGTGAAGATTTTTTTCCCAATCTGTAGGTTGCCGATTTGTCTTATTGACGATGTCCTTTGCCTTACAGAAGCTTTCCAGTTTCACAAGGTCTCATTTATCAATTCTTGATCTTAGAGTGTGAGCCATTGGAGTTCTGCTTGGGAAATTCCCCCCATGCCCATGAGTTCAAAGGTCTTTTCCACATTGTCTTCTATCAGATTCAGTGTATCAGGCTTTATGTTGAGGTACTTGATCAATTTGGCCTTAAGCTTTGTGCAAGGTGACAAATACGGGTCTATTTTCATTTTTCTACATATCAACAGCTAGTTAGACCAGCATCATTTGTTGAAGATGCTTTCTTTTTTCCATTGTATATTTTTGGCGTCTTTGTCAAAGATCAAGTGACCTTAAGAGTATGGTTTTATTTCTGAGTCTTCAATTCTATTCCATTTATCAAAGTGTCTGTCTCTGAACCAATACCTTGCAGTTTTTATCACTATTCCTCTGCAGTAAAACTTGAGGTCAGTGATGGTGATTCCCCCAGCTGTTCTTTTATTGTTAAGAACTGTTTTCAATATTCTGGGTTTTTTTGCCTTTCAAGATGAATTGAGAATTGCTCTTTCCATGTCTTTGAAGAATTGTGTTGGGATTTTGATGGGGATTGCATTGAGTCTGTAGATTGCCTTTGGTAAAATGGCCATATATACTATGTTATTTCTGCCAATCCATGAGCCTCGGAGATCTATCCATTTTCTGAGATCTTCTTCAATTTCTTTCTTGAGAGACTTGAAGTTATTGTCATATAGGTCTTTCACTTGTTTGGTTAGAGCTACCGCAAGGTATTTTATATTATTTGTCTATTGTGAAGGTAGTTCTTCCCCTAATTTCATTCTCAGCCTGCTTATCATTTGTATAAAGGAAGGCTATTGATTTATTTGTGTTAATTTTATATCTGACCACTTTCCTGAAGTTGTTTATCAGCTGGAGAAATTCTCTGGTAGAATTTTTGGGGTTGCTTTTGTATACTAACATATCATTGCAGAGTGGTACCTTTATTTCTTCTTTACCAATTTGTATCCTTTGATCTGTTTTTGTTGTCTTATTGTTCTGGCGAACAGTTTGAGTACTATATTGAATATATATGAGTAGAGTGGGCATCCCTTTCTTTTCCCTGATATCAATGGGATTGCTTCAATATGTCTCCATTTAATTTGATATTGGCTGTTGGTTTGCAGTAAGTTGATTTAACTATATTTAGGTATGGGCCTTGAATTCCTGATCTCTCCAATATTTTTAACATGAAGGGGTGTTGTATTTTGTCAAATGCTTTTTTTTTTGCATCTAAGGAGATGATCATGTGATTTTTTTCCTTTAAGTTTGTTTATATAGTGGATTACATTAATGAATTTTTGTATATTAAACCAACCTTACAACCCTGGGATGAAGCCTGATTGATTGTGATGAATTATGGTTTTGATGTGTTCTTGGATTAGTTTTGTGAGAATTTTATTGAGTACTTTTGCATTGATATTCATAAGTGAGATTGGTCTGAAGCTGTCTTTTTTGGTTGTGTCCTTGTGTGGTTTAGGTATCAGGGTAATTGTGGATTCATAGAATGAGCTAGGTAGTGTTCCTTCTCATTCTATTTTATAGAATAGTTTGAAGAAAATTGGTGTCAGATCTTCTTTGAAGTTCTGGTAGAATTTGTCACTAAAGTCATCTGTTCCTGGGCTGTTTTTGGTTGGGAGATTTTTAATGACTTCCTCTATTTCCTTTTGTGATAGGGGCCTGTTTAGATAGTTTATCTGCTCTTGTTTTAACTTTGGTATAAGGCATCTGTCTAGAAAACCATGCATTTCATTTTTCAGTTTTTTTGAGTATAGGCATTTATAGTAGGATCTGATGATTTTTTGAACTTCTCTCTTTTCCTTTCTGATTTTGTTAATTTGAATACTGTCTCTTGGTCTTTTAGTTGATTCTTGTTGATTCTCTCAAAGAACCAGCTTTGGTTTTGCTGATTCTTTGTATTGTTTTCTTTGTTTCTATTTGGTTGATTTCAGCCCTGGGTTTGTCTATTTACTGCCTTCTATTCCTCTTGAGTGAGTTTGCTTCTTTTTTGTTCTAGAGCTCTCAGGTGTGCTGTTAAGTTGTTAGAGCAAGTTGTTAGTGTAACTGGGTTTTTTGCCTTTCTTCTATCTCTTGTACTCTGTTGGTAATACTTACATCTGTAATTCCTGACCTCTTTCCTATGTTTTTCATTTCCAGGTTTGCCACCATTTATGTTTTCTTTATTGTTTCTACTTCCACTTTTAGATTGTGGATTGCTTTATTCAATTCCTTCACCTGTTTACCTGTGTTTTTCTGTATTTCTTTCAGCAAGTTATTGATATCTTCCTTAAAGGACTCTATTACCTTCCTGAGACAGGATTTTAGGACAGATTCATGATTTTCAGGTGTGTTGCTGTATTGAGGCCTTCCTGTGGTGGGAGAACTGGATTCTGATGATTCCCACATACTTTGGTTTCTGTTGCTTATGGTCTTGTGCTTACCTTTTGCCATCTGGATATCCCTGCTGTTTGTTGGTCTGGGTTACTGCCTAGAGTCTGCCATTTTTGTCCCTGGGTTGCTTCAGGTCTCCTGGTAGGCCTGCGGCCCTGGATGTATCAGAATACCCTTGGGGCCTTTCAACTCAGTGCTCTTCACAGGGGCAGAGAAGCTGCTGATCTGTTGTCCTGGCTGCAGTAGATATCCTGGATATCTTCAGACTGTTGGTCTTCAGTGGAGCAGTCAAGCTGTTGTCCAACTGCTCTGAGTGCAGTGGGTCCTCTAGGATGGATCAGAATATGGTGTCTTTATGGGAACAGACCAACTAGGAATCTGCCCCAGCAGTGAGGACCGGGCAGAAAGGGTGGAAGGGACAGAGAGGAGTTATATTTGGGAGGGTGGGGGTTTTGGTGGGTGATGGTTCCTGAGTCCACCAGGCTCCCAGCAGCAGTTTAGGACAGGGGTGCAGAGTGGGTTCTTACCAACTGCTCTGATGGCAGTGGTTCTTCTAGGATGGATCTGGATCTGGTATCTTCACAGGAGCAGACCAACTAGGAGTCTGCCCCAGCAGCAACGACTGGGCAGAAGGAGACAGGAACTTTTGATTTAAAATTTTTAACTTCTTTGCTTCTTTCTCTTAGGTTTTTGAGTTGGGCAATCCAGCTTGTTAAAGCATGATGGTAAAGGCAAAATTCCCTGCCATCATCATTTTAAGGAGCATATCTTTCTTTTTCACAATTTTATATGTTTTTAAAAAATTACATATGACATTTTCATTATGAGTCATAGACAAGTTTTATCACTTATTATGAATTTCGTAAAATCCCATTTTCTGAGTCACACAATATGAGTGGTAATTTGTCTTCCCCAGCCATTAATATGATGAAGGACAGTAAGGGTGAGTTTTCTAACTGTTGTACTCATGTAGAGTTTTTAAGAATTAGCTCTTTCATGGCCTAGTTGGCCATCATTGGGAAAAGAGGCCCCTTGGTCTAGCAAACTTTATATGCCACAGTACAGGGGAAAGCCAGGGCCAAGAAGTAGGAGTGAGTGGGTAGGGGAGTGGGGTGGGGAGAGTGTATAGGGGACTTTTGGGATAACATTTGAAATGTAAATGAAGAAAATGTCTAATAAAAAAAAATTATTCCAAGAAAAAAGAATTAGCTCTTTCATCTAGATTGATGTGTGTATGTTTGTTTGTGTGTGTGGGGGTGTGCGCGGACACGTGTGCACACATATGTAGTTGCTTTCAGTATTCCTGTCTGTTCTCATTTCATAGAGCTACTAGTGATGCTGGGTTACTCTGCTGTAAGCATCCTTTCAGAGTCACTGAAATATGGTTAATGTGAACATTGTCAGATAGTCGTCATGAGAGCACTTAGCAATGAGGAAATAAAATTCATTTTATCTTATTTTTTGGTCTAGACCATCAGATATGACAATTTTCCTAAACAAATCATGACAGTTACAACTGTGGTGTAAAGACTTACTAGACTACATTTAAGTCCTTTATGTAAAAGATAAATTTTTTTCCTGTAACATATACATTTGCTTTCTAGCCTTATATTTCAAATATCCCAAAATAAGTCAATTTAATGTTTCCTTGCAAAAGTCACAGTCCTTCATATTGAAGATAAGTATATAGTTAGTATTAAAATAATTCAGAATAGCAATGTATTTTCAATTCTATAAGAAATTCCATCTCATAGCAAATTATAGGCTGACACACTTTCATATTCTGCCAATTTTCTTATCATCAACTACAATTTAAAATAATTTATGATTATTGCCAGATTTCTTATTATCATTTACAACTACTTATAGTCTTTTCTAAGATAAGACTGTTCCTTAGTAGCACAAAGAATATATACTCTAATTCTATGCCAGAAAAGTTAAAATTCTTTTAGCTTTGTAATCCCCCTTTGCATGAGTGTTTTGGGATTAAAAAAAAAAAAGCCAGATATCAGGGTTTCCAGTCTCTAGCAACACATCTATATGAGAATTATATACCAATTAGTGAAATATTATAATTCTTTTTTTGGACAGGGTCTCATTTAGTGCAAGTTAGCCTCAAAGTCACTCTGTAGTTCACCTTGAATTTCTGACTCTTCTGCCTCCAAATCTTGAGTGTTAGTGTTATAGGCTTGCATGACCAAACCCTGTTCATGCAGTGTTGGGGATGGAAAGTATGCTAGACCAGTCCATGACAAATAGAGCTACACCCCTAACCCTATTGCATGTTAAATATAATCTTTTAGGCATTTTTCCTATCTAGCAATGTAGAAGATAGAAGGTGAGGCCCTCTATCTTTGTGTATCATGGATATTGTATGAGAAAATAATTATAAAATAAAATAAATACAGCATAGTGGCCAGCTGAGACTTATGGTTGGTCATCCCAAGGAAACATTTTAAAAGATGTTGAAAATAGAATATTATATTAACATGGATGCATTCAAAATTATGTAGTAGGATGAAAACAGAGAAACTTTTTAACAGCTGATAAGTTTATAGCTACACAACACTAGTGAGCTTTCTGCTATTGTGGCTAAACCCTAAGATATTCTATTTCAGTAAGAGAAAGGTTTGACTCATGACGAGATTTTGGTCCATAGTTAAGCAGACCCACTATTTTTAAGGAGAAATTTTTATGATGGAGAATACATGGTAGAGCAAACTGTCCACTTCATGTCGCACATGTGCAAGGAAGAATGTGACCAGCTCCTACAATAAGTCTCTGGTGATCTGAAGGCCCCACCACACCCCTATCTTAGGGATGTGACCTTCCAGTAGTATGAAGCTGAGGAGCAGCTGTTAACATATTGGAATTTGTAGGTATTACAAATTCCAGCCACAAGACACACTGTACAGAAATACATCAAAAATCAGGTATTGCCAACTTCCAAATTAATCTGTGGTCCTCCATGTTTCAAAATTGATTTTCTTTCCTTTCTAAAGTATATAAATAATGTAATACATTTTTGTAATTAAATTCTAATAAGCTGTATTATTTAATAGGCTAGTGTGGCATCCATCTCATTTACTAACTCCATACAGAACTATTGAGTCCCTAATACCCGCCAGCTCCTGTTCTCAACTCTGAATGCGAGTAAAGGAGAAAGGAAATGTTTGTTCTGCTTCCACAGAGGGAGACCAGAGACTGCCAGTGAGAAACATGGATGCAAACCATTTCATGTGGCCTTGTGGAGCTGGCTGAAGATGGATCGCTTTCTAGACAGTACATGGTGACCAATCTCGCGTCTGCTGAGGGCTATATCTCCACATTTTTTTTTGGAAAAGATATATGAATGGCACAAAGAGGTGCATTTTGTGAGGCTGGTAAAGAGTCCTCCATGCAAGCAGAACTGGACATAACATTTGTAGGCTCAAAAGTAAAATAAAAATGTAAGGCAGGGTCCTCTCTTCAAAACAAAAAGAGTAAAAGGAAGAGTTGTAGGAAGAAGAGGAAGGGGAGGGGAGGAGGAGGAAGGGGAGGAGGGGAGGAGGAGGGGGAGGAGGAGGAAGGGGAGGAGGGGGAGGAGGAGGAAGGGGAGGAGAGGAGGAGGAGGGGAGGAGGAGGAAGGGGAGGAGGGGAGGAGGAGGGGGAGGAGGAGGAAGGGGAGGAGGGGAGGAGGAGGGGGAGGAGGAGGAAGGGGAGGAGGGGGAGGAGGAGGAAGGGGAGGAGGAGGGGGGAGGAGGGGGAGGACGACGACGACGACGACGACGACTTGTTGCCCCTGAATCGCCTAATGTTTGCCTTTTGTTCTAAGATCTTCATTGGTCATGATTTTTTTCCCAGTTCCAATTAATGTTGTTGTACAATAAGCAAATTAAAACTTCAAGTTGCCAGCATGAATGTGCTCCTCATTTTTATATGCATTATAAGATGCAAAAATAAGAACCTATAAATATGGTAGTATCAAAATTATGCAGTGCTTTATTACATAGTTGTATACAGGAATGTGTGGATATGTATTTCAATCTTCGTAGACATTGCAAACATGGAACACAATTGGTTCGCATGCCTTTAACTCTCCTTGCCACTTGTGCCAGACAACACTATTTTGGTGGCTTTCACCCTCTCTTTTTATCTTCTCCCCTCTTTGGAATTTTTTCTTTTTTGAGGCAGGGTTTCACTACAGAGCCCATTCTGACTTCAAACTTACTCTTTTCTTGCCAAAGTTTTTCAAGGGCTGATACCCCAGGCATGTATCACCACACTCAGCTACTGATGTTTCTTTTGAGAACAAATTGTCTTTTTCCAGTTTTTGAAAAAAGGCCTTGTATTTGGTTGACATGCTATTTCTTGGGGAGTCAGTATCCCTTGTGACTCAGCTCTAGGTGTCACATGCTCACCTTGTACTCACGTTGAATCATACTCAACTCCTGTAGACCATGGGCCCACCAGAGTCCTGTGCTTGTGGATAATTGCAGTGCCTGTGAATGGAACTGACAGATGCCTTTGTGTATGTCTTCTTCATTGTGTGATCTGCCATCAGATGGAGAATTCATTTACAAAACTCCATCAGAAAGATAAAGAAAATGAACCATGTGGAGAGGTCCTAGGCCAGGATAATAGGAAGGTTAAATATGAGCAAGGTACATGTGTGTGAGCATCATGTTGAAACCCCTTATTCCATTCAACAACTAGGGATCCTGGGAAAGATGATAAATGGGCAAAACTGACAGTTGAAGGTTCAAAAGGAAAACAAATCAATTGGCACAATACTTATCAAACAATCACATACTATTATAATAGCAAATAAAAGATGCTTCTAAATGGTAACAAAACCCCACAGGTCTCATAGAGCCGGGGTCTCCCATGTGGCCATTTGGATCTCACCTGTTGAAATTGGTTCAATCAGTGGTTCAAAGACTTTTGTAAAGCCTTTGAGACTTGGTACATTTAAGAGCAAGAAGGGAGACCACTGAAGGTTGGTGACTTGGGAAAGAAATATCGGCATGTTGGTCAGAAGAAAGAGAGAGAGAGAGAGAGAGAGAGAGAGAGAGAGAGAGAGAGAGAGAGAGAGAGAGAGAGAGAGACTAAGAACTAAGCTTTGTATTTTAAGTTTGACGGAAAATTGTTGAAGCTCATCTGTATCATCTATAGCAGTAATAGAATGATCCAAATTATTTTTGTTTTTTTTTTTAACAATCCTGGCATGTGAAATGCTGTGTTGCAGGTTTGCTTTGGCCAAAAGTCAGCCAGCAATTAATTGCTATTGTAACAATATTAAGAAGTGAAGCTTCCTGTCAAATTCCATTGGGGTAACCAAGAGCATCAGCAATAGCCTGTAATGTCTGAAGATCTATAAGATCTCAGTGGTCAATAATTCCAAAGGAAGTAACCCATTCTTGACACTCCAAACGTGAGTCATAGAACTTAGGCAAATCAAGCTAGTATTGAGCTAGCTGCTTCATCAGTAATGGCTGGCTTGCTTCCAGACTGCTGGATATTGGAAGGTGCTACACATGGTATAGGAAGAGAGAAATGATCATGAATCTTGTATGACTATGAAGTTACAGTAAGGACAAATATCTCCAGACATGTCCACTGACACAATAGGACACGATTATCGTGGGAGTAAAATATCAGTTTCCGTTTGGATTTAAGATCCACTTCACAAGATTGAACCCACAGCTGACAAGGTTATCAGGGCTAAGAGCCTGTGTTTAGACAGGACATAGGCCCCCAGGAGAGAACTTATCACTATTATTCTCCTAAATGGACATAGTATTTAACTGACTTCTAATAACTTATTCTCAGATGATGATAAACAGATTCACAACTAGCCAAGGTACAGAAAACTGGAAAAATGTGGATTTCTCAACTGTAATTGAGACATCTATATCAAGGCTCTTCCTCCCAAGGCCCAGAGATCATCGAGGAAACCAGGGAAGAAAGACTGTAAGAGACAGAGTGATGTCTAAAAGGAAACTGCTTTCTAGACATGACAGGGTGGGTAGACAGAGGAACTTGTAGTAGTTGTGACAAGCACAAGACCTGTATAAACTCAAGCCCCTCAATAAAACCCCCAGTATGGTGGTGGGAAATGGTCACCAACTCCTACCCTGATCTGAGGAGCTATTGGTGGATGATAGCTGTCAGGAGAGGGAAAGTCTTTTTTTTTTTAACAATGAGATCTAGATTAGGTTGACTATGCTTTATTAAATGGCCATGCACCCAAGAGTCAGCACAAAATGGACTAGATGGTTTAAAAGAAAATGAAGACACAAATTGGGTGAGTAGGAAGGGGACTGGATCTGAGAGGATTTAGACGAAGGAGTGAATATGATCAAAATGCATAGTATGCAATCCTCAAAGATTCAATACAACAGGAGAGGAAAGAATAATAAAAACCTTAAAATGCAGTGAGGCTTTGTGGGATGATAAAGCATGAAGGTCAAGCTACAAAGTGGTAACTAATGCTGTAACTAAATACCAGTGTCATGATTAGCTTCTATCAAGACAATCTATAAAAACAGAGATTATTTGGGAACTACAGTTTCAGATGGATAGACTCTATAACCACCATGGTGAGGAGTGTGGTAGCAGGCACCAAAGACGGCCCTGGAGTCAAGGCTGAGAGTTGGCATATGGAGACACAACCACAAAATGGAGAGCACCAACTGAGAACAGAATGAGCATTTGAAATCTGAAAACCTGTCTCCAATAACACACCTCCAACAAGTCTGTACCTCCTAATAATTCCCAAATAGTTCTGATCATCAGGGACCAAGCACTCAAATATATGTCTGTAGGGGTCATTCGTATTCAAACACCACAGCTACCATTGGCCCTGCCTTTCTTGTTCCTTTTCTCTTTCTGCAATGGGGTGATGCAACTGGACAGTCCTTGCCAGATGCTGACACTTCAGTGCTGGATATTTCAGCCTCCAGATTGTCAGCCAGTAAGTTTCCCAGCCAGTAGTATCCTGACATTGTGCAGCATAACTAAGAGAGGATGAAGTAATGTCAGAATATGTTGGGCAGAAGTACATTTCAAATAGTAGAGATAGAGAGGTTTGTAGACTTCAGGATACATTCTAGATGTTGAATAGATAGAATTCCTGTTAGGTTGGATGCAGAGTGTGAGGAAAACAGAATTAGAAGGAATAGCAACCCTTTTTTAATTCAATGAATATTGGGGGACACTAATAGGAGGTTAACTGTGGTGGATGGAGAGTTGGGGTCCATGGCTTTGTTTGGTCACGGAGGGTCTGCGTCTGTGTCTAAACGTCAAAGGATTTTTCTGAAATGTCTGTTTGGAGTCAAAGGGACAGCAATTGATGGATAAATACACATAAATACAAGGAAAGAAAGAGAGCACACGTGGAAGAAATGAGAACGTTTTTCAATTCTCTTCTCATGAAAAACAACTGTATCTTCTTCCGTATCTTCTTCTGGGGCTCAGGATCATGGCAGAAACCAAGAACATTCCTTGGCACACTCCAAGAAAGCCAAGTCCTGCCTTTATTTGAGAGCTGGTCATGAAAGTAGCAGGTCATTAAGTACTTGAATTCCTGACATAGGTTTAAAGTTTGGCTTAATCACTTGAATCTCCTATATTCACCCAGTAAACATGCCAGAGATAAGCTCTCAAAGGAGACAGCTATATCAGGCTCCTGTCGCAAGCACTTGTTGGTATCCACAATAATGTCTGCATTTAGTAAATGTATATGGGATGGATCCCCATGTGGGGCAGTCCTGGAATTGTCATTCTTTCAGTCTCTACTCCACACTTGTCTCTGTAACTTCTTCCATGGTGATTTTGTTCCCCCTTCTAAGAAGGATCAAAGTATCTGTACTTTGGTCTTCCTTCTTCTTGAGTTTCATGTGGTTTGTGGATTGTATTTTTGGTATTCTGAGCTTCTAGGCTAATATCTCCTTATCAGTGAGTGCATATCATGTATGTTATTTTGTTATTGGGTTACCTCACTCAGGATGCTATTTTCTAGTTCCATCCATTTGCCTAAGAAAATAACGCTATTAAAAAATGGGGTACAGAGTGCTTATACAAGCTTGCAATCCCACCAACAATGGAGGAGTGTTCCTCTTTCTCCACATCTTCGCCAGCATCTGCTGTCACGTGAAGTTTTGATCTTAGCCATTCTGACTGGTATGAGGTGGAAGTCAGTCTGTAGGTTCCTCAAAAAATTGGACATAATACTACCAGAAGTTCCAGCAATACCTCTCCTGGGCATATAACCAGAAGAAGTTCCAACTGGTAATAAGGACACATGCTCCACTATGTTCATAGCAGCCTTATTTATAATAGCCAGAAGCTGGAAAGAACCCAGATGCCCCTCAACAGAAGATGAATACAGAAAATGTGGTACATTTACACAATGGAGTAGTACTCAGCTATTAAAAACAATGAATTTATGAAATTCTTGGACAAATGGATGTATCTGGAGGATATCATCCTGAGTGAGGTAACCCAATCACAAAAGAAGTCATTAGATATGCACTCACTGATAAGTGGATATCAGTCCAGAAACATAGAACACCCAAGATACAATTTGCAAAACACAAGAAAATCAAGAAGAGGGAAGACCAACATGTGGATACTTCATTCCTCCTTAGAATAGGGAACAAAATTCCCATGAAAGGATTTACAGAGACAAAGTTTGGACCTAAGACAAAAGGATGGACTATCCAGAGACTGCCCCACCTGATGATCCATCCCATAATCAGCCACCAAACATAGACACTATTGCATATGCCAGCAAGATTTTGCTGAAGGGACCCTGTTATAGCTGCCTCTTGTGAGGCTATGCCAGTGCCTGGCAAATACAGGAGTGGGTGCTCACAGTCATCTATAAGATGGAACACAGGTCCCCCAACAGAGAAGTTAGAGAAAGTACCCAAGGAGCTGAAGGGGTCTGGAACCCTATAGGTGGAACAACAATATGAACTAACCAGTCCCCCTAGAGCTCGTGTCTCTAGCTGCATATGTAGCAGAAGATGGCCTAGTTGGCCATCACTGGGAAGAGAGGCCCCTTGGTCTTACAAACTTTATATGCCCCAGTACAGGGGAATGCCAGGGCCAAGAAGTGGGAGTGGGTGGGTAGGGAAGCAGAGTGGGGGGAGGGTATAGGGAACTTTCGGGATATCATTTGAAATTCATATAAAGAAAATATCTAATAAAAAATGTGGTACAGAAGTAAACAAAGAATTCTCAACTGAGAAACACTGAATGGCTGAGAAGCACCTAAAGAAATGTTCAACACCCTTAGTCATCAGGGAAATGCAAATCAAAACAACCCTGAGATTCCATCTCACACCAATCAGAATGGCTAAGATAAAAAAAAACTCAGATGACAGCAGATGCTGGTGGCGATGTGGAGAAAGAGGAACACTCCTCAATTGCTGGTGGGATTGCAAGCAGGCACAACCATTCTGGAAATCAGTTTGGCTGTTCCTCAGAAAATTGGACATAGTACTACCTGAGGACCTACTATACCACTCCTGGGCATATACCCAGAAGATGTTCCAATTTGTAATAAGGACACATGCTCCACTATGTTCATAGCAGCCTTATTTCTAATAGCCAGGAGCTGGAAAGAACCCAGATGTCCCTCCACAGAAGAATGGATACAGAAAATGTGGAAATTTACTTTGCTACCATGAAAAGCGAAGTGAAGGAATAAAGATGGGAGGGGATCCTGCTTGAAAATAGTTGTTCTTGGGTGTCTCTTTCATGCCAGAACTTACCAAACCCCACTTTTTAAATCTGTGGCATCTATGCAAGGTATATGGCTTATTTCCATATTTTAAAGATTAGAGTAAGATCAGACAGTTAATAAATTTTATATTTGGGAATCAAATTGACATAATACAATTTGTGCCCTTTCTCTTCTAAAATATGGGATTTCTACACCAAGCTTTAATATTGGAAGTCTTTCTCTTAACATCCTAAATACCAAGTTGCTTTGTTTCTTACTCTATCATTAGAATGCTGCATTAATAAAAAAAATCAATATCTAACTGTACACAGTTAGAATCTCTAAGCAGGTGGAACTTTGACAGGTGGGTAAGACTATGAAGCCATAGAATGTAAGTAGACCACATGATTGTCATATAGAAAAAACAATTGGCTATTGTAGTTTAATGATGCTATATGTAAATCATTTAGTAAAGTTTGCAATTTGCCTTAGGCAGCCAGTAGGGAGATGTTTAATAGATCTAAGAGTAGGTGAAAGATTCATTTCTATTTTCCAGGCTGGGTGTGTTGGCACATATGTATTTCTACCTCTTGAGAGGCTGAGGTAGAAGGATAATAATTCAAGGCCAGTCCAGGGTGCATAGGAAAACCTAATCTTAAATTAAATTTTCCAAACAAGACACAAAGTTCATATTGCATAGTGCAAATGCATACAGATACACACAACCAATTATAGTTGATTTTGGATTGTAGTGTGCCTTCTATTCAGCATAACTGCATTTTGGAGTAAATGCAATTTGGCCTCATTATCTAGGAACACTAACCAGAGTCTAATCTTATTATATTTGTTTTCAAATACAGTCAAATATCAGAAATTTCAGATGGCACATGCAAAAGGCCTTTTCTTTTCTTTTTTTTTTTTAAACACAAAACATGAAAAGCACCATAAAGGTCTGCTATCAGACCTTTATGTAAGTCATGAGGCTTCAGCAAGGGAAGCAGGGATGGGGTTTCCTTGAGAATCTCTAAGCAGGTGGAACTTTGACAGGTGGGTAAAGGAAGTGTGGGGGAGATTGTTCCTATGGAGCTACTTCTTGAGATACAAAAGAACATATTTATTTTGTGGAGGGAAGAAGTTAAAAATTATCATTTCCCTACATTTAAATATCTCCAAAGATATTTGTGACCTGGATAATTTGTTAGCACTGTCTTAAATCTTTGTAAGTTTGGGTCATATGCTATACAGGTAGTGAACTACTTGGTTAGACAAGTAAGGAGCAGCATCAATATTTTGCAGCATCCTGAAATGTACCCAGGAACAAAGTGGCCAGAAGCAGCAAAATGATAATGCAGCTTTAGCAGCTAATGTAAAAGACACCAATAATTTGTTCAGCACTTAATTGGGAAAATCCACTTTAACAGGAATGATGGTGTTTTACACAGAATGCCAGACAAGGATGGAACATCCTGTCACGGCGCCGGGTCTCCATGCCAAGGGAACTGTAGAGGACTGAAGAGTTTTACAGTTGGAAGAGAAAAATATTCTGTGCTCTTCAGTGAATATATGCTGTGCACAGTACTTATAGCCTTCCATGAACAGAGATATAACTGACACACTCGAGACTGCCACTAAAAATCTTCAAATACACAATTAACCAACAAGTTTACTTCTATAACCTCTGTGCTCCCAGCTGTGATGGGTCCAGTGGGGAACAAGCGTGGCTCATGGATGCTTCCAATCTTCAAGTAGCATCCCCCACAGTCACAAATAAAACATGCTGCAATGGGATGCTGTAGGCTCTTGGATGATGCTGATGTTTGTTAATGTTTCTCCACTGGAGAACAAATGTGACTTAAAGAGCGACGTTGTAGTCAGCGGTACCCAAAGTAGCCATTTTGGAAAGTGCTTTGACAGATGTCTGGAGAACATTTTGTGGATGTGATTGGGCAAACACTTGAGTTCTCTCAGCTTTGCACATGTCAAATGCAGATAACAGCAGCTCTTGTTGTGAGCTTTAGAAAAAGCAGCATGTGAAAATTTAGATTTTATTCTCAAGAAGCAGTCATTGTAGTTATTGATATCATAGGCCTTTTGTAGAAATGTTGTGGATAGCTGGTTGACAAGCAATAAACATTTCCCTCCATTTATTGCGGCAGAACTTATTCCGGAGGAAGATTGTGGCTGTATGCATAATTTAACAGAGAGTGTAGTTCCAGGTCTTGTATTTTTATCCACCTTTACCTTTTTCATAAAACCTCTCCTTATTTTCATACAGTTCAGTCCAACAATCACTGGGCACAGGAATATGTCAGTCAGGGTGGTAAGTATGATACATGAGGGGAATCAGGGAATTAACATGTAGCCTATGTTGGAGGATTTTAGAGAATACTAAGGGATTCTGACAGGAAAAGACATTCAACAAAATGGGCTTAGCAGTGAGTTGGGTGCTGTGGGAACAGACTGACAGGAGTCTGGTCCTTCCAGGAGTCCATGGGCTGCATCTGGTCTTTCTTCTGAGAGGACTGCATGTCTATACTGAACTTCCAAAGACAGAGGCTGAAAGACTAAAACAAGCCAAGAAGGCTTGCACACACTGGGTTCTGAGAGAATTGAAAGTAGTTCTAAGTGTCTAATGTTTGTGTGAGTGATCTGAAAGCAGTCACAAATTTCAATAGGATCTGGGTCATGACAATCTTTGATGAGGCTCACAAGGGCTAGCCTGGATTTGATGATCAATGAGAATTAGTCCTCAGATCTGAAATATTTTTTCTTCAGTCACTGCCTCAGTAGCAAATCGGTCATGTAAATAGCACACGAGGAGAAGAGGTGGCAGCATTTGGTAACACGTGAAGCCACAATCTGTGGCCAGTGAGGAGTCTACAGAAACAAAGAAAAAAGGGCATCTACAAGGGAAGATGTAAACTCTAAGCCACAAGTCAGTAAAGGAATACCCCAAGGATCTTCTATGTCCGTGGAAAGCAGTCTAAGCTGAAGCCTAACTTTGTTCCTTAGGTTTCTGTTCTTTTTAATGAGTTTTTTAAAACATATTTTTAGATTTGTGTGTGTACGTCCGTATGTATAACCACTGAACCATTTCCCCAATCCCAGGTTTTTACTTCTAAAGGATTCAGAGGGATTGAGAAAGTCTGGTATTTCCCTTTATAAAGAGAAAACAATAGATTCCCCTTCATCCCAGGGTAGGCAAAACACTAGTGATTCAGTGTCAGGAAACAACAGAAAGGGATGTTAGAATCTTAGGATGTACACTTCTCCACAGACTGTGCCACGAGACTGCCTTGCTTCCGTTGACTTGTCTTGAAACCCATCTTCCAATTTTCCCCACAGAAGCATCTCTCTGACTCCCCATCCTTCTCTTTCTTGTGTGGGTCAAGCTTCTGTGTCCCAACACAAATTACTTGTCTATAAAAAAACTGAGACAGACTCTCTGAACTGGTCTTTCACATCTGTATATCATATACTTATGTAAGGTGGTGTTCTCAGCACCCAGGCCTGTGAAGGTACACGATTGTAAAATCATTTAAGTAGTGATTAACTGGAAAATGTTGAGGATTTTTTAAAAAACTATTTAGCCAAAACCAAACTATTTATGTAAACATGAATAAGCTTGGCATTCGTTTGGTTTGCTTTGTTCTCCAATCAAAATTATAAGAATAACAAGGAATTGGTTTAAAACTAAAAGCTCTTATGATTTATGATCAGTTAATGTTTAACTCATATATAAATATGCCTGTTTATATCCTTATATGTCTTGAGTTACAAGGGGTCGTAAGTTTAAGAAGCCCTAATCTCAGGCAGATGTTGTTCTCTGATCGCTTTGATTTTGCCAGTGCTGTGCGCCTGCGTACCAGAGGCTTTTTAGGGAGAACTCTGGCCAGGCCAGGTGCAAGGGTTCAGGTGCAAGGTGAGAGAAGTGAGCAGAGCGGGGCAGGGGGATTGCTGCTGTCACTGTCATAGCTGCTTTCACTCCAAGATCAGTCACTCTGCACTAAGTCAGGGGAGGCTGAGCAGGAGGGAGGTTGACTAGCCAGCAAGGGGTGTTGGGGGAAGCCTCTGGGGGCATTTCAGGAGAGCAGATCTCTTCCCTGGTGGCAGTGTTACAGTTCTTATGACAGAAGCTCTCAGACAATGGAGTAATTCTCACACGCATTTATTCCTTCTGGATAGGATCTTTATATACAGTTTTGGTGTGGGTTGGGATCTGACAGTAGGTGCTTCCTATTGGCCTGGTTTTTAGAGGTTGGAAATACCTCATCTACATGTGTGGAAGGGCTTCAGGTGCTGACCCTACAGTGACTGATGGCTACAAACCTCTTTACGGGGGTGGGTGGGAGGAGGGGAAAGGCTGAGGAGGGGTTGTTGTGGCTATGTGACAGGGGCCTGGTTCCAGGAGCAGGGAAAGCTCCTACCATCCCTTGAGGGTCTCCAGGGTTTCCAACTTTAGCTCAGCCTTACCAGTCTTCCTCTCACGGCCCACCGCCCCACACAGTGACTTGTGTATGATGGACTCTGCAGTGTAGTTGAATGACTATGCCACATTTGTCACAACTATACTGGGTGGCTGAAAAACAAACAAACAAAAAGAAAAAGACAATAATATTTTGCTAACCCAAATAATAGGTTTCGACACTTTGGAAAGACTAGGTTAGTGAATGGCTCACATTCTCTAAGGACTGAGACTTAGATGCAGATATGGTATCACACATCAGAACTTGTAAGGTTGATGCAGGAGGGTCACAAACTCAAGCCCAGTCTGGGCTAAAAAGAAAAAGCCCAGTCTCAAAACAAGAAAAGTGCTAGACCCATATGAAAAAGCTTCAGGGATGGTTAGGAGTATGTGTGAAGAAAAGTGAAAGAACAGGAAGACTCTACTTGAAATTTTATTTAACTTGCATAACTAATAGGTTACAGTGTGATAATTTACCATATGTACGTAATGTGTAATGTTCAAATCAGAGCGGTAGCATTTCCATGTCACTAAATATATGAAATATCACTTAGCATATCATAATTGTGCATATTCAAGGACACAATATGATATTTTAATGCAGGTACCCAAGCAGCTCAATGAAATCTGGATACTGCTCCTATTGTCTCTGTCCAGACTTCTCTGATTTGCATCGTGTCATAGAATTTTGTGGAGGTGAGAGGGAAGCTTCAAGAATCACTGTCTCTTTTTACTATATAGGTTCTGAGGATCAAACTCACGTCATTGGGAGTTATGATAGGTGTTTTTCCTACTGAGTAATCTCTCTGGCCTCTCTGCCCAAACTTTGTTGGGCTACAGGAGAGAAAATCTCTCTCTCTAACTCTCTCTCTCGCTCAAAAATTTAATTGATTTGTTTTTATCTTTTTAAAAAAATGGTTATTTTATGTATTTACATTTCAAATATTATCCCACTTCCCAGTTTCCCCTCTCCAATCCCCCTTACCCCTGCTTCTATGAGGATGTTCCCCACCCACCCACCACCACCTCCTTGCCCTGGCATTCCCCTATGCTGGGGCACCAAGCCTTCACAGGACCAAGGGCCTCCCCTCCCATTGATGTCAGATAAGGCCATCCTCTGCTACATATGTGGCTGGAGCCATGGGTCTCTCCATGTGTACCCTTTGGTTGGTGGTTTAGTCCCTAGGAGCTCTGGGGGGTCTGGTTGGTTGATACTGTTGTCCTTCCTATGGGTTTGCAAACCCCTTCCGCTCCTTCAGTCCTTTCTCTAAATCTTCCAATGGGGACCACGTGCTCAGTCCAATGGTTGACTGTGAGCATCTGCATCTGTATTGGTCAAGTTCTGCCAGAGCCTCTTTATGAAACATTTGGCTCTGGTGGAGGAAAGCCTCCATCAAGTATTTGGAGCTTTTACTGTGGAAGTTTTCAGATTAGATTATGCCAAGTGCAAAGTCTGGAAAGAGTTCCCTGCCCCATGCTAGGGCAGCAGGGATACAGCCTGGAAAGGGAATTGTCTCAGGATTCTCATTTCTGGTGTCAGTTGAGACAGCTGGGAGGCTTAGTTGTTCTACTCAGCCATTTTCTCCACAAGCACAAGGTTCTGCTCAGACCTTCTCTTGAGGAAGGGATGAAATTGCTTTCCTATTGACTAGTCAAATATTAACAAGAAGGCTGACTTGCCAGTGGCCCAACTGCACTGCTTTTTAGGACAGAATTTGCCATCAGTCTATTAAATAATGCTTTCAAATGGATTATATGGAAACAACAACAAACCAACCAACCAACCAAACAAACAAACAAACAAAACGCTTCCAATTTGCATGTATGCGTTGCCTCTCTGAGAGTGCTGGGCAGGTGCCTGAAGAAACCAGAGAGTATCAGATCTGTTCTTCTGCGAAACTATCAAGAGCCATCTTAACAACTGAGCCATCTCTTTAGCTTAAGAGTCTGTATGACAAAATGATGGTTAGGACTCTTATCCAATAAGGCCTTAGCACACAAACTTGATTAATCAAGATGTCATTGTTACCAAAGCATTTTTAGACTAGAAATGTAGCATGTTTAAGATTGGGAGTCTTCATGCTCCCTTGGTCTTTTCCGTTGCCTATCTTTGAATAAATATCTGCTAGTACACTTTGCTAGTTTAATCATTTGACAAGCATTGACTGGAAGTGGCCTTCTCCATCCACCTTCATGGTTATTGTGACCATTGAGCTAAGCCATATACCCTCTCAATACTTCAAAAGTCTCAGCTGCTCTCTTTTTCCACACAGACCCTTTCTCCCATTGCCTTCTCCATGTTACATATATAATAATAACAATAACAATAATAACAATACATTTATTATTATTATTATTATGACCTATCATTGCACTCTTCCTCCAAAACCTGTTTCCCATTTTTGTAATCAGTGAATTTGCATGAATTTGTTTGCCACTACATATTTACTACCTATGGTATGCCTGGAATTTAATAATAGCTTACAATGCATATTTTAAACGAATGGATGTTTGATAGTCTCCATGCCCATACTAAGAGATTCAAGATTTGAAGTGCTAATACTTAAGAGAAAGAGTGCATGAACCTGACTCATTACATCAGTCAAGACAGGGAAGTGGCCAAGAAAGAGAGAAGCCGTGTGTGATGCTCTGTGCTTTGTGACAACGTAGTTTTCTTACCTTTGGTCTCTAATGAGACAGCCCATAGCAAACTGAAAATGGCTATATCATCTATAGGAAGAAGACTTGGGGCCACACCTTTGGTAACATTCCCAGAAATCAAAATCCTCATCTAGTCTGACTAACTCTGGAAAGCAACTTGCTGTGAGTCAGACTTGCAGAAAGTCAGATTGCTATCTCAGGTGATGACCATTGGCTAAACTATGACTCCCACCGTGGTCACTCTAGACAACTGAAAGTTCTCTTTTTTCTCCCTAGTTCAAAATCAAGACCATCCAAGAGAAAGCTACAAGTGTACCTGACCCATATACAGGATGTCTCACAATGACCAGCAGCTTACAGTTTCCTAGGCCAACAGCAAGATCTACTTGAGGCTTCTCTGTGTCTTCCTACAGCACTGACTGCCTTTCTGTCTCATTCAAGACAAACCCTCTGCTATCACAAGCTCTGAGCACAGGCTTTGTCTCACATATCGCTGGACTTATGTCTGCACTCTGGTATGCAGACCATTTAGAACAAGACGTAGCATACAGTAGGTACCCACAGAACAGTGACTGAAAGAATGAATGCATGGAGAACTACTACCAAGGATCATTTTAGTTAATGTGATGGCATTTTAAAATTCTGCTTTAAAGGGAAATTATAAATGCCTGCTCCTGCATACTTCTTTATAAGGTTATTCAAGGCCAACTCTTTTCTATCTTTTAGAAAGGCAAGAACTGGTAAAAGAAGATGCAGGGATTTTGATGTAACTTGAGAAAGGGAGGTAAAAGAAAACATGTGTGCATGTCCTCCTTCGTATTCTGCACATGGATTTCTTGTTAGTGTCTTGAACTTGAAAGATCCTATGCAGTGTTTATGGTTGCAAAGTGACTCTCTATGCCTTATCTCACCTCTGAGGAGTCTTCACAGCCCACCTGTGGTCTCCATCAGCTCTCCAGAAGGGAGAAATTATAACCCCAATTCTAGTTAGTAATGAAGTGTGGTTAGTGCTGTTATCTTACTACCAACCACAAAAGGATGTAGGAAGGCTGTTTGTGGCCACAGAACATGGCTGGTAAGAGATTCAAGGACTTGGCTGAATTGGGGTTTGTTCCCTTTTGGTTTGGCTTCGCACATATACCTACTATTCTTAGTGAGAGTTGTGCATGGCTTTAAGACTCTATGAGGAGAAGGTGTTGAAAGGAGGTTGTGATCTGGTAACTAACCTGCCAGTGGATCACAATCGTCATTTCCAAGGCAGTTTGAATAGAACTCCTGTTATAGGGTTCATGGAATCCAGTTCTTTGGAGAGAGTACAGCATGATGATATTTTAGGATCTTAAAGTCTAAGCATCTGCTCATAAACTCATACACACATTGTGAAGTTAAAGAGAATAAGGGGCATGACCTCAATTTAGTTCATCTTAACTGCCATGTAACTGATTTGGATTAAATGTAGGAAGAAAATTTTCTGATTTTAAAGAAGAAAGATTTACCTTTTATTTTCAGCAACGATGGTCTCCGGATTTATTGGAGGTCTAGCCTGCTCTATGCTGCAGTACAGACAGCATTTTGGTAACATATCCTGACCAGAAAGCAAAGATGTTTGGGCTTTCATGTAATGCACAAAGTGATATCCACTGTGTGTGTGTGTGTGTATTTGTGTGTATGTGTGTGTATATATGCATGTGTGCACATGTGTGTGTGAGAGAGGGAGAGAAAGCAAAAGAGAGAGAGAGACAGACAGAGAGACAGACAGAGAGACAGAAAGACAGAGACAGAAAGGGGTTGGAAGCATGTACACCATTTTTTTTCCTGAAAATTCATTTAGAGGTAGTTATTACAATTTTAAAAAAGGATGAGTTTCAGATTTGAGAAAAAAAAACATACCAATTCTATCCTTTTTATGAAATTCAATAAATGCATACTGAGGCATTTTTTTGCCTCAGTATTGAGGCAAACTGCTACTGTCAAGGGAGAAAGAAGAACTTCCCAAGTGACTTGAACATCATTTGCATTGAATTTGGGGATGACCAGAAAGATGGTTTTTTTCCATAGATGGTGATTATCATCTATGTACCAGGACTTCAGACACCTTCTTTATGGTGCTTTCTGGAGACACGGTTAAAAGGAAGACTATTAACTCATTACAATTGAGCCTTAGCTATTGAATGGCAGTCCTGAACTTTTGGACTCTTCAGAATCAAAGCAGTAAACAAACAACAGCTTTCTCAGTCTAAAACTTCAGTAGGTTTTCTGTGGTGATAAGAGAGCCGAGGAGTCATTTCTCATCACGCGTGGTCAGCATCAAACACGGGTAGCAGTGATACCACGTTTACAGTATTGTATGCATCTCCTTGGGACAATTGCATACTGAGCATTCCCATTGAAAGGGATATTGCTGTTCTATCTGCTTTATTTTTATTTGAGTATTGATTCTACTTATCTCTGAGAACTTGTCATCAAAAGAAATCAGTTGAAAGCAAGCCGCTTGTACTGCCGCTGGTGAGCAAGATGCCACCATTTCTGTGTTCTGAGTTGTTTGTTCCTCCAGCCTACCACAGTGCTGGGCATAAAGTGAGATGGTGCTTTGAAGTTCTCGTATAGCACCTGGTCCTAACATAGCCTTAGCAAACACGAAATAAGTACTAGAAAACCTAGACAGAGATTGTATCAGGAAAATCAGGTCTTATGTAGAACATCGGATGGACTGCCATGTTCTCTTATTTCATAACTGCATTTTCTGAGGCCACATAGGAGTCTCAAGGTGGAGTCCATAATGTCTGATATTCTTGGATTCAAATTCATAGTCAGTTCTACCAAATGATTAGACAATAAATAAACTTTTAATGGAAAACTAAGTTATGTTTTCTAAAACATTTATTTAAATTTATTGTCACAGCATAGATCAACAGGGTTACTTATACGGAACTTGCAAATTGGATAAAAATCTTAAAAGTAAGGGGTGGCATCAGTTATATAATTGAAGAGAATATATAATATTTTGTGTTAGCATTGATATTTATTATATATTTCTGCAAATGTCAAAGCCATAGATATGACTTCCTATGAGTCAGCTAGGTCTTACATCAGTTATATTGCATGTTTAGCGGTGAATTAAAGAGTAAATACATATTTCCATACTCCATATGTCAATAAGAAGCTACGAGTTGTTTGAGCTAGATAAACCATCAAGTACGGGACTTGGGTGGTAACACCTAGGCTCCGTGACGCAAGTGTTTGTGCTCTGGAGTAAAGATCGAAGGCACCTAGATCAGATGAAAGATTACTAGAGTGTTCAAAGATGTATGCAGCCCGGAGTGAATATTTTAAGCCTTTGTTCATCTCTTCTATATTAATAGACAGTATCTCCTAAGCTAAAGCCTGGCAAAGAAAAAACACACTTCACCAGCCAAGCAAGTGCCATATAGCATGTGTGTGAAATCATATTATAGCTGAGCAGTGAAGGATTGTCACCAAGGGTTATTGTCACCCACATATAACCCTTGTTGCTGGCAGAGTGCATACCAGATGGTTCACAGGTTGCTCCCAAGGAAGTATTGCTTGTGACAGAAGTTTGTAACTTTGCTCAAGAATGGGGACCCAGGTTAGGGATTGAGACCCATGTTAAGTCCAGTGGTTACAAAGAAATATCAGTATGTATGGAGGATTAAAGACCTGGTCTTTGCTAGAAGGGGGGGGAAGAGAAGGTAAGGAAAATGTGTGCCAGCATGAGAAGGACAGTGACCTGCCACACACTGAATCCCTATAGTAAACTCAGAGCTCCTGGGTAATAGGAGCCGTGTGTGTGTGTGTGTGTGTGTGTGTGTGTGTGTGTGTGCGCGCGCGCGCGCGCGCGCGTGCGCCTGTGAATCCATGCGTGGATAAAGCAGCTGGAGTAGTGAGTTTGGAAATGGAAATGGATTTGGGTTTTAGAAAGCTGACTCAGTGTTGACACGCTGAGTTTGAGGGAGTTTGAGCTCTTCCTGATGTTGTGTGGTGGCTGCCTTCTCTCCTCCTAAGGTGTCCCCTGTCACTGGTTCCATATTCCTCACCCACCCTTATTAATTGTGTTAATCCCGGCTATACCTCCACAAATGTTCCTCTCATTTATTTCCTTACAGTTTAAACCCTGTGGAGGGTAACATCTGTTTCCTGCTGAGGCCATGACTGGCTCATTATTATCTCTTTATTCGTTATTGTTTCACAATGGTGCCTTTTAGTGTTTTCGTTGACTTTGTATCTGTACTTGTGGTTTAGACTGGGAAGGGACCCTTGATGTGTTCCCTTATACTGTCATCTTTCCAAATGTAAACAGATTTATATTTTCAGTGATTTTTCTAGAACACATGGCTATTTCTTAGAAAACTTCCCAATCTAGCTACTTATTCATGGAGCAGAAATAAACTGTACTTTTTCATGCATAAACGCATGGAAATAGCCTGATTGCTTACACTTCATGCCTTTTAATTAATTAGTTATGTGTATGTAAGTTTATGTATGTGTGAATATATGTTTGTGAGTGTATGTGGTTTTGGTTTTGTGTATATGTGTGAGTGTGTGTGTTTCTGTGTATGTGTGGGTTCCTGTGTGTGAGTGTATGTGTGCATGAATGACTGTGTAAGTGTATATGTGTGTGAATATATATGTGTGAGTATATGTGTGTAAGTGTGTATATGTGTGTAAGGGTATGTGTGTGTGTATGAATGTACATGTGAGAGTGTGTGAGTGTATGTGAGTGCATGTGTGAGTATGTGTTTCTGTGTATATGTGTATTTCTGTGTATACGCATATGTGTGTGTTTATATGTGTGTATTTCTGTGTGCTTATGTGTTCCTGTGTGTGTATGTGTGTTCCTGTGTGTGTGTATGGAGGTGGAAGTAGAAGGACGATTCTTTGGAGTCAGTCCTCCCTTGCTTCCTTGTTGGGGTGGAAGGATGTGACTCGCAATGTTAGGACTGCACACAAGCTCTTCTCCTTATTGAATCACCATATCATGTCTCAGTGAACTCTTTACTATTGAACTCTTGACTGCTTCCCAAACAACCCCATACAACTCTAATACAAACTTTGTTTGGAAAGATAGTCCATGGAGATGTTCTGAGCTAATGCATAGAAAAAGAGATGGCTGGTGTTTGTGTTCATAGCTTCGGGCATTTGGATGGCTCCCAGATGCAAAGCAAATATTTTGGCTTTAGTGTATGTAATGAAAAGAAATATATCTTAACTTTCTGGGAGTCGTTTTGATTGACAACCACTGTGCCTTTTAGAGAACCAGAAAAAGTAATCCTTAAGGCACCAGAAATAGGCTCAAGAATTATTCCTATATCTGACCATTTGCTTATCAAAATAGAAGACAGTCAATGTGGTCACGTGCAGACAAAATTATTCTAACACAATCTGAAGAGGTTATTTAGCTTGTCCCTCCATGTGTCCTTTGCAGACCCATGTCTGCCTTTACCAAATATGTCGTGTCACGTGGTAAAGTTTTACTGAGGAGCACTAGATCCAAACCTCACATTTACAAATGTTTTTTAATAGAAGAAAAATTACCCTCTCCCATGGGTGAAGTTAATATGGGGTATTGGTTCTCCAATGTAGCATGATCAGTCTTGAAACCGTACACACAAACAACAAAAATGGATCCAGAGGTTTGAATTTGTGTACACACAAGCAACAAGTATAATAAAAGAAAAAGAAGCTAACAATTTAAGTGTGGGGAGAACTTGGGGAGTAGGCAGAAGAAAGTGATGTAATTTTTGGTGAAAAAATATATGTGTGTGTGTGTGTGTGTGTGTGTGTGTGATCCCCTGGGTAATGACGGTCTTGAGCTCTTCCTTATCCTGTACTACATAACAACGACGAACAAGTAACGTAACCTGCATTTTCGCTTCAATTCATCTTTTACTTTCCAGCAGAGTCTCTCATTTACCACAGGCCTCATACATGCTATACAGTCCAGGATGACCATGGACTTCTGGTCCTCCTGCCTCTATTTCACAAAGGCAAAGCTATACTATGCATCAATATACCTGGTTTCATTGAGCCAGCAATTCAACAAGGTCCTTGTGAATGCTAGGCCGACACTCTTACGTGTGGCCTGAGCTGTGCTACTAATGCTAATTTCTTTTCTCCCTCCCACCCTTTTGTTCTCCTCCCCCTCCTCTCCTCCTCTCCATCTTTACCCTTACCTCCTTCTTCCCTCACTCTGTGTTTTTAGATAGGGCTCATTATATTACCATTATTGAATCAGTATGTTCTGTGCCCACAATACATAGCCAGTTGAAAAGAGAAATATGACAGAAATAATTATTACTATTTTTTGCTATTATTAGTATTATTTGAGTGATACCATTGAAACAATAAGAATAAGGGTGTTAAGGGATATTATTCAGAAACATTCATGGACTACATGACTCCAGATGTACTTAGGAAACAACATAATGCATTTTGCTCTAGTATATGTAAATTTGATTTTAAGAATTTACTATGTCAGTTTAAAACAGAGTTTGTCCAGATGAAACCACACAAGTTTGTGAATTGTAGGTCCCAAAATACCTAAAGGCTAGCTTGTGGTAGAATGACAAGGGGAAAAGGGAAAGGAATTTTATACAGATAATGTGCATTGTTATATCTATTTTCTTAGTGTTTTGGATAACAGAAATATAATATTTATCTACCTCATAAAGACACTTGACAAAATAAATTAGTTTCTTCCTGTAAATGTATATTGAAAATACAAACTCTTAGGATGATTTAATTAAATAAATTAAAAAAAAACTCAACCTCATTTTCTAGAAACAGAAAGAGAAAGGTTTCCCTGATTCCTCTGACAGTGATTTGAAGGTTTTCATGAATTTTGAAAGCCTATGAATAAAGAAAAGTATTCAATACCAGCAGTGAGTGGGGAGTGGATGATGAAGGCTGACATATGGATGGATGTCAGCAAGTATCAAGAACATTCAGGCAGTGATAAGGGGCGGCGCTGTGTGGGAGGAGCGGGTTCAGCTGTCAGGATGCCAGAGCTGAGCATCGAAAGAGGCAAGCCCCGCTCTGTACACCTGCGTACACTTCTCATATATTAACCTTGATAAAAAATTCCCATCAGAATTTTAATTTAGAAATACTTTTTAATCTTCTAAATTGAGTTTTCTCCTTCAGGTGGATTTCAATACTGCTCAGGATAAGTACACAGGGACAAACAACAACAAAGATTAACAACCCCAACTGCTGTACACACTGACATCCTGTGCCCAAGCCCTAGTCACTTCACAGACTATACTAGCAGCCTGGAAGGAGGGTGTTATCCATGCGTGAGAATGGAGACTTGTGGAAGCTAACCGGTCTGGTGTTGTCACAGAGGAAGGAGGCAGAGCTAGGATTCTAGTCTGGATGTGCTTCCTTTAAGCCTAAATTTTTATCACTCTACCGTTCATATGTTGTAGAGTGATAGATTAATTAGAACTATGATGGTTCTAATTAATTTCATCGCCCTGTTTATCCTGTTAGAATCTTGTCTGGTACATTGCAAGCATAACTGTGGGTGGGGAGAATAGGTGAAGAATGAAATGACTCAGGACCACCTTTCCAAGTACTGGGTCAAAACCTCCAAGGTCTGACCTCATGATTTATTCTTACGCATTGGAGCATAGTAAACCTTTGGGAAGATGTTTCCAGATGACAAGTATTGCAGCTAAGCTTTAGGTACAGCTACATGGACACTCCCCAGCAAAGTAGAAAAGCACAGCAAGAATGGGCTCTGTTGGCAACAGAGCTCAGGGTTAGGGCCTGGAGGAAGTATCAGTGATTAGCATAGGACAGATTTGATTGGTTGAGGATGCGGAGCTCATGGGGCCTTTTCCCTTATGGATGGGGAGACGCTACTGGGGGATTCCTATGGAAGCTGGCTCTTAATAGAATAGCAAAGGGCTACCAGGTCGTCACCTTTCTCTCGGGCATTCCACTTGACAGGATGCTGTTCATTTCCTTCCATTCAGGAGACTAGGCTCACATGATTGACAATCCTGCTGTCTCCAGTGCTTACTCTATACTGTCGTCCCACCAAGCAAGCCACATTGCAAAGGAAGTAGTTTATAAACTGCATAATGGTAACCTAAAGTGATTAAAAAGAATTCTCTCATATATTGCCAGGCTGTGGTGGCACAAGCCTTTAATCCCCGGACTCGGGAGACAGAAGCAAGTAGATCTCGGGGTTCAAGGTCAGTCTGGTCTACAGAGTGAGTTTTAGGGTAGCTAGAATTATCCAGAGAAACCTTGTCCTGAAAAATAACAAAGAAGACAAAAAACAAACAAACAAACAAAAACAAAAAAAAACAAAACCCAAAAACAATACTGACAACAAATTTTCTTTTATTGTGAAAAGTCAAAGTTCCTTTGACAGTACATTGTACAAACATTTTTACAAACTCTTTATTTTTAATGTTTTCCAAAGTGTGCTTACTTGTAAGAAAATTGATATTGAAATCCTTGCTCCATTAATTAGAAGCTAAACAAGATGCTAACATGGCATCTCCAGGCTAAATTAATGACTTTTCTTTCTATTCTTTTCTGTCTTCTTTCCCTTGTATGCTCAAAAACTCTCACTTTTACTTTCTGGTTTAGACATTTGCTTTCTAAAATACTCAGAACTAGGACTTCGTTTGGGAAAGGGAGACTTGTGGAGGCAAGGTACTTAGTTCAGAGCCTTGACTATGTCAACTATGTACATTAGGCATAACTGTGGCGAGCAAGAGGGTTTCATAAATATTTGTGGTAGATGTGACATTAGCCTCAGAAATCATTCCTAGTTGCTCAATCAGCTAAAGCACAGAAAGAATCAAGACCTAACTGCATTTTACTCGGGTAGCTGCAAAAGCCTTTCATTGAGACTATTAGTTCATCCTTAACTGAAGTTTTAGGTCCTAGAGAGAATAATTTTGGCTCATACATTTTAATTTTATTCATTAATATTGAACATTAACATTATGCCAACAACTAGGCTGTATAATAACTCACCTTAGAAAGAACTATTCATAAAAATCTTCAAATAATTGTTTTATATAAATTTTCTTCTCAAATCTCAGAGAATATGTTTCTTACCGTTGGATATTTATTTTTTACTAAAAAAAATAATAAGTCCTCTAAAGGAAGTTTAAGAAGTTTCTGACTTTTATTTTATTATTGAGATATTGTATGAAACGGCCTCAGTGTTTATGTAAAATAAATCATACAATGATCCTTCAATAGCATGACAGGCTGCCCTTCAAATAGTTTTGACAGCATGAATCACATGGATAAGATGGGTTTCTGTTGTTCTGGTAACAATAAGCTTGGACCAGTTAGTGAAGAAGGTTGGATTACACTATAAACAACTCATATGGACTTGTCTGCATCCACAGAGAGGCTGAGCTACTTGCTGGGCACACTCATTTGCCAAGAGAAAATGACATGTTTTCATGAGCATTTTCCCTCCAGATTATATATATTTTATATAAAGAACCAACGGGTATACACAAGAACATTAATCTTAACGCTGAAGTCTGGTTAGTGGTTGCCCAGTCAGGTAAGGAAAAGGTGAAGAGAAATGGTGGTATGAGGTAATTTAGGGGACAAGGGTCATGTTTTGGGGTCTTATGATGGTGATAGTTTAAGGGCATGGGTCTCAAATGATATCTTTAAGTGTACGTAGAATATTTACGCGCAAATTATTTCAATAACGTAGTAAATCAAACATGAAACAAGCAAGCAGACTCACTCTTAACTAAAGTAATAGAAAAGACAGACGTTAAATATTCTTTATTTTTAGCCCCAAGGCAGAAAAATGTCTTAAGCACATTTTATAGACTAAGGATTATGGCTTGACTCAGAGAACTCATGCTTTGAGCAACCCATCTCCAGTTGGTGGTGCTTTAAAAGATGGACGCTGGCTGGTAGTGATGGGTTACTAGGAGTAAGGCATCTGAAGGTGATACTTACCTCAAAATAAGGTCACGTTCTCCTTTCTGTTCTGGTACATGTGAAACCAGTGTATCATGTTCCCACCAACAAGTCTTCTATGTCATGGTGAACTAAAATTTCATTATGAACTGATAGCCTGAATAAAACTCTCCTCTCTTATTTATCTCATGTCCCTGAACTAGTGAAGCAAAAGAAACAAACACACAGGGGTTTGGAATTCTAGTGGCCAGCAGCATTAGCCAGCTTGAAAGCACAGTATTGTAACAGCTTTTCCTTTGTCCTTGATACCTTTGTTTCTACCTTCTGCGTCTGTAGAACTAACTGGGGAGTTACTACTAATACATGAGCCTTTGTATGAAGGGTGTGCTCACTGCTGGGCACCCAGGATCTAAAGCCAATCTCTCTTCAAAGCTTCTCTATACTCTAAATATAACTTGGACTATAAATGGCAAAGGTCTGTTGAAGATCTTTTGGTACAGAAGATATTTTTGACGATGCCTTCAGGAAAGGAATATTTGTCTTCTGCAGATTTCTGCATGCATTCAATTGAATTATTCATCTGAAACTTTTTATGTCCTTGACTTTATTTTGTGTAAATCTATCATGATGTTACAAGAAATATTTTCAGCCCATCTGAGTGAAAGTACTCACTGGAGGTCCTGTGTTGAATAAGAATTTGCAAACTTGCAACCTACTTTAGTGGCAAGTGAAATGGAGATGTGTTTTGTGTGATTCATTTAGAATATTAGCTTGCACTTTTATTTCCCCAAGGCCAAAACAAATGGGTACTGTGTATCTTTTCATCCAAATAGGAAAATGTTCCTTCGTAAAGCTTTGGTTTGGTTTGATATTAAGGCATCGTTTTAAAGCAATAAAGGATGCTTTCCAAGTCGTTTGAAAACCAACCTTAGATCTAGAAAATAGAGTCAGAAGTGTGCTGTAACCCATTCCCACCAGTTCTCAAGAGCCAAATATGCACCTCTCTTTAGAACTTTGTATTTAATAACATCAAATTGAATATGGCGGTGGTGGAAATATTTGCACCATGGGAACGGGCAAATATTGCAAGTCATGGCTTTCTTCCTGCTGGATTTCCCAGGGAAATGCTGCATGGCTGTAACCAGTCTCAGCTTATTTTCTCCAAATGGCTAATCCCTGTGATGCTTATAGATAGTAAACATAATTTAGTAATAGGAGAAAATGGAGACTGCCTTTATAATTTTCTCACCTTGCAAATGAGGGAATGAGTACCTGGAGAGGTTAAATGGTTTTCTTAAGAGCACACAATTATTTGAAGGGCTTAGGTAACAATCTCCCCACTTGAGCCTTACCATAACGAGCTGGTGTGAAAGCAATTTTCTATTACTGGTAAGTCAGCACTGACATGGAACTCAGTGTGATCGTGAGATCCTGTTTTACACTGGTCCATTCTGAAGTTGATGATATGCATCACTACACGGATTGGTGTGTAGGCTGCTTTATTTTAACAAATCTTTTGTCATTCTGTTTTCAACCTTGGTGTTATTATAAATCTCCCATATTTGTCTGAGTTCTTCAGAGCAATAGAACTTGTAGGAGCCATACTTAATTTATAGAAAAGATGTATTGTACAAGGTTGGTGCATATAAATGGGAGTATTCAGAAGTTCTACTATTCCCTCTATGCTAGTCAGAGTCACAGGGAAGGCTGATGGTCTCATTCCAACACAAACTATAGTTCCAAGAATTAAGTAGGACACAGTCTAAACCCTGGTTGAAATCTGAACCTTAAGAACTGAGATCTCTGATAAACAAGAATGAAAGAGGTAGGTGCATGTCCCAGAATGGGGAGAGACTGTCTCTTCTTTAACATTTGTCATTTTGTAGGACCTTTGATAGATTCACTGATGCCTATTCACATGGTAAGGTAGATCTTTATTCAGTCTAATGTCTTCTGGAAATGTTACAGACATATTTAGAAATAGTGTTTCCTTTCTATTTGGGCATCCTCTCATCTAGACAAGTTGACCTAAGATTAACCACCATGTTGTTCAAAATTCTCTACAGAACATTTATATCTCCCGTCAGCAGCTGACTTTTGGCAAAAAAAGATATACAACTAAAGATGGTAGGCATCTGTTGTATGTAAAGATAAAATGGCCTGTACGTCTCCGTAACCAGTCTGTGAAATAAACACTTGGAGATCTATCTTGAAGTGGCCAGCTTTCCCTTTGACTACTGAGACTTCCATTTTGTGTTTTATGAGTGAGATGTGTGACTGTAGCTTTCCAACGTTCATTCAAAGGCTTCTGTCTGAACACAAAAATAAGTAAAACACATATTTCAGCTTGGCACAAAGTTTTCATCAGTTGGGCTGATGGGAAAGCAGGTGGTTACAGTGAAGCAAGACAAGACTGTGATTGTGGCAGGCCTGACTCACTGTGAAATACCAGTGAGCAATGTCTAAAGGCAGGGAAGAACGGGAAGGGTGGAATTATATCACATTTCAACACAAAAGACTGCTGAGCAGTCTTTCCTATTCAAAAGAGGAAACATGATTTGTCTGGGTTCATAAACAAATTTACTCAACATTTTTTTTGCCATGTAGATTCTTTTCTATACTGATGCATGTATATGTCAGGAGCTCAGCCAAGGCCCCAACACTCAGGTCTGACAAACACCTTAATCTCTCACCAACAAGTCAGAAAGAACTGGAGGTCTTACTATTGCACTCGTGCTACTGAAGAACTTTTCACAAGCATACAGAAAGGCAGCTGGGGATTTCAGAAAGAAAATAGGTATGCTGAGTGAGACATGAGCCCAGACATGATTGTGTCACACTGCTGTGGACCAGAAAAGCTGTAAGACAGATGGTAGACACAGATACACTTGAAGGATTTGGGCCACATCTCTGAAAGTGAGGGTACTCAATTCTTCATGATTCTCAAGTTCCTTCTTATATTTTTGGTTGTGAGCCTAGCCTTGATCGGCTGAACCATCTCTTCAGCCTCATAAGTCCCTTCTTGATGAATCAAATCTGTAGGAAAATATTTGCTTTCTATGACTTTACATGCCTAATTTAATTAGTTCAGAGATTTACTAGCATGCTATGATTAGTATGAAGAAATTTTCTTATGGTAGGGCATTGACCAATGTTTGGAGCAAGAAATAGCTGAGTTAAAACATAGTTTTGCAGCTTGCTAGATGTGAAATTGTGGGTGAGTTCTGTATCTTGGAAGTTGTGTGTGTCCTAGTTTTCTCCTGGATAAGATTAGAACTGGAACATCAGTTGCCTTTTAAGGTTACTTTACAGGACCATGATAGCTGATGATGGAAACTTCTTAGTATAGGACCTCATACCTAGTAGCAACCTGCATCTCAGCGTTTGCCACTGTGGCCTGTTGGAAGGAGGAACTGTCATACTGGGGACTGTCCTGCCTTTGCCAGAATCACTGCCAAGTTGTCAAGGCAGTTTTTCTTCTGGACTTCAAGAATCTCATTTCCATAGTGAAGAGACTAATTGGCTATAGCTCATATTATACATAGTAAGATACCTTATTATATAATTGTTTATAATAATTACCTTATTATATAATTATGTATTATAATCATATATAATAATTGTAGAATAATAACTTATATATTTTGAGTACTGTATAAAAACAGGCATACCAACTTATTTAATCTTTACAAAAGTACTATCAAATAAGGCCAATCTAAGGCTCATTTGATGATGAATGGATTAAGACAGAGCAGTTAGGTAGCTTGACGCATAGTTAATAGTAGCTGTTTGGATATAATGAGTATAATTGTATATATTACTATTTAAAGAAACATTTTATTTACATGTAATGATCCTTTTACCTAATGTCCATTCCAGAAGGACCCATGGAGACCAATGTCCATGAAGCTGACTCATGCTTTGGAGAGGAGATGTGGGACTTGCCCATAACTTTGCTCTTTTTTCTCTATGTACGTTAAATTTTTTCACCATCATTTATAATACTTGATACTGGTAAATGATATGTAAATGGTGGTTATGTTATATTATTTAGGGGCTAACTAAACGAATCTGTGCATGTTCAGTATGATTGAAAAACTTCCCCTAATATATTGTATTCAAAGATGGTGTTTCAGTTCACAGATATTCAGAGGCAATTGTACATACTTTGGGTTTGTTTGTTTGCTTGCTTACATTTCAAAACTGTCTATAGGATAAAGGCAGTTGAATAACAAAATAAAAATAAACTGTACCCAAACATTTAGATTAGACTAGGTGAATTCGTATGCCCTTCCTGAGAATAATGTAAGATTTCAGCCTACCCAGGAAGCAGAGTGGCAGATCTCTTCACATACAAAGATATCACCACCCCTACCATCTGTCTCTGGGAGATTTTGGGGATAAAGGTTTCTATGGTGTGTCACTGTTATCTGTACTGCTGGGGTCAGAACAGCTATTGTGGAATAATTGAGACTCTCGTGACATCATTAGAATCTGATGCTAACCTTGCTCTGTGTGGGATTCCAATGCGACAGGATGTGACTAGAGTCGTTCCCATGGTGCATTCATAGGAGTCAGAATTTTGAGCACAACTTCCTTCTCTGTGAATAGCAGCATGTTCTGTTGAGATTTAAGATTTCTAAGACATTTGGAAGAAGGGTTGTGATGTAGGGCAAGATCTGTAGCATAGAAGGAAAGAGAGCAAGACCACTTGGACTGTGTCCTTTCTCTTGTCTAAAATCTGGGGAGCCAAAGACAGAGATTATATATTCATCAGCAATAGTCATTTAAAGGATGGAATGAGTGTGTGCCTGGCAAGACAGGCTTGCTTCAGATTCTAGAGAGTAGACAGTGGAGAGAAGTGTTTGATAAATGTTTTGGGGATAATAAGTAATAGCAGAATGAACACAAAACCAGCTAACTGACTTGTGCTTTGACAAGTGATTCGAGTGCACTTGGTAGGAAAGGACTGAGCTCAAGTTCAACTCTCTTGTCCTTTTGCCTCTGAGGACAGCTGCTGTGCACAAGAGGTCGAGAGTCTGGGTGGGGAAGGGAGGGAGGGAGGGAGGGAGGGAGGGAGGGAGGGAGAGAGAGAGAGAGAGAGAGAGAGAGAGAGAGAGAGAGAGAGAGAGAGAGAGAGAGAGAGAGAATGAATCAGCATTCTAATCTTGCCAGAATTTGGAGAGAATACATTTAATGCTATTTAAATAAAAGTTAGGGAGTCAATGGCCAACTAAGGTAATATATGGACTTGCTCTGTGGCTGTGTCACTGGTTTCCTAACAGAGCCAGATCCTATGATGACAGTGCTGGAGAGCATCAAGGCTGTGGCCCTTTCTGTGTGGAGTGAGCCCCACCCCATGTGCTGACGAACTTGCTTCTCAGCTGGTGGAGCAGGTCAGAGAGACTCTGGAGGACACAATTTTTAAAAAATTAATGTTTTTGGAAGAAAATTTACATATTTTAACTTACTTTTTAATTTTACTGAAAATAGATTCTTTTTTCATATACTATATCTTGATTACAGTTTTCTCTCCATGTACTCCTATCAGTTCTGCCAAACCTCCCTTCCCATCTAAATTTACTCCCTTTCCCTCATTAGAAAAGAATAAGTCCTCTACGTCCAGACTCCAGTCAGTTGCAGATTTCCATTGATTCTCGTAGCCATCTGGCCATTTCTCTTGTCCTTCCCAAAATCTGATCTTAGCTCTCTCCATTCCCAGGCCCATCCCCTCTCCCAATCAGTTCCTTCCCTTAGTCTGCCTCTTATGATTATTTTGTTTCCCCTTCTTAGTAAGATTCAAGCATCCTCACTTGTGCCTTCCTTCTTGTTTAGCTTCTTTGGGTCCATGAAGTATATATCATGGGTATACTATAATTTATGGCTAATATCAACTTATGAATGAGTACATGTCCTTTTGGGTCTGGGTTACCTCATTCAGCATGATATTCTCAAGTTCCATCCATTTGCCTTCAAACTCATGATGTCTTTGTTTTTAATAGCTGAATAGTATTCCAGTGTATAGATGTATCACATTTTCTTTATCCATTCTTCACTTGACAGACATCTAGGTTGTTTCCAGTTTCTGGCTATTATGAATAAAGCTGCTATGAACATAGTTGAACAAGAGTGTCTTTGTGGAATTGTGGAATTGTGGAGCATATTTTGGATTGTATGCCCAGGAGTGGTATAGCTGGGTCTTGAGGTAGAACTATTCCAACCTTTCAGAGAAACTGCCAAGTTTGTACAAGTTTGTACTTCCACCAGCAATGAAAGAGTGTTCTGCTTGCTCCACATCATTGCCAGCATGTGCTATTTCTTGAGTTTTTTATCTTAGTCATTCTGATGGGTGTAATATTGAATCTCATAATTGTTTTGACTTGCATTTCCCTGAACATTTCTTTAAACCTTCTTGGCCATTTGAGATTCCTCTGTTGAGAATTCTCTGTTTAGCTCTGTACCCCATTTTTGAAAGTAGGATTATTGGGTTGATGGTGTCTAACTTCTTGAATTCTTTATAAATTTTGGATACTAGCCCTCTGTCAGATGTAGGGTTGGTGAAGATCCTTCCCCAAACTTTGGACTGCCAGTTTGTCCTATTGACAGTGTGCTTTGCCTTATAGAAGCTCTTCAGTTTCATGAGGTCTTGTTTGTCAATTGTTGATCTTAGAGCCTGAGCTGGCATGTCCAGCATGTGACTGGGATAAGGGAGGTGGGGTGATCTTTGCTGTGACTCACAGAATTGGGGATATGGAACCTAAAGAGACCATCCCCCGGTAGGCAGGCAGGAACCTCAGTGGAGCAATAAGGACACTAACCTACCCACAAAACTTTCAACCCCCAATTTATCCTGTCTGAAAGAAAAGTAGGGACAGAGGATGGAGCAAAGACTGAGGGAATGGCAAACCAATCACCAGCCCAAGTTGAGACCCATCCCATGGACAACCAACAACCCCTGATACTATTAATGATACTTTGTTACGCTTACAGACAGAAGTCTAGAATAGCTATCCTCTGAAAGGCTACACCCAGCTGCTGACTCAGACAGACAGATGCAAACACCTACAGTCAAACAGTAGATAGAGCTTTGGGACCCTTATGGAGGAATAGGAGGAAGGATTGCAGCACTGAAGGGAATAGAAACTGCTGTGTTTTATAAAAAGATAAGGAGAGGCAGAATATGTTTGGTGGAGGTGCAGTAATATATGGAGGAAGGGGGTGTCTTTGTATGCCCATGCTGAGGCATCCTTCTCCCTAAGGGACCAGCCACATGATTGGGATAGTATAGAATAGAGTTTATTCAAGGCATGGGGGAGGGGAGTTGAGGAAGTAGAGACAGAGAAAGGTAGTGTGAGACAGAGTAGAGGCATAGAGGTCAGCCATGAGCACATGGAGAGAGAGGAGTAGGGAAATGAGGAGAGAGAAGGCAAGGAATGGGAGCAAGGGGGGTATCAAGAGAGTAGGGGGTAATCTGCCCCTTTTATAGTGAGCCAGGCACAGTTGGATGTTGCCAGGTAACTGTGGGGGCAGAACCTAGTCTAAATGCCAACAGAAACTCCACAGGAAAAACAACAGAGTCAACTAACATGAACCTTGGGGCTCTTAGAAACTGAACCACCAACCAAAGAGCATACACAGGCTGGACCTAAGCCTCCCACAACCACAGATGTAGCAGATGTGCAGCTTCATTTTTAAGTGGGTCCTGAACAACTGAAGCAGGACTAGCTCAAAAGCCATTGTCTGTCTTTGGGATATGTTCTTCTAACTGGACTGCCATGCCTGGCCTCGATGGGAGAGCACGTACCTAGATCCACAGAGATTTGATGTGCCAGGGTGGGGAGAGGGGTGAGGGGTTTCCTGCTCAGAGGAGAAGGTAGGAGGGATGGGATAAGGATTGTAGGAGGGGGGTGATAGGAGGGGGAAGTGAGCAGGATGTAAAGTAAATAACTTCCAATAACTGTTTAAACACACATTCACACATGAGAGACGAACAAGCTTCTAAGAGATAACAACTAAACATAGTAAAATAAAAAACATATATCTCATTATTCTTCATATCACATAAATCTTTTGTCTTTTAGTTTTTGGAAATTCTGACCAAGTATTTCTATCATTCATTTACTCAAACTTATAGTCACATGTGACATTAAAGATCAAAGAATCTGCGAAGGGTAGGCTATGAGTAGACAAGGGTTGTAAGAGGCCAGGGAGTGAGGGACAGAAGTGCAAAGCACACTGTTCAAATTTTTTCATGTTTTCTAACATCATATATGCTGATTGGACTCAGGATTTTGTGTTTGTGTTTGTGTGTTTGTTTTGTTGTTGTTGTTTTATGAGACAGGGTTTCTCTGTGTAACCCTGGCTGTCCTGGAACTCTGTGGGTAGATGAGGCTGGCCCCTAACTCTGACATCTACCTGCATCTGCCTCCCAATTACTGTGATTAAATGTGTACACTACCACCACCTGGCTGTACTCAAAAGATTTAAAAATAACAATAAAAGGGACATATGGTTGAGAGGAGATGAAGGAAAAACACCAGGCAGAGCTGGAAGGAGGTAGTGGTAAATGGATATGATGACGTCGCATTGTTAAAATATATGAAAACTTCAAAGAATAAATTAAAACTATCTTTAAAAGACCAAGTAAAGCCAATAATATGAACTGTCAAAATTATTTATTTTTACTTTCTGTATGTTAAAAACATCAATCAGTTTTTTCTAATAAGAGAAAAATGAAATGAATATATCATGAAACATGGAGAAAAGTATTTTTTCTTCTCTGTAAATAATTTTACTGATCCCTGTTTTATTTGTGTGTGCAATTGCTATCTGTCTGAAGAAGTAGTGAAGAGAAGATAATTTTGCCAGCTTTCGCAATGGAAGACCCTCTAAGTCTCAGACTTTCTCAGGCGCTCATTACCGGGTGAAGATGATTGTGGTTTTTCTTCAGAGAAACTCTGAGAAGTTCACAGAATAAACGGATGTCCCAGAAATGGGATGTTGCACAGTTGGTGCCCAAAGTAAGATTAATGAAACTGTGTACTTGGTGATGACAGGGTCATGCTGAGCAGTCACTGGAGATTAGATTGTCACCATCTGTTTTCCATGTGATATCTTAATAAACACCACCATCTACACAGAGGTGTTACTACTGGATGTGTGGAGGTCAGAGCACTCCAGCACAAGAAAGGAATTGTTTATTCCAGACTTAGTACATGGGATGTTTATGTTCTACATTAGGAAAGCCCAGTTTTAGGCTTTTTGATTTTTATTTCTCTTTTGTGTTATAAGGAACATTTGGAGAAATAACTATAGACATGGAAAAGTTAGACTGATAAAGACTGACTGGGGATTTAGGAGAGGAGAATTCAGAAAAAGTATCAGACAGAAGAAAAGACACTTCCAGTCTTTGTCACGAAGGAATAAAGTAGAAATTGTTCCAGTCCTACATCATGATCAGCCAAACAACAGTAGAGCCATTCTGATTACCCTTTAGCAAAAGTTCCCTACCCAAGCTAAACACACACACACACACACACACACACACACAACACACATACACACACAATTGATATAGTGTGCATTTATTGAGTAAATATTCATGGGTACCATCTGCAATGTACAGCCAGCAAAATAATTTTTTCTATTAAAATATGTCTGATCTATCTGCTGGTCTTGGGATATAGTTCAGTTGGCAGGTGCTTGCCTCCTGTGCATGAGCCTCTGGGTTTAATATCTGGGTACTACCATAAAACCACATACGATAGTATAGGGCTATGATCCTAGAAGTTGGGAAGTAGAGTCAGGATATTTAGAAGAATAAGGTTATTCTTGGCTGTATAGAATGTTCAAGGCCAGCCTGTGCTACAAGAAACCTCATCTTAGACAGCAGCTGTCCAGATGATAGATCTATTCCTGATTTTTAAAGAATCCTCCATAGTGATTTCCATAGTAGCTGCACCAGTGTGCAATCCCACGGAGAGTGAATGAGCATTGTGTTTTCTTCTCAGCATTTGTTGGTGCTCGTTTTGTTGATCTTGGCTATTCTGACTGGCACGAGTTGAAAACTATAGGAGTTTTAATCTCTGTCTCCCTGTTTTCTCAGATGTCAAGTAAATTTAAAGCTATTCTTTAGTCATTGTCATATCTTCTTTCCTGACACTTCAGATCCACAGTCTATTCCCTAAGTGGCCTGGGGTTTTGGGTTTGGTTTTGATTCTTTGTTTCTTGAGTTCTTTGTATTTCCTGAATATGAATTCTTTATCAGACGCATGTTTGGCAGGGACTTTCACTCCATGGGCTTCCTGTTTATGCCATTGTTTCTTTGCTCACACATGCTCTTCAGCTATGAGGTTCATTTGTCAATTTTTAACCTCAATTGCTAAGCAAAGGGGGTCATTTTACAAAGCCCTTCTCAGTCCGTGTGTCTGGGAGGGTACTGCCATGTTTCTTCTGGCAGGTTCAGTGTGTAGGGTTTTACTTTGAGATCTCTGGTTCATGTTGACTTTTGTGGATGGTGACAGATATGGGCCTAATTTAAATCCTTATCCACGTACACCACTAATGGGCACATACTCAAAGAACTTAATGTCCTACTACAGAGATACTTGCTCAGCCAACACCCCCTCAGATTAAAAAAAATACAGGCCCTAGTAAAATCTTCAAAATGTCACATGGGCTCCCATCTTTCCCTGCTCCTGCACTCGGCAGGACTCCATTACAAAAGTGGACTTACCACCACAACAGGTCGTGGCCTCCCCCACCAGTTTCCTCTTGCCTCTGCACCTCAGGGTGTCCTTACCAACACAAGGGCATCACCAAGCCAGCTCATGGCTTCTCCTAGCCCTCCTCCCTCTGCCAAGGTGAAGAGAGAGCTCCCTGCTTCTCTTTCCTCTGACCCACATAGCTACACTTTCTAAGAACTTACCAAGAAAATAGAGAAGAGCCTCATAACCCACTGGCCTCCTCCAACCAGGGGAGAGCAGATAGGGCATCCCTCAGTCCCTGAACTAGCTCTGCCTTCCCCCTCTGTTTAGGATTCCTGGACATTTCCAGTTGATCACCACACCAGGGCTGGATCCTCACAAAATCAAACTACCATTTTAAACAGATTTCTCCCTACATCTTGGACTGCAAGATGCTTAGCCAAGCACGCTGATGGCTTTGGGGCTTTGGACTTGAGACAAGAGTTGCTGTACCCTCTGGCTAAGGAATCCCAACCCCTGCCCTACTCCCTCCTGGACAGTGGGATGCTACCAGGTGCTTATGCCTGTCTCACTCTCCCTTTCTACTTTTCAGGGGTCAAAGAGACAGAGTTGCACCCCTTCTGCTGCCACCTGCTGGGTTATTGTGATGCATGGCCAGTGGGCAAGGCACATCCAGTATGCACATGTTCACGTGTAGGTAAGAGGGACCTTCCTGCCTGGTGGGCACCTGCACCACTGACAGCAGAAGCAGAGCAGGCTCTTCCCCTAGTCTTGGCATCTAAATGAAAAGGATCCCAGGGACCCACAAGACCAGCCAGACTGTTGGCCTAGCCAGATGCACACTGCCAAGTTGAATCCTCGGGGCTGACTACACGTGCTAGCCATCATAGAGTTGTAAGACCCAAATTTCCAGAATGACAGGCAGGGGTTCACTGCTAAGATTTGAGATGGCATGGCTAGGACAATACAGCCCACCCCAAACTTAAAATTTTTGTGCTTCTTTGTCTAAGTTTTGTTTAAATGCTTATTCTTCTCTAATAGTAGGAATACCTAAAAGAATATTCATGTTTTTAACCCAAAATTGTATATAGATTGCAAACAGTGGTAATACTGACATATCTAAAGTTTATCTACTTTTGTAAACTTAAAAATTCTTTTACCCTTCAGAGAATCACCTTGGCTCTACATCCCACAGGTCAAAAGAACTACATTAACAAATATTATTTAATATTCAATTAATAAAAATAAGATCACCTACTTCAGCCAGTTTATTTTTCACAGGCAAGCTGCTACTGCCTATTCTAGATACCTAAGTATCCTGCCATTTCCTTTCTCAGCTACCTCAAGCAGATGAGATAAGTCATCTGCATGCCTTTCTGCTTTCCTTACTGCAGCACAGGTGGAAGTCACCTGAATCCCCCTTCAAGAATACCGACCCAGGATTAAGATTACTCTAACAACTACCCTATGCCTTTTTCCTAGGCTTATACCAACAGACCACTTGATGTGCTGCCAACCAAACTGTTATACGCTTAATGTGTGCATTGTCCTCTCTCTTCTTCTGGTATAAGGAAAATAAAATAACCCCCTGGGCAGACATTCACCTGCCAGGATTTTGCGTTCCTGTGGTGACTATACCACCTGTTTATCTCTATGAGGAAAGAAAGGCAGAGCTGCTGCTCTAGGCCAGATGGAGACAAGAGATGTTCCCTCCTTTGCTGGAAGGAATAGCACCCACCATCTTTCCTGGATCTCTTGAAGCCACGACAGCTGCCTTCATCCAGACACAACCAGCTTACTGGAGACTGCCAGGACAAGCTTGACCAGGCAATGGCTTCCAATACAGACAGTCTCAAGTCCCTTCAACTACAGATAAACTCCCTAGCAGGGGTTGCTCTCCAAAACCAGACAGCTCTGAACCTGATGACTTGCATTATGTTGAGGGAGGAATGCTATGTTAATGAATCTGGGCTGGTGGAGAAAGACTTGCAAAGCTCAGAGATCTCCCCCAACATCTCCACTGGGATTTCTGAGCTTGCTGTGTGCCTGACACCTCAACCCTATGGTATGCAAACACCTTGTGGCTTGGCTTCTTCCCCTCCTACCACCCTTCTAGCCTCTGTGGACACACACACACAGGCTCTCTCTCTCTCTCTCTCTCTCTCTCTCTCTCTCTCTCTCTCTCTCTCTCTCACACACACACACACACACACACACATACCACATGAGAGAGAGAGAGAGAGAGAGAGAGAGAGAGAGAGAGAGAGAGAGTCCCTAAACATTTTATTTTGTAGCTTGATTTTAGTCATCCAGATTCAGTGGCTTTGAGGCATCTCGGGTTCAGATGTGCTTCTGGCACACAACTTTGTGTACTGAGTGAACAGAATCGATCTCCTCACAGAGACTGCAGTAAGAAAGCACGGTGAGGTGCTGAGTTTCAGTAGTAAAAGCCTCACACCAGCTGCAGGTCAGCACTGACCACAGCAGTTCCCCAAACCCATGTTGAGTAGAGGTAGCAGCAGCAAGTTAGAAACAGAGATGTTGTTGCTTCATGACCCCTGGTTTCAAAGGTCCTGTTAGCTCTTGGAAGTCATCCTGCCCTTTGACACCTCATGCTTGTGCCCTGCCTTGTTGTTTTCCAGCTCAATTTAATTGCTTTGGTTCTTGTTCTGACCAAACTTGGTGTTCTTAAGTTCACTGTTTTCAAGACCATGGGGATTTCTATCCAAATAAAAAGATGCTAAGTTCATGTTGCCTTTTGGTGCCCTGATTTGACATTTCTTTATAGGCAACAATGAGGTCTTAGAACATTCAGGTTACTTAGGAGACAGAGAAAAAGATTTCTACTGAACTGTTGACTAATTATGACTCACTACCCAGGGAAAGAAATGGCCACTGTTTAAACTTTTGCAAGCTCTAAAGAATCTCTGTATCTTTTAAAAACATCTGAGGCAATTTTCAGGAAACCACCACTTCTATTTGTTAGGACTTGTTAGGGCCATGATGAATGCAAGCAGGGAATGACAGATACAAAATGGGACCAAACAAATTTAGGGGGAAAAATCAGTTGATATCTGGAAACACACATAGACCAATGGCAGTCCATAATCAATGCATTAGATAGAAAGGAAAAGAAATCAGAAAATTTCAAACCTTTGAGTTTCTTTTTTTAAATATTCAATTTACATTCATTGTTGACGAGGGAAATGAAATTCTGGGCATGTGCTGTTCTTCAATGCACACCCTCTCTGCCTCTTTTTGCATGTATTTCTTTCAGGAACCTGGAAGTAAAGCAGTTTCTTTGCTGTTAGTGTTGTACATGACTGCTTCTATAGGGAGGAAAGCCATGGTTCTCAATGGGCAGGGAGAAGCCATGCTACTGGCATTTATAAAGAGGCCTCTGTGAAGGTCTGGGTAGACTGAGTTAATGCGCAACCACTGTTCAGAAGGCACGGTTCAGTGCATGACAGATTACTTACCATAAATGGATTTATTTTTAATTAACAAACATCATCCTTTTTATTATACACAATTTCAGGTATTTTATATGACCAAATTTGAGGAATTTTTTGAAGTACCATTTCTAAAACAGTGATCATTTTTAAGAGAAGGCTAAAAATTCTGGATTGCTTAGATATCATATGGAATAAAGAAATGGAAGCCACAATTCTATATTGCATTTAAAAGTCTTTACCTACACTGGAGAAAAGATAACATCATCAACGAATGGTACTGAGAAAATTCTCCAAAGTTTTTAGATATGGAACTTTAATCTGTACTAACTCCAGACACATGGAGAGTAAAATGGTGTCATGCAAGTGTGTGTGTATGTGTGGGGGAGGGGTTAGAGAGGGTAATGGGGGATATGAGTGCTCTGAGGGGAGAAATGAGAAAGGGGGAGGGGTTTAAACTGGAAAGGAGAATGGGAGGTCAATTCAGAAGGATAGGCAGGAGAAGAGAAAAATCATTTTGAGGATGTTTGAAAAGCCATATATATTATACACACACACATATAAGTTTATATATGTATATGCACACATATAGAGCTTAAATGGTGTTAATTCATTTAGTCTGATAATGATCTCTTCAAGAGTCAGAGTAACTAAAATATCATTCCAGTACCAGGCATGAGAAATCCCCTATCTAGTTGCTGATTAGTGAGTCTAAGAGACTCCCCAAACAATGCCGGCTTTTGCTGTTGCCTTTAGTTACCTCTTGGGAGTTGAAGGTGAGTCTTTATTGCTGAAAGCATCATGCACTTCACACACAGGACCTAGAGGATGCAAGCTGGCCTTGACTCAAAACCTCTTGCAGGACTAGATTTCATAGCACTGAAAGGTGCCCTGTAAGCTGCTAGGGGAAGAAGCACAAGATACTCCTATTCAGCTAGCACTGAAAGGTGCCCTGTAAGCTGCTAGGGGAAGAAGCACAAGATACTCCTATTCAGCTGTGAGTCATATGATCTTCAACAATGACTAGCATGGCAAGATGTCCCTAAGGGTTCAGTAGAGGCACTCATATCTTAGCAGTAATCAACAGCTGTCTGGTTAGATATAAGGCATGGTCCACAGGAGGAAAACTACACCCAGTACTGGAAACGTAGCCAACTATCTGTGGCTAGTGAGATCATGGATCGAAGAGAAGAACCCACTGTGAGCACTTTACTAAACCAGAGCAATCCCTAGCTGCATTCTAAATACATATCTTTATGTCCTCAGACGAACGAAGCTCTCAACCTTAATATAAAAAACAAAAACAAAACAACCCTTGGCTTTTCTATAGACACATCATTACAGAAAACTACAACTGCTTACAATGTAGAGAACAGCTAATGGTGGGGTTCTTGGCCCCAATTTTACAACATACCACACCCAACTTTCAAGGAACATGTTAGACAAGCACAGGAAGACTGTCAGAGCCAGAGGAACAGAGAATCTGTTCTGAGATTGATTCCTCTAAAATTGTAGGGAAGCTTTACCCATGATACTTCAAAAATATGGCTGCTGAAACAAGAGCCAAACTAGTGCAATAGCAATAGACACGCTAATATAAATGGGGGAAATCTCACAGGGCCCCACTAAAGAATCTTTCTATGTAGCTGAGGTTCGTTTTCTGTTCCCAATCTTCCAGCTTAAGTCTTGCCAGTGCCAGGATAGCAGGCATGTGCCACCACAGTCTGCTTTAGTTTCAGTATGTGTTGGTGAGATGGCAGAATGGGTAAAGATGCTTGCTACCAAGCCTAACAACCTTAATTCAGTCCCTACACTTCACATGATAATAGATGAGGATAGATTTTGATCTCCATACATATATTCAGGTATACACACACACACACACACACACACCCCGCACTGCACCGCACCACACCACACCACATACATAAATGTAAAAAATTTGAATATTCTGACCTCCAATAAGGTTCATTTTATTGATTTGTTATCTGTTAATTTGGTAAGAAATTTGCATGCCATTGAGTCAATGGATAATTCTTCGTCTAAACATTTCAGTGTTGATTGACCCAGGAATTGAAATGTTTGCCCCTTCCTCACACTGTTCAACAAAAAGGTCAGTTAGCTTTCAATTTTCATATAAACATAATAAAAATGCATGTGTGTTTATTGAGTTAACTCATATAAAGGCATTTAAGGGAGAGTGTATTTATAGGAATTTAAATAAAATATAAGTGAAAAGAAGATAACTAGGTTAGTTAAACAATGATTAATGTTATCTGGTAACTTCATAACTACTGATGTATATGTAGGTAATTAGCAAATTAATTAAAGGTGTATTAAGCCTAGATAAAATATCTTTTCTTAGAACTTAAAAATGTCCCAGGATGACATAGAGAGGGCATGTTGCCCAATATAAATTTTAGAAAGATTAAAAATAACTGTTGTGTCACTGCAAAATAAACCAACCCTTTCACTTATCATCTCCAGAGAGTCAAAGGCTAATCCTATTTAGGAAACCATACAAAGTAAATGCTCAAAAATTCCTATTGAATTGCCTTACTCTAATCCAGCAACTGATGGGAGCAGATGCAGAGACCTTCAGCCATCTATTAGGCAAAACTCAGGGAACCCCAAGGAACAGGAGAAGGAAGGACTGAGGGGTCAAGGACACCAGGAGAACATGGCCCACAAAATCAACTACACAGGGCTCATAGGAACTCACAGATAGAGAAGTGACAGTCACAGAGCCTGCCTGGGTCTATACTAAGTCTTTGGCATAAACACTTTGGCTGTTTAGCTTAGAGTGAGTTTTGTGGGACTCCTAATAGTGGAAAAGGAGATGTCTCTGATTCTTTTGCATGCTCTTGGGACCCTTTGCTCCCTACTGGATTACCTGGTTCAGCCTTACTATGAGGGAAGGTGCCTAATCTCACTGTAACCTGTTGTGCTCGGTTATGTTATATTTGGTAGATATGCCTGGGAGGACTGATCTCTTCTGAGGGAAAAGAGAAAAGGAGTGAATCTGGGGAAAGGGGGAGGAAGGGGAATTTGGAAATGTAGAAGGGGGGAAGCTGATGTTAATATGTATTATATGAAAAGACAATTTTCAAAAATGCATAACTTCAGGCTCTAAAGTTCCACGGTCTTATGCATACGAGGCCCTATAGACTCTAATTTATTATTTAAGATATTTACTATCAATTGCCACATTTTCCATTTTGATTTTATTTATTCACTATTACTCTTATTATTTTATCTCAGTGCTTTAGCACAAACAAGTTCCAAATAGAGATGAATAAATGGTAATGGTGCCTGAACACAGCTATTTTCAGTAAATACATTTTAATAACTAAAGTAAAAATTTAAATGGGGAATCCAGCAAATAAAGTGAATAGTGATATTTTAAGTGGGAAGGAAAATCTACATTTCTATTATTTGGAGGAATTGATTAACCCTGGTATGGATTCCAGAGTGTATGGTACACTTAGCAGCTGTTAGAATGTGCAGAGATTGAGGCAATGAAGGCATAATGATTTTAGAAGGAAAGATTTTAACATTCAAAGGTATAATTTCAGTATAAAGAAAACAATTGTGGAAACTTGAAAACAAAATAGAGCCTGGGATGTTGCAATCATGGGTGGTGGCTGGGGAATTGTAAACAAAAGTTAAAGAGGCAGTAAGAAAACATGTAACAAAAGAGAAAATTTTACTTCAAAATGATAGAATTTGGAGATGAATGTAAAGCCAGTTTTTCATAAACTCTAAGTCTTTAAGTCAGAATAAGAAATTTTATTTTATTTTTTTAAGTGTTGGAAGTAAGTCTGTTGTGTATCAAACAGTGCTCAGTCAGGATGTAGGTGAAAGACGGTCTGAAAGTCAATAGAGCCCTGAAGCCAGTACAATAATTCAGAGAAGAGGCTGAGAGTTTGCATTAAAATGGAAGGATCTGTCTTAGATACTTTGTTGGATATGTTTACTAGATGACTGATTGGATTCAAGAAATGAAAGGAAGATAAGAAGCAAAGATCGACTTGAGGTGGTTAGATGCAGCCCCTAAAATGAGAAGCTAAATGTAGAGGCTTGTGAATGCACCCACCAGGAACCATGCTCAGCGGAAAGAAGATGCCCTTCCCTTAACAACAGTCTTTCATGTGCATATCGCGACGGCAGATTGGGTTTTCACAGATTATGATGGAGGAGCTCCTCTAGTGTGGACAAGCCATGTGACTTTGCATGATCTATTCAAACTCTCGGAGAACTTCAACTGAACAAGTCTCTGTCAGGGTCTTTCTTGCAACCAATTCAGATACAAGACACACCTCCATTCCTGGTTCACTATGCAGAAGTCATAGATGTCATAACTCCTGTGGTAGTTACCCCTGAATCTAATGTCATCCAAGTTGTCTTCCTTCCTAAATTTATGTATTACTGATAACTTATAAATTTGGCTATTAGATAATAATACAATGATTTGTGAGTGATATATATCAATGAGCCACATCTGATTTAGTACTACAGATTGTCACTAGAAGAATTTATTCATAATCAACTTGAGATGAGTCGTCACGAATCCTCATCAAAAGGTCATTCTTCTTTGTCGACTTGTGCATGTGGAGCTCAGGGGTTTTTTGTTTTGTTTTGTTTTGTTTTTGTTTTTGTTTTTGTTTTTATGCATTGGCTGTCGCAAGGACTTGTGGCTTGATGTTGTATCTGTTATTGAGAAGGGGAACAGAACTGAGGAACTAGGTTCCCAGTACAATGAAAGCCTGTGTGTATGCAGGATGTGAGTTGTCCACATTCATCAGTTTAAATACATCTTAACCAAAGCTTGTGTTAATCTGTGAGTGTTGGAACCAGGAGTGCTCTTGTCTACTTAGTTTAAGTGAGCACAGCAATGTTAAGAAATTGATAGTATTTAATTAGCTATCGTTTTAGACACAATCTCTAATGTCTGCAAATTCCTGAAAGTAGAAATCTCATTTTACAATGGTAGAAGCTAAAACTTGGAAAGATTAAAGAGCATGCACATGGGTGGTCAGGGACTAGGGGTTGGAGAACATCTTGAAAAGACAGGCAGTGACGTAAATCAAGAGCCGGCTTTCCCCCATGCAGCTTCAGACAAACTCCTTCTGCCTCTGGAAGGATGTTCTTTATCAGTGAAGACATCATCTTTATCTTTATGAAATGTCAAGAAAAACCTTGAAGACATAAGTTTTTTTTTTTGTTTTTTGTTGTTGTTGTTTTCTATTGCTGTAGCAAAATGCCTGAGAAAAGTAAGCCCAGGTGAAAGGGGTTATTTACTTTGTATTTCTGGTTTAGGGTACATCTCGTGGAGGCATCATGCAGCTGGAACTGGAGACAGCTGATCTCACTACATCCACAGTAAAGACGTTGAGAGTCTCGAGTAAAGCTTCTCTGTGCACTTTTCCATCCTATTCAGATTCTCCAGCTCCTGGATTAAGGCTACTCTCACTTAGGGAGCATTTCCCATATATATTAGTAAAATCTAAGGTTTCCCTCACAGGAGTGTCAGAGAATTGCTTCTATGATGACTCCACATCCTATCAAATTGACAGTAGAGGTTAACCATCATAGCATCTTAGTGTGAGAGGCTCTGTGATGCTTTTAAGACTATTGTATAGGAGTGATTATTTTCTATTACTAAGTCATTCAAAGCTGTATTGAAAACTATATTATAATTTATCAAGATTATACAGAAATTGAGAAATTCAAGTACCTTTCAAAATATATACTTCTTGGCATTGTTATTTGCAATTCTTGAGTCAAATTTTCTCTTACCAACCACTCTGTGTGTGTGTGCATGTGTGTACGTGTGTGTGTGTGTGTGTGTGTGAATGTTCCTGCCTACTGGTGAATTATTTTTGTTTGAATAAACCTTAGAGCTTTTATCTTCTTTACCAAGTACCAAGAAGCCCCATGGAACCTCATGATACTTATTTTAAAAATGCCAGATCCTGGGGCTATTTTTCCTAATGTTGATCTCTTGGCTCCCTTTCCTTGGAAGGTAAATGTCAGTCATAGTGTGTTCTCACCTCAGCTTCAACTTCTTTCGTTAAAAATTTGCATATGATAGGGGAATTCATTGCAGCTAGTTCATTTTGTCAAATCTCTTCATTGTGGGGATGAGAAATGAAAAGCTAAGCCTCTGAGAAGTGCTGCCAAGCTCCCAGGATCAGTTAGTTAGTGGCGGAGCTGAGGTTCAGAGCAGGCTTTCAGACCGTCAATGAAGCACAGTTCCTGTGAGTCATCTGCCGACCCTCTGCTGGTTTTGCCGGATTCACCCTGTTCCTGAGTCAGTCCAGGTACAAAGTTTTATATTAAAATGAAATAGACAAAAATCTAAGCATTTGCTTCACTCATGCAAAGCAATCCTCCTCTCCGCCTCTGCCCCCACTCCTGCCATATTCCACTGTCTCTAACATGCATTGAGTGAGTCTTGCACTCCGAGAAGATAATTTTCTGAAGCTTGTGAACAGATTTAAAGAGGAAAATGTCCAGACTTGATGGCCCCAAAGATGTAGGTACATTAGCCAAGCTATTTTCCATCCCTGGTGGCAGTGTTTAGAGTATTTAGCCATTTCTCTTCTCTTTTTTTAAAAAGAAACTTTAAACTCAACTTTCAGTACAGACTCCCAAAGTTACCAATTACTTACGAGAAATCCAAATTTATATACTTGGAATAAATGGGAAATGTTGACATTCAAAATTTATTATTGGTCTTTGTATCAAATTATGTACCTGTACACATTTGTACATACAAACAGATATGCAGAGAGAGAGAGAGAGAGAGAGAGAGAGAGAGAGAGAGAGAGAGAGAGAGAGAGAGAGAGAGCTATATTACCATGATGGCCTCTCAATTCAGCCCTCCTGCTTCTTTCTCCCAAGTGCTGGAAGGACAGCCACGAGTCACCAATCTTGTCCAAAACATAGTTTTGAAAGGCTTTTAGTCATCATAGAATTAACTTGTTTTTGTGAGAACTTTTAAAAGAAATTTCAGTACTCCATATTTGTGTGTGGACGTGTGTAAAAATTTCTTAGAGAAACCAAATTGCTCAACGCAGCTAAAATATTGAAGTCAACTTTGAAATGTTGGTGTGGGCTCTTGAAGTTTTCTAAGTCGAATATCTACGTCAAGGGAAACATTTCCCAATTCTAGTTTATGAAATGGTCATAATGTCTTCCATCCAGGGAGTACTACCCAAATGGGAAGAAGAGCAGAGGATGGAAAAGCAGCGATGATTCATTACCACAGACCCGCAGCAGAATAATCCCTTCACACAGCTCTGGGTTTCTATGCTGCCATCTTATGATGAGTCACTTCTGTGTACTGTTTGGGGAGGCTTACATTTCATCACCTCAAGAGAGAAATCTTGTCTCAGAGTTGGCTTCTTAGGGAAGAAAGCCAATGTGCTCTCTGACACATTCTGGTTGAAAATCTCTCATAGCAGACAGTACTGCATTCATTTTCTAGGTCCTCCAAAGGCTGGCCTCCTCTTAGGGGAAGTGTACATTCCAGAAGGGTCTCCTTAGGGTAACTTAAGAATGCAAGCAAATCATGCTGACTAATTCTGGCTGACTCATATAATGTTAGTGCTTTGTACACAAAGGGGAGATATTGCTTTGAATGGACTTCCTTGTTAATGTTTGTCAGTTATGCTTTCGACTTTCCAAAATGTTCCAGACTAAAAGTCATCTCTTTGCCTAGTTAGTATTGTGCTATCCATTCAGGTTTCTGACATTGATTCTAAAACTAGCCAAATAAAATGAAACTATCTTAACCTTTGAGATAGCATGTGTAGCCTAGAAATGTTTTGTTCTGGAAATGCCACACCCCATTGTTTTGTTCCTTATGGTTGTATGACAAGCCATTTAAAGCTTCATGTCAGGTCGGTTAAAGTCTCTCTACTTTAAAGTATCATGAGAGTAACCCATTCTTCTTAGTTTCCATGACTGCCTCACTATATCTTTCTAGGAAGGAACAAGCTTAGCATCATTTGGATATTTAACTATTCTACCAACATGACTCAAAATAGTACTTACTGCTCCCCTTTGTTCGACGATACTTGGGAGGAGGATACAGTGTCTTCAAAAGCAATACTGATGGAGTGAGTAGCGGTATGTATCAGAGGTGAAAGTGTTCCCTGAGTAAGCATAGATAAGGTAGTTTGGATTCTTAGCACCAGTGCAGAAGCTCATGTGTTATAGTGGCTCAATGTCTGGTCATGCATCTGTAACACTGGCCCAGGGGAGGTAGGTGGATTCTGTTACAGTGAATAGAGCGACTCTATCTCAGAAAGTAAGATGGGGAGCAGGAGCAGAAAATGACCAGTGTTTACCTCTGGCCTCTCCTCTGACACTCACAGAAGGATGTGACCACAGCCAAGTCTATAGAGACATACAAAACATACGGATGCACACATTACACTTCTTGAAAATATAAAATAGCACAGATGCCATGCTTCTCAGGTGATGCTGGAACAGCTGTGTCACCCCAGAATCCTGGCTCCTCCACTCACATAACCAGCAGAAACAATTCCCTTAGAGAGAGGTAATACCAATTTGGACACAAAAAAGGGGATACAATACAATGAAATTGTAGAGGAGGTAGTAGAAGCTCAAAGAGTCTTTTTTAGATTGAGGACATTCATTTTATGAACAAGTGGACAATGGGTACTAGAAATATTGTTTTAGCTGTTGTGATGGTGTTACTTAAAAACCACTTTAGATACTATTGTATTTCAAGAGTGCTAGAATGGGAAATCAATTAATTCACCGTAGAGGTAAAACTAACGTTCATGAATGAGCATCTGGTAGGATTTTATCATTTTCTGAAAATTCAGAGAATTATAAAACCTCTACTATGCCACCTCTTCTGAGGACTGGGATATGATGCTATGGGGCTCCATTATCAGGAAAATGGTCTTGTAAAATAGGTGTTGTCAAAATGCACTAGTATGAAAGACACCAACCACACCAACACTTGGTAACTAATCCACAGTCCATTATGGGAACAGAATATATTCTTCATTCATATTCCTTGGAGTGGTCCATTATTTCGGAGAGCACCGGTAGCAATAGCAGGAAGAGGTTGAATTATTGACTTGTTACCATAGAGATATTGTGCTCTAGTTTATTCCTGAGGACTGGTGTTTCAGGCTGGACTTCTGCAGTTCTTGTTCATGGACAATCAACAATAACACAGTGGAATACCTTAAACTACCAAAGTCATTAAGTCTTTCCTTAATACTAAAGTCTTAAGTCATTCCTTCCTCATATGTTCTGTTAGGAACCAACATGAATACAAATTACCTATAGTTATGTATTATTCTAACATGTATGAAAAGATTGGCTGCACTGTATTTGTGGATTTCTTAGGAACACTATGTGCTTCTTGTACAGTTTGGGTCTGACTTTTAAATGAATTTAATAGATCATAGAATAGAATAGAATAGAATAGAATAGAAATATAGTTTAATAGATAAAACCCTGCCATATGTTCATGCAGGAACTTTAGTTTTAGCTCTGCAATGAGTTAATGTAGTACTGAACACATGGCCTGTGTCTGCTGATTTATGAAGACAATCTAAATCTCCATGATCCTTGTGAGCTTACTAGAGAATTGAAACGAGTGATGAGAGAGGCTTTCGGGTCTCCAGAATTTATGACTTTGTGGAGGTTGTAGAAGCTCAAATCATTTTTGAAATAAGTTTTTTAACCAATGAGAACTTTAGTTTTTAGAACAAGTATTATGATTTCTGGGTCTGAGCGCCATGTTTCTTTGCAAGTGAGGAGAATACACTGTATTGTGGTACACAGTCACATCTGGAATATTTAAAGTACCCAATGCAGTAGTGGACAGAGAAGTGCTCTATGGAAGACATCTATTCATGTTATTTTTCTAATGTTCTTAGAAGGACCACAGTCATCCAGAAATACCAGGATTTTCAAGGAAATCCTCACGGTTTTGATTTGCTTGAAAGTCTTTTGGCTTATTAAGTCATGTTATAAGTGATCCACAAAGACAGAAAGGACCTTGGAGCAAGCCCAAATCCTTACAAAACAAAGGAAGGTGAACATTTTTAGAATTTTTTTGGATATAAATTTGTAAAACAAGAATGGCCTGGTAAGCAAATGAAGTGCTTAGAGCTGAGGCTCTCTTTGGAGACTCTGAAACAGCCATGCTATTACCATATGGCCAAGTACACAGACATTGCCACTCAGCTCTAAAGAATAATGCTTCTTCATTCGTTCATTTTAGAACTACTTACTGTGTTAATACTAGCTTCCAAGAATTATTGTATATTGTATTGTGTATAAAGTACAGGAGGACATAGACAGTTGTAAAACTCTTCCTGTCTTCATGGAACTTACAGAGCTGCAGTGTGGTCAGTGAGAAGCCTATGGGTTCTATGCAGAAGAAGCGAATGTTAAGTAGAGGAGTTAATCTGGAATGGAAGGAAGAGATGGTGCTGTGACATTGAATGGTATCAGAGAGGTAAACAGCAGCTGCTATGTCTCCTTTGAGCCAATAGTGAAGCAGGAAAGGAAGTATCCAGGCAGATAGAGAGGAGACTGTGCTATGGAGAGGAATCACCCCCAAAACAAAGACCTTTGAGAGCATGCAAGTCTGTTCCAGAGCCAGGGTTGAAGACAGAGAGTAAAGCAAGATGAAAATGAAGGAAGGGGTTGGGAGAGAACACAGGAAAGTGGAGCCCACAGGACTTTACAGAGCATCATAAGGGATTGGGCTTTTATTCCCAATTACACATTGCATTGGAAGGCAGAGTTGATGAGCATTATGCTCTAATATTTGATTGTCTTCCTCGGAGAATTGTACGAGAATAATTTTGAGAGGAACTCATACTGGAATTAAGAGAAAAAAAGTTTGGAAATCTCTGTAAGAAGAGATTACTTCCATAGAAGAAATTGTCATTCAACAGAGCCAGGCTAGCTTGGTAGACTATCATGGGCCCAGTGCCCCACACCCCATTCCAGTGGGAATGCCAATAGGTTGGAAAGAGAGAATCATGATATGTGTAGGAAACACTGAAGATTAGAGTTTCTTGGGATCCATCCTATCAGGAATCTTGAAGGACCATGCTGAGCAGCAAGGGAAGTCTGGCTTTCCAGTGGCTGGAGTGATTTCAGAGAACAGAGCAATAGTCTTCTGAAATAAGAACAAAGTCATGCGAAGGTGGTGGGAGTATCTACAGAAAGTCTGGGCAAAAAATATGGCAGTGCCCTTGGGCTCTATCTAGACAGCTCTAAGCATCAGGAAACTCAGCTTAGTGTCATATTAGTGTGCATTAGAGTAAATGGGAAGGGAACTATGGCCAGAGAATATTTTGTAACATTGATAAATTACTGTACTGTGTTGATTGTATTGATTGATTTAGTAGTATTGATTGATTTCATGAAGTATTGATATTACAGTATCCATTTAGTAAAGGAGTGTTTCCCAGATGTTCAGTAGAATTTCATAACCCTGCACTCAGAGGAGTTCGGGTAAGTTGGATTGTTCTATTGGCTTTCTGGTGACCCAAAGCTTTGAGTGTGTGATTTAGGGAGAAACACAGTCAAAGGAATAAAGGTCTTGGCTGTAGGTGTCTGAGAAAGGGAGAACCAGGCCCTGGTCCAGGCCACCTGGGATGCAGCACGAACTACAGGCCCCTGGGGAATTTTGGTATACGTGGTAGCAGAGGGTTGGTGAGCTTTCTTTTTGCACATAAAGCCCAAAGAGATGAGACTCCTGAGGGAAAAGGCTTGAGTGGGTTGTCTAAGCAAGTATGTCCCAGAGAAAGTTCTTTTCATTAGAGAACAAAGCTATGGCAGAATGAATGCATGTGTGTCTGCTGCAGAGCTGGGGAGACATGCTGGGAGAGGCAAAGGTGAAAGAGACAGACTCAGTGAGAGGCTATGTGGAGTTGCCTGCTAAGGACTGTGAACCTGGCTAGGTCTTTCTTACAGGGTTGACTTAGGAATGTCCCTGAAACCCAAGGGAGAGAGTCACTGAGGTCAGTGAAAGCTAGGGGGCAAAACAAAATGTGGAAATTAATGGTCTGATGCCTTGCTAACTATTTAACTACCCCATTCGTACAGTCAGCACCTCCCCTATGCACAAATTAAATGTGTGTGTGTGTGTTTGTAGGGGGGTGATTTTCTCTCCATTGTTAGCTTAAAGGGCTTGACCTAGATCCCCCTTTTTTTTGGTACAATTTATGTTTGAGTTAATATTTGAATTTTGAAATGTATTTGTATAGCTCTCTGACATTTTAGTCTTCAGGTTTAATAAATATGAAAATGGGAAATTTCCTTTCCTGGTGGTGTGTATCTATTCCACAAAAGCCTGCACACATCACACTGCTAAGAAGAAACAAACAACAAACTGTGTGGGCTGCTTTGGGCAGAAATTTCTTAGATTCTAATTAGGGCCTTGCTAATTTTTTTTCCTTTTTTTTTCCTCAGTAGTGCAAAAAGATGTTTGCCTCATGGGAAGAAAGTATGAGTGTGTGAAATGCAAGAAGCGCATGCACAGGGGGAGACTGGAGGCTGCACCAAGGAAGCATGAAGCCAGGGCAGTAAGCGCTCTGGATGAGGGAGGTGCTGAGTGTTCTAGATAAAGGAGTTTCTGGTCCAGCAGGCATTAGATCCTGAGGAGTGAGGCGGGTAAGTGAGGGGATTCGTGATGAGTGCACCCGCTGTCTTGGATGCAACAGGAATCAAGTACTATCCTGAGACTGTGGTGGAATTTTTTTTGGAGAAGTGACTCGAGGGTAGGAGAGAAGGATGTGAGACAGAGAAAAGGAGTCTGCACAACTGTCAGCAAAAAGAGTTATGCAATCAAGAGGAAGCCAAACGTAGCCAACCAGCAGTGACCACTCCTTTGGAAGTCACAAACATGAATTTGTGATATGGTGTTGGGGGAGTGCTGCTTTTCATGCCACTTTATTCATCTTCAGTTTCTCAGGCTGCAAATTAACCCCTCTCTGTTCCATGCAAGGACTCTTGGTGGACTTGATTTTGCTTTTTAAATACAATTTCCTTGTCCTTAAGAACTTAACCCATTATCAACTTTCATTTGTTAAAAGAGCACAGAATAAGCAGTATGCATTTCTCTCTCTCTCTCTCTCTCTCTCTCTCTCTCTCTCTCTCTCTCTCTCTCTCGGAAAGTTTTCATGTATAACACATTAACGGGAGTCAGTTCCATTTTTTACACAACTATGTGGCATGCTATCTATGGGAATGGATCTGAGAAAGCTGGAGAGGAGACCGAAAGAAGAGCTTTTAGAGTTGAGTAGATGTGATCCTGTCAGTTACACATCTTTCAATAAAGAGCTATTATTACTATTATTTTCTGGTTGTTTTTGAGACAGGGTTTCTCTGTATAATCCTTGCTGACCTGGAATTCACTTTGCACACCAGGCTTGGCTCAAACACAGAGATCCACATGCCTCTGCCTCCTGGTTGCTGGGATTAAAGATGTGTGCGACCACTCCCTCTCATTGCCCCCCAACCCCCAGCCCCAGGAAGGGTTTGGTTCTAAGATGAGCTCCTGCATAGGAGAAGTTGATACTAAGATGATCCTGGGAAGAAGGGGTTCTATACTGGGTGTCCTAGGTACCTCCCTGGCATGTCAGAACTGGTCCCTTAGTATGAAAGGTAAATGCAGAAGGAATAGTCACAGCTTGGGGACAGAATGAAAGCTGAGTGCTCAGAGCAACAGCAGGCATAATAATGACAATGGGATTTATGGTTTGTGGAGTTTTCTCACAAGGAAAGCCTTTGTTTACAAAAAAAGATCAAAAGAGAGAGAAAAACCAAGTAGCTGAAGCCTCTTTCTGCCTTCTGCTCTCTCTCCTTCACTCTATTCACACAGTCCACATGTACCCCAGATATCAATGCTTCATCTCCCGTCCAAACTCACTCATGTGTATGTTCATGTGTGTATGCATGTGTCTGTCTGTGTGTGTGTGCATGAGTGAGGAAGCCAGAGGACAACCTAGGCTCTTGCTCCTTAGGTACTGTCCACGTTGGTTTATGAGGCAGTGTCTCTCACTCACCTGGGGCTCTCCAAGTTGGCTAGGCTGGCTTGCCAGCGGGCACAAAGGTTTTTCTCTCTCTCTCTCCCAGGCACTGGGGTTGCAAACTCATAGTATCATACCAAGATTGTTATGTGGACTTGGGGGATCAAACTCAGGCAAGGTACTCACTTTCTCTGTCCTAGCCACATCCACACTCACTAATGATGATCTATTGATCATGGGAAAATCCCCAAATTTTTGAGTTGTAACAGTGTATTTATGGAGAGCTCTTGCTAGCAGGTTAAACTGACTTTCTCTTTGGTCTTGTCCTGGCATGTAGCTCTTTGTTCTCCTCTGGATCATCATTTAAAAAGATTCAGCCTATCTTCCCTCATAGTTTTAAGAATGGAGAAAGAGAGCTTTCATATCAATGAGAGCTCTCTTCTCAAATTCATAGACAGATAGGAAGAGTTGCCAAAAAGAGCTTTTTACTTTTCTTCTCTGTTTTTGCTTGCCCTTATGCACACTTCCCTGGGCTCCCACATCTTAGGTTATAGAGCTTATTATTACAGGCAAATATATACTGCAGCCTTTAGTAACTCACACACAAGAGACCTTTAGCCTAGGAAGCCCATTGCCCTGCATAAAACCCACCAAAACCTCATCATGGAAGATTGTAAGCTGCTAAGAGGTTGGCTGGGAACAAAACATTTTTCACTACAGCTTTTGCCAGTTTATGAAGAGAAGCTGAAGAACTACAGAAGCACACCCTAATGTCTAAGAGGTGAATAAATTATCATGAGTCAGTTCTCCCCAAGGGAAAGATGTTAGTTTCTTTGGGATTCAATAAAAGCTGCATCATTCTTTTCTCTGGACACAAGAATGATCTCCCCTGGGAAATCTCCAGGTGAAAAGTCTTGCAATCGTAGGAAAGGCTCTTGTAGCATTGATACCAACTCTCATTAAGTCCACGATAGGCTTATTTCCTGATGCCTTTAGTTTGACTACTTTAAACTTTTTTTTCTGGAAGTATGTACAATTCATTTATCTAAGCAGGAATGTAAAATTTGCGATATGGTAGATGAAAGGAAAATAAATTTTAATCAACACCAGGTCACAACTATTCAAAATTCATCATGGTCCAATCCAATTGCGCGCGGGACCTGAGACTGCATTAGTTAGGGAAGCAGAAACCGGCCAGAGTAGGGCCACAGGCCTCATCCGGCCAGATCAGAACCGGGGTAGCTAGAGCGCAGGGTCGGCTGACACCCACCAGCTACCCACGACCCCCGCCACAGGATTTTGAGACTGCTGGTGAGTGGAACACAGCTTCTGCTCCAGTCCAATCACGCAGGACCTGAGACTGCTCTGGTTGGGGAGAGAGAAATCCGGCCTACATAGGGCCACAAGCCTCTTCCGGTCAGAAAAGCACCTGGGTAGCGAGGGCGCAGGGTCGGCTGACACTCGCCAGCTACCCACAACACCCGCCACAGGATCTTAAGACTTCTGGTGAGTGGAACACAGCTTCTGCTCCAATCCAATTGCGCGTGGGACCTGAGACTGCAATAGTTAGGGAAGCAGAAACCAGCCTGAGTAGGGCCACAGGCCTCATCCGGCCGGATCAGCACCGGGGTACTGCCAGCTACCCACGACCCCCGCCACAGGATTTTGAGACTGCTGGTGAGTGGAACACAGCTTCTGCTCCAATCCAATTGCACGCGGGACCTGAGACTGCATTAGTTAGGGAAGCAGAAAACCGGCCTGAGTAGGACCACAGGCCTCTTCCGGCTGGACCAGCACCGGGGTACTGCCAGCTACCCACGACCCCCGCCACAGGATTTTGAGACTGCTGGTGAGTGGAACACAGCTTCTGCTCCAATCTTTAAACAGTGACAACGACAACAACTAACCCCAGAGATTACCAGATGGCAAAAGGTAAACGTAATAATCTTACTAACAGAAACCAAGACCACTCACCATCATTAGAACCCAGCACTCCCACTTCGCCCAGTCCAGGGCACCCCAACACACCGGAAAAGCTAGACACGGATATAAAAGCATATCTCCTGATGATGGTAGAGGACTTCAAGAAGGACTTTAATAACACACTTAAAGAAATACAAAGGAACACTGGTAAACAGGTAGAAGACAATAAAGAGGAAGCACAAAAATCCCTTAAAGAATTGCAGGAAAACACTGCTAAAGAGTTACAAATCCTTAAAGAAAAACAGGATAACCTAATCAAACAGGTAGAAGTCTTTAATGAAAAACAGGAAAACACATCCAAACAGATGATGGAAATGAACAAAACCATACTAGACCTAAAAAGGGAAGTAGACACAATAAAGAAAACCCAAAATGAGGCAACACTGGAGATAGAAACCCTAGGAAAGAAATCTGGAACTATAGATACGAGCATCAGCAACAGAATACAAGAGATGGAAGAGAGAATCTCAGGTGCAGAAGATTCCATAGAGAACATCGGCACAACAATCAAGGAAAATGTAAAATGCAAAAAGATCCTAACTCAAAACATCCAAGAAATACAGGACACAATGAGAAGACCAAACCTATGGATAATAGGAGTGGATGAGAATGAAGATTTTCAACTCAAAGGACCAGCAAACATCTTCAACAAAATTATAGAAGAAAACTTCCCAAATCTAAAGAAAGAGATGCCCATGAACATACAAGAAGCCTACAGAACTCCAAATAGACTGGACCAGAAAAGAAATAACTCCCGACACATAATAATCAGAACAACAAATGCTCTAAATAAAGATAGAATACTAAAAACAGTAAGAGAAAAAGGCCAAGTAACATATAAAGGCAAGCCTATCAGAATTACACCAGATTTTTCACCAGAGACTATGAAAGCCAGAAGATCCTGGACGGATGTTATACAGACACTAAAAGAACACAAATTCCAGCCCAGGCTACTATACCCAGCCAAACTCTCAATTAACATAGATGGAGAACCCAAAGTATTCCACGACAAAACCAAATTCACACATTATCTCTCCACGAATCCAGCCCTTCAAAGGATAATAACAGAAAAAAAACAATACAAGGACAGGAACCACGCCCTAGAAACAACAAGAAGGTAATCCCTCAACAAACCTAAAAGAAGACAGCCACAAGAACAGAATGCCAACTTTAACAACAAAAATGACAGGAAACAACAATTACTTTTCCTTAATATCTCTTAATATCAATGGACTCAACTCCCCGATAAAAAGACATAGACTAACAAACTGGCTACACAAACAAGACCCAACATTTTGCTGCTTACAGGAAACTCATCTCAGAGAAAAAGATAGACACTACCTCAGAATGAAAGGCTGGAAAACAATTTTCCAAGCAAATGGTATGAAGAAACAAGCTGGAGTAGCCATTCTAATATCTGATAAGATTGACTTCCAACCCAAAGTCATTAAAAAAGACAGGGAGGGACACTTCATACTCATCAAAGGTAAAATCCTCCAAGAGGAACTATCAATCCTGAATATCTATGCTCCAAATACAAAGTCAGCCACATTCATTAAAGAAACTTTAGTAAATCTCAAAGCACACATTGCACCTCATACAATAATAGTGGGAGACTTCAACACACCACTTTCACCAATGGACAGATCATGGAAACAGAAACTAAACAGGGACACAGAGAAACTAAGAGAAATTATGAATCAAATGGATCTGGCAGATATCTACAGAACATTCTATCCTAAAACAAAAGGATATACCTTCTTCTCAGCACCTCATGGTACCTTCTCCAAAATTGACCACATAATTGGTCACAAAACAGGCCTCAACAGATACAAAAATATTGAAATTGTCCCATGCATCCTATCAGATCACCATGGACTAAGGCTGAGCTTCAATAACAAAATAAATAATAGAAAGCCAACCTTCACGTGGAAACTGAACAACACTCTTCTGATGATACCTTGGTCAAGGAAGGAATAAAGAAAGAAATTAAGGACTTTTTAGAGTTCAATGAAAATGAAGTCACAACATACCCAAACTTATGGGACGCAATGAAAGAATTTCTAAGAGGAAACTCATAGCTCTGAGTGCCTCCAAAAGGAAACTAGAGAGAGCACACATTAGCAGCTTGACAACATACCTAAAAGCACTAGAACAAAAGGAAGCAAATTCACCCAAGAGGAGTAGACGGCAGGAAATAATCAAACTCAGGGGTGAAATCAACCGAGTGGAAACAAGAAAAACTAATCAAAGAATCAACCAATCAAGAAGCTGGTTCTTTGAGAAAATCAACAAGATAGATAAACCCTTAGCCAGACACACTAGAGGGCACAGGGAAAGCATCCTAATTAACAAAATCAGAAATGAAAAAGGAGACATAACAACAGATCCTGAAGACATCCAAAACACCATCAGATCCTTCTACCAAAGGCTATACTCAACAAAACTGGAGAACCTGGATGAAATGGAGAAGTTCCTAGACAGATACCAGGTACCAAAGTTGAATCAAGATCAGGTTAATGATCTAAACAGCCCTATATCCCCCAAAGAAATAGAAGCAGTCATTAATAGTCTCCCAACTAAAAAAAGCCCATGTCCAGATGGGTTTAGTGCAGAGTTCTATCAGACCTTCAAAGAAGATCTAATCCCAGTTCTTCACAAACTATTCCACAAAATAGAAACAGAAGGTACTCTACCCAACTCATTCTATGAAGCCACAATTACTCTGATACCTAAACCACAAAAAGACCCAACAAAGATAGAAAACTTCAGACCAATATCCCTTATGAATATTGATGCAAAAATACTCAATAAAGTTCTTGCTAACCGAATCCAAGAACACATCAAAACAATCATCCATCCTGACCAAGTAGGTTTCATCCCAGGGATGCAGGGATGGTTCAATATATGGAAATCCATCAACGTAATCCAGTATATAAACAAACTCAAAGACAAAAACCACATGGTCATCTCGTTAGATGCGGAAAAAGCATTTGACAAGATCCAACACCCATTCATGATAAAAGTCTTGGAAAGATCAGGAATTCAAGGCCCATACCTAAACATGATAAAAGCAATCTACAGCAAACCAGTAGCCAACATCAAAGTAAATGGTCAGAAGCTTGAAGCAATCCCTCTAAAATCAGGGACTAGACAAGGCTGTCCACTTTCTCCATACCTATTCAACATTGTACTTGAAGTCCTAGCCAGAGCAATTTGACAACAAAAGGAGATCAAAGGGATACAAATTGGAAAAGATGAAGTCAAAATATCACTTTTTGCAGATGATATGATAGTATCTATAAGTGACCCTAAAAATTCCACCAGAGAACTCCTAAGCCTGATAAACAGCTTCAGTGAAGTAGTTGGATATAAAATTAACTCAAACAAATCAATGGCCTTTCTCTACACAAAGAATAAACAGGCTGAGAAAGAAATTAGGGAAACAACACCCTTCTCAATAGTCACAAATAATATTAAATATCTTGGCGTGACTCTAACTAAGGAAGTGAAAGATCTGTATAATAAAAACTTCAAGTCTCTGAAGAAAGAAATTATAGAAGATCTCAGAAGATGGAAAGATCTCCCATGCTCATAGATTGGCAGGATCAACATTGTAAAAATGGCTATCTTGCCAAAAGCAATCTACAGATTCAATGCAATCCCCATCAAAATTCCAAATCATTTCTTCAACGAATTAGAAAGTGCAATCTGCAAATTCATCTGGAATAACAAAAAACCTAGGATAGCAAAAACTCTTCTCAAGGATAAAAGAACCTCTGGTGGAATCACCATGCCGGACCTAAAGCTCTACTACAGAGCAATTGTGATAAAAACTGAATGGTACTGGTATAGTGACAGACAAATAGACCAATGGAATAGAATTGAAGACCCAGAAATGAACCCACACACCTACGGTCTCTTGATCTTCGACAAGGGAGCTAAAAACATCCAGTGGAAGAAAGACAGCATTTTCAACAAATGGTGCTGGCACAACTGGTTGTTAACATATAGAAGAATGCGAATCGATCCATTCCTATCTCCTTGTACTAAGGTCAAGTCTAAGTGGATCAAGGAACTTCACATAAAACCAGAGACACTGAAACATATAGAGGAGAAAGTGGGGAAAAGCCTTGAAGATATGGGCACAGGGGAAAAATTCCTGAATAGAACAGTAATGGCTTGTGCTGTAAGATCGAGAATTGACAAGTGGGACCTCATGAAACTGCAAAGCTTCTGCAAGGCTAAAGACACCATCAATAAGACAAAAAAACCACCAACAGATTGGGAAAGGATCTTCACCTATCCTAAATCAGATAAGGGACTAATATCCAATATATATAAAGAACTCAAGAAGGTTGACTCCAGAAAGTCAAATAACCCCATTAAAAAATGGGGCTCAGAACTGAACAAAGAATTCTCACCTGAGGAATACCGAATGGCAGAGAAGCACCTGAAAAAATGTTCAACATCGTTAATCATCAGGGAAATGCAAATCAAAACAACCCTGAGATTCCACCTCACACCAGTCAGAATGGCTAAGATCAAAATTTCAGGTGACAGCAGATGCTGGCGAGGATGTGGAGAAAGAGGAACACTCCTCCATTGTTGGTGGGATTGCAAGCTTGTACAACCACTCTGGAAATCAGTCCCGCGGTTCCTCAGTAAATTGGACATAGTACTACCGGAGGATCCAGCAATACCTCTCCGGGGCATATATCCAGAAGATGTCCCAACCGGTAAAAAGGACACATGCTCCACTATGTTCATAGCAGCCCTATTTATAATAGCCAGAAGCTGGAAAGAACCCAGATGTCCCTCAACAGAGGAATGGATACAGAAATTATGGTACATTTACACAATGGAGTACTACTCAGCTATTAAAAAGAATGAATTTATGAAATTCCTAGCCAAATGGATGGACCTGGAGGGCATCATCTTGAGTGAAGTAACACAATCACAAAAGAACTCACACAATATGTATTCACTGATAAGTGGATATTAGCCCAAAACTTAGGATACCCAAGATATAAGATACAATTTGCTAAACGCATGAAACTCAAGAAGAATGAAGACCAAAGTGTGGACACTGTGCACCTTCTTAGAATTGGGAACAAAACACCCAGGGAAGGAGTTACAGAGACAGAGTTCGTAGCTGTGATGAAAGGATGGACCATTTAGAGACTGCCGTATCCAGGGATCCATCCCATAAGCAGCTTCTAAACGCTGACACCATTGCATACACTAGCAAGATTTTGCTGAAAGGACCCAAAGATAGCTGTCTCTTGTGAGACGATGCCGGGGCCTAGCAAACACAGGAGTGGATGTTCACAGTCAGCTATTGGATGTATCACAGGGCTCCCAATGGAGAAGCTAGAGAAAGTACCCAAGGAGCTAAAGGGATCTGCAACCCTATTGTTGGAACAACATGATGTACTAACCAGAACCCCGGAGCTCTTGTCTCTAGCTGCATATGTATCGAAAGATGACCTAGTCTGCCATCAATGGAAAGAGAGGCCCATTGGACTTGCAAACTTTATATGCCCCAATATAGGGGAATGCCAGGGCCAAAAGAATGGGAATGGGTGGGTAGGGAAGTGGGGGGCGCTATGGGGGACTTTTGGGATAGCATTGGAAATGTTATTGAGGAAAATATGTAATAAAAATATTAAAAATTAAAAAAAAGAAAATGTAATGAGTAGGATTTATAAATAGACTGCACAGGAAGAAAGGGATCCAGGAAGTGGAAAGATGGTGTTGCTTTTAGGTGAGATTGGGAAGGAGGGAGGGAGGGAGGGAGGGAGAGAGAGAGAGAGGGGGAGAGAGAGAGAGAGAGAGAGAGAGAGAGAGAGAGAGAGAGAGAGAGAGAGAGAGAGAGAGAGAGAGAATTTGAGAAGGTAGCTTGGTACTTTAATTTTGTATCTGTTGAGCTTGAATTTTCTATGAAATAAACAGGTAAACAAAACCCAAAAAAATAACAAAAAAAAAAAACAAAATTCATCATGATTTAGACAATTATTCAGAGGATGCTTACCAAGTGTCCTGGTTGCAGAAGGCTCTCATTTAATACTGATGAGGTAGCTCTTAATGTACATGAAGAAAAAAAAATCAACTTATGTATTAGCAGAGTGATGGAGGGAATAAAGTTAGACAATTTCCTTATGTTTATTAAATAAATTCTTAAAAAACAAGTAGCTATGTGGTGTTATTATTGAAATCTTTTCTATAACTTCACCTGTCTTTAGCATATAATTTCCTGTTTTTCTTGTTGTTCCGTGAAGAGCCATAGTTACAGGTAAGTTTTACTACATATGTAGATTCCACAGTGGCCAGAAGAAAGACAAATTAAGACATTACATGAAAATATTACAAAGAATTTTGGTTTTGAAAATTAAAAAAATTAACATTGGTATTTCATGTAGGTGGAAGGAGATGTTGAAGGAAGACAGGCAGGACAACCAGTTGCTGCTTACTAGGTTCTGCCAAGAGTGGCTTCACCACAGAGTTTCAAACAAGCTTTGGGAAGTCGTATTCAAAAATGTGACCAAGAAATCCTCCTCCTCCTCCCTGCCCCCCCCCCACTCGAATATTCCAACAGTTCAAGTTGCTCTTATATGATAGTAGATTAGGCACATATGTAAACTATAATGAACCCTAGTATTGTGTTTTAAATAACATACTAATCAAAAACTTAAGAAAGGCTTAGAGCCACTGCTTACAGTGACTCATTGAAGGCTTCCAGGATGGCCTTCTCAACGGGAAAGCAAGCAGGTAAATTAATGGCATTTCCCACACTCCCTTTGGAAGCGCCTCCTTTGCTCTGGTTCTTTGCTTCATCCACTCAGGAAGCTCAACTTCTCATGAAGTTGTCTAAATTAGTCTCACAAAGAACTTTCTTAAGGTCCCTCATCTCCTGGGCCAAACATGTTAGCAATGGCTTGTTAGTAATGGCTTGTTCCTACCTTGCCAAAGGCTATAATTTATCACCTGCCAGCCAAAGCCTTATTTTGTTCAAGCATGTACCTGGCAAGGGAGATAAGAAAGTATGTTTGTGAGGGTTGGTTTTTTTGTTTGTTTGTTTTTATGTTAGTGATTATCCAAACCCTCAGCAGCTTGCAACAATAAATCTTGACTATGTCGAATTGTCTGAGGGTCAGGAATCCCAGGGATCCTTAGCTGTGTGCTTGTGGTTGAGGTCCCTTTCGGTCAGCTTGGCTGCTGTCTCTGGAGCTCTGAAGAGGACAGGAGGATCTGCCTGAAGTGTATCTGAGTGGCTATTGGCAAGGTATCATTTCCTTGCAATGGGACCTCTCCGGAGTGCTGCTGGTGTACTAATTTCCTGGAGTAAGTCGTCCAAGAACAATAGGAAAAGTACAAAAGACAATTGCCAGGAAGAAAACCATGTGTATTTTCTACAGGAACCTCACATTTGAGATACTGCTTCTGCCTTATCCGTTAGTTCACACAGGCCAATCCTGTTACAGCAAAGGATAGGGCTAAATAGCATTGTTACTACCAGCAAGAGAAGCCTCTTCGCTTCCATCCTTAATGTAAGCCCAGGCTCAGCTCTTGGAGCTTCTCCCTCCTCAACCCACAGAATTATTGGGGAGTGGTGGAGCCTTTAGGGTGTGAGGCAGACTAGAAGAAGTTTGGCCACTGAGTGTGCCTGTGTGAACATAACAAGAACCTGGCATGATGCTACTCATTTCTCACCATGGTGGTTGCTTGTTTATTTGAGACAGGGTCTCAATATGTAACCCAGGCTAGCTTTGGAATCATGATCCTCCCGCTTCAACTTCCTGATTTCTAGGATTACAGATGTGTGCCCACATGCCTGACTTCCACTATGTTGTTTTGCCATGTACCATGTACAGAGCAGTGTGCCCAAGCAACTACAGACTATAACATCTGAAGCGTACACCAAAATAAGTCTGTCTTCGTTCCTTTAAATTATAGGGAACATTGAAGCAAGATGGTAGGAGGGTCTCACAGGGTGACTAAATTCTGTGTGGTATGTAATATGAACAGAATCTTTTTAACAACCGATATCAACTAACCCATTAAGGGACATCTTGCTTTTTTCCAGATGTTGGCAAATACAAATAATGTTGCTCTCAGCACTGCATGTAAATTGTATATGACCACAAGCTATTAATCACTTGAGTAAATACAAACATGCAGGATGGTGATTTTGGAACCACATAGAGTATTTTTGCTTCAGACATTTTGTCACTTTGAGAGACATGTGACTAGCACGAAAAGCTGAGGAACATACATAGAATCTGGCTGCTTCAGACAGGTAGGCGATGTCCTTAAAATCAACCCATTAATAGTGTGCATGAGGTTATTTAGTCACACTGAGAGACTCTTTCAATTCCTAATTGAAATGGCAGTTTCCAGAGCAGTTGGCACAATACTCTATGCTCTGAGGTATCACCATGAAGCTGACACTGGCTGTGTGGTAGGTGTGTGGCAGAACCCTGCACTGCCGTCTTGTGAAACGTGAAGCTGGAGAAAATATAGTTATACCACACAGCCCCAGTAATGTAAAAGTTCTGAGTCAGGAGCTGGAACTCTTTGTTACCATGTGGTACTTAGTCACCTAATAAATAACTTGAGTGGATTGGGAAATAAAGTATTTTAATTCCCTAACTGCTTGGGGTGCCTGCCATTTCTTTTTAATCAAATAGCTCTAGTGGCAGAGGATTGTCCCCTATAGTTTTGGAGCCACTCTGGCACATCCCAGAAGGCTGGAGAGGTAATTAGGCTGCCCTAGTTATTCTTTTGGATGATGAGTTTGATAGGGAAAGTGGAAATTAAGAATTAAAGGAATAAGAAAATTGAGTGCCATTACTTTCAAACAAGAGAACTTGAATTTCAAAATACTAATGAAAGAAAGAACTAGAAATATCTTATACATGAGGAAGTAAAACCTATTAGACTATAAATAAGTGAATTTAGTAAAACCTTGGGTTTGTCACGTACATACATACTGTTTGCTTATACCTATAGTTTTCATAAGAAATACTAGCTGTAAAGGATTTTTTACACTATATAATATGTTATATAGTGTATATATATGTTTATAATAATTCTATGCATGTCTTGGATTCATCATTATGGCAATTTATTCTTCAGTATTCAAAAATGATTTTTAGTCCGGTTCCATACTACACTGGAGCATGTATATGGTTGGTGGCTACTCTGAGGATGTATGAACCCTATTCCAGTCCCCACCTCAGCATGACCAACATCACCTCTGCAGCCAATATTGATGGAGACAGCTGTCTGTCTATGTTTACAAGACTCAGTTTACACAGCTGGTGTATCTCCTAACCAGGCTCATTAACCTTTTGATATTTTCAAAAAACCATACATATATTGACATATTATATTTATTATTTTGTGCTCTAGTCAGAGTAGGAGTTACTGCCCTAAGGTTTTTAATCCAAGACAAATTAGGCCAAGCAGGCACATTAGTATGTGGTAATCAAATTCACAATGCCATTAGCATTGTTTACACATTTCAAATAATCTCTCTTAATAGTCATGACAGATACAAGTGAAGAACTTGTAAATGATTAATTCTATTAGTGACTGAAGGCCCCCAGGTAGCACACTCATCCAACTCTACAAAATAAATTTCTGCCTATCTTCTTCATCAGTTTTTCTTCAACTTTGCCTCCTCAATAGGAGAAACCAGTTGTGTTAGCTAGGGTTTCTTTTGATAAAACAGCTTGACACAAAGCAACTTGGAAGGGAGGGATTTATTTTAGCTTAGAGCTTTGAGTCCATCATCCAGGGAAGTTAGGGCAGGAAGGCAAGGCAGAAACCCAGAGGCAAGAACTGATGCAGAGCTCATGGAGGAACACTGCTTTCTCACTTGCTCTCTTGGCTTGCTCTGCCTGCTTTCTTTGAGTACTCATATCCAGCAGTCCAGAGGTGGCACCGCCCACAGTGGGCTGGACCCTTCCACATCAATTACCATTGAGGAAAATGCCCCACATGCTTTCCCCAAGAACAATCTAATGAGGGCATTTTCTTAATTGAGATTCCCTCTTACCAAATGATTCTATGTTTCAAATGACCCTCTGTGTCAAGAATACACAGAACCAGCATACCAGAATCTAGCCAAATTCACTGTTAGCTGGAAATCTGGTCTTCTGTGGCTAAGGCCACTTCCATATTAATTTTAGAAAATGTTTCTTCAATTTTAGGATCTACTAATTATACTATAATAACCATTAGGATAATAGCACCAGCTGTAGGCACAGGCACCACTGAATAGCATTAATTACAATTGGACTTTTACTGTTAGTTTATGTAATACTAAGACCCAGCATCACCATGCTACACACAGACCTTACTCTTAACATCTCTTTCTTCAGTCCAGCCTAAGAAAGACCCACTGCTAGGCCAATCTGGTTTTAGGACCCAGAAACAGGCATTATCACCTGACCCTGACTGGGAAGAATCTTGCATAGTGTGACAACTATTCTTAAACCAAAAAGCCATTGGATACATGGGGATAGTCTGGGCCATAATAGCAGTTGGTTTGTATGGCTTTCCTGCATGGATCTACCATATTGTTATAGTGGCACATTCCCATTATCCTTATTGGTGGGCATGGTCCTCACCATTGCAGAGTTCGTTCACTGATTTCCCCTCTGTCTAGGTCATACTCTATAAAAGCCAATCGGTAATTTCACAGTCTCTAGCCATTCCTAATCTCCATAGCTCTTAAAGCCTCATCTCACTGACAAATTCATTCATTTCACTAACAGCAGTAAGACTAATTCTTCATAACTTTCAGTGTTTGTGCTGTAAAACAGGAAGTCTCAGTAGAACATTCAACCACAAATCTTAAATGATTTTTATTTCTAGCCACCAGACATTCAAAGAACTTTCTCACAGAAAAACTTAAGTGAGGAACAAGATTAAACCTCTATATTTGGTTCCAAGTCAGTCCCATAAGCATCATTATTTTATCCGCAAGTTATGCATTAGGTATTATGAAACTTGGTCAGAATTAATTATAGATATAAATCGTTTTAGTGTTCTTGGGTATATCAATTCCAATTAGGATTTCAAGATTTAATATAATCTAGTAAAAAAATTTTCCCAGACTTGCATGATAACATATTAATAAATGTACTTTAATAACTCTCTAGTCTATTATGTTATTTTGTTGATATCAATAATAAAATTAACTCACAAAGTACTACAGATATCTAATAGAAATAATATTAATGATTCTATTTGCTATTATTATTTTAGTATATTTTATTTAAATTTTATGCATGCATACAATGTATTTTGATCATATTAATCTCCAAATTTCTCCCGTTATCTCATCCAAGATCTGTCACCTTTCTCTATCCCTTCCTAACTTGTGTTTCTGTTTTAATTATAGCCCACAGGTTCAAATCAGTGCTGCTTATATGCTTCTGAGTGTGGACCACCCACTGAAGCATGGAGTATATTGTATAGCATACCCTTAAAGAAACTGACTCTCTTTCCCCTGATAGCCATCAATTCTGTGTTCCTTAAGTAGTGACAGAAGATCATGAACCCTCTCACCTCGCATGCTCAAATGTTGACTGCTTTGATCTTATGCAGGTATTATATAGGCACCAACAGCTGCTCTGTGTTCATTAGTGTATCTGTCTTATCACTTGCAGGAGATATTATTTAACTACTCTCCTCCCTGACTTCTAGTTTTTACAGTCTTTCCTCTTCTGCAATAGTAACTGCAAATGTCATGGGTGTGACATAGATGGCCCATTGGTGTTGATACATATCTGCATTTTTTTTTTACAGTTATGATGTTTGCAATGACAGTTATCCACTGCACAAAGAAAGTTCTCTAATGAGGTCTTACAATCGCACTGATCGATGAGTAGGGAGATACTCACCTAAACTTAGAGGGCAGTTTGATACTATGTACATTTAACAAAATCATGGTAGGAAGTTTACCATTAGGTTGTATGAGTTACCCAACCATGGGTTCTTGGCCTGAGTGGCAGTACCAGGCATTTGTTTTCTCCTGTAGAGAGGGCTTTAATTCAATAAGAAATAAGTTGGTTATTCTTATAGCCTTTATGCCACTACTACAATGATGGACATGACGTATCTCATTATACAGGCTGTTATGGTTGAGCACACAGTTCACAAAAAAATTCTTGTTTGCCTTCCATAACTGGATGGTTAGCACTTTTGAAATTAGCTTTATCTTAATTGACTTTTTCCTGTAAATGATATACATGATGTATGAAATTAATAATTCTTTATTGAACTGTGAAAACTTCAAACTATCTATACTACTAAACTCATGAAATGTATAGACTATAATGACCTATTTATTTCTACATAATTCCTGTAACTGACCTTAACCTAGAAAATCGAGAGCTGTGGGAAAATGAAGAATTAAGTAATAAAACCTATAGAAATCTTCATATATTTATCTTATCCAAAATAAGTGTCTCTCCTGAGCTGTTCATCATTGGGCCTAAAAACAAGTGTAATTCCAGGACAGAGGCAACTCTAATATTCATGAGACTACATCTGTAATGCTAGTAATGCTCAGAAATGGAAGGATGTAACTACAGCCTCATATGGATTATACTCAAATTCTAATTAAATAGTTTGGGATTGAATTAGCACCAACAGCACAATGTTCTTAGAACACTACTGAGCTTTAAGTAGTAATGAGTAAAAGATTTCATAGTGTCAGTGTGATCTATTTGTACTATTGTAATTTCTGTAGCACTATTTATCTTATTCAATTAACAATTCCAAAGGATATTTATTCTAATTTGTCATAAAAGAATATCAAAGCATTAGAACACAAGTCCCAATAAGAAGCAAGATGGCTGAAAATTTCCTTACCTATATCATGAATTCACTGATAATAGTACTAACAAAAATTGTTTTAATCGCTTCATTTCCAAACATCATCTTTCCACCTCTTTTCACCTAACATTGGTTAACCTTTATTCAATGATTATGCCATTAATACTAAAACAAATAGCAATAACAAAGGTGGGACTTCTTTTCTAATATTAACTTCCTTCTTCTTACTTATTAGGTAAACAAATTTACTATGATTATTACCCTATTCATTTATGTCAACCTTCCAGTTTTCAATAAAACTAGGTGTGGCTCTTTCAGTATGAGCAGAAATAGTCATTATTAGCTTCTGACCAGAGCGAAAGCACCATCAGACAATTTACTGCTACAAGAAACACTCATTCTATTTCTCCCCATATTACTATGGAAATCATTAGGCTTCCTGGTTAATCCACTACCTTGTTTGTATGACTATCAACCAATGATATGGCAGACCACAAACTGCACCTATTTCATTGGTAGAGTCACGTTAGTTTTGGCATCCATTAACCATTCATATTACCTTTCTTTTCAGTTCTCCTAACGTCAATCCAAGAAACAGACTGGGAGATAAGAGCTCAGCCAGGTATGAGAATGAGAATGTGGGAGCCTTTCCCCACCATTCCATAATAACCACTGAGATTCTCTCTGGAAAATCTTTGAGGTGAAATCTCTACTCTGTTTTCCTAAGGCGAGTCTTGGAGTAACCACTGTCTTCTCTACCTAAATAAACAAGGAAAAAATAAAGCGAATTATTTCAACTCATTAAAGTTTAATATTTAATAACTCCCAATGCGTATTTGGTTTGTTTTAACAATATTGTAGCTTATATAACATGCTTAATAGGACAATATCAGTCACACCTATTAAGTTCACAACATTTAGAAGGCATAATATTACTTATTGTAGGAATGTTTGTAATTTTAAATACCCACTTTAACTTATTCACCTCAACACCAGTTTATTTTATTAGTTTTATAGCCTGTGAGGCTTACAACTATAATAATGGTATCTAGTATATATGGCCTGGACTATGTGCACCATGTAATATTTCTCAAATGTTATTATTATACTTGTATCTGCAACATGACACTGTTAAAATTCATCAAACTAATATAACTATATGATGTTCTATGAAAGTATGCCCAGAAGATGTGTAAAAAGATGCAGATGGTAAAGCAACTTAGAGCAAGAAAAGAGAAAGAATTCATTGAAATATACTGCTCCTTCTATCACTGAGGCCCTGATTATTTTCCTTAATAACCACAGCAAGTCAGCACCCTTTTCCAAAGATTCAAATACCTCAAAGTACTAATATGTGTTAATATTAACTGTCCTGAAAATTCCTAACAATTGCATTTACCATCACATAGCAAATGCTACTTTATCATTTCTTTCGAAAACAACTACCAATCTCAGCCTTAATTAGTACTCGATGAGGCAATCAAACAGAATGATTAAAAGCATGATTTCCTATTCTATATACGAAGTGGCCATCATATCTTCTGTATCATTTAGTTATGTCATAAAGACCACCAGCTCACTACACTTTTAACAATTTTCAACTAAATTCCAATACTGTCATATTCCTAGTCAAACAGGATGAAGAATCCAAATTAAGATGTCTCTTACTACCTCCACCAAACCACATGTAGCAATGGGTTGTCCTTGAAGTCACCGTATAAAACTGAATGTGGCGGTATGTTGGGAGTAGATGTAATTTAAATCTACTCCCAGGACATACAATATACCCATCTTATATTATCCCATGAAGAATACTTGCAACAAATCATTTTACAGAAAACAGAGACAAACAGTTAGAAAGGGCTAAGAAAATATGCCTCCTATTTGAACACCATGAAGTCCCACAGGCTCACAGCCCTGATTAGTGCCCGTAGTCTCAAGTCATAAAGAGCTGTCTGCCTCACAAAGTCCAACAAAATGAATTCATGTCTACCTATGTTATTACCCGGCAGGTAACAAACATTACATTACTCTCTTCAATAACGTGCTAAGTATGGGCTAGCAAATCTAGCCTTCACCATCAGATACTACCTTCTTAGGGGAAGATTTGTGATTGCAGCTTAATTTCATGATTCAGTTTTACTCTTATTATAACAGGATTTAACAGGCCAATTATAACCATGTACTCTCTACATATTTATTGCAAGGCAATGAGGAAACCTTACAGTTCATATTAACAGGATCAACCTGCTCTGCACTGGAGAAAATGATCCTTATCTGCCCGCTCCTTGGTTCTATCACAGTGCTCCAATCTTATGTTGGAACTTATATTAAATTTACTTTATGTTAACCAATATATTGATTCTAATATTGCAAACTTATAACTCATTCATTGAGACATGTGAAAGACATGCTAACTCATGCTCCCATATATGACAATCTTAATTTTGAAGAGGTAGAAGTAATTAACTACTCTTAAGGGCAAAACTTTGTGTGACTCCAAAGAGAAGTAACTTATTTGCCACCTCTATCATAATTTCATTCCTAGTGTTAATTTCACCCCCTTCTCCTTCTCCTTCCCCTCCCCTACCCCTCCTTCCCCTTCCCCTCCCTTTCCCCTTCTTCCTCTTCCCCTTCTTCCCCTTCCTTCCTTCCTTCCTTCCTTCCTTCCTTCCTTCCTTCCTTCCTTCCTTCCTTCCTTCCTTCCTTCCTTCCTTCCTCACTTCCCTCCCTCCTTCCCTCTCTTCCTTCCACCCATCCTCCCTTCCTCTTCCCTTCCTCTCCTCCTCCTCCTCATTCTTCTCCTCCTCCTTTTAGTTCTTTTCTGTTAACAAGTGTCAATTTCACCTTTGTCCATAATGACCATCAGCAACAGAGTGTAGAACACCTAGTTCTGCTTTATAACACCCAGCACAACATTTGCTTAGGGAACTTTCTTCAAATCTACTTTAACCCATTCAAAACAAATAACACTGTCAGCATGCATGTGTGCTGTTGCTTCTCCCTTTGTAACAATCTGCCCTCTAGCAAGTTTGACATGAAAATTGTTGCACTTGATAGTTTAAGCTAACAATGATCTCCTAACAGTGACCATTTTTCTCATAGATGCCACACTCTTACACACACACACACACACACACACACACACACACACTTTAAAGCTTTATGCCCTGAATCTATTAAATATAACTAATAAGTAAGAGTTTTGAAAAACATGTAGGCCTATTTAACACTATAACAACGACTTATCATTAAAAGTCCTATGATCATAGCATGACTTTCTTTACAGGGCTCTATACATATTTAATGAATTTATAAGCACACCCAAACAAATGTCTTCTATTTGTTTATTTGTTTGTTTGTTTGTTTGGTTTTTTCGAGACAGGGTTTCTCTGTATAGCCCTGGCTGTCCTGGAACTCACTTTGTAGACCAGGCTGGCCTCGAACTCAGAAATCTGCCTGCCTCTGCCTATACCTCTGTCTCCTGAGTGCTGGGATTAAAGGTATGTGCCACCACGCCCAGCTAACAAATGCCTTCTTATTCATATTCACATTCATCACTACCTCCCAACAGATATCTATTGTACTTAAAGCTTTTTCATATGCTACTATGTGATCTTAGGTTTCAACTTTAATCTATATCTTTGAAAACAACCCTTTTAACCAATGTGAATGGATTCATAAGTTTCCCCCTCTTTTGTGGTATTAGAGACTAAATCTAGGGCATCACATGGTTGTTCTACCACTGAGCTACACCTCAACCTCTCCTTTAAATATTTATTTACCCAAGATTCTCACTAAGTTGCTTGGGATGGCTCCGAACTTACTCTGTAGCTTAAGAAGGCTGTGAACATTGCGATCTTCTGACCTGACCTCAGCCACTGAAATACTGTGATATCAGACTGGCAGCACCAGGCCTGGCTGTTTTGCTTATTTTAATCTCCAACATCACTACTAAATCTCCTCCCAGAGTGTGCTATAGTGTGCAAGATTCTTTTAGGTTTTAGGAAAGCAATAGCACTCATCCTACTAATATAACTTGCAAACTCAGATCCTCCTTATACTTATGCACATTTTCTAAGTCTCTACCCACAGTTTTTACTGCTTAGCCCCATGCACAAAGCATTTACCGAACTGAAACGTGCTGCGGCTTTTACTAGAATCCATTTGACTAGACATTCCTTCTGAAACAATTCTCATTTCTGACTCATTGCTGAAAACTTATCTCCATAGAGGACTTCTAGAATTATATTGCTTCTTTTCCCCCTCACTCTATCTATACTAATTCTACTTTGCAGTTTTGGAAGCAACCTCAATAACATTAAAGCTACTACCAAAATCTGACAAGGCACAACCAGTCATCAGCTCCCTTCCAGCTAACTTCACAGACAAACTCTTCCCCCTCAAAAAGTATTCATGTCGAATAAAGTCAACAATTATCTCTATCCAATAACATCCAAAACACCATCCAATAACCCATGTTAAAAATCATAAATAATGATGTCAATAAAGCTAATTTAAACATTCTAGAATTTTTGGCGTATTCCTCAGCAGCTGCTGGTGTGGAATATCTGACTACTACCAGTTATCTTCTTGACAGATTAAGGTCACTATGGATGGTAAAGAAGAATAGAAGAATCCACCACAACTAGCCATTCCATAGCTACCAGCAGTGAGCTATAAAAATAATGTACATGGGATTCTGAAGAAAATCCTACCAAACCTACTTAATAAAAGAGTATTTCATAATTTCCACATAGACTCTAACTGGGCATAATGTTACAAAAAAGTCACCACTGTGTAGTTTGCCTGTTAGAATATGAATAACCAATAGTCAAAAATTCCACCTTTTAATAAAAATTAACAGTCATTTGTTCAATGATCTACTAGGCTGCTCAAACATTTCAGTGTGATGAAAGCCTGGCTCTGTGGTGGGGAATCTGCCAGTCATTCATTATATTCCAGGACTGTCCACCACATAGAATAACTGTCCTCCTCTCTGTTGCCCAATTGGTTAAGATGCATCAGATACTTCTATGTTAATAGAGCACACATATTCTTTACCTGCCTATTAACCCCTAAAAGTTGAACATTACGTTTTGAATTGTATGTTTTTCTAGAAATCTGATTAGAAACATTAGGATTAGTTTACTCACTAATTGAAAAAAATAAAAAATTATTTTATTTAAAATTTCAGTGTTGGGTAGTGTCTTAGTCAGAGTTTCTATTCCTGCACAAACATCATGACCAAGAAGCAAGTTGGGGAGGAAAGGGCTTATTCAGCTTACAATTCCATACTGCTGTTCATCACCAAGGAAGTCAGGACTGGAACTCAAGCAGGTCCGGAAACAGGAGCTGATGCAGAGAACATGGAGGGATGTTCTTTACTGGCTTGCTTCCCCTGGCTTGCTCAGCCTGCTTTCTTATAGAAAGAACCAAGACTACCAGCCCAAAGATGGTCCCACCCACAAGGGGCCTTTCCCCCTTGATCACTAATTGAGGAAATGCCTTACAGCTGGATCTCATGGAGGCATTTCCTCAACTGAAGCTCCTTTCTCTGTGATAACTCCAGCTGTGTCAAGTTGGCACAAAACTAGCCAGTACAGGTAGTGATGCAACAAAAGGCATCTTGATTGAGTCTAGAAAGAGCTTCTCTCTATTTTGGGGTTCCAAAGCCAAAGTAGTTTAATATGCTCCAAGTATTATTCACTTAGGAAGCTTCTCCATTAAGCTTTATAAATTGCATTAGCATGAGAATAAGCCTATAATGGATAATATTAACATTACTCACTGGTAGCTACAGCATTTCTGACCCATATGTTATCGTGAGAACAAATGGCTTTGTGAGTTCCAACAGTAGTCACAAACTGATTGACAGTCATTCCACTTATGATTTCACTAATTTTATTGAGTATTCTGTGGTGGGCATCAAATGGCCAAACACCTCATCTGTTTTCTCACCATACAACATATCACTTTTATTCATCCCTAGTTATTATGGTCTCCTGTCTCTCTGTGAGAAAGGATGAAGCAATCCACACAGAGTCTCATTTGATTAGGGTAAAATCCTGGTTCATGTTTAGTGTACAATTAAAGCTACCTGGGATGTCTTCGACTTTTGCTTCCAGTACTAAATGCTATCCTCCCCTGACTTCTTATGACACAGAGACAATTCCCTACCAGAAAATCCACTTGATATCGCATCTCAATCAAGTCAGATAGAAACTTTGTTTGCCTATGCAAACTAAGAGAGCTAAGCCTTATAAAGAAGAAGGTATTTTGGCCCCACAGTTTTAATCTTAATGACAGCTGTAATCTCAGTGGTTCATTTAGCTAGATAATGAAGCATACTATTCTAACCCTCCCACTGGCTTATTTTAAATCCCAGTATCTGACCCTCATGCTCATATGAATCTGAATGTTAAGAGTAGGCAAACTTTTATTAATATTTGATAAATATTATCCATCCTGTATTGGCTTATTCTCGTGCTAATGCAATTTATAAAGCTTAATGGAGAAGCATCCTAAGTAAAGAATACTTGGAGCATATTAAACTACTTTGACTTTGGAGACACCAAAACAGAGAGCAGTTCTTTCTAGAGTACTCAATCAAGTTGTCTTTTGTTCCATCACTATCCAACACTGAAATTTTACATAAAATAATTTTTATTTTTTCAAACAGAGAGAAATGGAACTTTTAAAACTACTATGTCAGTACTAAGAATGTAGGCATAAACTTTGACATACATTGTCCCCTATGTGCCTTCCCCATTTAATAATGTATGAGGACTGTGTAGGTTTGATTGAACATGTGTATAAATTTTAAATTGTACATTGAATATAATCCTGATGAATAAAGGGATATATTAAATCATCTGAAGTATATAACACATTGATTGTTTACCCACTTAAATGAACCAATCATACAAATATCTAGAACATTCAATCTTTTCTCCAACCTAGGCTATATACTTATCCATCATACACAGTATGTTAACTCAAGCAGTCCTCTAAAGTATGCTAATAACCATCAACAGAGTTTCTTAACTGCAAAGCTTTGAGCAATTAACAACCTTCTTATGAAGTTTATTAGTCCTGGATCAATAAAATTTAAGGAGTTCTATAGTAACACTTGTTCTTTCTGGGTAATTTAAGATTGCTCTTTTTCTTCTCTTAAGTAAGATACCTTGATTGATTGACCAGTTTGCCTGAGATCACACTTAACTATGATATTATGTACATGGTAGATTTTTTAAAAGAAATTCTGAAGTCCAACATGGCCAACAGGCCATTCAATTGTGCACACTGTAACTGAGCCAGCTAAAGTCATCAAAGATACAGGTTGCAAGACCTTCTGTGTCATTTTTCCAAAGCACCCAGGAAAAACCTTATACAGTGTGGAGGTTTTGGACATTACTCAGGGGAGGTGGTGGAATAGAAGCTATTGGAGAACTTATGTATTCTCACAGAGTAGAAAAAAACATCATAAAAAGGTAAAAGATTCTAAAAGGATTCTTGACTCTGGACCACACTTCAGACTATGTTATTGGGCCAACTTTCTTTCTGTGTCTGCTAATTCCTTTTGCTTGTATCTCATTATCAGTCTTGTGTTCTTCTAGGCTATCCATCCACTTACCAATCTTGGCACCCACTTTCTTTTTCTTTTATATATGTTCCCCTTTAGAACAACTCATTGGAGGTTTCTCTTATAATCAAAGAGTCACTAAAAATATTTTTCTTATCAAAAGCCAGTTCTTTAATCATGAGCTATATAATTCTATACTATCAGAAAATCACCATATCCATTCTTACAGAACAACATCTTTTCATATCCAGATTCAAGAGAAAATATGTGAAACTATGAGTAAAAATATTAAGATTGCCTTTTATTTAAATCTCTATTATCTCTGACATTGTTACCTAAATAGTATAAATTTTAATCAATAATGATGTTTTTAAACCACTCAAGTTCTATGCAGGTATAAAACCTTTGGCTATGTCACCAGGCTTACTTGACAGAAATAAGCTTTTCCAACAGCTGATAACAAATAGAATTACAGGTACCTGATAATGTATTCCCACTTTGAATAATCATGTGTTATTACCTTAAATTGGGTGTAAAAGCATACAAAAGGAGGCAATTGAGAATGAAATGGTACATCTCTCTGTTCTCTGTTAGAATAATTCTCTTAAATGTGCAGTCTTCGCTAATGTGTAAGCATTTATTCCATTCATTTCATCTTCAATATACTTCACTCATATGCAATAACTAATCTCCAAAAGCACCACAGGTAATAGATGATAACTTTTGTCTTCGATCCAATAGGGAATATGAGATAGAGAAGATGCTGTCTAACATTACATGGAGAGTTAGGGAAACAATATAAGCAGAACTTCCTAATGTTGTCTGAAAGACTCAGGTGAGAATGGACAGGAGAAGAGTTTTCTGTCTAAGTAAGAGACACTGAGTCAGGAAAGAGGGATTTTCAGAGATGGTAATGAAAACATTTTGGACTCATTTTTTTAAATCATTTTACCGTATCAGTAATCACTTTAATTTCCCTTTACTAAGAGTGGGCCAGTTTGGTAGACTCATGGTAAGATATGTGAAGAGAGACACTAAAAATGTTGAGTTAAATTGTTTTTTTATCTCCTTCCTTTCTTCTTTTTTCCTTTCATTTCCTTTCCTTCTCTTCCTTTCTTTGTAGCTTCCCTTCATCCCTCCTTCCTTTTCACCTTCCCTTTATTCTTACTTTTTTAGACATGATCATATGCATTTTATAACTGGCCTCAAACTTACTATACTGATGAGAATGATTTTAAATTCCTGATCTTTCTGCCTCTACCTCCTAAGAACAGGGATTATAGGTGTGTACCACCACACTCTAAATATACTAGGAATCAACCCCAGGGTCTTGTGGATCCTTGGCAACCTTCAACCAATTAAGCTATGAGCTTTGTCTCATCTCCCAGTCTTAAACATTGAAAAGCATGGTTGGAAATTTCTCACACATCATTTTGAACTCATCAAATGGAAAAATCCCTAATCAGATTTAGGATTTAGTTTGACATGACTGTAGTCATCTTGAATTGTAATCACCATGATGGTTCCTGAGTAGCTCTGGTCAGTTTCCTCTGCTTAGTGTTCTCAGGGAGTATAAATTAACAAACTTATTTGGGTCAGACATGGAACTTTATGAACCCGAGCTTGATTCTATCAGCACCTGGATGGTACCTACAACCTTCTGTGATGGCCAGGTATAGTATGGCTGGCAGAGAGTCACTGTTGTTCTGAACATTTCTAAGGAGCTTAAAGCTGATCCAAATTCCCAGGATACACCTGGTCTTATTACTTCTGAGAAAGATCTCTGTCAGTAAGTCCCAAAGAGAATGATTCAACAAAACCTGGGCTTTGTCGGGTCTATTTCTTTGGCTTCATGGAGTCTTGGAGCCAGTTCTTATTTACTGGGACCTGAGAGTCCAGACCAACAGGTGATACTGAAGTCTAGCCTTTCATTGATATCTGGTAGAATTTGCTTTTATGTCACTTGAATCCTCTCTTCATTTTAATTTCGATCTTTCTCCAACTACCAAAACTGAATTTTCATTGTATAAGTGATCCATTGGCAGGGATGGTTATTAACTTTTTGTTCAGCTAACTCACACTTGATGATGGCTTTGAACATTTTAAATGGTTTTCACATTTAATCAGGGTCATCTTAAGAAGCTCTATAACTTTACAAAGAAAGAACTGTGCATTTATCACAGCTTATAATAAACTGGACCATTCTAACCTTGTCTCTTTTATAGCAGTCTCTCAGGTTTCTTCATACTACTGTAAAAACAGGGAGGCCATCACTCCTCTGGTGCGGTTTGAATGGGAAGTCTTCAAAGGGCTCACATATGTGAACAGCTGGTCCCAAGATAGTGGTGCTGTTAAAGAAGGCTGTAGAACCTTTAAGAAATGGATCCTCACTTAAGGGAATGGATTACTGGAGTCAGGCCTTAAAGCTTAAGAACTTGGCCCTACTTTCCGTTCATTCTTGGCTTCCTGGGTAGCTATGCAATACCACCAATAACCTCTTTTTTTTTTTTTTTTTTTTTTTTTTTTTTTTGTGCTACTATGTTTCCCTTGCCTGTATCCTTGCCATTCTTCTGGAACTATAATCCAAAAGGAAATCATTCCTTCCTTAAGCAACTTTTAAGGAGTTCTAATGAAGACACCCTCCTAGCCCTCATTTTGGGTCTGTGTAGTTGTTTCTATGTTGATTACCCAGAAACTGTCTGGCTTTGTGGTGTTGTAAAAGTCTCAAAACTCATCCTGAATTTTTTTTAAAAAAAAAATTCTTGTTCCGTGGTACAAAGTGCTAATAATGTCACACTCAATTTTGTGTCTTGATATCTGAATGTAAGGGTAATGTAATGGACTGTGTACACCCATAGTCCTCTTTATTCGATCATGTTATGTCCTGAGAGTAGAAAACACAACAGTGGTTTTCACCTCGGATTCCACAGAACATTGCTACAAAGTCAGTTAGCCAGTCTTCACCTGGAGTGAAGGTGGTGATCCCTATCATCATTGGGGACAATGACTGGATTTCTAGTTTGTCTTCACAGTGAAAACACAAAGTTCATCAGACCTTTTTTCGGTGTCTTTTTTTTTTTTCATTCAAGGAAATATTTGCATACATTCTACAGTGAGCACATAACAGTAGAACTCCTTCTACCTTTCTCCCCTGATGTAATATCTGTAATAAAATCCCAATTTCTTTTTTAAAAAATGTCTTAACCCAAAGGACTTATGGAGATAAAATTTTAAGTATGATTACCTATCAATGTATTCCTAGGTGAAACAATTTGGAAGAGTTTTAAGACACTCGAATGAGGAGTTAATTCGAATGTTTGCCTCTGGATGTAAGGTTGTGTTCTGTCAATATGCTGGCATAAATTTATCATGTCCTGAAAATGTGAATTTAATGTGATAAAAATAGGACTATCAATTACCACAGTGTTCTAACTGCACAACACATGGTCCGTGGGCAAATGAGTAACACAGACACTTGTAAAAGTCAAGGATGTGATAGCAATGGATCGTTATCCTTTCCCTGAGTCTCTAGGGATGCCTTAGCTGAGAACACTCCAAGTAACGTAATGTGTCCTGCCCTTTCCTTGAAATGGCTGCTATTACAGGCCCATTAGTGCCATGGGTACTTATCTTCTGCTTTCAAAGATGGCTCAGGAGAGGTGTGCCAGAGTTCAGTGAGTGCAGTTCAACTAGGCAGTATCTTCCAGCATGTTTGTGACTGTCAGCTGTGATGTGACAGATTTAATATCCAGCAAAGCCATAGCTTTTCCTGGTCAGTGAGGTCTATTGAAGCATGGTCAGAATTGATATGCAGGTAGTCCCTAGGGCTTCCACCCTGAGAATGAGAAGGAAACACCAATGATAGCAATCGTCACTTGGAGAAGTTACTAGTAACCCATCTACCACAGAAAAAGACTTCTTGGCTATTGTTTTTCCCATTATCGCTTTAATTATATATTAGGCATGGAAGTTACCTGGGATAAAGAAGATACAGTCAGGTAGCTGGAGCTCAGTGTCACTGTTCCCGGGGAACTTAAACGTGGAAATACATTTTCTATTGGGTTGAGCAAAAAAAAAAATTATTGGGTCATGCAACAAATTATGCCATGAATATGTTCTATAACTCACAGATTATAAACAAAACAAAATTGCCTGAGTTGGCAGAGAATAGTATTTGCAAAGATGGTAATGGTAAGCATGTTCCTCCTATTTTGCCTTAAAACTAATAGAAAGGACTGATATCTTTTAATAAATATTTTAATTGTGTAGTAGTACTGCCTAGTTGTACTTTGTAAAGATACCTGCTTCATCAACAGAAATGAAATAGGTGCAACAATGAAGCTTAACACCAAATGCTTAAAGTCTGACAAGATTCCTGCTACTGCAAAACATAAGAAAGCATCTCTCTGGCTGAGTGTTGGCCCTGGGTCCCAAGCTCGACTGAGGTTTAAAGGAACTTAGACTGTGTACAGAGAAGAGATGACAGTGATGTCATCAGCTAGGGAACTAAACTGGAGCAGAGTCTGTCTACAGTTTCAATGTGACTCTCTGAGAATGAGTAAGGGTGAGTTGGTGCACACCAGAGTGGAGCCAGAAATGTGGTGACACAGAAGAAAAGGCACAGCCAAGAGTTCAGGAAAACTGCATGCACGCTCTGTGTTAATTTCTGTAATGTAAGAGGTATGCTTATGTAGGCACAAAGTTTGCATAAACACACAGAAGAACTTCTTGGTGTATACTACACACACACACACACACACACACACACACACACATACACACACCACACCACACCACATCATATCACAACTCACCATGCCACAAGGTCCACTACAGTTGATGAGTTAAATACTTTTTATATATCTGTAGACATAATTTTTTTCTTTTATCAGACCATGTGATTACACTACTCTGAAACAAATGTTTTTCTAAGGTTGACAGTCTTATTTCTGGAATAAACAATTTTATTAGAACAATTTCTATATTTTATATAAGGTTCTGAGTTTGTTTTGTTCATATTGATTATAATATTAGTCTAACTTTTCTTATACTGTCCTCCAGTGTGGGTATCCCCACTTTTGTAGATTATTAGCCAACATAGTCCATGAGGGCAGAGGTTGCAGGGACTTCAGACAGGGGGTTCAGAAGCCCTGTGACTACCTATAGTGAAAGACCACATAGGGGCCAGCTGTCAGTAAGCAGATTAACTTAATTAGGATGATTGAAGGCCTATAGAGTTTGGGGGAACTGAGAGTCAAGAAATCCAGGATGGGCAAGGGTCATTGGCTGGGGGCTCACTGTACTTGGAATGCCCCATTACCATGGAGAAATGTTTTAGAAATCTCAGGTGCTGGCTTAACAAGTTTTGTGAGGAGAAAGGAAATTGGTCCTATAAACTAATCAAGCTTATATGGCATTCCTCAGGTAGAGGTGAATATGGGGACTTAGAACTCCCTGGGAAACTTTGCTAGCGAAGGGGGTCCTCCATTACACTCTGAGCCCCCAAAAGCTATCTGGTCAATGGTAGACATCAACCTTAATTAAAAGAGTTTCCTCACACTCCAGAGATTTTATTTTTGTGTATGTCCATAGCACATGTAAGTACTTATGTTTATGTGCATGTAATACAGGCCCAAATGCATATGTGTCCGAAGGGCAGAGACTGAGGTCAAGTGTCTTTCTCTACCTCTCTCCACTTTGGAGTTCTAGATAAGCTCTTTCCCTGAACCCAGAAATCACAAATTAGCTTGAGTACTGGCCATACCTCTCTGTACCCCAGCCCTCGGTTTAGGGATGTGTGAGTCTCCGTGCCTGGCAGGTTTTTTACATGGGTGCTAGGCTAGGGATCCCCACTCTAGTTCTCATGCTTCTGCTGGGGTAGTTGCTGATTGAGCCATCTCCCCAAGCTGTGTATTGTAGCCTTTGAATAAGGTGCTTGCATGCCTAAATAAATGAGAGTGATGGCTTCCTGTCCTTAAAATTTCTAGAATAATATGGAACTCTGATTTCCTTGAATATGTAAGAGAATGTATGCTTTTGGTACGTACAAATTGCCAGCATCTCTGTTCAATTGGCTGTTGGGTAGCTCCAATTTCCTTCTTCTTCAAAAATAAATCTACCTCACCCAACAGTATTCATGAAGAGGGTTCCATCTCCCTTTGTATATACTCTTTATACCTTTGCTAACAATTATACATGCACGGGTTTATCTTTGGTCTCTTGTGTTTCGTGGGTTTATGGATCTGTTTTAAGGGGTGGGGTCAAGCTGTTTTAATTGCTATAGCTTGGGCATACAGTTACCAAGCAATGCGATGATTCCATCTTCATTATTTTGCTCACAAACACCGTGACAATCATTTTACCCTCCCACTGATTCCACATGGATTTTTAGAATTTCTACAAATACATTCATAGAAATGGATAGAATTGATGAAGTTTCTTTGAATACATTCTTGTAGGAAAAAACCTGGAATTTGGATAAGAATTTTACTGAATCTATGAATTGCTTTAAGTAATCAATTTATTTCTATCTTTAGTTTCTTTTATCACTCTTTGATAATATTCAATATACAGGTCTTTTATTTCTTTAGTTAATTGTTTCCTATAGCTATGACAAGTAGATTTTTTTCATTTTTATTTTATTTGACTGGTACATTGTTAGTATATTTAAATATTAACTAATTTTGCATGTTGTATTTTGTCCTGTGGTTTTACTGCATGCATCAATTATTTATTAAGAATATTTGGTAGAGTCTGTGGGATGCTATTATGTGCTATTACTCCACCAGCAAAGAGAAATCATTTAACTTCTCTCTATCCTCTCCTTTTACTTTTATCTTGCTTCATTACTATGATAAGGATATCCAATACTGAATGGAATGTGGTAATCCTCACCTATATTTTAGAGGAAAACATTGAAATATTCCTTGAAATATTTTACCATGGAATCAAAGAATAGATACAGGCAACTCATATGTAGTCTTTCCTGTGCTGAAGTATATTCTTTCTATAACCAATGAATGAAAAACTGGTCATGCTTTTTTTTTAATGAAAGGATGTTGAATTTTTTAAAATACTTTTCTGTATCTCAAGGGTTGACAAGATGGCCTTTCTTCTTAATTTTGTCAATGTGAGGTACCACATTTACTTATTTGCATATATTGAAGCATGCTTTTGCATCAGTCATACAACTTGCATGGTCATGGTGAGTGGACTTTTCAAACTATTGCTGAGTGAAGCTTTTAAGTATTGTGTTGAAAACTTTTACATATATGTTCATGAAGTATTTTCATGTGTATTTTTCTTTTCTGGTAATGTGTTTGTCTGATTTTGCTATTAGAGAATTCCATTCTTACCAAAATCATGTGATTCATTTTCCCTTCTATGTGACATCGGTTTGTTTAGTTATTTGAATGGTTACTGTAGCCCCATCTCTACATTATCACATCCTGACCTTTTCTTTGAAGGAACACATTTTTTCATTTCAGATTGAACATTTTTTCTTGTTATTGAACTAGTTAGATTTTCATTACCTTTATGATTAAGTTTTGGTGTTTTTGGAATTTGGAAGGTTTGGATTTTGTGTATGATGGCTACAGAGACAATTTATGTTTAATATTTACTGGTACTTAGAATTCTTTCTACATTTGGGACATCTTGTCCCATTTCTTAATATGCTTTTAGTTGAAATGGGTCATGGATGTATTATAATTTCAGATTTACAATTTCTACATGATAACTAACTTCCACTTTTAAAAAAATTAAAGAACTTTTCAACCACTGCAATCCATCATCTCTTAAAACTAGAGGTCAATATCTGCAGATAAATTTCCTCTGAGTTCTCTTGATAGGCAAAATTTTCTAAAATAAACACTGGGAAGAATCACTTTTATGTGTGTGTACCATGTTGATGTGATTTGGCAAGGCCAGAAGAGTGGAGGGGATCCTCAGAACATAAACTACAGACAGCTGTGAATATCCTGATGTAGGTAGGGGCCTGGGAAAAGAACACAGGTACTCTGCAAAAGCAGCCAGTGCACTTATCTGCTGAGTGTCTCACCATCCTTCTCTCTACCTGTTTTTTCCTTTGACTTCTTATTATGTCACAGAGATAGCAGTTATTGGAGCTCCTAGAGTTTATGGGTAGGTCCTCAACAAAGCAACCTTCCATTTTACTACAGAAATCCATGTTAGATTTAGAGCTTACTTCCTCTCTAGACTGATGGTTTTCTTTCATGTTTTGCCATTGAAAAGATCTTATGCTGATATATGTGTGTATGTGTGTGTGCGTATGTGTATGTACATGTGCATATGCATATTTATTTTTATACATATATACCTATATATACATGTATACATACATATATAAAATACTTATATACATATATATAAACATATATATATGCATATATATGTAAGCTTGCTTTTCAAATAACAATATATTTGAAAATCCATGCAATTTAAACCTAAGCTTGTGCATTTTTTCCCTGTACTGAAACCATCCCATTTCATAATGCAAATATGTATACTGAATAACTACGGAGAGTGCTAGCTAATAGTTTAGGAGAATGGTTTTTATTTCCCCTTCCTAATCTCTCATGTACTAAGTAATTGTTTCTCTCTATACAACACACACAATACACATTTACATGTGTATACATATACACATGCACATATGTGCAGCTTGGTCTTTGTGCTGGTCCTCCATCAACTAGAGCTGACCCTGAATCTGTTACCTGCTTGTAGAGCCAGTTCTGGCCTCAGTGGGAGAAGATGTGTCCAGTTCTTCAGTGACTAGATGTGAAAGGATGGGGTAATATGGGTGGGGGCTCCCTGTTCTCAGAGAGGAGGGGCTGTGTGAGGGGAGACCAGAGAGTGGCAGGGATTGGGATGCAAAGAGAATGAATAATTAAACTAAAGAAAAACAAAAACAAAACAAAAAACAACAACAACAAAAAAAAAAAAACCAAAACAGGTCCTCAGCTTGAGCACATGAGAACCATGCTTAGGAAAAGTATTTAAGATGTACTGAATTTTCCTGAATGGCAAGGTGTAACAAGGTTTGATGTCTTTTGTTGTAGTTGTGATCTTTTAGGTCTTTGGTATGTCTATATTGTTTTTTCTTCATTAATACATATTATAATTATTTGACTCTTTTCCTTATCATTTCTAAAGAAGATCCAAGAATGGATAATTATAGTCTTCATAAACAATGTTTGGAGTGTTTGGAGTAAAGATAAATAAATAAAATGAATAAATTAATCAGAAATAAAGACAAAAAAGACAGGATCATACCAGGGGTCTTTTAGGAGTCAACAGAATACTGACTAAGTGTAAATGGATAGTTACCGAGATTTAATTCTCTACAGAAAAAAAAAATGCCAATAATTGGACTGAGCGTGGGGTCCCTAAGGGAGGAGATGGAGAAGGGACTGAAGGAGCTGAGGGGGTTTGCAGTCCCATGCAGGGAGCAACAGTGTCAACCAGCCAGAGCCCCCTGGAGCTCATGGGAACTGGACTACCAACCAAAGTGTACACATACAGAGACCCATGGCTCCGGCTGCATATGTGGCAGAGAATGACCTTGTGGGACATCAGTGAGAGGAGAGGCCCTAGGGCCTGAGGATGTTTGATGCCTTAGTGTAGGGGAATGCCAGGGCAGGATTGGAAGACAGGAGAGGGTGAGTGGGTGGGTGGGGGCCACCCTCATAAAGGCAGGGGGAGGGGATGGGGGTTTGCAAAGGGGAGACCTGGAAAGGGGAAAACATTTCAAATGTAAATAAAGAAAATATCCATAAAACCATGGAATTAATTTCTTAACATTAAAACTTATAGTTGATGTCACTAATAATTATAGCATGACTTAGATTCATTTGACTAAAACCAGGTGGAAGATATGAACTACTTTACACAATGCAAAATGAACAATTCATGAATGCAAGCAAGGAGAGAACAATTGAAATCTTTTGTATCTAAGCATCATTCATGTTTTAAAACAATCCAAGATGTCAGATGAGCAGGGTGTTAGCATGCCTTTTAAAACAAGTTAAAATTTAACTCATCCCATTTGTTTAGTGTGACAAATTTAACCTTTTCTATATTGTCATACTTTGTTCTGAGTTAAAGTACACGGATGTGTAGAAAGATTATTGTATGGTAAAATTCTCTGCTAATCATAATAATTAATTATATAATACAGTAACTCTGATCTGCTACCTTGTCCCCTCCTTTTCAGCCCAGGATTTACTTTGGAATAAACTTCACTATGAAGTGCTCTCTAGAGGAACAGAACAGAAGGAAGTGTGTGTGTGTGTGTATGTGTTCAAAGGAGATTCACTAGATTGTTTTAGAAACTGAGATAGGTTGTCAGAAAACAGCTGTCCACACATTAGAGAGGCTATGGAGTCTGTAACTGCTCAATTTGTGGTGTTGGGTGACTCAGTTGTCCACATTTTGTGCAGAAGATTTGGAATATTCCTGAAATGTTGCTAGTCTTCAATGTGTATGCAAATATTTGAGAAATCAGTGTCTGGTATCAGCGGAGACTGACAGCAGCAGCAGCAGTAGCAGCAGCAGTAACAGCAGCAGCAGCAGCAGCAGTAACAGCAGCAGCAGCAGCAGCAAGAGGAGGCGGGGAGAAGAAGGGTGATAATGATGAGGAGTAGTACTAGAAAAAGCAAAAGCATCAAACTAACCATTCCAAGAGGTGTGTGGGGAACAAGAAGGCTTCATTGTCACGGGTACAATAGACTTTTCAATTCACTTTGTTTTGATTGGGTCATCCATGGTTGCTTGGCTGCTCACCATCTGAAGTCCTAACTCATATTGGGACCTTCCTCACACTCCCTGTTTTGCCTGAAGGAACTACTTACAGGTTTGACACAGAACTGGCAGGGGCATCGAATGACTGGCGCCTGACATTGGAATAAGAGGGCTGTCTGCAGACCACAGGTACCTCCAGCTTTATCTCTTACATTTTGTTTGCCACATGATATTCCAGTCTGGTTCTCTAGCCAGGAAAATAGTTTTTGAAGGTCACATTGCCAATCATTCAACTTATCCTTAAATTGATCCATCAGTTTCTGTCTCTAATTATGAACATTTTTTCTGACATAATCTGCCACTCATAATCTCTGTCAGTTCTACACTGGCATGATACTGAGAGTTTGTCATGCTGGTGCATGGCAAATACAAACAAAAGCATTGAATAAGATTGTGGTCTATTTGTAAAAGTTTGTATGAACATTAACTGAGTAGAGCTCCTGGGGATTTACATTGATTTGAGTTTTGAGTTCATAAATATAAGGACAATAAACATGTAGAAACAATAGAAAAATCACCATGTGTAAAAGGATGCAATTTCAGTCCACAAATATTTAGAGTTATCCATTACACAGAAGGCACTCTTCTCAGCACTATAGTAATGAGAGGAGAGTGATTCCTGTCCTCAAGCAGTCCGAGGTTGAACTGCATAAGCCATTGGCCTTGAGTAAGCCAGGTACAACTTAGTGGAGATACACATAAGCACAGAGTAGCGTTTCTCTCATCAGTCATCATTCAATCTAAACAGAATTCCCCATATGTCCAACTTAGAGCTTTGTATGCAGAAGAAAATTCCTTAACCTTTATCCTAGCTATAAACCAGTCTCATGGATCAATCATTAAAACGGTAGGGTTTGTAAAACACAGCATTTAATGATGTAACATGAGATCTTACATACATGTGCTGGCTAGTATTATGCCACCTTGACAAACAAATTAGAAGTATCTGAAATAAGAGGTCCTTAATTGAATAAAATAAAATAAAATAAAATAAAATAAAACCCTCCATAAGATCTGGCTTTAAGGCATTTTCTTCATTTGTTATTGATATGGGGAGGGCCCAGCCCATGGTGGGTGGTGCCATCCCTACGCTGGTAGCTCTTGGCTCTATAAGAAAGCAAGCTGAGCAAGCCATGAAAACCAAGTCAGTAGGTAGCACCCCTTCCTGGCCTCTGCACCAAATTCTGCCTTCAGGATCCTGCCCTGTTAAATTCCTGCCCTGTTTCATTTCAGTGATGAACACTGCTAGGGAAGTTATACACTGAAAAAACCCTTTCATCCTCAATTTGCGTTTTGACCATGGTGTTATGTTGCAGTAATAGATTCCCTAAGACAGTACCCACATAAAGAAGCCTGTAACTTCCCCTGGAGAGACCCACTCTTGCCCTCTTGGGTGTGTTTTACTCTCACAGAGAGACTTTCTTTTTTCTTTTAGTAAATCCAACTTTGCTTCATATTGGCTTTCCCCGAAATTCATTCTTCATCACAGCCATAAATCCTTGTTTTGCCTGATGAGGGTCCCCAAGGGCAAAGGGAAACTTTTAGAGCTTCTTTGGAGACAAGAGAGAACTCTAACTCTGGGTCTATTGGAGGTGACATAGTGAAAACACATTGTTTCTCTTCTTGTACCTGGTAAATTTTTTGTCATCCCTCATATGGCAGTGATAGGAAACCTTCCTACTAGTCCCATGTACCCTATAAACTCTGTCCATAGTACTTTACACTCTCTATTTGTTTCTGTAGCTTATTTTTCTTTTTTGTCATTATCTGCTCCCTACACACAAGGTTGTTCGGTTTTCAATGTTCAAATAGTTTTTGATCAAGGAATGAAGGCAATAGATAGTCAAATATGGTGTAAAGAGTACCGCATTTGGAGTAAGTCCTGGGAGCTGTGAACTCACATAGTCAGGTCATATAAACTTAGAATCTGGAGTATGCCAACACAGGTTCAAGCTATATTTAACCCAATGGGACCATGGGGACTTAAAGAAGGGACATGGTAGTTCTAGTAAAGGAAAACATTCAAAGTCCAGAAAGATACTCAGAACTTCTAAAATGGCCCAGATCCACCATATCCTGTCTCCTAAGGGTCTGGCTTTGAGCACAAACTCATTAAGAGCAGTGGAAGAAGTCCCTATCCATCACAGAGACACATTCAGTCTTGAAATCGCATAACAACATTACATAAGAACTCTAGAAAAAGTGCCTGTGGCTCTCTCTGTGATAGCAGGGTTCTCTCTCTCTCTCTCTCTCTCTCTCTCTCTCTCTCTCTCTCTCTCTCTCTCTCTCATCTCTTTACCCTACAAGAAGGCAGAGACCATTAGCCTGAGCTGGGACCAGCTAGCAGAGGCTAGTCCTCTACCTAGTGAGCCCTTTCCAGCTGATTCTTTTGCTTGCGAAGACATGATTACCCACTCCATACAGTTTTTATTCTTCAGCTTTCATGACCAGTTATGAAGCCTCAGTTATTTAGACCACACATGAATGATGGTCGTTCTTGAATGCCTTCCATGTTTTACTTCTAGTGGAAATTCTGGGATTCTTTTTGGTTTAGTTTATTTCATGTATTTATAAACTGTGGCATCATCTTCTGAATTCTAGGGTCACAGGTGGACACCACTGCTTATGCATTGTTGGGGAATAAGCCCAGGGCTTTCTATATGTGAGGCATGCATTCTGCTAACCCCTATCAGTGCTTATTGGTCACATTTTAATAGAGATTTTTCATCTTTATGTCATATGCAGTTTAGTATATGGGATATGTGATAATTAGAGTGTGATTTTTATTTGAATAGGCACCTCAGATCTTCCTATCAACTTGTTAACCATAATTCATGTCCCTGTGTCTTGTAAGTGAACATGTCATAGTCTCAGATTGTGCTGGCAATGATTTTATCAAGAAAAAAAGGCAGCTGGACTTTCAGTGTGGGTAAGCAAAGTCTTTACCTACTTGGTTTTGATGTTCAGCAGTATGCTCTATATGTGTGCGGTTACTTCACCATATTCCATGTTGTTTTGAAGTTCACAATGTGTGTTCTATGTACATGTTGACAATTTTATCTTATTCTACATGCTGCAGGCACCATTTGGGTGATAGCCTGAGTGTCAAAGAGACCTAGAATCTTACTATTGGTGTAATCTTTGCAAAATCTGAGCAACAAGGAACTTTAATTGCCTTGCCTGCACAATAAACTATCAAGCCTAACAGTGGGTGTTGTATTAAATGAAATTAATTTAAAGCACTGCCTCTCATACATAGATGGCATGTAGTTAACTTGATGCTTTATTTATCTTAGTTATTATTAACATATTGATTAATTTATACAACTTATAATTTATATTTATAGAGAGTTTACTAATATGAATATTAATTTGTGTCAACATTTTTGATAAATTCACCATGGAATACATTTCCAGACTTTCTCATATGCTTGTTAAGTTCCTTAGGCATAATGTAGAAACCTCATAATTTAAAAATAGATCCAAATGAGGTTCAGTGTGGCTGAAGTTCTGCTGCATTGGATGTTATGCGTAGACTTAGCTTCTTACTCTTCAGTGGACACAGTTTCTAGTATCCACTCCAAGATCTTTAGAAATAAAATGCTCAAAGATGAAGCCTACACTTCTATATAACATTTAACATAATTTCTTTAAGTTTGATTTCTTCTCAGCAAATACATATGATAGTCAAAGGGTACCATCTCCCCAAGGAAGGACGTATCACTCTCATTCCTTTTCCTTCTCACTTTCTCTTCTCTCTCTCTCTCTCTCTCTCTCTCTCTCTCTCTCTCTCTCTCTCTCTCTTCCTATCTTTCTTTTCTTTTCTTTTTTTTTTTTTTTTTACAAGTGAGAGCACATGTAAGAGGTTTGAGGTTTCAAAGACCTGTGTTTGGGATCCATCCTTCTTTATTGTCTCTAGATCCATGGACACACCTCTGTCCTTTTCTGCATAGTTAGTACACACAATTTTTAATTAATTTATTTATTTACTCACTTTACATTCCAATATCAGTCCCCTCCCCACCACCTCCTAGTCCTCCTTCACCCAGACTCTTCCCCCATTCCTCCCTAAGGTTCTTCTTTGAGAAGGGGGAGCCTCCCTGGGTATCACTCCACTTTTTTTTTTTTTTAACATCAAATCACTACAGGATAAGGTGTATCCTCTCCCACTGAGGCCAGACAAGGTGGCCCAGTTAGGGGAACAGGATCCATGGGCAGGTAGGCAAGCAACAGATTCAGGGACAACCTCTACTCCAGTTGGTCAGGGACCCACATGAGGACCAAGCTGCACATTTGATACAAATGTGCAGGGGTCCTAGGTGCTTGCTCTTCGATTGGTTGTTCAGTCTCTGGGAGCCACCATAGGTGGGTAGGTCCAGGTTTATTGACTCTGTTGGTCTCCCTGTAGAGTCCCTGTCCTCTTCAGGTCACTCAATTCTTCCTTCCACACTGGTTTTTAAAAAGATAATTTCTACCCGAACTTTAAATCTGGAAATGACTACCTAAATGTAATGATTCTTAAAAGAATTACACTAGACAAAATGAAAGTAGGGAAAAATGCTAGCTGGTTAGTTTCTAAAAAAAAAAACAAAAACAAAAACAAAAAAAACCAGCCAGAATTCAAAGTCAACCCCACTAAGAAATTTATAATTAAATTTGCATTTTCTTTATTTTTATTTCATTTAATTTTAATAAAATATAGATATTCTACTACCTGGGAACAAAGACATTCTCATGTCCTCTAGAAGGCTGATCAAGCTTGTGACTACTAGCTTCAATGCCAAATTCTTTGTAGCTTTATTTGTCTGTTAATACCTATAGATGTACACCTAAAGGTATACTTTTGACACTTGTAAATGGTCCTTCTGTCATTATTTGACTAAAAAAATAATTAAAATCCCTTTCCCCATATTCAATCAAAAGTTTTCATTTTAATGAAAATGAAGAGCTATGTTAGTCTTTTGGTGTGTTTGAGACAGAAAATGAGACATACCCTTTTCCAAGGCACAGAACAGGCATCAAAATTTTAACATCATTATTAGTGCCAGTGATAAGCTCTTTAAGTTCCTACTGTACACTCATTTTAATTTTTTGATAAGGAAACAGAGATGTTGGTGGATGGGGAATCTCACCCTATTGTTAGCAACTGTAGGACTCTCTTGCTGCTTTATTTTATAAAGTCAAAAGACCAAAGGTCAGACATCCAGTGACACAACCATAATGCCATCACGAACATGTTTGGAGCATTCAAGAGACTCTAAGGAAACTACGCAGCAATCACAGCTGCTTGTTCCATCTTCTGAAGGCACCACTTTAGCTGGATCTGTTTGAAGCTGTCTAAAGTATGTTACTCTTTACTCTCCTGTGCCTCTCTGAACTGTAGATGAACTCAGTGACACCTAAACTGGAGGGTAGCACTTCACTAGAAAGGAGGACTTCACTAGAAGGGAGGATTTCACTGAGCAGCAAGACAAAGGGATTGCTATGTCTGATGCTAAAGAACAGAGCTTCTGATTGGTGTATTCACAAGCCTCCAGGGCTGCAATTGTTGATAATGACTTGAGGGTCTGACTGGGCCATTATCCCTTTTCTTTTGTTACATGAACAGTCTACTCAGGCTCCCAGAATTCAGTGGGCCAGCACTCTCCTATATTGCATCCCATGGCACTGAAACATTAGACCCAATAAGAAGTATCTCTCCATTTTCTCTTTCTTGTCTGCTTGTTCATTTCCTGTTAGTAGGATAGACTGTGCTGATAATAAAGAGAAGAAAGGAGTAGAGATGACAGAGTAGGGGCTGATGAAGAGGCAAGGAGACACCAGCTGTAGCAACATCTGAGCACTTAGGGTGGTTGTAGAAAGGGAAAGACAGCCTGACAGTCAAAGTAGCAGCGGTGGCTGAATGGTTTTGGAGTGGTTAGGGCAGAAGAAAGAAGACAGTAGAAGTAAAGGTATAACAAGAAAGGAAAAGGAAGTCAATAGAAGAAAGAAATAAGGTTGTAAGGAATCCAGGGAAAAGGACATGAATTTCCTTGTCCCCAGAAGAGTTTCAGCGAGCCATGAAGTCTATAGGGCCTAGATACTCAGACTCCAGCCTAAGAACTTTAATGCTGACTGGTATTAAGGGCTAAGGAATCCCTACATCCTGATCATGCATAATAGCTGCATCAGGCTACAGAATCTAGATATCTAGGCCCATCATTGTGCTGTAACACCAGCTACATCAGAGATCCATAAAGCTTATGTGATAAAGGATTCCAATTCATAGGGTTTGCACAGGATTGTAGCATAGTTTTACTGTGTCTGTGATTTGGCTTCTGTAGCCCTTTGCTGTGGCCAAATTAAAACATTAAGGCAAAACAAATTGTCATGGACCAGGACTTCAAGGCTTCTTTCTTTCTGCCTACACTCAACCTCTTTGTGGCTAGAATGACAAGGACTCTACCTGGCTGACTGCTATCCTGTGGATTGCATTGTGTCAAGGTGCTGAGGGATATCACCCTGAGACTAGAGACTGAAAAGCATGATAATGCAGAGGGTTGTGTTCTCTTAGGACACAGGTATAGCTATCACTGATATAGGTTAAAAGGGAAACAGGCAAATCTCACACTTGCAAAGATATAGTCATACTTTGGCATACGTTAAATATTCTTAATATATAATATTAAACTTCATAATTCTGAAACTGGAAAGAATAAATATTTTATCAGTAAAAAACACTGAGGATAGTTTTGAGAGCACAAATGAGATCACTGTGAAGAATCTTTGTTAGACCCTTCTCAGAACAAGTTCTGAACCAATTTTCTCATCTCCAGGTTGGAATAAAAATGATAATTAACATTTATGTTTTTAAAGATAAATGCATTAATAAATACAAATGTAGATGTTCTCTGTTCATTATTTTAGGTACTTTCTTGTTGATGTAATAATCAATTCCTGAGATTTCCAAAATAAAACACTCTTTGCTAACTCTGTCCTCTTGTTATCCACCTTAATAGAGCAATCTTGTTATGAACCATCAGATATCACTGTTTCTGGAAGTTATCAACTCTTTGACCAGTTTAGTAAGTTGTGCTGTCTCCACCTATCAGTGGCCACAGCCTTAAAGGAAACAGACTTTCATTCCCAGCAGCTATCAGTTGCCAATGGCTCTTCAACTAGGGGTGGGACTTCATTCCCATCACTACACTTCATAGTGGGAACTAGTCTGGCTTGAGGTTTCATAGATCTTGGGGATTCTGTCACAACTGCTCTAAGGTCATATATTCAGCTACCTTTTTGTGTTCAGAAAATGTATAGTTATTAGCCATCCATTGTTTTTCACCCTTTCCACACCTCTACCACAATGAGTCTAGAGGTAGAGGACATGTGATAGAGGTAGCCCATTGAAGGCTTAGTATTTCAGAGTCTTGTAATAATCATACCTTGACTAAGTGTGAATCTCTGTATTAATCACCATCTACTATAGAAACAAGCTTATCTATGGATATAAAAATAATCACTAGGAGTTGGCTTAATACTATATCTAGTAGAATAAAAGTAACATGTTCTCCCATAGGTTCTGTGACCTAGCCACAGTTTTTGTCCCTGATAACAGATCCAGATAAGATTCTCATGGAATGGCCCTTAAATGCAATCATATGGTATTTGGCTACTATCACCATATTTATTCATCAGTTCCTGATCATTATTGTAGTTCCTAGGGTTGGCAGTCTCCAGAGACTGATGATCACTTTGCTCTTACAGTACCATGCACAACACCTTCCAGCAGTGTGAAAACAAGAAAGGAGGGGGTGCAGCTCTGCCTACTGGCAGCTCGACTTTTTTCATGTTCTATGACTTGTCTGTGTGGTGTCTTCAGGAATAGAATTTTACTGTGGAGTTTTGGAGGATCGATAACAGCATTGTTAACCGCCTATATTCTTTGGCTCGAAAAAGTTTATGAGATGTTATTAGTCAAGAACTCCAAAAGAGGTAGCCAATTCCTGGTACTAGGCTGTTCATAACCTGTGGTCAATAGTAGGGTCTTGTTGACCTATAATAGAGTAATTCCATTTTAAAATTGTGTGTGTGGTGTGTGTGTGATGATAATAATGCCCCCTGCATTCATTTCTTGTTATTTTTATCCTCCTATCTCCCGATTTATTTACTGCTTTCTGCTCCATAATTTTTTACCCTTGTATACCAATGCATCCCATCTTGCCTCTCTTAAAAATTCCCTCCTTCCATAGCCCCTCATTAATTTCTCTGAACTGATACCCACACAACCAAAAGTACATTTTGTATCATAACACAAATTTAACTAGGTTTTGTTCTTGTTGATTTTTAGTGAACACACAAAACTATGTTGTTGTGAAGAGAGGGGGATCTGGGAGCAGTTAGGAGATAGATGTAATATGTTCAAAATATGTAATAGGAAATTCTCAAGAAATTAATTAAACAAAAAAGAAGTGTTCTCTTATAGGAACAAAATTCAAGAGCTTCTTGGAAAGGAAACAGTATTAATAATATTTGGAGAAATATTTTAATCATCTACAGGGTATAAGATCTCAAGGAATTAATGGTGTATAAATCTTTCCTTAATGATGCAATTGTAAAAGAAAACACCAGGGGCTTAAGAGGTGGCTCAGCATAAAAGAGTGCTGGGTTCTTTTCTCAGGGCCCTGAGTTCAGTTTCCAACACCTATGATGAGTGACTCAGAACTGCCTGTAACTCATGATTCAGTTAGTTCAATGTCCATCTTCTGGCCTTCATCTTCTGGCCTCCATCATCTGGGCTCCATAGGCATCCACACTCAAATACAGACATACATAAAATAAATATTTACAGGAAGATGTCAAGACTGTTTTCAACACTGATCATTTGGGTGTATTCATTAATTAGGCCACTTAACAGAAATGTCTTCATTAGCAGTGTCTGGTGGAAAACTAAATTAAATCACTCCTGAATACTGGAGTTAGTGGAGGCTAATCTCAGAAATATGAGGACTGTCAGTTAGACAGTGGGAGGTGTCATTTATAAAAGAAGTAATATGCTGCCACACAGAAAAGTAGAGGAGGGTATTTCTTTACAGAGGACTCAGGACAATGATATGAGCAGGTATTTTAAAACAACAAAAATTTACATAGGGTAACTGGTTAATAAAGGTTAGTATATGCAGAGAGGTGAGTAATGCAAAATATCTGTTGAATAGTGAGATTCATTTTATTTTACAGGAGGGCCATAAAGAGTGGGAAAAATCCAAATCAGGCAAGCAAATCTTTATGGTGTTCAGATTGTGAAGAACTGAAATATCAGACAATGAACCTCAGGAGGATAAGAAAATAACGTAGAGCCCTGGAGAGGGGCACGTCTGATCTCAGTGTTGCTTTACCATTTTACTACTTAAGATTAGCTCAAATAAACAAACAAAAACAAACAAGCAAAAAGCTAGTACACAATAAAAACAAACAAAACTAGTATTTCTGAGCAGCAATCCAATTCTAAATTGGTCAACTTAGGCAAATAGGAAAGTGGAGACAGTTGAACTAGAGGTGAAAATGTCCAATACCCCCTACCCCAGAGCACACAGAGCTTTCTGTGGAACCTTTTGCATGTATAGCTTCGACCATCTCATTCCTGAAACATTCTTGAAGGCACAGCAGGATTTAGTTGCTGGCAAGTGTAACCTTCTCCATCACCTCTAATGTTCCCACTTTCCTATTTATTTAGCGTATAGGACCTGGTTGACTTCTTTACAGTGGCTTCTCTGAAACACAGAGACCAACTCCTAACTAAGTTTTGATTCCATGGAATATTCATCCTTGCAGTCTACATTGTCTTTTCTGATATTCATACCTAGCTGTATTCCCTTGGAAAAAAAAAGCTAAATAATTCACTTCCTCTCTATTTCAACCTTGTTAAAACATCTATAAAATATAACCTGTTATTCAACTCACAGTTTGCTCAATTTTTAACCACACAGTGCATTTAGGGACTTCAATCTTATATCTCTGATCATTTTATCCTTGACCTTGTTACTGGCACTACCTGCTTACCTGTGGTACGCAGTGTAGAAAGCACTCTCACAACTGAAATGCTTTTGAACCATTATTGCCAAGGCAATTACTTTTATTCTATCTTGTTTTTAGTTAAAATGTACAGTCCACTATGAAATGTGGTTTTTGATATTTTATTATTCTTTGAAAATTCAACAATATAGACAGTGCATCTTGATCATATCCACCCCTCATTATCTATCTCAAATTCACACCCCCCCCAAACAACTGCCACTTCTTCCTACCAACCTCATGTCTTCTCTTTACAATTATTTGTTTGCTTGCTTGGGTATGAGGTCATCCACTAGGACATGAGTAATCTACCAGTAGGCACCTTCCCAAAATCAATGACTGTCTCACTCCATTGGCCATCAACTGTCAGTAGCTTGGCAGCTAGAAATGAGCTTTGGGAGCCCCTTCCCTAGTCATAGTGGATCTCTAATCTAGCTTAACATGTGAGTTAACGTGTATCACAGGCTGGGCATGCACAGAGGATAGCATTTCCTCATAGGCCTCATCCTCCCCCTCTCGCTGGCCCTTATTCTGCAACTTTCCCTGAGTCTTGGGAGGTGGGTATTTGATGTCCTGTTTGTAGTGAGTACTCCTAGTTATTTCCCATCAGTATTTTGTACAGTAATGAGTCTCTGCTTTAACTATTACCCACAATGATAAGGAGCTTCTCTGACCAAGGTTGGGAGGAGTATAGATTTCTATATATACTCAGAAATATTTACACCATTAAAAAAAAGTACCAAATGTTTTCTTCTAGGGCCTATGAGTTCCCTAGTTCTGGGTTTTGACCCTTGCTTATAGGACCAGGCATGAATTGCTATTTACAAGCTAGTTAAAAATATAGTTTAAATGGGGAGTTTGAGTATATGTACTGCATACTAGTGAACAGTGTTGTTCCCCAAAGACGTGTTATTAAATGAAAATATCAGGGAGCAGCATGGATTATGTCCCTGTGAGTTATTGATCAGAGAGGCCCCAGCTGTACCCCAAACTAGACAGACTATTACCATTGCGCTGGGTTGCCTCCCATAAGTTTATGAAAAGAATATATTGCTGAATATGCCACATGATTTGCTGATAGAACTCAGAGAAAACTACCTGAAACTGTCCAGGGACCTTTCTGCTAGGAAGCTTTCATGGTACTAGAAGGTGCTGTGAGGAAGTCTTCATGTATGTGGGAGAGAGGGACATCTATGGTATTGTCTAACACAGAAACTGTCGTGTTACAACCCGACCCTTCCAGGAACTATGTTCCTATTGGTAACTTAAATAATTATAGTTTATAAAATAGTAGTGATTAGAAAGACACTCTATGATAGCCCATGTTAATTTTTGAATTATTGAATTATTTCTTTTAATATTTAACCTTACTGACAGCATTGAACTTTTTCTTTACAATCTTGCCAAAGTATGCTGTGTAAGGATAACTTATTCTTTGACATAAAAAAATTCTCAAAAACTCATATTTGCTATTGCTCAATCTTAGAAAGATGTATGCAAAACTATGTAAATATTGTGCATCGATATCTTTGCATATTTACCTTTATATACTTCGCTTGTCCGTTTAAAACTTTTTATGCTTGGTTTGGAATCCGTTCATCGAGCTGATCAAATGGTATCAATAGTTCCGTCAAATCCATAGGCTAACACTTGAGAAATCAAAGATAAATTAACCATCCGAAGAGGATAAATAGCTGTTGATGTGGTGTCTTCAGAGCATCTTCCTATCTTTAGCCTCTAGTTAGCTTTTTAGTATATCTGTTTCAAATCGCCAGAGGCAGGCAGATTAAAAGCAAATATGATGAACCTTCTTTCGTTATCATCTCTGAGCTGGAATAGCTAGCTATTCACCATGGACAGGTGGCTTCTCCCGAGGGCAAGCATGGCTCCCCCGTTCTCATCATACTTCCCACCTGGGAAGGGTTATTCCTGTTAACAGGTGCGCGTGCACCACCTGGGAGAGTATATTTTTGCTCTTATCATCTATTTTGTTTTTTTGTACAGATGATTATTTCAGGAAACCAGCAGGTCCTTGCTCAAGCTGTGAATGAGCTGCCCCGGTCCATTTCGTTCCTGCTTTGACTCACATGTGATGCACCCTCCCACCTTCTGAAAACACCCTCTTGGCTGCCACCCCACCAGCCCCACTCCGAGACAGCTACAGTTTTCTTGTCAGGTGTTCACAACACCCAATCAAAGCTCCCCAGTGAATTCACCCAAATTTAACCTCCGTCTCACAGGCTGCTTCCTTAGGAGTGTACCATGGATTCTATCGCAACATTAACATGACAGTGAGATGAAAAGATGGTTTATCTTTCCTTTTAAAAGATAGACACTATAAATATTTGCCCCTCCCTACTCTCCCTCCTTGAAGAACTAAATGTGTAATTATGGTGTGAGAGAATGCAGCCTTGCTTTGCATTTGCTCTGATTTCTTAAGCTGCACTGAGGTGAATAATGTTCTGTTCCCGCTCCTGATATAAGGACCACTTGCTAGGCAATCACCAGCCTCAGATGTAATTGTTTATTGACCATGACCTGTGAGCTGATACAACCACAGAAATGCATGCCAGTGTCTGGCAAAAAGTGCCATTGTTGTTTTTAACATTTTTTAAATGTTCTCTTCATAATGATTATATGCTAATTGTACAAAGCACTGGGTCTCATTATGCCGTTTATAATATACTTCAATCATATTCACCCTGGTCTGTAGATGTTTTAATCGTCCTTGCCTTCATTTTCTGATATGCCCCACCCCTGCATTCTGGTATTTCATCTTTATGTAACTTACATGCCGAAGGATTTGGTTTTGGCACTGTACTGAGCACCAACAAGAAAACATAAATAAAAAAAGATAATTTGGTCTGCATCCTTGCAAAGCTGATGATGACATGGGAAGTGGAAACATGACAAGTTTTTACAGTGTGCTCTAGAGAGAGACACAAGGGAAACTGGAAGGTTGTGCTTTCTGATATGAAAGGAGTAATGGACCATGAGTTAGAGGTATCCAGGCAAAGGTGGAAGGGAGGGCAGAATGAAGATGATACTAAAGAGAGGGCCAAATGCTGGGAGTTTGCGAGAGCAGAAGGAGATGAAGAACCTCTTCCTAGGACCAGAGTTTGGACAATGAGTGCAGAAGCTGGGACTTCTACATTGTGTTTTTGATAATCAGATTTGAGGCTGTGTCACCGTGAGAGAATGGCAACACTGGGATATGAATTTTCATGTGTAATATGCACTGTAGGTGGAAATGTGAGAAAAGGAAGCTCTGAAAGCAAAAAATATTTTATCTACGGTTGATATATAAATGTTCAGAATAGCCATTCATGTATTGCTTCTGATTTTAACAGAATGTGTACCTTAAAAATCATAGAGATAGGGAAAAAATGTCATGATCCAATTTCTCATTTTATAGACAGAAACAAATATGAGCCTCTATGTTTATCAGTGTCATTTTCCAGATTAACCTGTGGCAAATCAATCTCTAATGAAGTACAACTTCATCCTGCTTGTAATGACCAACACATAAATGCGTCCTGGTGAAGACATGGAGGACAAGAACTTTTATAGATTCTTGGGGGAAATACAAATCAGCACAAACACATAGATTGTTAAAAAAAAAAAAAAGAAAAAAAAAAAAGAAAAACCAAACCTAAGAGAGATCTACCACATGGTCCAGGTATCGTGGTTATGGGTATATTTACAAAGAAAATGAAACCAGCATGCAGAGACAAGCAGATGAGACAAAACAAAACAAAAAGGAGGATGCTCGTCGGCATATATTATGGTAGCAGTCATAGTGGATGAGCGTTGGAATTACCCTCGTAGCAATAAACTAATAGACGAAGACATGCCTGTGTGCACTACAGCATGTTACTCAGCCACGAAGTAGATGCAAATCCCGTTATTCGATAGCTGCAGCAAAATCAATGGAGCAGAAGGACATTGTGTGAGGGGAAACAAGCAAATGCACACATATATACACATATACACATGTGTTCACACACACAAGCATGCCGTGCTCTGTTGCAGATATGGAAGCAAAACACAAACAGCCATTTAAAAAATAATAAAAAAGAATAGCGATTGCCAGAAATTAGAAATGAAAGGGCGGGCAGGAGTAAAGAAAAGCAGACTGTCCGCTTAGTTCCCAGAACATGCCTGGATAGACACGCCATTCTCAGTCCCACTAGTGTGCACATTTTATACAGTTTTTTAAACCTTATTTTGTTGACGGTGTCCGTGCAATTATGATTACAATTATAAGCTTGACTTTGCCTTTATGTTTAAGAAGTGGGATATACTCACTCACCCGCCCTCATCATCTCTTCCTTTGATTCACCTGAAGTGTTCAGTACTTTTGCTATAGACATGATCACTATGGAAGTGATCTTCTCTGGTGGTCTTCTCCTACTTGGATGTATGAATTTGAAAAGCTGAAAAATAGTATACTAAGTTGTCAATTTAGCTACAGATTCTCTGAGGTCAGAATAGATAGTGCCATACAGCATAGAGAACACCCACATAATCCAATTGCAAGATCAGTCGGTTGGTGGAGGGCGTTTGGATGAAGCATTATTGTTGGCTGATGTACTACAGTGTACTTCAAATAGGACTCACTCTAATTGAGAATAAGATTAACCATTTATTGAAATATTAAGCACAGCACTATAGAAAGAGTAAATGGGAGTAAAGAGAAATCTCAAGAGAGACCATAAATGGATATTAGCCCAGCTGGTCATGCAGTTTAATCCCCTTTGTAGTCCCCAGATGCAATTGGTTTTAAGGGAACTCCTAATCTTCTCTGCATCTGTTCTTGGAAGCCTGTGTGAGGTAGAGAGCTCACAGTGGAGCTGCCATCCGAACAGGCTCACGAACACAACTCTCCTGCTACAATTTATCCAACTAATTCGGAAGTTTGATCTTCATTTCCTCTATTTCTGGAGTTTGTTATCCCGAGACATGTGGTATCAGGAAAGAATGGTCTATGCCAGGAACTGCTGTGTTTCCAGTCAGTGTTTACTGGAAATCAAGAAAGAGATACACATAAGCCTTAGATACAAAGCACCTGAATCCTGCTGGACTAGCTATAACTCATGTGGAGTCCCAGCGTTGAAGTTCCTGCAGCCAAGATGATAGATAACAACAATAAGACCAGAGCTCGAGTAGAACATTCCATTAAAGGATGGGTCTTTAACCTGAACTAATTTAATTTGCCAAAACGCAAGCATGTACAACATGGCTACTTCGTTTTGCTTTGATATATAGACACTTTTAACAGGACACTAAATTCCTTCAAATCAGCTCCTTTGTGTGTCTTCTAAGCTCATATTTCCTGTTCCAACTGCTAAGAGAAGATGGCCTAGAAAGAGAAAATGTGTAGAAAGAGAGAAGCTCTAAGAAGTGTATGTATAGAAACTGGGACAGAGCCACAAGGACTTATCTCAAGCCTTATCTCCTTTCACGGAGCTGGAACTCTCACAGAGACAAGAATTCAAAACGACAGAAACTAACGCTTGTTCTCACACAGCCTGACTCACGTCTGTTACCCCTAGCCATGACAGTATACAGCCAGAGGCCCCTTCATCACTCTGCTTTGAAGATTATTAGAATTCAAGCCAGGGTTAGCCATCTGAGAAGTAATGCTTATCAAATCTCACTTCAACGTTCTTGCATCATAAGCTAGGTCTGCTTCAAGTCTCTAGCACTGGCTAGCATCTGGTGTGGGGGCCCAGGGAGCAATCTTCCCCACCTACATAGTTCTGAAATTAGAATCACAGGTTCCCAGTATGTCGTGAGTTGGAAAGAACCCTAGATGATAGTTTGACTTATTAAACACTGGAGTCCTTTTCTCTCCACTCTTGCAAGTTGATCTCTGTTCCTCCCAGTGTATCTCTTGATAAGTGCACGGTTAGAGGAATGATGGAAGGAAGAGTCTATTTACTTGTGGCTAGGTAGAAGGCTCTGTGATCAACTGTGACACCATTTAAATTACAGCAGCGCCCTGAGTTACTGTTGTATTTATTGAGGATCTGAGTGTATGTTTCAACTTGCAAAGGAGTAGAAGCATATGTACTCATGTAGGGAACAAAACAACACCCTTCTTTCTGGAGGCCTATAATGCTTTTTTATATAGAAAAATTTACACATGAATTTAAGATATGCCAAGGTTACTTGACATGTTTAAGTGCATTATAAAAGTATAATTAAAGGATATTAAAGCAATATGTTCAAATGAGATGATTAAATTTGAGTGTGTTGTGTGTATGTGTGTGTATGTATGTGTGTGTGTGTAAACACAGGCACCAAAAAATTGCTTTTCACTGTAGGAATTTGAGTTTTCATTGTGTTAATAGTCTTTAGATTCCTCAGCGATTATTAAACAATATTGCAATTGGTTATTAAGCATGAGGCCTTAGTATATGTATGTGTAAGTTTCTGTATGTTTGTATATGTATGTGTATGTATGTGTATGTATGTGAATGTGTGTGCAAATTAATCAACTAGTTATTGAGTATGGGGCCCTATTCTAAAGTTTTTAGCACTGTTATTACATTTAGTATTCATGATAGTCTGTCCTCGGATCATGACACTACTGACTCAGAGCTAAATTAACTTATCTAGGTTCACCTAGTAGAATAAAGTGATTTGTAACCTAGATTGTGTGACTTGGACTCTAAATTCTTAGCCCTTCCATGTATTTCTCCCACGGATGATACTTTGTGTTTCGTTTGCTTCTCTATCATATAGAAACTGATCTTTATGAGTTCTAAGGCTCAAGTCAATTCCAGAGCACATCTTAAACACCAGGAAAGACCTGTGTATTCAAGAATACTTCATAGGGTGACAGAGACGGTGTGATTCCTCTGTCATAGTTTGTTAAGTAGTTGACCACTATTATTTTTTGAAAAAACATTAAAAGGCTATTTACTGTAGTGGTAACCAAGAGAAGCAAATATTTTTCTACACGTCTATTCTTTGTCTGATTATTAAGAACATTCATTTTAATAAGTGCAAAGGCAAGCAGTTGGAACTTCTCGAGATTACTAGCAAGGCCTAGGCTATTGCTCAGTGGTAGAGCACTTGCAAAGTACGAATGAAGCCCTAGATTAAATTAACATCACAAACAAAAGAGAAAAGAAAAAGAAAGGAAACTGAAATAAACTCATTTTGTCAAGCCAAAAGATAAACTCTTCCATTTATGTCATTTAAAGACAACAATTTCTAATTTACTTTCATTTAAAAAGATGATAATCTATATTATAGTGATATTTTTGAGGTTTTTTGAAACAAAATGTAATGAAAATTGCTTTTAAATAATCCATGAAGTTGATAGCAACTTCTGTTCGGCAAATGAAGAATAAGTAAAAGATTTACACTACTCTCTAAAATAAAAGTAAATCTAGAATTAAGGCCTGAACTGATAAAAAGACCATTTGATTCTCCTTCCAGAGACTCATCAAAGACAGGTCAAATGGTGGGAGAAGCACTTCTCAGTGGCCAGAAAGAACCATTAGCGACTAGTGAGACCAGAGGAGGGAGAGGCAGGAAATTGACTCAACCAAGGCTAAGCCTGGCTGAGCTTGGGGTCAGGGGCATCAGTGAACTCTAAATGGATACTTGTGGTTTCCATGAAACTTAATGGTAAACACATTTTTTGGGGGGTGGGGGGGTTGTTGATGGTGGTTGGTTTAGTTTTTTTTTTCACTAGAAATGTAAATTAATGTTTAGGAGATTTTAAGGGGAGGATTCAGCATCTAAATGATGCTAAAACCATAAATTCAATTGCAAGACTAATGAGAAGTGTGGAAAGAAAATTAAAAATCCGAGTTCTGCAGGAGTATATATTAGATTTTATGTTTTCATATAGAACAACTGACAAATAATAATACACATAGAAGGTAGGCAGCCACAGAGTGCTGTACTAGTTTGCCATTCCTATCCTATAAGTGTATTGCATGGTTCCATTATTCTAATAACGTAGCTAATGAAAGAAAAGACATGGGTATTTATCCTCATATCCAACAAATAGACGACTTCAACACCACTGACTCCAGTACAGTTACATGTACAATACATGTATTATACATAGATATAAGACACACACACATGTATGTTATAGACAAATAAACAGAATCAAAATAAGACCTAGGTCTATTTACATAAACCATGAACAGGAAGTGTGACTTTTTAAAAAAAATCCCACGAAGACGAAACTGAAATGAGGCAAAGGAAAAAAGAGATCCTCTTAATGTATTTTTACTTTTCAATACTAATCATAAAATATTAAAATGGTAGAACGATAGCTTCAGTCTAGTCTGAGCTAAACTCCTTAGCCAGAATGACTCTTGGAAAGAAAAAGTGGGTCACCTCCTATTTCTCCCCTCCTCAATTCCTTTGGTGGCTTTTCTTACTCCTTCAAAAGTAAACTTCAAAGCCCTCCATCTGGACTCTGTCCCACCTGACTGACTTCCCAGGGAGGTGCTGCCTTCCTTCCTGCCTCTACTCCTTATGCAATAGGCATGCTCTAGCCAAGTGGCTGGTGCGCTGCCCCCTCTGAAGCGCCAGGTGTGGTTTTGCCTGAGGGCTTCCTCCCCAGCTGCTCTCTCTGGATGGCACTCCTCCTCCTCTGCAATCTGAATGATGGCCTCACTCTGTTCCAGCCCCACCCTAGGAATGAGTCAGCAGAAGGCCCAACCTAACACGATTTAATATAACCTATCTTCCCCCATTTGTCTTCGTCTCCGATTCCCCTCAGCTTATTTACCTTTTTGTCCATATCACTTATGTCTCTGGTACAATACATAACTGACTTACAGAATTTCAGGAAATCAGGAGTTGGCCATTTTAACACATATGTTTATTTTATGAACAACTAAAATCAAAGGAAGGCATCAATCTGATCATGACAGTCTATCAATTTTTAGATGCATATAATAATATATTTGTGAAAATGTGAAGGAAAATCCATTTAGAACGTAGAGAAAGGCATCTTTATCTTGTCCAGATTTGTTTTTGTCTTTGCCTCCCCATGCCAGGATGTAAATTCCTAATGGCAATGGTGTTTGCACATTTTGTCTGCTGGCCTAACCCAGGTGGTTAGAACGAGTCCATGAAGGTAAGACCTTCTTCCCTATGGCTCATTTATCTTTGAGACAGGGTCTACTGTAAATCAAGCTGGCCTCTAATTTAGTAACTCAGGCTGGCTTTGAGCTAATCCCCTGCCTCAGCTTCCCATGTATTGGGATTACAGGCACACAGTGGGGTGCTCACATCCTGGCAGGTTCATAATAAACATTTGTTAAATAAGTTAAGTGGATGATCTGAGAAGCCACATAGACTTCCTAAGTAAAGATCGAGTCAGAGAAAGAATGAGGTTATAGTGTGGAAGCAAAGTGGACCCAAAGTACCAAATTTGGATGAACAAGCAGTTATTGGTTTTGTGAGGCTTAGAATGAGGACATTTTCAGTTTAAAGACCCCACCGGTCAGGTACGATATCTATGTCAGTAATCTATTGTTGCAACTTAACACTATACACATTTGCAATTCCATAGCTTCCATGGTACACGAATTATAAAATTATAAAAATCACATAAATGGAGTCAGTGTCAGAAGTCATGTTATCATCACAATAAACGAAGAAAAGGCCTTTGACAACGTCTAACATGCTTTGAGATCGAAGGTGCAAGGGAAACAGGAATCTATCTCAATGTAATGAATGCTATGTACAACAAATCTAGAGCCATCATTATAATGGAGAAAAATTCACAGTGTTTCCTCTAAAATAAGTTGAAGACAGAGAACATACCCTGCTCTTACTTAATGTACTCCTTTAAGTCTTACAGAGAGGGAGGCATGTCTTAAGACAAGAGGAAACATAATCTTTAAAATACAAGCAGAAAAGTGTATTAGTCCCTTTCCTGTTGCTGTAATACAATAACATGACCAAGTTGAGCTACATAATGAACAGTTGATTTGGCTTAAGGTTCCAGAGTAATAAGAGCCCATCATGGTAAGGAAGTGTGGCTGCAGGGTGCCTGGTGCCAGGAGTTGGAAGCTGAGGGCTCACAGCCTCAACTACAAACATTAAGCAAAGAGAGCAAAGTAAAACCAGTATGAGTCTTTAAACAGTCAAAGCCCACTTCCCAGTGATATTCTTCCTCCAGAAAAGGCATGCTCTCTAAAGCTATCTAGACAGTGCCACCAACTTGGGACTGAGTGTTCAAATGTCAGAGAGCATGGAGGACATTAATTATTCCCACCACCACAGAGAGAAAGAAGTCAAGCTCTCTATTTGCATACAATATTCCATAAAAACTTCAGAAGTCCTACAGACTCCATCAGAAAACTATTGAAACTGAAAAAAATACTTTTATCAAAGCTTCAATATACAAAATCAATCTGCAAAAATCGATAGCTTTCTTACGTGCCAGTGACAAGCATGCTAAGAAAGAAAATATTAAGTTTCACTTACAATAGTTCAAAAAAGCTACTGTGCAATAAAAATAAGCCAGTTAGTTAAGAGACCTCCACAACAAATATACAAATAATGAAGGAAAAAATTGAATAGTAGGAAGAATTAATGCTGTAAAAATATCTATATATTTGTAATGGCAACTATTGGTTGTCAACTTGACTATATTTGAAATGAACTTCAATCCAGAAATGAAGGACACACCAATAGGAGATTTTCTGCTTGATGTGAAATGGGTGAATCTATGTCTCATCTGGACCTTTGAGGTAGTAGCAAACATACCTTTGATCCAGATCTTAAGGCTAAAAGACACAGGTATTTAATACAAATCTTGGGGCAGGAAGATACACCTTTAATATGAGACCCATCTTCTGCTCAAAGTCTCTATAAGGACATAGGAGAAGGAAGCTTTCACTCTTCGCCTACTTGCCCTTGCCTTGCCGGCAATTCCTTTAATGGTATTGGATGAAACTTATTTCTTCAAGATTCCAGCATATATAGAAGTTGAGATGAGACTCTCTGATTTGTGGGACTGAGCAACTACTACAAAATCTTGGACTTTTTGTTCACAGCTAGCTATTGTTGGGTTAGCTAGACTATAGCCTGCAAGAGTCATTTCTGTAAATTCCATATATATATATATATATATATATATATATATATATATATATATATATGGATTTATATATGTAGGATATATAGCCATATATATGTTTGTAATGAATAAAACAGAATAGAACAGTCCTAAAATTTATGTAGAAGTCACACAGACCCAAATAACCTAGATACTTACAGACAAAAGAACAAAGCTCAAAGTATCACAGTGCCTGATTCCAACTTCAACCACAGAACCATAGTAACAAAAACAATATTTTGCCCTTACAACAACACATGCAGAGATCAGATGAATAGATAGATGACACCAAAATAAACTCATATAGGTACAGCCACCAAAACTTTGACAAAGAAGCCAAAAACATGCATTAGAGAAAAAACACTTTCTTTATCAAATGTTGCAGGGAAAACTACACATTCGCATGTAGGAGGATAAAATTGATCCCTAACTCTCATCTTATAAAAAACTCAGTTCAAGTGGATGAAAGACCATATTGTAGGACTCAAATCTCCGAAACCGTTAAAGGCATGCACAGAGATAGCCTATCAAGACACACATAGACTGCCGAAGGAAGTGCTAATATCTCTAAAAAGAATCCCCAGAAATGACAAATGGAATTACATACAATTAACAAGCTTCTACACATCTAATGAAGTAATTACCAAAGGCATGCTCAGAAGGAAGAAAAATTTTTGTTAGCAAAATACATCTGACAGATGATTAATATGTAAATCATACAAAGAAATAAAAGCCCTAATTACTAAAGAAAATAACCCAATCAACAAAAGGAATAATGGAATCGACTGTTCTCTAAAAATAGAAATAAGCATAGAGCCGGGCGTGGTGGTGCACGCCTTTAATCCCAGCACTCAGGAGGCAGAGGCAGGCGGATTTCTGAGTTTGAGGCCAGCCTGGTCTACAAAGTGAGTGCCAGGACAGCCAGGGCTACACAGAGAAACCCTGTCTCGAAAAACCAAAAAAAAAAAAAAAAAAAAAAAAAAAAAAGAAATAAGCATAGAAAGAATGCTCATCATTGTGGAAATACTAATAAAACAGACATTGAAAGTCCATTCTCTCCACTTAGAATAGTTATCACTAAGAAAGCAAATAACAGCTATTAAGGAACATGTGTACAAAGAGTGCCTTAGAAACTGATGGTGGGGATGTAGGAAACCAGCCACTGGGAGAATCAGTATGTGTGTTTCCCCAAAATTAACACTTGAGCTCCTATGTAATCCAGCTGTAATGGTCCTCAGAATATGCCTCAAGGATTCTAAGTCAGAGTACTATGGAGACACCTGTATCACTATACTTCCTAAAGCACCACTCACAATAGCCTAAGCATACACAATAGCTTCTCATGAGTAGATGAGAGGGTAAAGAAAGTCTAACACCTATACATAAATAAGTATTCTTAGCCATAAGGTCTAATGTCATTATATCACTTACAAGAAAATATGTAAGACAAGAGAACATCATATAAAGGGAATTAGGTCAGACTCAGAAAAGCAAATAATAGTACATGTTTTCTTTAATATGATAATAGAGAGATAGATGGAGAAGGGAATGCGTAGAGGTGACAATACAGTCACACACACACACACACACACACACACACGAACATATCTTTATGAAATCCACCATTATGTCTAAGGACTAAATGGGAATGAAAATGAATGAACCTCTATTTTAAAACAGCTCCTAACTGAGCTGTATTATCACAGTGTGAGAAAGGATCCCTCTAGAAACAGTAAATTATATTCTCAATAAGTTGTATGAATCAAGAAAGCAATTAATAGAAGATTGGTTAAAGGCATATTATAAACTCGTGATGTCATTATGGATGCAGCAGACCCACCTTTGTTGCTGCCAAGTTGCTAGACACCATCAGTTTCTGCCTCTATGTTCAAGGGTAAGGCTGACAACAGAACCTGAGTGTCAGGCATGGGCAGCATTATGGGACGATCTTGAGCATCAGTTGTATAACATTAGGCGAGTTCATCCCTGGAACTGCTTTTACTGAAAGCAGAATGAGTTTGTTTGTCAGAGAATGTATTGATTCATTCTAGAGTATATATTAAATGATCTAAGTGACATCCCCTTTCATAGTCCATTCATTTTAATTCTGATTATAGTTCTTAGGACAGTTAATCATATGCAATATTTTATTAATTTATTTACTTATAATTCTGTGGATTAAGATCCAAGTATCATGCATAGTAAGCATATGCTGTACAGTGAGCTATAACCCCAGTTTCTCCATAAATTTTGAATTCAATGACAAACTCCACCCTACTGCAGCTTTGAGAGGCAGTCTAATCCAGAGAACTCTGTACTCATTCTCCTCTGTCACATGCAAAGAGAAGCCCACTCCCTGTAAAAATTAAAGTCTGCTGAAGAGAGAGGGAACAAAGATGTTTTGAGAAATCCAGAGATATAAAGTAGAGATTTTTCATCCATGTTTTCTAGCCATTAATGGAATAAGATTTATGGAGTGAGAGGGATATGAATATGTTTGTGTGCATGTGTATGCACACACATATGTGTAAAAATGTGTATAGTTCATGTATGTGCATGTACACACGTGTTAAGGCACACATTTACTCTTGCAAATGTGTGCATGTGAAAGCCAGAAGAACAACCTCTGATAATATCCCTCAGTTATTATTCACGTCTTTACGTGTGTGTGTATGTGGGGGTGGGGAGTGGGGGAGGTGTGTATGTGCACAAGTACCTGTGACACAGGTTCAATCAGTGATCTGAAACTTGCTAGCTAATGAGCCCCAGATAGTTTTCTCTGTCCACCTCCCAAGTATAAGAATCACAAGCTTACAGCCACACATATCGCTTTATAAAATGATGGCTTTATTATTCTTTGAAATTTTAATACAATATAGTTTGCTCAGATTCATCCTAATCCCTCCAGTCATCCCAGATGATCCCTCACATCTCTACCTATCCAACTTCATGTACTCTCTTTCTCTCAGTACACACACACACACACACACACACACACACACACACACACCACAGTCTGGTCCCTCAAGTCTAGTTTGAGTTGTCCTACTTGTGGGCATGGAGCAGGTCTTGGAGTGTGGTGTATGCCAGGTGATACTCTATTGAACAAAACTGACTTGTGCTCTTCCAGCAGCAATAAAATATCAAAGTTCCTCAGCTAGGGGTCTGACTTTATCCCCCTGTCTCCTCCTCCAGGCTGCCATTTTATCTAGCTTGAGTTTGGGTAGATTGATTTGGTTCATATTGTCACTGTTCCTGTGACTTCATATGTGTATCCACCATGTTGTGTCTAGAAGACTCTGTTTCCATGGAGCCATCCATCACCTCTGACTCTCATACTCATTTCAACATAGATCCATGAGCCTTGAGGTGGAAGCGGTGGGGTATGTTATAGGCACCCATTTATAGCTGAGCACTCCTAAGTCTTGGTGTTCATTGCTGTTTACTGCAAGAAAATGCTTTTCTTATAAAAGCTGAATGATGGTTGATGCTTTACAGGTATAATGTATGATTAGAAACCTTTATATTGTTATATCCATGTAACAGAATAGTAGTAGTAAACTCCCCCTTAATGGCATTGACCTTTCTAGACACAGTCAAATATGTGTTCCATTCCATAACTAAGACCTTAATCCAATATTTTCAAAAGTAGTTGACTACTTTCCTAACATGCGTGCCACTATTGCACTTATGGACACATATGGCCAGGCAGGTTATTGCTGTAGCTTGCAATCCATAGCCATGTGAGACTGAAGATCTCCTTTCTGGCAGCATTCATAGCTTCTTCTATCATTATAAACAATATGCAGAGGGGATGAAGCTTTCAGTTGACCACCAGGCAGATTTCTCCATTTTGTTTGTTTGTTTGTTTGTTTGTTTGTTTGTTTGACTTCCATTCATGTCCTTTGTGTATATATTAAGGCTTCCACTTTTGTGTTTTGGTAGGAGTCCTGTGTATGTGAATGGGAGTGTCACTGCATCTATATGCATGCCTTGTGCTTTTCCTTCAGTCTCTTTGTGGTTGGATGTTTGGTCGGATTCCTATTTTTTTAATCTTATTTTATTATAATTCCTTAAATGCTGATTTGTTTTCTGACATAGAAAGGATGTCAATGTGAATGGGGAGCAACTTGGGGGATGTCTTAGTTAGGGTTTTACTGCTGTGAACAGACACCATGACCAAGGCAACTCTTATAAAAAACAACATTTAATTGGGGCTGGCTTACAGGTTCAGAGGTTCAGTCCATTATCATCAAGGTGGGAGCATGGCAGTATCCAGGCAGGCATGGCGCAGGAGGAGTTGAGAGTTCTATGTCTTTATCCAAAGGCTGCTAGTGGAAGATTGACTTCCAGGCAACTAGGGTGAGGCTCTTATACCCACACCCACAGTGACACACCCATTCCAACCAGGTCACATCTATTCCAACAAGGCCACACCTTCAGATGGTGCCACTCCCTGGTCCAAGGATATACAAACCTTCACAGGGGAGTAGGGGAGAGGAGGGACTATAACCAGAATATACCAAAATAAAATCTATTTTCAATAAAATAAAATAAAATAAAATAAAATAAAATAAAATAAATTCTCCACAAAAATCGTCATTGTTTCCCTACTTCTGCCATCACAACATTTTGAGACAGATCAGGAAAAGTGGGAGCAGGTATGAAAGAACCCCTACAGAATTAAATAAGCAGGAGTTTGAGCAGTGGAATTGTCTCAAGACATGTCTAAACTATGATAGATTCTGTCTAGTCTCTTAATAGTCCTTAAAAAACAAACAAGTGTAGCCTAGCGTTCCTCAAGATTAGCCTAAATTACGTAACTGATGTTACCGGCGCTCAGTGTAAATCGTATTTTGCTGTTGTAATTTTATAAAGTGTTCTTTTGGATGTCTTGAAAAGGGGAGCAGGGCGGGGGGGATGTATAGGGAACTTTCGGGATAGCATTTGAAATGTAAATAAAGAAAATATATAATAATAATAATAATAATAATAATAAAGAAAAGCAGGAAAAACTCACAATGTTCTAGGAATCTGAAAACACTTAGACTGTAGAAGAATGAATAGGAATACTTGTAGCATCTGCCTGGTGGCTCCTCCTTTTAGACTGAACGGTCTGTCTCTGATCTTTTCCCAAGGCTTCATTAAACACCAAATCACATGTAAAGCGATCCTGAGCCGAAGGACAGGTTTGGAACTTCACCAGGAAGTGTCAATGATGTCTCTTCAGTCTTGTGCGGACAGCTCATACTTTATGCTCACTTTCCGCACCGCACTGTGAGTACGCCCCTGCACACATCCATCCCCCACGTTACCAGCGTGGGATGTACTGAATGTCAGCTGAGCAGCACTGATTTGCTTTTATATTGTTGATTCAAAGGAGACCTAGACAGAGGAAAACATCTTTAAAGGAATAAAATACAAAGTGCTCTTAGAACCTAGTTGATTTTATTACAGCGTATTTCCGTTGTGCCTACTCTCTTTTAAGGATAAAAATGAGCTGTTTGGTAGGAGCAAAAAGAGCTGAAGCTTTACTGAGAGAGTTTGCACTTACTGTGTGCTTCTGAGCAAGTTACTTCAGGACAAAGGTTTCATAATAAAATCCCTGGACTTTATTCACCGATGATGAAAATAATCACTCTGTGGGGGAAATTGGCCATCTGTGAGTGGCATCCGCTGGGATGCAGGGGTGTAAGTGGGTTGCCCACGAGCCTCCTGGGTGAGTTTCAGCCAAGCTGTCCTCGAATCAGAGGCTAATTAAGATGAGAAACTGCCACACAATATTGAAATATAGCCACTGGTGGAACAGAAAACATTCCTGGCTTCGTCGTCACTCTGAACCATGGCAAACCAGAGCAATGCCACTTTGACACAGCAATCTCTTGAAGGAGATGAAGAAACTCCGCTGGTTCCCGGTTTCTCTCACCCCATACCCTTCCTCTCACCTTCGAGCTGCTGATGTCCCGTGACTGTGGATAACTCCTGTGCCTCGTATGGTCCTGCAGTGTCTCCAGGACTGTGCATAACTCCCGTGTCTGGTGTCTCTGTCCCATTTACCCCACTTCTTCCATTTCCCCACCAGCTTCAGTGACATCTCTCCTCCCGCCCCTGCACTGCTTTTTCCCATCTCTCCTTGAATCTCTTCTCTTCTTCTCTTCCTTTTATTTTTACTAAAAATAAGGGAATGGTAAAGGTATGATAGGTCATACCTTGTAGCCCCGGATAGTCTTCAATTCACAAGTTTCTCCCCTCACTCTTCCAACTGAAGGTGTTACAGGTATAGGTCACCAAGCCTAGATCATTCTTGGTTGTTTATCACCACCATCCTCACCCCCAGCAGCAGCAGCAGCAGCATAGTCGTTCACTTTAAAATTTCAAAACCCAAAAATTGGGAAATGTTAAAAAAAAACATAATTTTCAAAAAAAATGGTTCTGAAGTCATACTCACTAAAATGATGTGTTTTTTTTTTTTTCAATATGAAAAGTCACGTTTTAGGCAACCTCAGGAAATAGGAGGTTGAGGGGACCCTCCAGAATGCACCAGAAACCTGGGAGGTGAGAAACTCCCAGGACTCAAAGGGAGGGATCTTAGATGAAACGCCGGACAGTAGGGAGAGGGAACTTATAGAGCCCACCTCTAGCAGGAAGGCAGGACATCAAGTGAGGGATGGAGTTGCCATCCCATAGTCACATCTCTGACCTATAATTGTTCCTGTCTGAAAGAATCACAGTGATGGAAATGGAGAGGAGCCTGAGGAAAGGTCCAGTGACAGGCCCAAAGTGGGATCCAGCTCAAGGGGAGGTCCCAAGGCCTGACACTATTACTGAGGCTATAGAGAGCTCACAAAAAGGAACCTATCATGACTGCCCTCCAAAAGACCCACCAAGCAGCTGAAAGAATCAGATGCAAATATTTGCACCCAACCAATGGACAGAAGCAGGTGACTCTGTTGTTGAATTAGGGAAGGCTGAAAGAATCTGAGGAGAAGGGCAACCCTGTAGGAGGACCAGCAGTCTCAATTAATCTAGATCCCTGAGATCTCTCAAACACTCTCAAACAGGCAGCATACACCAGCTGTTATGAGACCCCTAACACACATACAGTAAAGGACTTCCAGGTCTGTGTTCATTCAGAGATGATGCACCTAACCCTCAAGAGACTGGAGGCCCTAGGGAGTTTAGTGGTCAGGTAGGGTCAGAATGGGGCATCCATGTGGAGACAGGGTGGGGTGGGGTGGAGGTGTGGGATGTGGAGCAGATGGAGAGTGGATGTGGAGAGGCAGGGAATAAAATGTGGGGTGTAAAAAATAAGTTAACAATAAAATAAAATGAAAAAAGAGAACAAAAAGCAAAGAAAAGAGAAGTCATGTTTTGTTTGTGTTGGGCAGTAAGTACTGTGTTGTTTTTCTTGCTGAAATACAATCTTTGGTGTAATGCCTTTGAACGTCACATAAAGCTTCTGAGATAAACACATCTTATTATCTTTATAAATATGGGGAAACATTCTGCGTTGTGAAATATCTGGGCTGGAGTATTGGTTGGTAAACATTTGATCTATACAGATTTATTATTGCCACTTTTTCTTGTAAAGTATCGACAACTTCCTCTTTTCCACATCACATCCCCATTTAAAAGCCTCTATCCAGAACTTCTTTTCCATTTTTTTTAAACTTTGAGAATAGTATAATTTCTCCATAAACATAAAAGGAGAGAAGCATTGGTAATCTCCCAGTATCTGGACAAAGTAACAAGAGACCAAACCTAATAATCTTCGAGATGACAGAGAAAACTTTTGGTGGTGTGTCCTGGGAATATGGCACCGAAAATCATTGTAACTGGTTTGCTGTATCTTCATTTCCAAACTGTATTAAATACAAATCCACAACATTTCATGCCACATAGATCTCAATAAAATGTTCTAAATATAAGTACAACGTCCAAACTGACTCTTTCTAATTCTCTCATCGTTTCCAAGCAAAAGCCAAATTTCCTGTTTCTCCATGGCTAGAGCACACTGCTCATACTATCATATAAATCAGTATTTATATCAGCAAATTATATTTTGACTTGATTTTCCATCATGACCATGCTTTGAGCTTAGGCACAATACATCTTCATACATTCCTTTATTTTAATATTCTCTTACAGATGAACAAAATATCTTGTGTAAACACCCTTAAACACATTTCTCTCTTGTGAGGACAGATTCCAAAGGGAAACTGCTTATTCAATGTCTAAGTGTTTTTCAGAAGTTAGTTTAGGATACATTTCAAAAGGTCATATCAATTAGCATGTGCTAACTGATTTCTTTTTATTTTCATTTTTTATTAGATATTTTCTTCATTTATATTTCAAATGCTATCCAGAAAGTCATCCCCCCACCCTGCTCCCCTACCCACCACTCCCCCACTTCTTGGCCCTGGTTCCTCTGTACTGGAACATATAAAGTTTGCAAGACCAAGGGCCTCTCTTCCCATTGATGGCCGAGTAGGCCATCTTCTGCTACATATGCAGCTAGAGACACAAGCTTTAGGGGTACTGGTTAGTTCATATTGTTGTTCCACCTATAGGGTTGCAGACCCCTTCAGCTCCTTGGGTACTTTCTCTAGCTCCTCCATTGGGGGCCCTGTATTCCATATAGCAGCCTTATTTATAATATCCAGATGCTGGAAAGAACCCAGATGTCCCTCAACAGAGAAATGGATACAGAAAATGTGGTACATTTACACAATGGAGTACTACTCAGCAATTAAAAACAATGAATTCATGAAATTCTTAGGCAAATGGATGAATCTGGAGGATGTCATCCTGAGTGAGGTAACCCAATCAGAAAAGAACACACATGGTATGCACTCACTGATAAGTGGTTATTAGCCCAGAAACTCAGAATATCCAAGATACAATTTGCAAAACACATGAAACTCAAGAAGAAGGAAGATCAAAGTGTGGATAATTCACTCCTTCTTAGAATGGGGAACAAAATACCCATGGAAGGAGTTACAGAGACAAAGTTTGGAGCAGAGCCCGAAGGAAAGACCATCCAGAGACTGCCCCACCCAGGGATCCATCCAATATAAAACCACCAAACCCAGACCCTATTGCACATGCCAGAAAGACTTTGCTGAATTCTATTTCACAAAGAGAAAGTAAGGGATCCACAGCTTTGCCTGCCTGCCTTTCTGCAGCTTCTCCCTCACCAATCTCCGTGGAGCAAGGTGCCTAGTGCCTATTGTGTTTGTGTTTTCTGATCTCTGCTCTGGTAGATCACAGTGCCATTTGCTTCTGCTGCTTTTCCTCTTTCCTGAATTTCTGTTTTGCTATTCATAGAATCTGTTAGAAGAAAGAATCATACTCTTTCTTCCCAATTTGAAGAAAATGGTGTGAGGTTTCTGCTCCCTCACATCTTTGTACAAAGGTTTATGGTTTTAAGAAATTGTTTTTATTTTTCTTCATAAAATGTCTTATGCCTTACTTCCTACATGTTTTTTATGTCTGGCAGGGTTGAGTCTCTCTATTTCTCCTTCTTGGTAACATTCTCCACATACCGGAGAAGGCTATGTCTGCTTAGACATTCTGTAATTGTTTTCCTTATACTTCATTCAAATATGCTTTAAATTTCATTTTTAAAATTCAGGCTTTTAACCTATTGTGCAGTTTACTTTATAAGATTTACTGGTTTCTTTCTGAAAGTGCCATAAAATAGAATCCCAGCAATTTCCAGCTTTCTAGTCAGTCAACTGTGTACATGGAATGACCCAAAGTTCTTCACCCCTCGACATCCCAAATCAGTCTTTCTAAGAACTATCGTATAGGCAACTAAAAAGGCTAAAATGATTGAATCAAACAAGGAAGTAAAATTTTAGGACAAGTCCCCACATCTATGACATTCCATTTTCTCACTATAGGGCTGTTCTTAGAAGATACCTAAATTGAATCATTATTTTACTAGTTGAAAAACCCTAGCATATATTATATTCCCTAAGGGAAAATGTGATTGACCATTGAATGCTGATAAAGTAACATGCTTACAATAAGACAACTGATATTCACTATCAACTTTCCTCCAAGGCAGGATTGTGACTTACAGTGGTACATAAAATAGGAATGAAGGCAGACATTGGAACCTCATGAAAGATGAATAAAACACCAGCATGAAGGAAAAGAAACAGGATGATCATGAAAACTTTGAGAGCCTATCCGCAACCTAAATTAGGCCTAAAATCATGCTCTAGTTTTCTGAAACCTACAGAAAGTGACCTTGTTGTTTATACAACAGCATTTTTATTTCCGGGGGGGCAGTAGTAGATATCTGTTCTTGCTCCTAAGAACTAAGAACTAAGGCTAAGTTTTCTCTTGAACTTCATCATAAAGAGGTCACTGGTTGAATAATAAATAGTGCCCCCAGTGGTCGACTTGAAATAGATGCATGAACAAGAGTTCCAGAGGACCATCTCCCAATAGGCTCCTTGTGTTACTCTGCAGGGCAACACAGTAAACACAGGTCTGTGGAGAGAGCTAGGAGAGCAAGTCTTGTAACTAACTTATTTGCCACAGAGTTCTGAGACATAGAGGGGATGAAGTAGCAGACCTGGGCCACATAGCTGGTATAAAATAAGGCTTTATTTGTCTGAATGAGTGAAGGTCATTGTAACCTTCATTTAGTGTGCCCCGAGTCTCTATCTCCCAATAAAATGTTTAGAGAAATCTGGTCAAAGTGACCAACATTTATACAAAAAATGATTGCTTGTGCTGGTGAGGATGTGGGAAGAGGGAAACACTCATCCACTGAGGATGGGAGTGCAAACATGTACAGCCATCATGGAAATCAGTGTGGCAATTCCCCAGGAAGCTGACAATATATGTATTCAGAGATACCTACTCATCAATGTTCCCTGCTGCTCTACTAATAATAACCAGAAATTGGAAACAGACCAGATGTCCATCAGCAGATGAATGGAGAAAACAAATGTTATATTTATGCAATATAATGTTATTTGCTTATTGTTTGCTCTCTACAAGCATATGTAAGGCCCTATGGATGAAGACAATACTTACATACCTCATGGAATACAGAGAATTTGTGCTGGGTACCTTATTAAAATTTTCTACTGAGTAGTGTTCATTGTATTGTAAGGTACAGTGTACACTATCAGGGGAGAAATGTAGCCACTAACCCAGGTACAAACTCTGCAGTCTACAATGGTGACGTACCTGGATGATACTCCAATACAATAGTGGCCCAGATGTTGTAGGAGTAACCACCCTTTAGTTGATTATATTTAAGGTATCTCCATGAGATGGAATATATTTCAGACACTGCCTGGGTGGACTGGACAAGCACCTAAGACTAGATAGGTAGTGGGCCTAGGAGAAACCAAATACTACTGTTTTGTTATAGGAACCTAGCAACAAAATAACTCCTAACAATATTCTGCTCTACTCATGATCAGTGTCTCCCCTGTCCATCATCAGAGAAGTTTCCTCTGGCTGTAGGTGGTGATGGGTGGTTTAGATGAGATTATTGGCTTACATTTTGAATGCTTAGTCACCTGGTAGTAGAAATATTCAGGAAGAATTAAGAGATGTGATCTTCTTGAAGAAGGTGTGTCACTAGGAATGAGCTTTGAAATTATAATAGTCCACGCTAAGTCAACTCTCTCTCTCTCTCTCTCTCTCTCTCTCTCTCTCTCTCTCTCTCTCTCTCTCTCTCTCTCTCTCTCTCTCCTTGGTGCCTGGGAATCAGGATGTTACACTCTCAGCTAACTGCTCCGGAGTTATGTCCATCTTCTTCCCACAGTGATGGTTATGGACGGGCCCTATAAAACTGTACTACTCTATGCAACCTGCTTCCATTAATTTCTTCTTCTTATAAGAGTTACCGTGGCCATTGTGTCTCTTCACAGCAATTGAACAATCACTAAGACCCATGTTTGCAGACAAGAGGGACTTTGGAACTCTCAGTGCTAAAGATGATGTCTTCATTAACTTCCTCTTCTCAGGACTCAGGGAGCTATGGAAAAGAGGAGGTAAAATGCTTGTAAGAGCCAGAAGGGATGGATGAACCAAGAAAGCAGTTTCTCTCAGACAAAATAGAACTGATGCACATATAAACTCAAGGAGACAAAGGCCACCTGCACGGGTTCAAGCCAGAAAGGATCCCAGTGCTGAGCCACAAAGTGGACCTGGGCTGCTATCATAAACCAAGAAGCTATCCCCAACTGGCAACTGCTTGCAAAGGAATAGAATCAGATTTTTCCCCTAATGTTGTCTCACTGGCTACATAAGCCACATGTAAAGGGAGGAGGTCCATGCTTGGCAACACGAAACAAACCCAGTGGTGTTTTTATAGAATAATTTTTGTCTCATATTGTCTCGTTTTGACATCTTTTAGCTCACTGGTCTTTGAATACACATTGTTACTTCCTGGTTTGTGTTTTATGGGTCGTGTGTGTGTGTGTGTGTGTTGTGTGTTTTCACTATTTTTAAACACATGCACACACAGATACATATATGCATACATATGCACATGCCTCAAAATATGAAATGAACCTCCCTGTTGAAGAACATCAAAAATGCACACAGACCTTTCAGCTTCTGCCCGAATCTTTTTCTCATAATCCTTGGGTGCTCTTCATCCTTCTCTGGTGTTTCTCAGGAGTGCATCAGTGAGAGTACTTAGGAAACATTCATTGCTCTTATTTTAATCCCATTCTTCTGTAACCAAAATATTGAACATTTTTCCCTCACAGAAAAGCTGTGAGACCTCCATGCTTCTGCACTAGATTTCCTACCGCACAAGTACGCATGAGTTCTCACAGAATCAGCATTATATCTACAACAGAGCATGTATGTTTGCTAATATATTTTCATGTATGTATGTATGTATGTATGTATGTATGTATGTATGTATGTATACCTGCATGAATGTATGTACTTAAGTTTATCACTGCTACCTGTGAAGCTGTTCATTCAAATCAACACCTACCATTATTACAACACCTACCATTATTACAGGCATACATTCTCACTGTGTGGTTTTTGAACATATCCATTTATTGTTGTACATTCAGTAATATTCACTTTTACATTGGCAACACTTTTTAGATGTCTAAGTCACTCTTAAAAATAATAAAAATAATTGTAGTTTGATCAGATGGTATCTCATTTTGCAATGTGTTTATCTCAGAAAACTATAAAATTTCTTTTCTATAAAGCATGAGTTTAACTTGATTTGAAAGATACTATATCTTGGATTGTGCACCAAGATAACTATTTGTTAAACAGACATCAACATAATTAGATGAAAAATATGGTTATGGAATTTTCCTGGGTCTGTTGCTTACTAACATTTTGACCTTGGGAAATTTAATTACCCTCCACTCCTGGCCCCAGTTCCTCATTTGAAAAATATAAAAAAAAAAAAAAACAATACTGCCCACTCAGAAACTTCCTGCAAAATAAAACGATCAAATACATGGAAATGTCATGATCTACAAGTTACACATAACAATTAGCAAGTACTGTCTAAGCATACACACATCTATAAGTCTACAAAATCTGACTTTTGAAAAAGTGTCTCTTATTTGATTCTTTTGTGCAACCCATTCCACCTCTGATCGACTCAGAAAGGTGCATGCGTGTCTATCATAGGTAACCTGTGCCCAGAATGGACATATTCTATACAAATTCATCATATCTCATTCCTTTTCCATAGGGAAACAGTCTGCCCTTAGAATGTTAATCAAATTTTTATTCACTTGTCTGTATGTGGCAAGAGGGATTCTCACAGAAAAAAATCAGTTGGGTATTTACAAAACTTGGGTTTCATTGTTATGGCTTGAGTGGCCTTTGCCCATCAGGCACGGATGACATCAGTGTCCTGTGCATCCTGCTGTTTTATTGCTCAGATCAGAGCACTGCAGGATAACTTTAATTTACTTTTACTATTAATCACCTGGCTAAACTCATGTCTCCATGCAATATGAGCATCGCTAAGTCTTTACCTTTTCTCCTCTGATAGACACATTTATAATAAATTCATAATATTTGAAAGAGTTACCAGCCGGGCGGTGGTGGCTCACGCCTTTAGTCCCAGCCCTTGGGAGGCAGAGGCAGGCGGATTTCTGAGTTCGAGGCCAGCCTGGTCTACAGAGTGAGTTCCAGGACAGCCAGGACTACACAGAGAAACCCTGTCTCAAAAAAAAAAAAAAAAAAAAAAAAAAAAGAAGAAAGAGTTACCACTGACTTTGTTTTAAGAAAATTAAAAATGTAAAAAGTTTGTTCTTGTCACATTTTACTTTAAGCGCTGAAAATGCCTTCAAATTAGGTCAGCCAGTGGGACTGACATTTTTCAGTGACAATCTTAATTGGGGAGTGTGTACTGTGTGTGTGTGAATTGTATGTGTGTGTGTTGTGTATTTTATATGGTATAGGTATGTGTTTGTGTGTGTAGTTTGTGTGTATATGTGTAGTCTGTATGTGGTGTGTATAGTGTGTGTAATGTGTATATGATGTGCATGTGTGTATGAGTGTGTGTATTAATTTCTGGACTTTGGGGAGTATATCACTTGAAACACAATTACTGTTTCATCCTTCCTCTTTTCCCTCCCCATCCCCTCTCCCGCCTTAGTCCCCCCCCCTTCCTGTGCCCTCTGCTTTCTTCTCCCTCCCAAGTGAGATTGAAGCATCCTCACTTGTGTCCTTTGGCTTATTAACCTTCTTGAGTTCTGTAGATTTTATCCTGGGTTTCTGTAGATTTTATCCTGGTATTCTATACTTTTGTTTTTTGCTCATATCCACTTACCAGTGAGTACACAGCATTCATATCCTTTGGGTCTGAGTTACCTCACTCAGGATGACCTATGAGAAAAAAAAATAATGAAGTTTTAGGTTTTTTTCAAATGTCAAATTTCTGGTGCTTAGGTCCAGCTTAGGTCCATTTAATTTTGAAGTGTAGACATTTTCCCCTAAGATTATTCTACATAACTAGAATTTGGAAAGACAACTCCTTGGAGTAAGACTCTACTGTCAGATAAAGTGAGCATAGGTTGTGCTGCCCTGCACTCCCCCCCACCCCCCCACCCCCCACAGGAAAGCTTGGGCTGTGTGCGGAAGTGAACCAGGTTGCTGTTGCTTTGTCTTGTTTTATTCTCTTTTGGTTTAATTTTTTTTGAGATTATAATTATCTCTTTCCAACCCTCCCATGTACCCCTCCTTTCTCTCTTTCCAATCCATGGCCTCTTTTTCATTAATTGTTGTGACTAGTTTTTTAGTTTTTAATGCTCACTTTATAACACCCAGATAGCTCAATATTCCCAACAACTTTGATATTTGTTTACAATATTTCACAGTCTTTTTCATCCAAAGCTGGAGTTGCCCCACATGTGACAAAAAACGTCATTTTTGCCTTAAGCAAGGGATGTGCCTATAGTTTTAAATGATACTACTTCCTTTTCCATCAGGGATATTCATTTGTCTATTAGTTCATTCTATTTAAACCTTGATGGAAACCTGCATAATGAATGATGTATGGAGGAGCTGAATGGCACCTCACTGTTTCAGGAGCATAAGTATGTTACAGTCATGTAACTAGGATTGTGGAGCAGGTAACACTGCCTATGTTGCACTTATAGGGATCATGCAGAGGGAGTAAGTACATTGTGCAGGGACAAATCAACAGAGGTGGTGTCTGTGACACATATTGCTCTTCTTTGCTTAGAAACTTTGAGGAGTGGTGCACAGCTATGAGAAACAAAATGCCAAGAGATGGTTGATTTTGGCTGTCGACTTGCCTACATTTAATATCAACTGAAATATAAGGGCCCCATTCCTCCTCCTCCAAGTGATTTTCTTGGTCAGATTATTTGAAGTGACAAGATTCTCACTAGATGTGGGCCATGCCTTCTGGTGACAACCCAGATAAAAGAATATGGAAGAGGAAGCTCTGCATTTTGCCTGCTTGTCCTCAGTCTTGCTGGCATGACCATGTATCATGTTACTATGGATTTTTTTCCCCACTATATTACTATCAACTTCTTCATGTTTCCTTCAGACACAGAAGATCAATAGCTCTCTACGAATCATCCAGGCCTACAGCACCAGACTGGGACCACTGAAACATTCAGCTACATGGATGGATTAAGCAACTCGTAAACTCTTACACACACTACCTGAACCATATCAGGTGAGCCCGTTTAATGTGGAGATATATATTTAGGTATGTTCCCTTGGTCAATTCTGTGTAATCCAGCTTGAAGTACTATGGGTTGTCCTAGAGAAACAGAATTTTAAGAATTAATTTCTTCCGTGGACTCGGTGATATCTGGATCTGGGTTCTCCATCTGAAAGATATTACTAAAGGATCCCCTTGGCAGCAAGGGAGTGCTGGAACTTCATGGTGTGAATTATTTAATGAACTTACTGATATAAATACATTTAATGATTCTCATTCACTACTTGTGAGGTGGTGAATGAACTTCGGACAAATGTGAAAAAATAAGGAAGATAATGATGCTGGTTTGCTGCTTCTAGTATCTTCTAGTGTGGAAGGATCCTAGCAAGGCTGGAGACTGAATTTTCTCCTTCTGAACAGTTTATTTCACCTAAAGAACTCTCTGACATCTTAGCAGAAGATGCATCCTAATCTAGAAAGGCTGATGACCATTGGTGGATGCCATCAATGAGCCCAGGCATCTCCGTTCCTGTTAGCTTTAGGAAAAAAAATGGGTAAATATCCTTTAACAAAAGCAATTTCTTTAGCTTCTAAAGGTCCCTATCATGTCAATATTGAAAGTTGGACTGTTTTGTTTTTGTTTTTGTTTTTTGTTTGTTTTTTTTGTTTGTTTTTTTGTTTTTTTTTTAACCATGTGTGCTATCACAGCTCTGGAGAGATGGTCATGAGCAGAACTGTCAGTGGTACCTTTATTTTCTATTTTCTCACATCTCCATGTTGTTCATTTCAGTGTTCTCCCTTACAAAATCACACAGGCACTTATTTCACACCCAGTCACATGGATTTCAACATATTCTGGTCTGAGAACAAACCCAACTTTTATGTAGGACTATGGATAAAATCATTCATGCAAGTTACTATTCATGGTTCCATTGGTGCTCTGGGGGAGATCAGATAAACTTTAGCAACACATTTTCCTGTCATGGATGTGCCTGCACAATTTCATTTAACTGCAGGAGAGAAGGTCATGGCTGTTGTTCCTATAACTAGAATTGCTACATATATTATTAAACAATAACTTGTTGAAACGGTGAAAACAAGAACAAAACTACCTGTACCCAGAGAAATCTAAAATAATGGCTTCCCAGAGATTTCCCTCATACCTGGCAAATATTCCCTTTTGATTAACTGACTTTTCAGCTTTTCAGGGTATCAGCACAGAAAGAATGGGGACTCTGACTATATAAAGCTCTGGGATTAAGCCTACCAAATTACAGAAGACTCCACTAGAAAGTGATCATTGTTTTAATTAATACAGAGAAGCAACTGTCTAGTAGACTAGAAAGAATGAGTTGTCTGTCAGACAGCACTAGAGAATTGTAATGAATAGTAATAATAATTAATTAAAATTATTAATAAAACATTATGTTCCAAGCAATAATTGATTATGTGCTTTAGAAGGGTTATATATATCATCTTCAACCTTCAATTTAAACACAACCACTCCTTCTTTCCTCTATAAATAAGGAAATAAAACCAGAGAGATATCAACAAATATGACCTTGGCCATGCAGCTAATAAACTGAACAATGATACCCACTCAGATAACACCTTAGTAGATGCATACAAAGAGCTGATGTATTTTTAGTATATTCTTTTTTTTCAGTGTTGGGAATTGAAGCAAGGCTTGTGCACACAACTAGTTATTCACTCTCCCACATGAACTAGCTTCTGAGCCACTGTTTACATTTTTAACACTTCTTGGTTGGTATACAGCAGTCATCATCCAGGAGATATTTTGTTTCCCAGTGAATTCTTGACAGCTAAAAGCATAAGATGATTCAACCTGGAAGAGAAATCTACTGTTGGTATTCAGTAGCTAGTGGCCCCAAGCACAGTTTAGCATCTGACTACATACAAGCCATCACCAGCAGTTATCATCTCCCTTAAACTGTCAATAGTGCTAAGGATGAGAATCCCTGGCCCAGAATGGCAAGACTTCCACCTGGTTCCCCAGTGAGGCTCATTTCCCATCTGGGTAGACATGATGAAATGGGCCCAGGGTACCCACTCTGCGCTGTGCTTGAACCTGCACTCTTAACTTACCTTTCTGACTTGCATTTCTCCACATTACAGTATGGTTAGCTATAACTATCTATTTCATTTGCTCTGCTATTTCATTTGCTCCATTCTCTTCCTATGGTGGGAAACCCTAGTAGCCAACTTGACTATACAAACACATGGAATATTGCAAAGCACATTTTAGGTGTGTTTGTGTGGGCATTTACAGAGATTGGCACTCAGGTCAATGGCCTAAAGGAGAAAAGACCTGCCCTGAATATAGGAGGCACAGCTCACTGGGCTGGGGGCCCAGCCAAGATGGAGCAAGCATTGGAGCAAGAGGAGATCATGAGATCATGTATATCTCTTGGTTTTAACCATTAGTTATTCACAACTATAAAAATCAGCTCTAGAAACAAAATTGTGCATTGCTAGGCAAATAAAGCCATAGTCTACTTTTTCAGAAGAAAAATCATTTTTGCATTAGGATATAAATGGGAAAAAAGTGCAAGGAGCATAAATGACAACTGACCTAGGATGCATGACCCAGTCATGGAACCCATACACTGCAGGGATTTTCTCCACCAGGTTGCAAAATATCAATCCGTCATATGTCCGGCTATGCAGCATTGTTGGACGCACAAGTGTACTTGGCTGCGTCATGCAACTAACGGGGCCTCCTCAGCCTGGATCACTGTGCTTTCAAATCACGGCAAATCCATGGGATCAATTTTCCACAAAACCAATAACTTTTTACATAGCACATAGAGGCAAGATAAATTGATTTCAAATTTTGTACTTTCACGAATAGAAAAATAGTTGGTGACTTTCAAATGCTAATATACATGCCTCTGAAAGACTGCCTTAATAGAAATCCTGCTTCACGTGGATTTGACCACACAATCATTTTGCCAGCTATGCCTTTTAATTCTCAGTGGGATATGATAGCCCCTAGAACATGGCTTAAGCATTCTTGGATTTGTGACCATGGTCTTTCAGGAGAATAACCATGAGTTTGAGGCTATCTTGAGCTGGGTAGTAAATTCCAGGCCAGCATGTGTTACAAAATATGACTCTGCCACAACATCTATTCAATAAAAATTTTGAGGAAAAACTGAAAAGAATCCCTGAAACAGTCCCATAATTTCAGTAGTCTGTATGACAGGTTTCTGTTGAGCTCTTGAATGACAGGATTCTTCAATTCTACATAGAGAAAAATGCTTACAAAACCCAAAAAGGTGTAATATGTATAGCCTTATAGCTTGTTTTCAAACAACTTTAAATTTTATGTCCTCAGAAACTTCAGGAAAGTTCAGGAAGATGATTGGCACAATGAATATTTTGTTGATCCTAGTTTTCAAGGTTGAACTCATCATGTATAATTCTGTCATCAACTTCTAATAAGAGATGAAATTATAGGGAAAATGTTTTTTATCCAACTTCAAAATTGGTCATATAAAGAAAATTAATTTCAGATTTTCTAAAAGTGTATGGATGATACAGATTGAGAGGGACTTAATATGTTCTTCAGTTTCATTCATATTTCCGTAAAGGATAATATTTACCTTTTTAAAGGCTAAATAGCTTTCCATTACGTATGCACTCTTTGACATTCCCTTTCTCCTATACTGATGAGAACTTAGATTAGTTATGTATTTTCATTCATACAGAGAAAGACAGTTACTGAATACCACAGTTGTTTATAGATTGTCATTGACCTTTAGAAGAAAAGCACGGTCACCAAGGGCTTGGGCAACTGAAGAGTGTAGTCAAAGTGTATTAACATTCAGAAACACAGAGGACTCATTTGAGAGATCTGTTGCAGAGTGTAACTTCAGTTAACATTATTATATACACTCGAAGACTGTTAAGATAGTAGACATTAAGTGTTCTTCCTATAAAAGAAACACAGAAGATGAGTTAATGCATATTACCTTGTGGCAAGCATCTCACAATGTATATACATACTGAACCATCAAGCTGTTTACCATAAATATGTAACTTTTACTTGTTAGTTTAAAAAAGCTGAAAGAGTGACTATAGAACTTGAAATAAGCTTCTTCTCTGGGACAAACCTGTGGGCTCTCAGGTGGGTGGGTGGATTCATTTAACCATGGAACTACACTGAAACCACTGTATCCCAAGCAAAACAGACTCGTGAAGAAGAGCTTGAGTCTCATGCCTAGTATTTCCTAGAATTGAAACAAAAGCTTTGGTCCTGGACCAAAAAAAAAAAAAAAAACAGAGAAAGAAAGCAAGGTGAAGCCAAGTCTGCCCCTGAGAAGCAAAGTGAGGAATGATGCCTGGGTTCCAGGCAGCCCCAGGACTGTGGCTGTATGCTTTGTCCATGGAGGAAAGCAGCTATGAGATCTACAATAGGGATTTTCTCAGATGTAGATCAAAGAGCCATGAGTTCAACAAACACACAAACAAATAAAGGTACAGGGAAGAAGGGCTCAGAGATTTTTCACTGTCTTGATGGTTAATTTTTTTAGCTGAGAACATGATCACCACCCAAATCATGTTTACCTTTGCTTTGCTGCACAAACCTGTCAGCCTCCAGTAGTTATAGCCACATGCTTTACATGAGACCTTTCCATATGCACATCTCCCTGTTCTTTCTTTCCTTTGCCATGCAATGGTGCTATCACAAACTCTTTAGGATAATAAAGTAATACAACTTAATAGCTTGTTAATGAAAGTCATGGTTATGTTAGATACTAACCTAGTTTATTGAAATCATTGTATGTTTATGACAGAAATATGTTTCCTAGATTGAACAGATAGTAACTAGCTAAAAACAAACAACTTTTGCCTATTCAGACATACTATAGATAGATGCCTTCATAAACCTCAGAGATCTATAGAATATGGCATTTAAAACTATTTTATTGATTTCGGGGCTTTCTTTTACAACAAGACAGGTGTGCTTCTGGTAACAGAGGAATCTCCTTAGGGAGTTTGCTTCATATATGTCAAGTTGCCACTGGGGAGGGAGGGATTCCCATGTCTTAACTGCAGTCAGAATGCTATTCAAAATAGACAAATGCAACACAGGGAGGTGTTCCTGTGCAAGGACAAATTAGGAAAGTTCTTCATAATTCCTGCTTCACAAAACATTTGACAGATATGCTGGACCAGAAAGATGAATATAGATGCTCCAACATTATAGAGACAATTTTGGAGGGCTGTCTAGGAAGCCAGCTTTCTCTGTCATTTCTATAGTTTTGGAAGCTGCTTGCCTACACCTCTTACATACTCAGGTAATATTTATTCCTTCTAATGTCTATGATGGGATTGAAGACTAGGTTATTATACATTCACATTTAAGCGTAAGTTGTTTAGGATTTAGGGAAATGTTTTTAGGTCTAAGAAGATGGTTTAGGGTTAGTAATGCAAGTTACGATAGACAATAATTTAGGTAAAGAATTTGAAACCCACCAAGACAGGACAGATAATATAATACGTTCTCCAAAATTACCAAACAAAAAATATAGACCAGACTTTATAAATATAAATCTGACCAATGGTTTTCATAACTGTTTCATAATTTTAATTATTATATATAATTTATTATCATAAGAGAAATAACCTTTTATTGAACTAAAGGGGGGAAACAGAAGGAAACTCGTCTGTCTGTATGGAAGCTCCACCTGTCAAATAAAGCTGATTTTTCTGGAAATAATAAATTATTCATTATTCTTGAAAATGGGAGCAACCCCCCCCCCCCCACTTTTATAGATAAAAATGAAATCAGGGTTATTATGAACAGTTGAACAAAGAGACAGGTTTAATTAATGTTGGTAAGGGAGGTCTCTGTAGGGGAGTACTTCAGGCTGTAACTATCCAAGGTAGAAAAAAATCGCAGACATTTTCTGCACACACTATCAACATTTCCATTCCCTAGGAGGGAAGGTTTTGCCATTTCTCTTGTGGCTAAGGTCCTGGGGTGTCTGTGACCTTGCTGGGCCCATGTCAAAGCATACATTCATACAGGACTTTACTCACTCTGGGCTTCTTCTGTTTTCGATACCTGCATGATTTACAAAGCCTCTTCTGAAATATATGTGTGTGTGTGTATATATATATATATATATATATATATATCTTACACATATATCTTACATGTATATATCTTATATGTATATATCTTACATGTATATATCTTACATGTCTATATCTTACATATATATCTTATATATATTACAGATTTGAGGACATGACCCATGTGTGTGGTTCATCATTGTCTTGAGAACTGCATAATATCCATCCTCCATACTCTGTCATTATGAGTCCAAAAATTCTACAAGAATGTAATGAAGTTTATATCATGACCTGAAAATTTGTCTCGGTGGGAATTAGAGTTATCTCCCTTCAGGACAATGTGAATATATTTTAAATAAAGAAAAACAAGATCCTATTTGTTGAAGTTCTGACAAAGATCACTACTTTTCACTTAACTACCCCATCATCTTGACTACACACTTAATTGAAACTTCCAAGCATTCCTGCCATGTATCCATGTGACTATGTTTCCATTTAGCTATGAGGAAACAAGTCATGCTTGCCCAACCTGTAGTCTGGCTGATAACACCCACCATGTATACTTGTTTATCACCCCTTCTCTCCCACCCCTACTGACCAACTTGGATACCAGGGTGACTTGAAAACTCTTTGCTGAAACTGACAAACACTCCCTCTTTCATTAAAACTTTAAATACAGATTTGTTATCTAACCTTTTATATATCGTGGTTTTGTGGCGCTCCGGATTAAGGCATGTTTGGCTAAGATCACAGTTTGCAGTGCCTTGCATTAATGTATCATTTGTGTGTTGAATGAATGCTTTTAAACTTGGTTTGAACCATGGCACATGACCATGAATTTTCATTTACACTATAATATTGTTCCATATCTCAGAAGCAGCACAACACCAACTTGTTAATATGATGTACATTTTAAACTGGCAAAGACAAATTCTTGCACCCCATTATACTCTGATTTGAGATCTTTTATGCTTACTTGGAATTTTTTTTAACTTCCAGAATGTGAACTGTTGGAATCTTAAATTCTTAAGTGCCCTCAACTCAACTTCTTTCTAGAAACATCTGCACCATGAAGAAGGACCTGAGACAAAACTCAAATCCAAACGTATGTTTTCAGAATTTTTTTTCCTGGCTATTTCATTGTATTTTTTGGCTTTGCGGAGTCATTTACCTTTCTTATAGGTAAAATCTGCAACTATGTGATGACATATAAATACAATGGCATTTGTCTGCATATGTAAAATAGGAAATTGAAGCCAACTTCACATTCTAGAAAGATAAGAAAAGAACCGGGAAGAGAAATGAAGAGAGGATTTAACAGCTATGGTGAGTAGTTGGTGCAAGTAGATTTTATAAGAAAAAGTTTGTGAGAAGAGACACAGCTGGCAATCCCAAACACACCATGGGTGAGAGAAATCCCTGGACACAGAGTGGTCGCCATGCCCATGGGTGAGGGCAGAAGAGTAGCCCAGTGATTAGGCCGCCTCCACGGGATCAGAAATGCCACCTTCATGCTCACAGGAAGTTTTTCTCACCACTGGTCACCAAGCATATCATGGTCACTAATTATGATGCTCAGATAACTTCACAGGGCCCGTGGCTTCATGAAAAATTCTTCTATGTCTTGGAAAACATAGGGCTTATTTCTCCAGATGTAGATGTAAAGTCCTTCGGTGAACTTCATTCCCCTCTTTGGTATCTCGTGGCTTGACTTTGTGTCTCAATTAGGGTTTCAGCTTATTGTAGGAGTTTTACAAGACATGGTGAGTTGAATGTTATCAGAATTTGCAAGCTTTGAGAGAGAGAGAGAGAAAGAGAGAAAGAGAGAGAGAATATATATGTATATATATATATATATATATATATATATATATATATACTCTCTCAAAGCAAAAAGCAATGTAACATTCTAACATGCAAAGACTTTGAGCCTTCATGAATATGACAAAGGCCACTTCATTGACTATAAAATTTAATCCCTGCTGTTAAGAGATATTGAAGACTAGACACCATGATACATTTTTCAGTGTAGATCTGATCTTTATTTTTTAATTAATAATACATGGCAGAAATATCTGAGAGCTGATCTATTATTTATTATTTCTTTGAAAGAGCTATTCATGCATTATATATTCAGACAGAAAATTCATCTTATTTTATTTGAAGTTACTTTTCAATAGAAATTACACTAAGATGTTATCATGTAAGGGAAAATAGGTGTGCTGAAATCCACAGTTCTGGATTCTTGCGTGCCCTGCATGCTGAAGGAGGACAGAAATCAAGCAGTTCAAAATGAACTTTCAGACTGTTGAAAGTTCTTAGTCAAAAGAAAGAGAGTGAACCATGTGTCCATGTGGAGCTAGAAACAAGAACTACATCTAGAGAAACTGAAGACAGATTATTTTAAAAATTATTATATCTTTAAGTATTTCATGTAAGTTTTCCAGTGAAGACTAATGTAATTATCTAAGCATTGTGTGCTTATAAACAAAGCTTTTATCAAGACAGACTATGCCAAGTCAATTCAGATCATGTCATCCAGCACTGAAAGGCTAAAGTACTTCATTCAGTTGTGTCAGTACACAGAGCAAGGCTCTGCCAGGTCCTCTAATAACTTACAACTTTCACCTAAACAACAAACATGTGGTAGTGACATTAATTTCTTAGTGAAACTCCTCACTAGAAATGATTATTTAAATCTGGAGCACATGTAATTCTGAATGGCAGGGACCAAGTGTGGAGAACGGATGCTGAGAGATGGATGAATGATTCAAGGAGGCACTAATCTATACAAGACTGGAATGATCTCATTTCTCCCTATTTATAACTCAACCCTAGACAAGTTACTCTTCCGTGCACTTAAGATTCACCTTTGTATTTTACACTTTCTAAGGCTAGTGAAAATAACTAGAGATGAAATTTTATGGGATGTCTTGTTACAACAACACTAACAAGTATACAGTGCTTAGGTAACTATCTTAGCCTTGTCTTTAGCCCTAGCTCTATAAACACCCTGAGTCAAATTTAAAGTGTGAACTCTCAGTTCGTGATTCAGATATTTCTAATCAAATAAATGCAAGAGTGGTAAAGTCACATGCTACTTACTGTTCATTCAGTGATTAACCGCAGGTATGCCAATGGTCCCATAAGACTCTTAGGGAGTTCTTGATGCCTAGAGATATTGCCATGTCCTATCCTGATACATTTCTTTGGTGGTGTGAATAAAAATGGCTCCCATAGGCTCCTTTATGTCCAGTTGGTGAAGGATTTGAAGGCATGGCCTTGTTACAGGAGGTATGTCACTGCTGGTGCCTGGCTTGGAGGTTTCAGATTCCCACACCATTCTCAGTTGGCTTCTTCTGTTCCCCATGCTTGTGAATCTGATGTGAGCACTCAGCTACTGCTCCAACTCCATGCCTCCCTGTCGACTGCCATGTTAACTGCTATGCTGGCCAAGGTCTCTACCCTCTAGTAGTGTGAGCTTCTGAATGAAATGCTTTTGTTTATAAGTTGCCTTGGTCGTGGTGTTCTGTCGTGGTAATAGACAAGTAACTAAGACAACTACTGAAGTGTTTGGGGTGACACTGGCGCAAACACACTCCAGTGTCGTCATGTGAGTCAGCACAGCGCTTTTGGTTGTACAGCGTACTTCACCTGACAGTAAATGACCCTGTGTCCTCCTATGTGTTTTCTACGTTATAGTTATTTTAGAGTTTACTTCTGCATATTAAAATTAAGTTTAAAACAGCCTTGGAGCCTTGGCGAGAATCTTCATGAGCCAACGAAGAGGTTCTGCTCTCCTATGGTGACAGCTTCTGAGGAACTGTGTGGCAGTGTAAGGCTTGGTTATTCATGGTCCTCACTCTGAGTAGACTGAAGGTGAGGTGCATGCTTATGCCTAAGCCTGTCACACACAAAGCAAGCGTAAGAGGGTAGGAGAAAATTAGGATCAGAAAAGGGATATAAAAATATATTTGTAAAATAGTATTAACGTGTGCTTGATGCTATGTCTTACTATAAAAGAGTCAAAATTAAAAGCTTCTAACATTTCCTAATGTAATAAAAGCTACATTATTATAAGGTAAACTGATTGTTTAAAGAGTTCTTTTTAAGTTCATTGTAGCCCAAGTGTAACATGGTTTTATAAGTTGTGCAGCAATGCCAGGTTGGATTTCTTGGTTTTAGTCCTCTTATCTCACCCACTGACCTACCCAGAGAAGGTTTCGTTTCTGCAAGCTTGATTTATACTAGGTGCTACACAGGTATACTATACCCCTCAACACCCCCACATCAGCTATGTTATTTTTAAATTTTTGAAATAATTTAATGTTAGCAGGAAGTTACAGACATAACCGAGTGGTGACATGTACCAGCTGTAGCATCCTTCAAAACTATAGAGCAGGATAACCTATAAAACCAGGGTCAAGAGCAATTCCTCACCTCTAGGATGCCCCATGCTTTGCTTTCACACTACCCACCCTCCCGTCTCCTCTGATCCCTCCCTAACCTTTCCCACCTCCTTTGCCTCCTAAAATGGTAGTAGCCACTAATATGTTATCTTTTTTTGGTGATTTTGTCATTTTAAGAACATTGTGTAACTAGAATCACACAGCATATAACCTTCTGGGGATTTTTGGCTTCACCACAAGTATTCATTTGAAATTCATCCAAGTAATTGCTTGTCCAGATAATGGGCCCCATTTATTCCTGAATAGGACTCTTGCTATGGTGCTGATATACTTTGATTAACCATCCAGCCACTGAGTGTAAGCAAGGTTGCTATGAATATTACTAGGCTTGCAGGGAGCAAATGCCATAACCGATTATTCTTTCTTTGGATGTGCTGTGAGTTTATTTTGCTCTTGCTTTTCTCAGTTCTTGAGATGATAGCTTAGACGATTGATGGAAGACTTTTCCTCGAATCCATGCTTTTACCAGTACAGAGTTTCCTCCTTTGCACTATATGTTCATTGTACTTTTCCTGTCTGGAGGCATGCAGATACATTAATACCACTGCATTGCAGCATTACAGATGCCTATGTTAGCTGCTTGGCAGCATGTGTGTAGATTAGTCTGCCGAGCGCAGTAGGCTATGTATGTGATCTCATATGGATCAGGTAGAAATGTTCTCTCAGGTTTTCTGAAGAAAGAAACTTGCCAAATTTAATATAACATCATGCTTAACAGTTGTGACACCTTTCTGGCAGGAATTAGCATGAATATAACATATTCAATCAAAATGGCACCTTTCATTTACTAGTGAAGTACTATGTATCACCCTACCCCTCCAAAAAAGAAGTAGAAAATATCAAAAAACACAGAGATGAGCAGAAATCTCTGTGGTGCCTTTTATAGGTTCTGTTGGATTAGTGTGTGTGCCTTTGCCCTGTTAAACTGTGACACATATACAAATATATATATATATATATATATATATATGACTATTTCAAAGGTTTTCTAAGCTCCCTGTAATTCCACCTTCTAGTGTACTCATGGGGGAAACAGAAGTCAAGAAGAGGCAACTTTGAACTGAGACATCTGCTTAGCTATTTGCATATTTTACATATTACTACCTTATCTCTCCTCTCCCATGAAAGTAATCTCATCCTATGGGCTAGCTTCATGTTTCTTCTAAACTCCACCAACCTAACCACCTTCTCTGAGACCATGCACCAACACCCTAATGAATTCATCTTTTACCAACTTGGTGATATTGCCTGGGAAATATATATTTTTTCTAATATAGTTATCCTGCCAATGGCACAATCTTTACTCCATTGCCTGAGGGTAATTTATGTTCTGTTTCTATTTGCATCCTCTTGCCAGTAATCTATCAATTTTACCAGTTTTTTTTTTTTTTCCTGCGGGAAACTTCTCAAATTGGAGAAGTTTCTGTTCTGTAATTTTGTTTTTACTTCATTGACTTCTTCTGCTATCACCATTTTTTCTTCATTCCCGACATGTTTGCGGTTATTTTTTTCTTCCTTCTTGAAGTTGCTGTTTCACAGTTGGGTCACCTTCTTTTTACTCTGGTGAAGTTTGCATTATTCCACACCATCTTCAACTTTAGTGTGTGTCTATGTACATCCCACAAATATATTTCATTGACTTTAAATATTAGTTAAGCCTTCATCACTTACCTTCATTGATATGTCAAAAGATTTATTCTTAATTTTTTTATGTTTTGCCACATATTTTAAAATGCTGTTTTTTTTAGACTTTCACTCTTCAGTCAATTTCTATTTCATTTTCAAAATGAGAACATTTATACAGTACTCGAGGTTTATACAGCACTTTTATGAATGTACTTTATACTGCCATTGAACCATTATTAACAAGGGTGAAATTTTCATGTCCCTTCTTCCTTTCCTTTTCTCCCTAGTCTAAAACAGTCTATTATACTATATTTTTTAATATCTGCACTATTAAATTTACAGTCTGAAATGAACAGTCAGTGATATAGCTTGAATCATAAGTCCCATAAATCAAGACATTTTACAAGTTCACACACATCTGCAATGACACTGTTCAGCTGTACAATGCTGCCTCTGTTGCCCTGACCACATCTGTTGAGCACTCCTTGTTTACCTGCATCTCCACAGCAAGGACGTGTTACCCTTGGCCCGAAGGCTGTTTTTCTGATCTGTTGGCAAAGAGCAGCTGCCAGCTGTTTTGGGAAACTAATCCCTAGCCAATACTCCCAAATGGGTGGGGGCAGGTCAGGGCACCTGCTCTTCTAGTCCTTGCTGAAGATGATCTAGTGCTTGCTCTGCACTCTCCCCAGAACAACCCAGAGGATTGCGCCCCAGATTCCTGCCAAGTACTGACATACCTTTAATGACAATTTCTTTGACTTCTTCCAGTCCTCAGTTTCTTCCAGGGTGTCTTGGGATCAGCCCTGTGCAAAATAAGAAATTACTTGGCATAGAGTCAGAGTCCTATGTCAGAGTCTACTTTATGAAAAATCCAGTTGAAGTCACATATAAGGGCCTTGATGGTCTCTGTGTGTGCACTCGCTGCCTTTGCATTGTTGGCCTGCATCTTCTTCAGGCCTTCTTCATCCTTTCTAGTTCTGATTCTTGGCAAAGCACATGTTCCTCAGGAACTTGGGATCAACTCCCTTAAGAGATTCAAATCTTTGTGACTTGGGTTTCTTGAAGTCATTCCTGTGCCATTTGTGGGACTAGTTGTGTATGCTGTGGTTGGTGGTCTTGGCCATGTCTGCAGTTTAGTCCATGGATGCTGCAGTGTCTGAGACAGGAAGAGAAAAAAGATGTGTAGCCAAGTTGGCCTCAAACTTGTGATTACCTGTGGGCACAATCACAACTGGTGAACTAACATTTCATAGTGTTTGATGCATACTAAACCTTTGGAAGGGAAACTTGGTTTATTGCACAGCAATGTACATTATATTGGTAAAGTTTTGTACAGTGTTTAAGCTTTATGAGAGCAGACTCTGGAAGCAAGGAAGAATCTCCTGTCCCAGACTCCAACAGTTTATTTCCAGTACTCCAAGACCCATTGCCAGAACCCTCTAATTCTGTACCCAGAAGAAAGATTAGCCATAAAATAGCCCAAGACTTACAATACTGCTGTATCATGCACACAGTTTCCAACCAAGGTTACTATTGTCAATTCCATTGTATAAAAGTGCCTTCAGCAGGAAAGAGAATGTTCTAGCACATACTCTTGACGGGAACTCCAGCATGATGCTCTCAGGGAGGATTCCTTAGTATTCTCTGCTAGATGATTTTAAGTGCACAATTTGATCATATTTTCATCATTCTTACTTGCTCTTTTATTTGAAAGCCTCGCCTGAGGGAATTTTCTGCTCCACCCAAGACTCTACATCAGGACTTTCTGCCAGCATCCCCAGTGGGAATTGCAGTACTTTTTAAATGGATGTTTATAAGCCCACAACTTGATGATGCCATCTTTCCTCTTTTCTCTGTTATTCCAGTGTCTCTGTTGCATGGTGGTACTTTTCTATCTGCTGCTCCTATTTAATTTCTACTCAGTGCTCTTTGACTTTTTCTTGATATATATATTTAACAAACCCATTCATTCAAAATTGAAAGCCTGGCTGTCCCAGAACGTGTGTAGATTCTGGCACCACTTTCCTGGCTAAGAAGAAGCTTTGCTACTATATAGTGGATCATGTCAATGTCATATCATTTGACCAGAACAATCAGTGCCCTTCATTGTCGACTCCACCCAACAATAGGCAGCATCCTACAGAAATAAGTAAACATAGCAAACCTTTATTACCGTGAGCTGGATACAAAGTAGGAAATACCAGGTGAAATACCTATATTGGGAGCTACTGAAGAACATGCCAAAAACTCAGCATAAAGTATGTGGTCAACAAATCATTTGTTTTTAATATCAGTGCTGAAGGACCAGGTTCTATCCATACATAAGTCAGATTACCCACACTCACTGTCTTCATTTCTTCCTGTATTCCCTCTGAAACCAAAAGGAAGCCTATGACATTTTGTATCCACCTTGCAGAACACCATGCAGTCAATTGTAGCTAATCTAGAATTTATGTTGCTTAACAGAACCTCTCAAGAGTGTCTCTACATCATAAGAAAGGATCTATGGATGCAGGGATAAAGGCATCTCTCACCAGAGGTGCTAAAGAAACCCACACCATGGGAGCAGTTGCAGGGTTGACATCATGTTATCCACTCAGTGGATCTTTATGATCATGATGTAATACGTGGGTATTCACAGAAACAAGTGGGATACACAACACCAAATAGCCAGAAAGTACAGAACACCTAGGAAACCCCAAGACTACAGAGTGCAGAAAGAATTTGGGAGACTCTGGTAGATGAATTTCCCAAAACTGCCGTGTGTGTGTTTGTGTGTGTCCTTTTTCCTTTAGAACCTCTATAGAAGGTATGTACAATAGAATAATGCAGCAGTTAACATTACCAGGGTAGTAGCCTAGGGTAGCTATCTGATAAGATTTTGATTTTATTTCTTGAGATGAATATGGTGAGGGCCAGGACTCCCATTGTCCAAATATGACCAACTATCAACCTTATCAGAATCTCCCTGCTACAAATGGCTCCATGACACATGACCCTCCATCTTATGAATCCAATGACTACTGTCTTGGGTTGCTTTCTGTTGCTGTGATAAACACCATGACCAACTATGACTTGCAGAAGAAAGGGTTTATTCATCTTACATTAGAGTTCATCACCTAAGGAAGTTGAGGCAGAAGTTCAAGGCAGGAACTAAAGCCAACACATGGAAGAATGCTGCTTGCTGGCTTGTTCCCTTTGGTTTGCTTAGCATGCTTGCTTATGCCATGCGGGACTGTTTGTCCAGCAGTGGCACCACCCAGAAAGGACTGAACCCTCCACATAAGTTATTAATCAAGAAAGCGTCCCTAGAGACTTGCCTGCCAGCTAATCTGATGGAGGAAGTTCCTCAGCTGAGATCACCTCTTACCAGATGACAGCTGTGATCATGCTGTCTCCTCACAAAAGAGAAACTCTAAGACAGTTTTCGTGGAGCTTTAGCAGTGTTTAAGGTCTTCTAGCATGAAAAGATACTAATCCTTGGGATGCATAGCAATTGTAGGGGGTTGCTTTTCCTTAATTTGACACAAACTAGAGTCAGAAGGGCTGGCTTACTGTTTCAGAGGTTTAGTCCATTGTCACCATGGAAGGAAAGGTGGTGACATGCCAGCAAGCATGATGCTGGAGAAGGAGCTGAGAGTTTGACTTCTGGATCTGAAGGTAAAAGGAGGGAAATGCCACACTGGGCACAGCTTGAGTTTCTGAGACCTTGAAACCCACCCTGTAGTGACACACTTCTGCTAAGAAAGCACACACCCACTCCAACAATGGCCATATCTTTTAATAGTGCCACTCTCTATGGTCAAGCATTCAAACACATGAGTCTATGAGGTCCATACCCATTCAAACCACCACAAAGAACAATACTACATATGTTTCTATGCATACAAATCTGTGTATGAATACCAACAAAGTCTCCACAGCAAGCCTACTAGTATTTGACAACTTGCTTTGTATAAGGCCACCATGAGATCCCCTTGGCTATGTGTTTCTTTGTGGAGCATGTTGACCACAATATGCTTGCCCCCACAAAAGGAAATTGTTTAGAAATTTGGAGATGCTAGGTGTTTATACACAGTCCCTGGTGAATAGTGCTCAAGTTGCTTAGTCTGGGTCCTGAAGGTCTATCCAACTCAAAGGGACAACAGACAACTGACTCCATTCTGTTGTATAGTCTCATACTCTCTGGACAGTTATTCGTGCTCTGAAGTCTCTGCTATACCCAACTAGAGAAGCTATGCTTAATACTGTAACTGAATCAACCCAGCAATAAGCAGACTAATGAAACACCCAGGTCTTATTCCCGACTACTCCATAGTTGAACAAGGCAGAATTTGTTTTGGTGAACCTATCTGATTCTGTGAGTATCACTAACATTGTGGTTATTAGCAGGTACATTTAACATTAAAGGGTGAAGCCCCCCCAAATGAAAACAACAACAACAAAAAAACCAAAATGAAACACTCAAGGTCTCTGCAGTTAAGAGAAAAAATATTTATGTGCCCCTATGTGCATTAATTCATTGGACTATAAAAATAATTCTCCTTTATTATTTTATTGTTATTCATAGGTATTTTACCTAGCATTCCAGATTAAAATTTCATTCTCTTATTACCTGAGTGCGTGCTTGTGTATCCCATCATGCTAAGTGCCTGTAGACATCCGAAGAGGGTTTAGAATACCCTGGAACTAAACTGATGGATGGTATTCATCTACTTGGGTTTGGAGACTTGAATCCAAGTCATATGCAAGAGCCGTATGTGCTTTTAACCATTGTGGTATCTTTCTAATTAATTTTAAATAATTATATTACCTGTATTAAAGGCATTTACACAAAGAAATGATTTCACTTTACAACCTAATACATGCTGTCTGTGATATTCTTATCTACAAGAACTTGTCCGAGTTCTAATGGCTATTTTACCTAGCATACAAGATTCATATCACATTTTCTATTAACCCACTTTATTCAAGAAAACTGACCCCCTGCAGGCCTATGCTGCATTTTAAATGAGACTTATAAATTACAGATCAACCTAACTACTCTAGCCTGTCAGTCACTAATTACATCTAGATTATTACTAATAAAGCGACCCTGTATCTTTCCTTGAGGAGCTTGGCTCTCATGCATGAGCTCCTGAGTTTGTATCACTTGCAACTGTGTAACAAGTCAGGCATGACAGTCATGTGCCTGTCATGCTAGTGCTCATGAGGCAGAGACAGACAAATCACTGTAGCTCACTAGGCAAATGTCATTCAGTTGGGCAGCTCAAGGTTCAGTGAAAGACCCTGATCAAAAAATAAGTAAGATAAGATAAATAAGATTCAAGGTTTACGGTCCCACTGCAGACTGAAGCCAGGTTGAAGTTTGTGAGAGGTTTTGCCACTGAAGGCTGTGATGGTGTCCTTGGTCAGGGCAGGGACAAAGGCCTGTGTTGATGTTCCTGGTCTCTAGAAACCATGTGGAACTCCGTGACATGTGCTGATGCTACAGTCCATACAGATATATGTGCTCTGTGCTGTCACCAGAAACCATGTGGAAACCCAGTGTGCCCATTGAGTATAAAGGACAAGGAAGCTACTTCTGCCATTGTATTAATGACTGTAGACACACAGTTGAGCAAGAGAGACAGAGAAGGCTTTGGTGACAATCCCTACCTTCACCCAGCCCTACCCCAAATGAAATAGCCTAGACAGAAAGCCATCAAAGAGAACTCTTTGAAATGTGATAAAGATCCTGAAGTGTAGCTCTTCACTATTGATGGCTCCTCATGGCAGTGCTGGTGGGGAAGGGCTCAGTTTTCTTCAAGTGGCTACCCACCAAGAGTATGACTCTGCTCCAGTGAATACATGGGCAACATAAATTGGAATTGTTTGTTTCTCCTCCCCCTCCCTTTTCCTTTCCCCTCTCCCACCCCTTCTCCCTCTGCTTCCCCTTCTCCTCCTCTTTCTCCTCCTCCTCCTTTTCTTCCTCCTCCTCTTCCTTCTTTGTCCCAAGGGTTGGGGGACAGACCTGGGAGGACTGGACAATGAGTATACTCAAGGTTAATGATTTGAAATTCCCAAATAATCAATGCAAATATTATTTAAAAATTAAGGTACAAGCTGGGCGTGGTGGCGCACCCCTTTAATCCAGTACTTGGGAGGCAGAGGCAGGAGGATTTCTGAGTTTGAGGCCAGCCTGGTCTACAGAGTGATTTTCAGGACAGCCAGGGCTATACAGAGAAACCCTGTCTCAAAAAAACAAAAACAAAAACAAACAAACAAAAAATTTAAGATGCAGAGCACTAGGAGAAGATAATCAACAGGGACCTCTGGCAGGGGGTGACCCCAAATCTACTCTGCATCTGGAAACAGGGTTCTGAACTCTGGTGAGATGATCTTATAGTCAGCTTATGCTGTGAAGTTGACACAAACCTAGAATCATCTGAGAAGAGGAAAGGAGGTGAGGATTTGCCCCTACCAAATTGGTCTCTGGCACATCTGTTGGGTGCTTAGGTGCTAATTGTTGTAGGAGGGCCCAGACAAGTTGAGCAATGCCTAGGCATTTGGGCCTGGGCTACATAAACAGGAGCCTGGAAATGAAATGAGCATGGAAGCAGCATTCCCCTATGAGCTCTGCTTTGCTGCCTGCTGGTTCCTGCTTTGAGCTGCTACCCTGGCTTGTCTTGGTGATGGACTGTGCTGTGAATTGGTAAGCCAATTAACTCTTTCCTGCCCATAGTTGGTTTTGGTCAGTATTTATCACAGCAACAGAAGCCAAACTAGGGAAGATGTAATTTTGTTCCTATGTGTGTGTGTGCTCTATGTGTGTATTCTCTCTCTCTCCTCTCTCTCTCTCTCTCTGTGGGTGTGGGTGTCTGTGAGTGTGTATGAGTATGTATGAATGTACGTTCATGCATTCATGTGTGTGTAAATGTGTGTAGAGGCTAGAATTTGATATCAGATATCTTCTCCAATTGCTTGTCACACTTTTTGGAAGACAAGGTCTCTCAGTGAACCTAAAGTACTCTGACTCTGGTAAGCTGGTAAACCAATGTTCTCCAGGGAGTCTCAGTCTCCATCCTGCTCAGATCTGAGACTGTAAATATGTAGTAGTACAGAGCCCCACTTTTCCATGGGTGCTGGGGAGCTGGATTCAGATCTTCCTACTTGCATTGCAAGCAATTTACAGATGAATCATCTTCCCAGCCTCCAGATATGTTTTTCTGAGCTTTGCCTGGCTGAGGATCCTTTTTGTTTCACATAGTATCTATTTCTTTAAAATTGAAAATGACTTTATAGGTATGCCTCATTCTTTAGCTAGGATGGAATGAATAAATGGGACTATAAAGAGATACTCTTAATTCATGTGGCCTGTCCAGATGACTGTACCTCTCTCTGTAAGTAGCAATAAGTCCAAGTTTCTAGAGAGAATTACAAGTGAGAACCTTAACACCCAAGCCTTTGTGAAAGCTCTACTTTCTGTGGCACTTCTGTCTGTGCTGTTGCTTAAATTTACTCAGATGCATTTTCCTTCATACAGAGAACTGTGCTCTAAGGGTCAAGTCACCTGTCCCCTGCCTTCCTCTACAATCCAACATACAGCAATCATATACAATCAAAATCATTAACTAGGTACACCTGTGAGGAGCAACAGCCTGCGCTCATAGTAGTTCTGAAAGGTGGTGGGACTTATTTCTGAGTTCTGCTTCTTCTGAAATGTAAAATAAAATCTACTCTTGAATTCAAGGAAATCATATTTTTCTTATGAACATCCATCATACTTAACATGAACTTGACAAAATGCCAAGGAATTTCAGTATACAAGCCTTTACAATTGGTCACAGGACAATGTGGATAAAGGGCTAAATGAATCATGACCATATATGCCATATATCACATACCTGACGTGATAAAGCCGCTTCTTTCTGCTAGGAATCTTAAGTTTGTAGGGTCCAGATCTTGAAAATAGCTAAATTTAAACATGATTTTTCATGTAGTATAGTAGGAACATATGCAGATCAAACTGTTTCCTCTGTTAGTTGCCTAGCAATCTCGTGTTGAGTACTGTTTTCATTTCCCATCATCCATAGCTACCTCTACAGGATGCCTCCTTTGCTATCATGCCAGTGTTGTCCTTAGTAGGAACTATCCAATTCTGTTCCTCTTGGCTCAAGTGGTGGGTTGATTATGTTGGGATCTCATTCCCTTTGATGTCTGGGATCCTTTTTATTGAAAGCCCTGACTTTTAAACTATCTCTTCTTCTGTATTCTGATTGTGTTCTCACTGTTACAGGCTTTGTCATACTGATAAACAGTGCATTCTCTAGGCTTCCTGAAGTATATATATATATATATATATATATATATATATATATATATATATATATATTTCAAAAAGCTTTAACTGGTTTAACTGGGCAGGGCTTACAGTAAAGTTAATACTATGTCTTGAGATCATTTAACACTATAGACTTAACCTGCTGTCCTACTGTGATAGATAGTTTTATATCTACTTGACATAAGCCATAGTCATCTGAGAGAGGAAAACCTCAACTGAAAAAATGCCTTGGAAGATGGGTCTGTGGGCAACCCTTTCAAGCATTTTCTTCATCAGTGACTGTTGTGGATGGGCAGAGCCCATTGTTGGTGTTGCTGCCCCTAGGCTGGCTGTCCCGAGTTCTATAAGAAGTTTCAACAAACCATAGGAGAAAGCCAATAAGAATAACCTCTGCGTCAGTTCCTGCCTCCAGAATCTTGTGCTACTGAGTTCCTGTCTTGACTTAATTCAATTAACTTACCCTGAGAAAAATACTGTATACTCTGACTGTTGATGTTTAACCTGACCTTAAGAGAACAATATTACAGAGCCTTGGATTTTTTATGCATCGTTTACAATCTAAGTTAATGCATAACTTTAAATTTAATTTATGTATTTTCTCATGCACAGCCCAGAATTATGTATGTATGTATGTATGTATGTATGTATGTATGTATATGTGCTGTGGTAATCACTATCTAAAAGCAGCCAACAGGTTGGAAGTAACATTAAGAAAAATATCCATCATAAATGTTGCAAACGTGGAAAAAAGTTGCTTATGTCTCTTCAGCACTGAGTGCTAATTGTGACTCATTTGGGGTCAGTAATATTTCTTTTCTTGTAAAAGTTGGTTAAAGAATTCTGTAATGAATCCCTTATCCTTACCCGTGCCATGTTTTCTGTTCTGTTCAACAAATAGAGGAGAGTCCTTTGTTACAGAACACAGAGGTACAGGTATAACTGATAGGGCAAAGATTCAAACAACGAAATGATTACAGATAGGCCAGTGACCATGGTCTACAGATAAAGATAACAGAGAGAGAATTTGAAAGTGCAAATCTCTCAGTAAAATTAATATAAGAGGCAGGTGTGTGTTTGCATTCTTTAACAGACGAATCTACATTTTGAGGTTCTCTTCTAATGATGCAGCATAAAACACAGCTGTCTCAGTTTTCATCTTCTATGATATACCTTATCAAAGCTCATCTAAACACTCTTCCTTATTTTATGATTCATCAGAATAGCTCTGTTTTGTGTAAAAGGGGATTTCAACTTTTCTAAGCTCCAGGATGTTAAGTACCTCCCATGCAATGTGTTGCTACCACTGTCTACATCTTCAGAAAGGGCGTGTCACAGGAAAGCCACCAGTTAGATAAACCCTCTCTTTTCCAATCTTTTGTTTCTCTTAATGTGAGCCATCTCTTTCAAAACATATTCCCACTTAACACTTTCCAGAGCTTATAGAATATGCTGACTAGAGGTCTTTGCTTCTTCAATGTATAGAACCCTTTCCTTGAGGACACCTGGCTCTTCTTTTACTGGCCATATTGAAGCTAGAAGAGATTGGACACCATGGATAGAGGTAAAGGTGTTTGTGTAAGCTATCAGCTTATGCCTTGATGTCATGTGAAAGAAGGGAGGAGAGTGTAACGTCTAATCACATGTCATATTGGGGCACAGAGATTTTGGAAAAATCTAGAGACTAAGCTTTTTTTTTTCCATGCATCTGGAGTGTAGAGATTACCATTCCAAGTTTCAGGATCCATAACAAGCTTAGTTTTCAAACTCTTACCATTGGGGATTAAACTTGTTTTGTGAATGTGTTGAGTTGAAAATTAAATGAGAATCGAGCTACGGTAGTCATGATGTTCAAGGCTTGTATTTAGCCTTCTCTGACTTCTAGATATGAGAAAATAAGACCTATTTATTCTTTATATACTGGTATCATACTCATGATTGATTACTGTTAGAAATTTATTTTCTAGCTTATGTCTTAGTTTTGACACTTATCTTATAAGACTAATTACATTAATGTATCTCTTTCTGTGTATGTATGTAGTGTGTACATGCGATTAGGCTGCAGTGCATATGGAAGTAAGAGGCTAAGTCAGATTTGATTCTCTCCTTCCAGCATGTGGATCTTGCAGATCAATTCAGAGCATCAGACTTGGTGGCAAGCATCAATACTCTCTGACCCATGCTTCTAACCTACTGACATCACTTTTGTTTTAATTTTTATTATTTTTCTTTTTCTAATTCTTTGTATGTATAAATTTGTACATGTGTGGGGACATGAATGTGTAAGTTTTACAAAGGGAACCTGGAAGTTGTTGTAGGAATCATCTTCTATTGCCCATCTACTTACTAATTTAGGCAGGTGCTGTCAATCAAACCCAGAGCTCACCATCACATGTAATCTCACTATGCACCTTGCTCTTGAAATTGTATCTCTACTCTCTGAGGTTGAATGTACAGGAGAGCATCCAGGTGAACTGGCATTTATGTGGCTCCTGGGAATTTGGGTCCTCATGCTTGCTTGACAAGTGCTTCTTCTACTGTGCTATCTGCCTAGCTCCTGACATCTATGCTTTTAATTGACCCACACCTATTCTTTCTCTCTCTAAGAACAATATCACATTTTGCTTAAAAATGGGTTTCTTCCAATGTTAAGCTTTCAAATTTTGGTCCCATGATAGCAAAGAAGATAAATCTTCATATTTTTCCTTCCTAACTGAAAAGATTGTTTCTATAATCAGCCTAGGTCAATGAATGTCTTTTTTTTTTTTATCAATTCTTTTTTTTCTTAATTATTGGTTACTTTATTTAATTACATTTTAAATGTTGCTCCCCTTCCCAGTTTCCCTTCTGAAAACCCCTATCCCTTCCTCCTCCCCCTGCCTCTATGAGGGTGCTCCCCCACCCACCCACCCACCCACCCACTCCTGCTTCACTGTCCTAGCATCCCCCTATACCAGGGCATTAAACCTACACAGGGCCAAGGACCTCCCCTTCCATTGATGCCAGATTAGGCAATCCTCTGCTACACGTGCAACTGGAGCCATGGGTTCCTCCATGTATACTCTTAGGTTGGTGGTTTAGTCCCTGGGAGCTCTGGGGTTCTGGTTAGTTGATATTGTTGTTCTTCCTATGGGGTTGCAATCCCCTTCAGCTCCTCTAGTCCTCCTCCTAACTCTTTCATTGGGGTTCCCATGCTCACTCCGATGGATGCAAGCATCCACATCTGTATTGGTCAGATTCTGGCAGAGCCTCTTAAGGGACAGCTATACCAGGCTCCTGTCAGCGAGTGCTTCTTGGCATCAGCAATAGTGTCTGGGTGTGGTGTCTGCAGATGGGATGGATTCCTCGGTGGGATAGTCTCTGAATGGCTGTTCCTTCAGTCTCTGCTCCACTCTTTGTCCCTGTAAACTGCCTTGTGAGTTTTTCCTCTTTGACTTTAGCATGTCTGTTGCTGTAGTTTTTGTTCAGCTCATGTTTAGGCAGCCATGAGGTTGATATCTCATGCTTGTAGTTTTTAACATTCCTAGAAGATGGTCACACAGTAAACCCTTTGTCCTCTGGCTCATAGAAGCCTTTTAGCCCCTCTTCCACAATGATCATGCCTTGGGTGCAGGAGTTGTCTTTTAGGTGCCTTATTTGGGATCAGAGCTCCACAACTCTGCATTTTGGTTGGTTGTGGGGTTTTTGTAACAGTTTTACAAAGACAATTTACATAGCATAAAACTCGTTGGAAGTAGATATCAATATATGCTTACAGGTCTACAATAGTCATTTTTATCTAATTGATACAATTTCCATTACCCTCCCCACAAAGAAGTCTTCTCTCATGGATCACTCTCTGTGCATCCTTCATTCTCAGGCCTGGATAATCACTTATCTGCTTTTCACCTTTAAAGATTTGCCCTAAGAGGACACTTCATGCGAATGGAATCACACAATGCAGGGGATGTAAGAGCATCTTTAAGTTGCTTTATATTTCCATGCTACAACATGTCTCTTTTAAAAATTTCAAAATCTTAAGGGTTTTTAAGATAGGCTGATCCTTAATGCTCAGTCCTCCTGGTGTAGTCTCAGGGGACTTATTATTATTATTTGTCAATAGCTCTTTTAATATCTCACCAAATTTTGTCAGTAGTGAAGAAATAGACTAGAATTCATGTAAACTCTTTCCGTTGATACCCATGAATTTAAATGTCAAGTAAAACATTTTTTCAAAGAGCTTCCTACTTATATTTACAGACATCAGACAAATTCACCATATCCTTTCTTTCTGCTATATCTCATATTTACCCTGTGTCCTTGCTCTCTTATCAATAAAGTTCCCAGACTCAAGTTTGTGTGTCTATTACAGCTACTATGCATTAGGTACATACATGTATGTGTTAAAACCTTTAGTTATTCTTCAATTCAATTTTAAACTTCTTTTTCTCCTGTGTGTTTGTCTTAGACCCGAAAAGAAATTGCCTTTCAATGATGTATTTTCTTTTATTCAAGAACATACATGGTATCAAAGACCAAGGGAACTTCATAAGTAATCTATATCTATATCTATATCTATATCTATATCTATATCTATATCTATATCTATATCTATATCTATGTCTATGTCTATGTCTCTGTCTCTGTCTCTGTCTCTGTCTCTGTCTCTGTCTCTGTCTCTGTCTCTGTCTCTGTCTCTGTCTCTATTTGTTTCATTAATAATGCCCTGTGATTTCTAAATATTTAGCAAAGACTTAGGGCCAATGAATTGTTGCCACAAATGTAGAGCCTTAGCAATTGAGAGCTTCCTATGTCTTGAATGGAAGTACCAAGACTAATGAACTGGCACTTGATCTCTGTTGTGTGGATGTCAAGAGATAGCAGAACCTTTAAAAGGCCTGCTGCCAAGGTCTTAGGTCACAGGACTGTTTCCTGCTAAGGGATTGATGACATTTTGCTGGTTTCTTGTTCTGACTGTGTCTTAACATTTGAACTTCTTTTCATGAATACTCTCACCATGATGTGATCCTTCATAATAGAATGCAGAAAAAGTGTACCCTTGCCAGAGCTGAGCCTGTGCTGTTTGAGATTTGAGCCTCTAAAACTTCCTACTAAACCTTGTGACAAACAATCCTCACCTTGGTAGAGGTTCAAGCCTTTCATTATAGCAATGAAGAACTAAGGAGTAAAGAGCCCTCTATCCTGAAATCTCACAGATTCACTAGGGCAGTGGAGATCCTTCATGAGTGTCATCTTCAAAAACATGCTATCACCCACTCAGTCCCTCTCATGGTGATGAATCCAAAGATTCAGCAAAGAAACAATCACAAGGTATATAAGAGATGCTGTTCTGTTACCATTGACTGTATGCTTCAAACATTTCTGCTATCTGATTTTGGAAAATGAAATTTTAAAATCTTAATGACAGTTTTACAATTAAAATTTCATATTTGCCACGTGCCTCCTTATTTTCAACTCTTGCGTATAGAGTCATATGCTGTTTCTTCTTCGAATGAATGATTCTGCTTTTGACTAAAATAACTTACTTTTCAGGTAATAGTTTAAAATGCTCTGGGCTTCAGCTTCAAAGTAAACCCCTTTTTTGAGACAGGGTTTCTCTGTGTAGCCCTGGCTGTCCTGGAACTCACTCTGTAGACCAGGCTAGCCTTGAACTCAGAAACCTGCCTCTGCCTCCCAAGTGCTGGTATTAAAGGTGTGTACCACCACTACCCAGCCAAAGTAAACCCTTTATTTTCTTCTCTAAACAGTGAATAGGCTACTTACCACCCTATCCTACTGTATCATTTATATTGAAAGCATTCTCTTCTATACTCTTTTTCCTTTTTTTTTTCTTTACCTTAATTTCAAAACAAACAAACACAACCTATAAAACATAGCACCCAACCCTGCTTTCCTGTAGTAGGGTAATTGTCTGCCTTAACACACAAAACTGGATAGAGGAAAGCCTGTAGACATGAGAAGAAAGCCAGGAAGTTCAGGGCCAGACAGGCTCTTGGGGGAGCCAAGGGAGAGTACCTAGAGAACATGGGCTTCCTAGGTGCTCTCTAATCTACTTCTTCCATGCCAGATACATCCTCATCTTTCTCAAGTGTAAGGGAAATTCCATCAGGAATGGCAGCACCGAGCTCCTCTGCTGTCACCTCATCTTCCTTGGTGCCCAGATCTATGATCATGCAGTAGATGCAGGAGTGGGATTGGAGATCCTCAAATGAGAAACCAGAGAGAATAGAACAGTTTCATACAGAATCATCACCATGTCCTTGACAGCTTTGACATTTTTGTCTGTGTCAGCCCTCTGCCACAGGGTCAGGATTGATCTCTAGGTGGTATTTGGTCATCATGTAGCCCATTGTAGAGTAGCCTTGAAGTGCCTGGGCCTTCATGATTCATTCCATGTTGACTGTCCAGTCATAGGTGCTTGTCACAATGCAACATGGTGAAGACAGAGGCCTCTTGGAGATTCTTACCTTTTTAATCTTCTATCCAAGATCTCCTTCATGAGCTTGAAGAGATTCTCAAACTTTGGCTTGTCCTCTTCTATTTCATCTTTGCTTCCTTGTCTTCTCATAGCTCCAGGCCCACTTTGGTCACCAAGACCAATCTTTTTCTATCAAATTCCTTGAGCTGCTGCATGCAGCATTAACAGGTTCAGTCATATACACCACCTCAAAGGCCTGCTTCTGCACATGCTCCACAAAGACAGAGTTAGCCACCTGCTCTTTGCTCTCACCAATGATACAGCAGATGGACTTCTGTGTTTTCTTCAAGTGAGACATGTACTCTAACAGGTAAATCATCTCATCTCTAGACTGAGAGGTGTGCTATTGGAGCAGTGCAGAGATGCTCTGATGGTAAATAGAATATCCATGGACTAGATTCTAAGCTTTTAATTTTGGGAGAATACCTCATAAAATTTCTTGTAGTTCTCTTTGTCTTCAGCCAACTCAGAGAAGAGCTCAAGTCACTTCTTCACAATATTTTTCCTGATAACTTTTAGGATCTCGCTCTATTAGAGCATTTCATGTTAGATGTTCAAGGGTATATTCTTAAAGTCAACCATGCCACAGATAAAGTTGAAGTATTCAAGTATTAGGTTATCACAGATGTCCATGATAAACACATAATAAGCCACTAGATAGGTTGAATAGAATCCAACACCAAACTGCCAATTATAGAGACACCTTGACCAGCATGAAGGGCCTCCATGAATGCTTTTGTGCTAGAGATAGAAACGGTTCCTGTGTTCTGTATGAGGTCTGCCTTGGTCATGCCGATTGCTGTGTCTATCAAAGTCAGCATGTGCTTCTGAGAGTCGCGGATGTCAATTTTCAGCTTCAACCTCGTCTAACTTGGAGGAGTATGTGAGGCTCTCAAGGGGAATCTCACCTAGGACATCAGAAGCACTAGAGATCCACTCTCCAAAGGAAATTTCCTTGTGTGAATAGAAATTATTGATGATAAAGGACATGAGCTGAGCAATTTCTGCCTGAAAGGCAAATGTCTCCACCTCTTCCTCTATATGGCACACTTCTTCGGGCATCTTAACAGGAAAGACAAGTTCAGAGAAGGAAAAATTAGTTCAGAGAAGGGTGGACCAGGACCACATCAGATGTGCATGTCAAGTCTAGGCTGTGCAAGGATTACTCAAGAGTAATTACTTCCTTTTCTTGACTCAGGTCAAGAGTCATGGTCATGGGTCTAGGAAGTGCCACCCACCCTTGCACACACACACACACACACACACACACACACACACACATAAACACACACACACACACACACACACACACTGATAGCTAGTTACATCACTGACCAGAGCATATTATCTTTGCTTTGCTTCCTGTGGAAGCTCTTGCCCAGCTACTTCTCCTTCTTCAAACATTCTCAAGGTCAGCATTTCTTTATTCTTACTTATTTATAATCAAATCTCCTTTGACAACCGTATTACATGCAAGAAAATTCTGGAACATCCTAATTATCTCAAAATATGTTTAATAATATGAAATCATTTAATATTTTTGAACAGAATTCTTCACAAAAACAGAGAGAATGAATGAAAAGTACCTTGAGGGAGAGGAGTAAAAGCCATATCTTTCCATAGGAACTACTATTATGTCTCACACATAGTAAACACTTTTTAAATTAATTGATAAATGATGAAAACAATGTTTTGATTATCAGTCTTATGAATGACTGAAGCTAAAAAGATTCCAATGATGAGAAACCCATTTCTATTTACAGTATCCCATTTGGAAGGAGGGGGTGTTGCAGAAACATTGACTTTGATTAAAGATATGTTTGACACTGAAAAAGTAAAAGAAAAGATGTTTTTCTGAAGTACATTTTTATAAATATATGGTAAAGTCTGAATTCATGTAAGGCTTATATCCCCCTACCCATGGTGTGTGTGTGTGTGTGTGTGTGTGTTTGAATTATTAAATCAACAGTACCCACATTATGGTGAATTACAACACTTCATGCTTATTTAAGATGCTAAGGCATACATTATTCTGTTGGTTATAGAGAGTGGGACTGAAAGTCTAATTTAATCAGTAATTTGAATACAAGGAGAATTCTTGACATACAAATATTTGATTTAATTGATTGATAAAACTTTGTTCTACTCATCAAGCATCTTTCTGGCAATCTTACTTTCACTCTGTGTCTAGTCAGGGCTGTGAATTGATGGGTAGAAGTGGTGATAGAAGTCACAGTAAAAACAGAACATGCTTATTCTACAAACCATTCTTGATGTATCTGAAAAGAGATGGCTAGCACTGTGTCCACTGGAGTGCAGTGCAAGACAGAAATGTCCCGTAGAGTCTTAGCAAATCAACCACCAAGGAAACTGAACATGTGAACACATGCTGATTTAGAAAACAATTGTAGGCAGATTTTCCTTATTAATGTGTTTTTTTTTTAAGCTTATATCTGGAGATTACGATAGAAAAATCAGTCCCATTGAGCCAAAAGTCAAAGTGGTATGGAGAGAGACCAGTTCCTTCAGGAAGCTTTGGAAACATTCCATATCCTGCCTTTTCCCAGGTCTCCTGTATTCTATAACATATTTCTGCTTCTTCCCTCTTAAGACTACATCACTCCAACCTGTTTCCTTACTGCATCTCCTAACTCTGCCTCTCATGATTGACGACATTCTACCTCCTTAATCCTGGCTTGTATTCCTATGTCGTGCTGCTAATTTTCATTCTATATTCTATGTAAGCAATATCTATATAAAATCAAGGGTTATTTCTCAGATGAATATTACAAAACTTGGTTAAATATGAGAAAAGTTAAGGAAGGAAGAAAGCAACTCACTAATGACGGGAAAAAAATGCTGTTGTTAGAAAGTTACTTCACTTTCCTGACATTCTACTTTTGACCTAGATAACAAGACAGACAATGGAGCTCAGATGAATAATCTAATTTAAGGTCTAAAACTCCAGACTTGTTCCTGAACAAGAAAGTTCTGCAACTAGTGAACAGCCAGGAAGATCCAAAAGATTTCACTTTTTAAACAAGCTGTTGCTTTAAGAGCTGGCTCTGTTTGAAGTGCAGGGAATCTGCAAGTAGGGATAAACTCAACAGCAAGTGCAAAAGCATCCATTCTGTAAAGGGCACAGGGAATGAGCCATGACACCTGCTATGGGGCAACTGTGAGCAACTCCAGCCATCCAATCATGGGAAGGCAGTGTCAGTGTGAGGCTCTTGTAATCTCCAGAGATGGGGGTGATGATATTGAGGCCGTCTATTTGCTGCTAGGGGAAAGAATTTGCTGCAAGGGAAGAAGTCAATGGATCCAGGCGTTTGATATATTGAGAAACAAGGAACCAACTGCGCCGAGCACTTCTGTCATTGTCCAGCAGAGGTAAAAATCAGAAACTTGCAATTACACACTGCTGGGGGCATTCTAACTGAAAAGGCCTCTAACTGTGACAGTTACTAAGTGCCTCTTCCCTGAGAATAAATGCGAACCTAGTGATAAGCCAACCTTTCAGACAATTGTCTTTCTTTAAGGAAATAGTGGTGGGGAATGGGGTGGGTATCATGCTTGATTACTCAGAAATAAGACCAGAAGGAGTGAAAACCTTCTTACCCTACAATATGTCTTTGTAAATGTGTTGTCAAAGTTAGATAGAATACAGGTGAGACTTTGTGTGTGTGTGTGTGTGTCCCCTCCTCAAAACAGTGCCAAAACTAGGAGGAATTGTAGGTTTTTTAGGACTAAATCTTGGAAAGGAAGTGGATAAAAAACAAAAGCAGGTTTAAAATACACTCACTGAGTAGACCAATGGAATAGAATTGAAGACCCAGAAATGAACCCACACACCGATGGTCACTTGATCTTCGACAAGGGAGCTAAAAACATCCAGTGGAAGAAGACAGCATTTTCAACAAATGGTGCTGGCACAACTGGTTGTTATCATGTAGAAGAATGCTAATCGATCCATTCCTATCTCCTTGTACTAAGGTCAAATCTAAATGGATCAAGGAACTCCACATAAAACCAGAGACACTGAAACTTATAGAGGAGAAAGTGGGGAAAAGCCTCGAAGATATGGGCACAGGGGGAAATTTCCTGAACAGAACAGCAATGGCTTGTGCTGTAAGATCGAGGATTGACAAATGGGACCTCATGAAACTGCAAAGCTTCTGCAAGGCAAAAGACACCATCAATAAGACAAAAAGGCCACCAACAGATTGGGAAAGGATCTTTACCTATGTTAAATCAGATAGGGGACTAATATCCAATATATATAAAGAACTCAAGAGGGTGGACTTCAGAAAATCAAATAACCCCATTAAAAAATGGGGCTCAGAGATAAACAAAGAATTCTCACCTGAGGAATACCGAATGGCTGAGAAGCACCTGAAAAAATGTTCAACATCCCTAATCATCAGAGAAATGCAAATCAAAACAACCCTGAGATTCCATCTCACACTAGTCATAATGGCTAAGACCAAAAATTCAGGTGACAACAGATGCTGGTGAGGATGTGGTGAAAGAGGAACATTCCTCCATTGTTGGTGGGATTGCAAGCTTGTACAACCACTCTGGAAATCAGACTGGCAGTTCCTCAGAAAATTGGACATAGTACTACCAGAGGATCCAGCAATACCTCTCCTGGGCATATATCCAGAAGATATCCCAACCGGTAAGAAGGACACATGCTCCACTATGTTCATAGCAGCCTCATTTATAATAGCCAGAAGCTGGAAAGAACCCAGATGCCCCTCAACAGAGGAATGGATACAGAAAATGTGGTACATTTACACAATGGAGTACTACTCAGCTATTTAAAAAATGAATTTTTGAAATTCCTAGGCAAATGGTTGGACCTGGAGGGCATCATCCTGAGTGAGGTAACACAATCACAAAAGAACTCAAATGATATGTACTCACTGATAAGTGGATATTAGCCCAGAAACTTAGTATACACAAGATATAAGATACAATTTGAAAACACATGAAACTGAAGAAGAACAAAGACCAAAGTGTGGACACTTTTCCCCTTCTTAGAATTGGAAACAATCACCCATGGAAGGATTACAGAGACAAAGTTTGGAGTTGAGAGAAAAGAATGGACCATTTAGAGACTGCCATATCCAGGGATCCATCCCATAATTAGCCTCCAATCAATGACAGCATTGCATACACTAGCAAGCGTTTGCTGCAAGGACCCTGATATAGCTGTCTCTTGTGAGACTGTGCCGAGGCCTAGCAAACACATAAGTGGATGCTCACAGTCAGCTATTGGATGGATCATAGGGCCCCCAATGGAGGAGCTAGAGAAAGTATCCAAGGAGCTAAAGAGATCTGCAACCCTGTAGGTGCAACATTATGAATTAACCAGTACCCCGGAGCTCTTGACTCTAGCTGCATATGTATCAAAAGATGGCCTAGTCGGCCATCACTGGAAAGAGAGGCCCATTGGACATGCAAAGTTTATATCCCCCAGTACAGGGGAATGCCAGGCCAAAAAAAATGGGAATGGGTGGGTAGGGAAGTTGTGGGGAGGGTGTGGGGGACTTTTGTGATAGCATTGGAAATATAATTGAGGAAAATATGTAATAAAAAAATACATATATAAAAAAAAAAACACTCACTGGTCCTCCCTAGCTACAGTTTCTTCTCTCTGAGATCACTAGCACGATATAGAAAATATCAAAAGGAAAATGTATTATTATAGTCCTTCTATGTAATTGCTAGGTGGTATTTTTTATAATTTATGAGCCTAATTTATGTAAGAGGGTATATGTAAAACATATAGTAGATATATGATGTGGTATTCTCTATGGTTTTAATAGATGTTTTATAATTTATTTTCATCGATTAGAAGGGGCTACTATAATATATAATTATATGATATATATTTGTATATGGTGTCTATGGAATCTTCAAAAATGGCCTTCAGTGATCTTCTGAGAAAAGACTAAATACTACCTTTGTCCTTTAAGAGTTTTAAAACCCAAATTCCTCATTTGTTTAATGGGGTTAAAGCACCACTGTTTTGAAATCAGCTGCCACTAACATTGTTGAACTTTCATAAAGTGATCAGCATATGGGTTTTTTTTTAAATGATGATGTCACCAACAACAACAAAAGCCAGAGCCAGCAGCAGCAGCCCTAGAAATAAGACTTTAATTAAAATAGTTAGCTCTGCATTGCATTACACATGCATAAATGCATGCCTTTGAAGACACAGGCATTTAACTGTGTAGAAAAAAATAGAGCCTTCAGTTGGTAGAAGTTGCAGTTAGAAATCCCTGCAGCAGCACAGGTACCAGTGAAGATAATCTTCCCAGTGAGCTCACTTGGATGGATCACAGGGCCCCCAATGGAGGAGCTACAGAAAGCCCCCAAGGAGCTAAAGGGATCTGCAACCCTACAGGTGGAACAACAATATGAACTAACCAGTACCCCCCGAAGCTCTTGTCTCTAGCTGCATATGTATCAGAAGATGGCCTAGTCGGCCATCAGTGGAAAGAGAGGCCCATTGGTCGTGCAAACTTTATATGCCTCAGTACAGAGGAACGCCAGGGCCAAGAAGTGGGAGTGGGTGAGTAGGGGAGTGGGGAAGGGGGGTTATGGGGGACTTTTGGGATAGCATTTGAAATGTAAATGAAGAAAATACCTAATAAAAAAGAAAATCTACATAAATACATTTATGGATTATGACAGAAAAAAACGAAGTTTGTGGTGATTCTCTTATGAGATTCCCACACCCAGGCTTACATATATCCTTTGCCTCTCCATGCCCTCCTTCCAATGCCATTGCTTAAACATACACTAAACTTCCTTTTAATACACCCCACCCTTTCTTTCTCCCCTATTAAGACTTGATCTTTCCTAAGTATTGCATTTCTGAAAACATTGACCAGACTTACATCCATGTTCCTGTAAACTCTGCTGACATTTCTGGGTAAGCCGTCCTTCATAAGCAGCTGCTTGCACGTCAGGGTATCATTTCATGTACTGGCTTTATTGTTCCAAATTTGGAAGAGTTACTCAAGATGATCAAATTAGAAAGTACCATGTAGAAGATAAATGTATATCTAATGCTTTTCAAAGCTTTCTTACATTTTGCTTTATGAATTTTATCTAGCATGTGGGGAAAGTTAATGACTTTCTGTGACACTTGATAATTACACTATTCCAAAAACACTTAGAGTAGAACTTTCTGGTTCTTTTTGAAGAAGGAAAAGTGGTCCATGGGAACTGTGTGTTACTCACACACTTTTTTTTATTGGATATTTTTTTATTTATATTTCAAGTGATATCCCTTTTCCTGGTCCTCCTCCCCCAACACACACACACACACACACACACACACACACACACACACACACACACACTTTCAATTTAATTGTCAAACTATCTCCAACTTTGGTAAGGTTGTAGTCTAGTGATTTTTGATATTTGCTTATTGTTAGGCTCTGGGATAACTCTTTGGGTATTTCTTATTCTTTCAAACAAGCAAGAACACAGCCATAATTCATGTTTGAGGAGAAGGGTATAGGGTATGTGTATGTTCTCTCTGACCTGGCCCATTTCAAAATTAGAGCAGATCTAGGAAAAACTTCTCATGTGGGAATGAAAATCACTCTATAATACACAGACTTAGCCTGGAGCCTGGGTAAGATGAAATACTAAAATTGCATACCTTTATATCTCTGTCCCTGTATCTCTATCTATGCCTCTGTCAAGTAATTCCTTTTATAAAAGTCTACTTTCTGTCTTGCAGAAGGAAGGGTTAGCGTAGCAGAGAAATACAGAATAGGATAAGAAAAGCTATAAGCTCTAGGTCACCTGAGCTTAAAGATAGCCCGGGAGAAAGGGAACCTAAGACAGCTCTCTCAAACTAAGTAAAAGCAAGCCTGAGCAATTTCACTTCCCCCAGCAAGGCCTAACCCTAGCCTTGCGGCCTGAGCCCCTGGGCTGCATTTCCGGCAACCTCAGGCCACAATCCCCAGAGTAGGAAGCAAGCTGCAGGGCCACAGACCATCAGAACTAAAGGTCTGCAGGGGAAGTTGCAGGCAGGGCTGGCCACTGCAGTTCCCAGGCTCCAACCTCCCGCAATGCTTCCTGTGGCTTCTGGCACTAGGGGTAGCACCCAGGATCTGTTCCAGGTTGGCCTAGCACCTCCAGGTGGGTGGTCTCATGTTTGTTAGGGCTTTGGGTGGAGGGTACATGATGACCCTGGAGTCCTTCTGAGACTAAGGGCCACCAGTAGACACTTTGCCCTGGGAGCCTCCAAGACCTGGGTGTCTTTAAACCTGGGGGTGGGGGTGGGGCTTCTCTACTTTGTCCACCACTGCAAATCCGAAGGACTTTTCAGCCTGGCCCTGCTCTGATGGAGTCCTTAACCCAGCAGGTTCGTGCATTTCCTATGCCAGCAGCTTCTAAACCCTGGCTCTGCAACTTCAGCAGAGCTGGAGCCTTTCCTGAGTGCTCCTAGAAGCGTCCCAGGCCTTTTGAAAATCACTTTGCACCCAGCTTTAATGCTATATCTCATCTGAAATGGAGCAAAATGGCTCCTTTGAAGCATCCTTGCCCATTCCCCTGCCCGGATCAGTCTGTATAGAACCAACTCCCTGGAACCATGAGCTCCTAAATGAGAAAAAGGAATAGAGTCAATGTGGTTGACTATGTCCGATAGTTTACATTTTCAAAGGACTGCTAAGGTGCTTGGTTTGAGTTCCTTTTGGTTTTATTTTTAAATGCATTTGAAGTTCCAGAATAAGCATTTAAAAACTTAGCTTTGGTAAAGAGATTTCACCAGAATATTAACATGATTATAGGAGATGTTCCTGGTGAGTTATACAGCAAGAAATTGTAGCCTGAAATTATTTTAATTGACTAATCAGAATTAAAATTCTCATAGCATTTTTATTTTTATTTTATTTTATTAACTTTATTTTAGGTAGGATCTTTTTGGCTTTGGTTGTTTTTAGGGTCTGATACACTTTTTTTATTAGATATTTTCTTTATTTACATTTCCAATTCTATCCCGAAAGTTCCCTATACCCTCCCCCTGCCCTGCTCCCCTACCCACCCACTCCTACTTCTTGGCCCTGGCGTTCCCCTGTACTGAGGCATATAAAGTTTGCAATACCAATGGGCCTCTCTTCCCAATGAAGGCTGACTAGGCCATCTTCTGATATATATGCAGCTAGAGACACGAGCTCCGGGGGGGGGGGGGGTACTGGTTAGTTCATATTATTGTTCCACCTATAGGGTTGCAGATCCCTTCAGCTCCTTGGGTACTTTCTCTAGCTCCTCCATTGGGGGCCCTGTGTTCCATCCTATAGATGACTGTGAGCATCCACTTCTGTATTTGCCATGCACTGGCATAGCCTCATATGAGACAGCTCTATCAGGGTCCCTTCAGCAAAATCTTGCTGGCATATGCAATAGTGTCTGGGATACACTTTTAATAAATGTGAACGAACGGTTTTTTTTTTTTATTAAAATGGGGAATGTATCTATAACAATGGAAGATGGCCTGAGACCCTCTGGTACCAGTGATGTGGGAAAACTGTACCATTTTAAGTTCGGGACCATGGCATTTGTCACCACTGCATAGCTCAGGGTCTGTGGCAAAGTAGCCTTTGCAAGCCAACAGGCAGAAACCACCCATCTTTTGGACCTTGAACAAGAGACCTCTTTTGTAATTTCTATTTAACAACCGAGTTAAATAGAATATGTCGGAATATGCCTTTTATGTCAATGAACCTTGTGTTAGTGTCTGGAGACTGGTTATTTTGAGCAACATGGGTAAGATGAGGAAACGTTCATGTCTTGCTGAGTATTCATGCTCCTCCGTGTCCTCTCTTTGGTCCTTCTCAATACAGTAATTAGCACTTGCTTCAACTGCTTTCTTATGGACTGGAAAGTCACCCCCCTCCCCCACAAGATTTAACCCAGGCCCAGTTCATTAATGCAAGTTGTCTTTTAAGTAAACAGATTCTCTTTTTATTAGTTAAATTTGTTATTCTACAGTTTTGTAAGTGTATGCAACACATAGGGCCCAGTCTCATCCTCTGCCTCTCCCTGAACCCATCTTTCTCATGTCCCCCCCACCCCAAATCTCACTTTTGTGTTCACGTCTGCTTCTTTCATTTTGTGAACCTCAGAGATTAATCAGGTCCCATGTAACCATGAGTTTGAAGCTATCCTTGATGGCTGGTCACTCAGTAGTAGGTACCCAATTCAAGATGGTGACTCCCTTCTCTCAGGAAGAGGAAGGGCTCACAGGGTGTCCTAATCTCTTGACCCTGTTTATGAAGTGGAGATTATGTGAGACATTTTTCTCAGCACAGGGTTGACTTTAGCTTAATGTGCTACATGGAGGGAGGGGGCTCAGGTAGTTCAACTGCATCCCTTCTGAGAAGAGAAAACTGCTGCCTAGGAGCTACTTCCCACACAAGCAGTATCAGAAGGTCAGCAGCTCCGCACCCACTATGTGTCTCCTCACTAGAGCTGTGTATCAAGCAGTATGAAACAGTAATGCTTTGACACCCATGAAGGCATGACTAGTAATGAACACATCCTGCCATCAGAGTTAAAGTCACCATTATGTCTCTGTTACCCCTTCAGTGGCGGATGGCAAGGTTTAATAACCCGGGCTAGGGCGACGGTCTAATCAGTAGACAAAATGTGCAGTGAATAGGAATTGGGTTAAGAATATGTCTTTTGATTTATATTTAGCTAGATATGGTTGAAAAATGTCAAAAGGGGGTCTTGCCTCTGTTTCATCCTAAAACAAATGTTTCTTTCTTTCTTTTTTTTTTTAACTGCTAATGCCAGGTGTGGTGGTGCAGTCAGAGTTTAAGGCCAGACTGGTCTACAGAAAGGTTTCAGGACAACTATGGCTGCACAAACAAACCAAGATACAAAAAAATAAATAAATAAAAATAAAAACAACACAGAAAACCAAAACCAAGCCAACCCAAACCAAAATCAAACAAAACCAAAAGACCAAAAATCTACTACCTTCCTTTGGAGCTATTCATTAAAGTCCAAATTATTTGTCCCATACCTTAAAAAGTTTTCGTTGGCATTATTGGTTTTGTGATCCATGTGAAAGCAGAAAACATTAAAGATTAGAATCAATGTGTGTTCTTACTCACATTGTGCTCTGTTTGTAGCCACAACTTTTGTGGAGCACAGCTGCCTAAGTCTCTTCCTCTGCATGCAATGGATTCACAGCTCTTTCACAAACTCTAATCCGGGTTTATCCTACCCAGCAAACCCCTGGTCCCACCCTGGTACCAGGAAAAACTTGATTTCTTTAAAGTAAGGTTCCGATTGGGTCACGTGGTCTGAGAATTAAAGAAGGAACCCACTTATGCAGTTTTTACTGAAGTGTGAAATATTTCAGTAATGTGTAATCACTAAAGAGGTGAGGCCTAAGTGTCAGGATGACAGGGTGACCCTCGAATAGCAGAGGGACTTTTCTACTGCCCACACTTTAATGAGCACTGCCCACCTGGGATGCCTCCAGATGCAGACTGTCTCCATCCCAACTTCTGATTTACCTTCACTGTGATCATGGGTAACCCTTGTCAGTCTTTTATTAAAAAGCAAAATCCAGAGAAACAGTAACACGTTTGGAAGTTGTTTTTGAGAAGTAAAAGAGAACATGCAGGTGACATCCTCATTCAGGTGCCGTGGATGTCTATTTAATGCATAGATCGTTGTATGATAGTACTGTGTTTACCTATTTAAAAGATATATTCTTGCTGGGCATCAGGGTTCAGGCTGTTAGTACCATCCCACAGTAGGCTAAGGTAAGGGGTAAGCCTGGGCTACATAAGAGATTCCAGGGCACCTAAGCTAATAATGAATCCCTGTCTCAAACAAATAGAGAAACAAAAAGATTACATTGAGAAACTTTCTCCTGTGGATTGGTAGACAACTTCATGACTAAGCAACTTTCAAGATGGGAAATTTAGAAGGCATGACTTCCTGTGTGAGATACTGCCATGTCTGTGGGAAAATGCGTGGTTAGCACTTCTAGGAAAAGAAGCAGAGGTACCCAGAGTGAGAAGAACCAAGAGCAGATGTATTCAAAGAGTATGAAACTGGAGCAGTTTTCACAGAATTCGAACAAGGATTTAATAGGTTGAAAAGAGCGCACGATCCACTTTCCTTCCTCACGGTGCCAGTTGTGACCTAGTTTAGTTCATATATAATATAGGTGAAAGTAAGTCTCAAATACTGTGGAATACTTTAAACTGTTTGAAGAGGAATAATCTGCTTTCTCAGGATATTTACTGCTGGTTTAAAAACACTTCCAATCTAATCCAGGAATTGGTAGCATAGGCCTTTTGATCCCAACAGGAGGAAGATAGAGGCAGACAGGTCAATCTGAATTCATGGCCAGCCTGATCAACTTAGTGAGATCCAGGACAGTTGGACTACACAGTGAGACTCTGGTATTTTAAGAAAATCTTATCTAAATTAAGAAACATGTTATATATATATATATATATATATATATATATATATATATATATATATATATAGGGGAAGGAGGGGTGGTTCACTGCCTCAGTGGGTAAAGTCACTTGCACCAAACATTCTGACCTTAGTAGTATCTAGAATCCACATAGAACTGACTCCAACAGTTATCCTCCATTCTCCATACACATGTGCCATGAAACATACATACAGTATACATATGCAGAGACACAGTATACGTCTAAAAAAATTGGAAAGTAAAGAAAGTCATTGTGGCCAAACATAAATTGTATATGTTGCATATGCTGACAGTTTACTTGGTGGTAAACTAATCCTCTGAGTGCATTTGTTATTTTATTGCCTTATTTTTAGGTTGTCAAGTGTCTTACAATGATTATGGAAACAGCTATGAAATAAGAATAGAGAGAGAACATATTGTCTAGGTATCCTTGTTGAACACAAGTTGTTATTTGACATCATATGTATTTAACTTCTTTTTTAAAATTAATTAGGTATTTTCTTCATTTACATTTCCAACGCTACCCCATAAGTCCCCAACACCCCCCACTTCTCTGCTCCCCACTCTCACTTCTTAGCCCTGGCGTTCCCCTGTACTGAGGCATATAAAGTTTGCAAGACCAATGGGCCTCTCTTTCCACTAATGGCAGACTAGGTCATTTTCTGATACATATACAGCTAGAGACACGAGCTCTGGGGGAGTACTAGTTAGTTCATATTGTTGTTCCACCTATAGAGTTGCAGACCCCTTTAGCTCCTTGGGTACTTTCTCTAGCTCCTCCATTGGGAGCCCTGTGATCCATCCAATAGCTGACTGTGAGCATCCACTTCTGTGTTTGCTAGGCCCCAGCATAGTCTCTCAAGAGACAGATATATCAGGGTCCATTCAACAACATCTTGCTAGTGTGTGCAATGGTGTCAGTGTTTGGGGACTGATTATAGGATGGATCCCCAGGTATGGCAGTCTCTAGATAGTCCATCCTTTTCTTTCAGCTCCAATCTTTGTCTCTGTAACTCCTTCCATGGGTGTTTTGTTCCCAATTCTGAGAAGGAGCAAAGTGTCCAAACTTTCATCTTCGTTCTTCTTGAGTTTCAAGTGTTTTGCATATTGTATCTTGTATCTTGGGTATTCTAAGTTTCTGGGCTAATATCCACTTATCAGTGAGTACATATTGTGTAAGTCCTTTTGAGATTGGGTTACCTCACTCAGGATGATGCCCTCCAGGTCAATCCATTTGCCTAGGAATTTCAAAAATTCATTCTTCTTAATAGCTGAGTAGTACTCCATTGTGTAAATGTACCACATTTTCTGTATCCATTCCTTTGTTGAGGGGCATCTGGGTTCTTTCCAGCTTCTGGCTATTATAAATAAGGCTGCTATGAACATAGTGGAGCATGTGTCCTTCTTACCGGTTGGAACATCTTCTAGATATATGCCCAGGAGATGTATTGCTGGATCCTCCGGTAGTACTATGTCCAATTTTCTGAGGAACCACCAGACTGATTTCCAGAGTGGTTGTACAAGCTTGCAATCCCACCAACAATGGAGGAGTGTTACTCTTTCTCCACATCATTGCCAGAATCTGCTGTCACCTGAAATTTTGATCTTAGCCATTGTGGCTGGTGTGAGGTAAAATCTCAGAGTTGTTTTGATTTGCATTTTCCTGATGATTAAGGATGCTGAACATTTTTTCAGGTGCTTCTCAGCCATTCGGTATTCCTCAGCTGAGAATTCTTTGTTTAGCTCTGAACACATTTTTAATGGGGTTATTTGATTTTCTGGAGTCCACCTTCTTGAGTTCTTTATATATATTGGATATTAGTCCCCTATCTGATTTAGGATACATAAAGATTCTTTCCCAATCTGTTGGTGGCCTTTTGTCTCATTGACGGTGTCTTTTGCCCTATACAAGCTTTGCAATTTTATGAGGTCCCATGTGTCGATACTTGATCTTACAGCACAAGCCAATGCTGTTCTATTTAGGAATTTTTCCCCTGTGCCCATATCTTCGAGGCTTTCCCCCACTTTGTCCTCTATAAGTTTCAGTGTCTCTGGTTTTATGTGGAGTTCCTTGATCCACTTAGATTTGATCTTAGTACAAGGAGATAGGAATGGATCAATTCGCATTCTTCTACATGCTAACCACCAGTTGTGCTAGCACCATTTGTTGAAAATGCTGTCTTTTTTCCACTGGATGGTTTTTGCTACCTTGTGATCAAGTGACCATAGGTGTGTGGGTTCATTTCTGGGTCTTCAATTCTATTCCATTGGTCTACTTGTCTGTCACTATACCAGTACCATGCAGTTTTTATCACAATTGCTCTGTAGTAGAGCTTTAGGTCAGGCATGGTAATTCCAACAGAGGTTCTTTTATCCTTGAGAAGAGTTTTTGCTATCCTAGGTTTTTTGTTATTCCAGATGAATTTGCAGATTGCCCTTTTTAATTCATTGAAGAATTGAGTTGGAATTTTGATGGGGATTGCATTGAATCTGTAGATTGCTTTTGGCAAGATAGCCATTTTTACTATATTGATCCTGCCAATCCATGAGCATGGGAGATCTTTCCATCTTCTGAGATCTTCTTTAATTTCTTTCTTCAGAGATTTGAAGTTCTTATCATACAGATCTTTTGCTTCCTTAGTTAGATTCACACCAAGTTATTTTATATTATTTGTGACTATTGAGAAGGGTGTTGTTTCCATAATTTCTCTCTCAGCCTGTTTATTCTTTGTGTAGAGAAAGGCCATTGACTGGTTTGATTTAATTTTATATTCATCTACTTCACTGAAGCTGTTTATCAGGTTTAGGAGTTCTCTGGTGGAATTTTTAGGGTCATTTATATATACTATCATATCATCTGCAAAATGTGATATTTTGACGTCTTCCTTTCCAAATTGTATCCCCTTTATCTCCTTTTGTTGTCGAATTGCTCTGGCTAGGACTTCAAGTACAATGTTGAAGAGTTAGGAAGAAAGTGGACAGCCTTGTCTAGTCCCTAATTTTAGTGGGATTGCTTCCAGCTTCTCACCATTTACTTTGATGTTGGCTACTGGTTTGCTGTAGATTGCTTTTACCATGTTTATGTATGGGCCTTGAATTCCTGATCTTTCCAAGACTTTTATCATGAATGGGTGTTGGATTTTGTCAAGTGCTTTCTCCACATCTAATGAGATGATCATGTGGTTTTTGTCTTTGAGTTTGTTAATATAGTGGATTACATTGATGGATTTCCATATATTAAACCATCCCTGCATCCCTGGAATGAAACCTACTTGGTCAGGATGGATGATTGTTTTGATGTGTTCTTGGATTCGGTTAGCGATATTTTTAGTGAGTATTTTTGCATAGATATTCATAAGGGAAATTGGTCTGAAGTTCTCTATCTTTGTTGGGTCTTTCTGTGGTTTAGGTATCAGAGTAATTGTGGCTTCATAGAATGAATTGGGTAGGGTACCTTCTGCTTCTATTTTGTGGAATAGTTTGTGAAGAACTGGAATTAGATCTTCTTTGAAGGTCTGATAGAACTCTGCACTAAACCCATCTGGGCTTCTTTTGGTTGGGAGACTATTAATGACTGCTTCTACTCCTTTAGGGGATATAGGACAGATTAGATCATTAACCTGATCCTGATTTAACTTTGGTACCTGGCATCTGTCTAGAAATTTGTCCATTTCATCCAGGTTTTCCAGTTTTGTTGAGTATATCCTTTTGTACAAGGATCTGATGGTGTTTTGAATTTCTTCAGGATCTGTTGTTATGTCTCCCTTTTCATTCCTGATTTTGTTAATTAGGATGCTGTCCCTATGCCCTCTAGTGAGTCTGGCTAAGGGTTTATGTATTTTGTTGATTTTCTCAAACAACCAGCTCCTCGTTTGGTTGATTCTTTGAATAGGTCTTCTTGTTTCCACTTGGTTGATTTCGCCCCTGAGTTTTATTATTTCCTGCCGTGTACTCCTCTTGGGTGAATTTGCTTCCTCTTGTTCTAGAGGTTTTAGGTGTGTTATCAAGCTGCTAGTGTGTGCTCTCTCTAGTTTCTTTTTGGAGAAATTTCAGAGCTATGAGTGTCCCTCTTAGAAATGCTTTCACTGTGTCCCATAAGTTTGGGTATGATGTGGCTTCATTTTCATTAAACTCTAAAAAGTCTTTAATTTCTTTTATTCCTTCCTTGACCAAGGTATCATTGAGAAGAGTGTTGTTCAGTTTCCACGTGAATGTTGGATTTCTATTATTTATGTTGTTATTGAAGATCAGCCTTAGTCTATGGTGATCTGATAGGATGCATGGGAAAATTTCAATATTTTTGTATCTGTTGAGGCCTGTTTTGTGACCAATTATATGATCAATTTTGGAGAAGGTACCATAAGGTGCTGAGAAGAAGGTATATCCTTTTGTTTTAGGATAAAATGTTCTGTAGATATCTTATAAATCCATTTGTTTCATAACTTCTCTTAGTTTCACTGTGTCCCTGTTTAGTATCTGTTTCCATGATCTGTTCATTGATGAGAGTTGTGTGTTCAAGTCTCCCACTATTATTGTGTGAGGTGCAATGTGTGCTTTGAGCTTTACTAAAGTCTCTTTAATGAAGGTGGCTGCCCTTGCATTTGGAGCATAGATATTCAGAATTGAGAGTTCCTCTTGGAAGATTTTACCTTTGATGAGTATGAAGTTCCCCTCCTTGTCTTTTTTGATAACTTTGGGTTGGAAGTCGATTTTATTCAATATTAGAATTGGCTACTCCAGCTTGTTCCTTCAGACCATTGGAAAATTGTTTTCCAGCTTTTCACTCTGAGGTAGTGTCTGTCTTTTTCCCTAAGATTGCTTTCCTGTAAGCAGCAAAATTTGGGTCCTGTTTGTGTAGCCAGTCTGTTAGTCTATGTCTTTTTATTAGGGAATTGAGTCCATTGATATTAAGAGATATTATGGAAAAGTAATTGTTGCTTCCTATTATTTTTGTTGTTAGAGTTGGCTTTCTGTTCTTGTGGCTGTCTTCTTTTAGGTTTGTTGAAGGATTACTTTCTTGCTTTTTCTAGGACGTGGTTTCTCTCCCTGTATTGTGGTTTTTTTTTTTTTTTTTTGTATGTTATTATCCTTTGAAAGGCTGGATTCGTGGAAAGATAATGTGTGAATTTGGTTTTGTCATGGAATACTTTGGTTTCTCCATCTATGGTAATTGAAAGTTTGCCTGTGTATAGTAGCCTGGGCTGGCATTTGTGTTCTCTTAGTTTCTGTATAACATCTGTCCGGGATCTTCTGGCTTTCATAGTCTCTGGTGAAAAGTCTGGTGTAATTCTGATAGGCCTGCCTTTATATGTTACTTGACCTTTTTCCCTTACTGCTTTTAATATTCTATCTTTATTTAGTGCATTTGTTTTCCTGATTATTATGTGTTGGGAGGAATTTCTTTTCTGGTCCAGTCTATTTGGAGTTCTGTAGGCTTCCTGTATGTTCATGGTCATCTCTTTCTTTAGGTTTGGGAAGTTTTCTTCTATAATTTTGTTGAAGATATTTGCCAGTCCTTTGAGTTGGAAATCTTCATTCTCATCTACTCCTATTATTCGCAGCTTTGGTCTTCTCATTGTGTCCTGGATTTCCTGGATGTTTTGAGTTAGGATCTTTTTGCATTTTGCATTTTCTTTGATTGTTGTACTGATGTTCTCTATGGAATCTTCTGTACCTGAGATTCTCTCTTCCATCTCTTGTATTCTCTTGCTGATGCTCACATCTATGTTTCCAGATTTCTTTCCTAGTGTTTCTATTTCCAGAGTTGCCTCACTTTGTATTTTCTTTATTCTGTCTACTTCCCTTTTTAGGTCTAGTATTGTTTTGCTCATTTCTATCACCTGTTGGGATGTGTTTTCCTGTTTTTCTTTAAGGACTTTTAACTCTTTAGCAGTGTTCTCCTGTATTTCTTTAAGTGAGTTATTAAAGTCCTTCTTGGTGTCCTCTATCATCATCATGAGATATGCTTTTAATTCCAGGTCTAGCTTTTCGGGTCTGTTGGTGTATCCAGGTCTGGCTGAGGTGGGAGTGCTGGGTTCTGATGATGGTGAGTGGTCTGGAGTTAGTTGTTATAGTTGTCTCTGGTTAGAGCTTGTTCCTCTCGTGATTCTGTTAGCCTCTAACAGCAGACCGGGAAGACTAGCTCTCTACTGAGTTTCAGTGGTTAGAGAACTCTCTGCAGGCAAGCTCTCCTCTTGCAGGGAAGGTAGACAGATATCTGGTGTTTGGACCTGCCTCCTGGCAGAAGATCAAGGCCCGAAACAGGGCTTGTCCCAGAATCTGTGTAGCTTCTGTAGTCCACACTCTCACATGTGCAGAGTAATCTTGGCAAGATCTGGGAACCAAGATGTCTCTCCCAGATGCTGTGGCAAAGCCCTCCTGGGTGGAGGGGACACCTCTCTCTGGCAGGGAAGTTGCCCAGGGATCTGGACCTGAAACACGGTCTGCCCCAGAAGCTCCGTGGGTTCTGCCTGTCCTAGAAGCTGTTAGCCTTTGCAGTCCACACTCTTACTTGCGCAGACCAGTCTTGGCAGAATCCTGGAACCAAAGATGGCTCCCCCAGATGCTGTGGTGAAGCCCTCCCAGGTGGGGTGAACACATCTCCTCTGGCAGGGAAGGTGCCCGGGTGTTTTAATTTCATAATATCTTAAATGGCACCTATGTCTTACTGGAGACATTCTGATGGTCCAAGGGATGAAAACTGTCTGATGCTGTATGGGATTAGCTGTGTCCCTCAGAGAACAACAGTAAGCACTTTAGACTTTTACACTATAGGAACGCCTGTGTTGGTTTCAAGCATTGTGCACTGAAATCTTCCAGAAAACAAATAAATAAAATCCAAACATTTCCACAGTTGTGACTAGTAATTCCTCAGACCTTCTGTCTGTCTCTGAGTTTTTAGTTTATTAGAGTAAGTATTGTCTTAGAATACTGTGCATTATAGCTTCCTTTCTTTTAAGCTCCTCTGCCATGTTTGCTCGCTCACACACTGGCAGTTGCCGTTGCTCTATTTTTTTTTTTTAATGTTCTGAGCAAAAACATACAAGAGCTGTTCCTGACTAGTGATTCTACCTGTCCTCCTTCCCTTCCTTTTATTCCTCCTCCTCCTATTCCCTCTCTATATTTTTCTCCTTCTTAGCATCCTCTTCCTCATTCGTTTCTTCTTCACCATTTCTTTTCTTCTTTCTTCTTTATGGCTTGATATGCTGCTCTGAAGACAAAGTTGTTTTGTGGAGATTCATAAATGTACACAGCACTTATGGCCCAGGCTATCTTCTGCCTCTCCACCACCTGGACTATCTTACCCCCTCCACAATAATCTTATTTTTATGTTCATGACCGCTGCTTTCATTTTGTGTCCCATAAGATTAATCAGGTCCCATGTACCTCTGAGTTTGAAGCTATCCTTGATGACTATAACTATCACTGGGTACCCAATTCAGGAATGTGACACCCCTATCCCCCATCTCCCAGAGCAAGGTTCAGGGCCTCTTTACCTCTTGATCCTGTTTATTAGTACTGATCATTTGTGTGAGACATTTTGTAGATGCACCAGTCAGTTGTTCAGTGCCAAACACTCATCTCTGAAAAAAGACATACAAGTAACATTATAGTGATAAAATAGGTTATATTTAGAAGTATAAAATACATATATATGTATACACACACATACATACATATATATATATCATATACAAATGTTTATATAATAACAGTTAGTGGACAAAAATTGTAATGAATTTCAAAGAGCAAGAAGGAATATATAAGGAAGGTTTGGAAAGAATGAAGAGAAAGAAATGTTGTGATTAAATTATAATCCCCAAAGGCCAATAAATAGACAGGAAGAACAAAAGAACTGTGATGCTGAGGTTTGTCAACTTGGCACAACCTAGAATTTACTGGGAAGACTCTCAGTGAGGATTTATCTAAATTGGGTTGGTCTATGAACCTGCCTGTGGGAGACTGCCTTAAGTTGATGTGGGATGACCCAGCCAACTCTGTGTGGCCCTAGCATGAAATTCTCAACTCTATAAGTAGAGTGAGCAAGCCAAGCACCAGCAAGCAAAAGAACATGTATACATTCATTTCTCTCTGCTCTTAATATGGCCATCTGAAGTTCCTACCTTGGCTTTCCCAATAATCCACTGTGACCCAGAATTATAAGCCGATATAAACCTCTTTTCATCTCCAACTTGCTTTGAGGCAAAAATGAAACTATAACAAGAAAACTCCAAGTCTCATGCAGTAAGAAACTAAAGGAATCCTGAGAGTATCACTCACTCCAATGGAAAGAACCAACACAGCAGGTATGAGCAAACTTCAAGACTGAAGCTTGAGTAGTCCTTAGGTTGAGATGTCAAATAACTGGTTTCATATTATGATCACAGATATCAGAAAGGTAGCTGAAGCTAGAGACAGAAAAATTAAGAAAGTACAATGTTTGTGTTTTTCAGCTTGTTATTACTGTGGCCAATATTCAAGAGAGAAAACTTCAAAGGAGAAAAAAATTTATTTTGACTCATAGTTCCAAAGGCTCTATCCATATATGGTTGGATCCACTGCTTATATCCTGTAGTATGCTCCCTCCTTTTTCCTTTTGTGATTTCAGAGTTTCAAGTCTTATGTTGAGTTCCTTAATCCATTTAAAATTCGTTTTTTTTAAAGTCATAAATAAGGATCTAATTCCCATTCCTCTTCATGTAGATATATAGTATTCACATGTGTTAAAGATGCTGATTTTTCTTGAGTATGGGTGCTTGTTTCTTTGTTTGGTCATCTTCATAAAAAATAAGGTGACTATGTGGCAAAGGAGGTCACAGGCCATGAATAGGAATCTACTGCTGAAGTTTTGCTGTGTGTGTGTGTATGTATATATGAGTGGTGTGTATATGTGTGAGACTGTGCATATGAATATGTGTGTGATTGTGTGCATATGTGTGTGTGTGACTGTGTATGTATGTGTGTGGCTGTATGTGTATGAATGTGTGTGTATGTGCATGTGCATGTATTTATGTATGTATGTGTGTGTGTTACCGTGTCTATGTATGTATGTGTGAATGTAAGTTTGTATATATGAATATGTGTATGACTTGTGTGTGTGTATGACTGTGTGAGTATATGTGACTGTGTGAGTGTGTATGTATGTATGTATGTATAATGTATGTGTTTGTGGCTGTATGTGTGTGTGTGTATGTGTATGAGACTGTGTGTATGAGTGTGTGTTTGTCTCTGTCTGTGTATGTATGTGTGTGTATGACTATGAGTGTGTGTGACTGTGTATATGTGTGTGTGCTTGTGTGTGTGTGTGTGTCTGTGAGTAGGGGGGTGGACCTTACTGAGCACACTGTTAAATTGCTCCCAGCTGCCTTTACTACAGATAATCTCTTTTTATCCATTGGCTAACAAGATTAGAGTCCATGCCTCATCATCTTTATCTCTTTCTCTCACAGGCTTCATCTCCTCAACACTTGTTTTCTATCACAATCACTTGATCAGATTTATAGTTCTGAATAACTCCACCCAACTACACTCAATTACTGTGTCTGAATCCAAGAGGTGGATAGTGTTGCCTCAGACCTAATATTGTGAAGTTAGTGATGATATGTTTAGGTAAATCTTGTTACATGCTTGATAAAAGATGATAATAAAAGACAGAACAAAATTGTATTCCTTCAGAAGAAATTATATTGCTGTTTTCCTGCGACTCAGAATGATATAGCCTTATTCATTCCTTACCTATTGGGTACCAAACTCTCTGCTATGTGGCTCAACACCATAATCACTATACTTGGAGCCATGCAGAACTTGAAATGTTGCTTTCTTAAGTTGGGATATGTCATAAATATTAGAAAAAAGCTTTCAAAAGCAATACAAAAATAAAAGGTATACTCTCCTACCAATTTTTACATGTTAGAATCACACATTGAATTGAGTGGTTTAAATAAACATATCAAGCAATTCATCAAATTTAGCTCCTTCCCTCCATATACATTATTTAACATGTTCTTAAAAAGAAAGCTCATTCATTTTAAGTGATAATTAAGCACTCTATTTATATTCATATGTTTGGGGTGATTATGCTGACGTCTGTATTTATTTATATTGATTCAAATATGGGATCTGCACACACTTGACTGAGCAAGGTTTTTACCTAGTTTAAAATGAAATTATTTTTACACCCGAAATGGTTACAACATATTTTATAGGAATGTCACAATCATTAAAAACAACTCTGTATGCAAATCGTCTACAGCAGCATGCATAGCAGTTGCTTAGCAAATGACAAATATTTCTTTGACTGTGGGATAGTTATCAGCTCTTTTACTACAAGGAACTAGTTGTATCTAGCTTATTCTCAGTACTTTGGTGCCATGTGCACATGAGTCTGAAGACTGAGGTCCTCATATAATTGGTTTTTGTTGTTGTTGTTGTTCTCCCTATTAATTTTCTTATTATTTTGTTGAGCAAAATCATTTCTAAAACATATACAGATCAACTATTCACTAAAAATTGAACTTTATAAGACCTATGATCTGCCACTAAAACATATTGTGCAGTACTGTGCTTTATGCTCAAGGAAAATAGTGTACACTTAAAGTCTCTTGTTTGGTAATACAATTATATTTGACACAATTTTTAAAAATAATGCAGTTTTCACTTGTTTTTTTTTTGGAGAAAATGGACTATACTGTATATTTATCATCCCCTGCCATGTTGAAAACAATGGGGTGGTAGAAGTTGATTTAGAATTTAAGAATATTGGAACCAATATATTCCTAATGTCAAGCTTTAAGTAAAAGCAAGTGCTGATAGAGGTGTACAGGTATGTTCAGATTGGTTAGATAATACCCAAAGCAATCTATTCCAACAATATGAACTAGCCAGTACCCCCCAGAGCTCATGCCTGTAGCTGCATATGTAGCAGAAGATGGCCTAGTCGGCCATCATTGAAAAGAGAGGCCCCTTGGTCTTGCAAACTTTATATGCCCCAGTACAGGGGAATGCCAGGGCCAAGAAGTGGGAGAGGGTGGGGAGGGGAGCAGGGCAGGGAGAGGGTCCAGGGAACTTTTGGGATAGCACTTGAAATGTAAATTTAAAAAAATCTAATAAAATATAAAATGGTTAATTTAAAATATATATGTAGAAAAACATAAAGTAGATCTTTGAAAAGCAAAAGGGTAATAAGAATGTTCCTTAAGGCAATTCTCTTTTTTTGAGTAACATATAAAAAATTAGAAAGGATTACAATTTTGAGGAGAAACCAGGCCATCTCTGCTATTTCAGCAGTGAGAACAAGACTGTTGAGAAGTTACCAATTAGAAGCAGGGCAGGGGGAGGGTATAGGGAACGTTCAGGATAGCATTTGAAATGTAAATAAAGAAAATATCTAATAAAAAAAAGAATAAAAAAGAAATAGAAAAAAAGAATATATTATTTCTGCTCTGCTGGGGGAAAGCAGAAAATCCGTCAAAGTTCCTGTTGTGTTTATTTGCAGAGTTTCATTATTTCACAAGTCCTCGCCATCGTTAATCTTTTAGCGCAGGGCATGAGTGCACCCTCAGTAGTTGCTGGACACTTAATAACCCCAGTGTAAGAACATCAGTTCTCTATCTATCGATCTGTCTGTCTGTCTATCTGTCTATCTATCCTCCCCCTTTCTCTCCATATATTTAAGAAGATACTTCAAGCCTTGGAGCATAACTGGTACTGTGTAATTGATAGCAGTGAGTAGATGAGTAGTGAACAGCTATGTAGGACAATCCAAAAGCTAACCTATATTTTCATCTCTGATGGTGAAGGCCTGAAGTATTGGAACTCAGATTTCCAGGACTTTATTCCTTCAGGTCTCTGCCCTCGAAACTGTATTCTGGAACAGATATGTTTCCTCTAGCAAGGATGCTGTGGTGTACTAAGTCTTAAATATATGCATGTTAGGCCACTGTGATCTAAGAAATTCTGTGACTAATGATGCTTCCACAGTTTCCTCTAAAGCAGTGAGTCAGGCTCATATTTTATTATAGATGCATTGTTACTAGCCACTAGTATAGAAATACTATGTTTTCTGCATAGTTATCATCTTTATTAAAAGGCAAATAGTTCTTTAGTGGCAGCTTCTTTCAGCCTCTGCTGCTGCTGTTTTCTTCAGCACTGTGCCCATGGTGATATAAGGACAGTTCTGATCCCTTCTTGTCTGTCACATTTTGAGTGAGAGGAAAGGATGCTTAAAATAGAAATGAAAGCCAGAGTGATGCCGGGGTAAGGGAGGCAGGTTAACTGACTGAGTAGGGCACACACACTATTTTAGAGCTAAGACCTTAGTGATGAGGTCCAACCATTCGGCTTGGCAGTGGGATGTGCTAGAGACAAAGAGGAGAATCAGAAGACAATGGTGTGCTAAGGAAATGAGGTCTGAGAATGAGAGGAAACAAGAGAAGTACATCAGCCATCCTGAGTACAAAAAAGCATTTAGGGATATATGTTAATGTAGGTGGTATTTAAATAGCACACACATACCTAAACCCCATCATGAATTGGATTTTTCAGGGATTTTTTTTCACATTAAACTGTAAAAACCTGTCACCTTGTCCATAATCATATATGATCTGTAGCATATCATCATCTAAACATGTGACTTCATTCCCTAACACATTCTGGAACTAAGGACAATCTGACTAGAGTGGCCAGAAGCAGCTTGTTTCCTTGTTAGACATGTTCATCGCTAAACCTCGCATTTGAGGAGACTATATGGGCCATGAAGTTCCTCTCAAGTCTAGTATTCTTGCAATCTTTTCCTACCTAAAAGAGTTGCAACTAATCACTCAATAGATTGAGGAAGATAATACATTTTATGTTCTGTAGGTTGACTTAACAGGCCATGTAGAAGCAACATAATGCCACAATAGAGTAGATGTTCCTTCAAGGAGGCAGGGGATTCTGGCTCCCATTCTGTAAAGATAACCACATTCACAGATGCCGGTCAGTCAGCCAGGAAGGGTGGCAGAGCTAATTACATCTTTGAAAATGTATACAGTTGGAATAATTTTCTGAACATCTTTTGTTTGTTTGTTTGTTTGTTTGAGTCCCACATTTTTGAATATTTTCAGAATTCTGGTATTTCCTCAGTTGGCTAATCTTTTTAAAAGTGTTTCCTTATACACAAAAATCTTCCTTTCATTATGAAAAGAACTTAGAAGAAAGAAAAAAAAGAAAGAATGTCACGATGCCTTTAGTAGCAAGATAATTTAAGCCATTTCGCAAGAGTAAATTAACACAATCTGATAATATTTTAGTTATTTTGACTAAAATATGCATAACCTTCTAATATAACACAATTTTTATTAATTGTGAACCATTCCTGGGTAAATAAATACCAAAAGGGTGGACTTCGAAAGCAAATAAAATCTAGTCACCTGCTTTGCTTTTATTTTTCTAAAAGATATGAAACAGAAGCATAACAGAAAACATGCAATCACAGAATATGTTATGCAACACCTATACTCTGTGTTGTTCATGTCTTTTATTTTCAATTTAAATGATGTCTTTATTGTGCTGGTCCTGTAAATAAAATTTAGAAGCTTGCTTATGCTAGGCGCATACTGTAGCCTTGAACTAAATCTCAGTCTCTCTTGTTCATTTTAATAGGTTCAGCTTTGTAGCTTTAATCTAATTAATATTTGTTTGCTTAGATACTTTCAAGTTTCCTTTGTGTGGTGGTTTGGTGAAATGTCATCCAAAAGCAGAAAATCCACAACAGCTTAGCCCTCCCCACACTTCATATAAAATTAAGATTCATTAATGTAAAGATGGTGGAATCCTAATTAATATAGGAAACATGTTTGGCATTTGATCAATACTGACTCCATCACTAACTGACGTAACCTCTTGCAGCCATTAATCCTCTCTGATTCCAAGGAGGATGTGCTGAGGACCACATTAGTTGTCCATGATGATGCTTGATTCACGTTAGTGATTGAACTGATACCTCTTAAAGGAGATTGGTATAAAAGTGAAGTGGACTTCAGTAGATTTGTGGAACTGATATCTAGGAGAACAAGTGCACTAAAGACTATATAGTCTTATATGGGATACTTATGCATTGCTCCTTTATTCTTCAAGGACCTATCAATTTATTTTATTTTTTATTCTTCTATGTTAGACCATGGTCATCGCGTGCCATTCTTACGTGAAGCAGTTCTGGTTTACTTTATCGTCACCATATCTCAGATCACTCACAGTCCTATGCTTTCAGAGGTCCTGGTTATTCAATGGTGAGAACTGGTGAGGAGGGACAAGTAGCAGCTGAGTGTTTTCTCTTAAGCCTGGGCATATCTTCTGCTGCATGGCTGCTCTTCCGAGAAAGACACCACTCCTTTCTAAGGGCAGCTGCCAGCACCATCCCCTGAGGGCCATACTTTACAAGCCTCCATCATTTCATGACTCCCTTTGCTAGACTTGGCTTAATCAGCCCTTTTCTTCTTAGTCGTGGGCTTCCTCTTTAAGAAGAAGAGCATCTGTGCAATAGTGAAATGAATAAAGTCACTCTTAACCAATGCCGATGACCTTGGCTTAGCATCTGATGGCCTGAAATTGGTCCCTGGGTCCCAACTGTGGAGGAAAAGAGCAACCTCCTGCAAGTTACCCTTGATGTCCACATGTGTAGCTCCCTCCAAGGAGAGAGGAAAGAGTAATGAGCAATATCCATCAATTGATTTTAATGTTACATATACTTATATATAACTTTAAATTATACATATACATTATATATATAATATATACACATACACATTATATATATATATATATCTTATATATGGTACTATGTGATAAAGTCATTTCCATGTAAGTACATGTTGCCCATTGAACAAACCCACCACCACCCCATTTGCTTTTTTCTTTCCTTCTCCCCTTCAGTGAGTCCCTTGCTCCCTAAATCAATTTCACTTCTACTTCCAAGCTATACTTACATGATTTCATGTGTCTTTTTGAAATCCAGACTCACATACAAGAGAAAGCATTTGATATTTGTGTTCTTGAGACTAGTTGAACATAATAATTATTATAACCAGTTGTGTCTATTTTCCCCCAAATGACGTAACTTCACGTTTGGAACATTCAAGTGTGCAGATTGGAAATCAAATGTGGTTGAAAGCATTGTCGTTAAAGACTGGCTGTGAGTGTGTTAGCTGTTTCTTTCCTCAGTGACACTGGAGTTCTTACGGTCACAGGAGAAAATCTACATCATAGAGAGTCCCTGTAGGGACCAGGATTGGAGATATAATTTAAGGCAATGGACTTTCCCCCTCTATGACTTCCTGTCACTGTGTCTCTAGAGGTTTGTACCTCATCCACAAATGTTTTTCAAAAGCAGATTTCCCTCTCCAGGGAATGGAGCTGTATCTTCAGTTAGTGCCTACACACTACACATCACATCACATCACACACACACACATACACACACACACACACACAAATTAATGCTCTATCTAATGTTTATCTCTTCTAGGACTTACAGTTATGAGATTTTGTAGGTGAGGGATCTAGGTACAGGAGGTTCGTGTTTCCTTCATGTCATACAGGTTTGCTATGATAGAGCTGGCCTAGAAGCTAGGAAGCCTAAATCCAAGCCTTTGACCTGATTATCAGTTTGTCTCTGAAATATACTTATTTCATTCTCACACATATACATACCCATGTCCATACCAGGAAGTTACTCTGCCCATCTGGACTTCTCAATTTTTCTAGTAATTAGTGCTTGTTGTACGAGGCAAGTGTTTGCTGTCCAAGATGATATTGTTAACTAAATGAACATTATCACAGGGACACGCTTTACAAGAACCAATAAACATAGCTTCCAAATGATTATTGCAAAAAGGAAAGTTTTGTTTTCTCAAAGTGCTTGTAAGTGAATGAGGTAGCAGAAAGAGCTACAATGTAATGCTAGAAAAACGTGTTTTTAATGATGGCCGTTGGGGTATTTAAAATCATCAGAGCTGTAATACAGATGTGATTAAAACACGCTGTAAAATGTTAGCAATAAAGAGTCCTTTAGAAACCCACTGTTTCTAATTTGCATCTGCCTAATGGTTGACGTCCTCAAAGGAATTTCCAAACCCCTACTAATTGACTCTTAGAAAATCCTTCTAATGTATCATTTGCTTTGACTCAATGGGAAATCTAAACAATGATCATTTAAGCTATTTAATCAGCATTCTCCTACAAACACTGAGCAACAGCAGCGGGCATGCTGGGTATGTGTCTGTGTTAGTCAGAAGGCTTCAGGGCAGGGGCAGAAGGAACTAGAGCTAAAGAAGGCTTCAGATAGTGTGCTAGACAGAGATTCCTCAAATCTAATGCTATGGTAAGCAGAGAGTTCTGTTCCTGGCCCTGTAAATATGTCAGGGTAAGTAGCGAAGAAAGATGAAGGTTGCAGATGGAATAAGAAAGCCAATAGCTGCCTTTTGAGTTGGAGACCTCACAGGCACAGTCTAGAAGGGGCCAGTGTAATTACAATGTCCTTAGGGGTACACCAGAAGAACCCGAGGACTGGCTGCCTAGAATGGGCTTAAGCAAATATCTCTGGCTTGAAGGTTGAAGTTGGGGCCCAGAGCTGCAGATGATGATGTCTTCTAGAAGTCGGGAGATGTAATTAACTGTATTCTTTCGTAAGGCTGCCAGAAAGAACCTAACTCTACCCATTGCTGATAAGAGGCCACACGACGCCTTTTCACTTAGTATAACAGCTTTTAACATTTGTGTAACTACTCCATATTTAGAAGCTTGTGTGGCGACAACAGGAAGCTGAAGCAAATCTCTCAGATCCTTGAATGCTACAATGAGGGTGGAGCTAGTATGAATCACAGACATAACCTGGCAATCATGCATTCACATTCCAGTCTAGCTACAAAACCGAAGCATGAAAACCTAAGCTTTGATAAGGTAGAAAGAACAGATCAATGAATCTCTTAGAGTCACTTTGGCCAGATTCATTACGGAAAGATTTTTGTGAAATTCACTGTCTTTATGTTCAAATAAAAAGAAAGGATTATTATCCTAGCTGATTCATAATGTATAAAACTACATGATCTAACATTTTAGGATATATAATAAAAGTAATACATGTTTATAAGGGTATAATATAAGATTATAATATATCATATTAACCTACTCAAAAATATATCTTATATATATTCTTATAAATGTCATATTATGTCTAGGTTTCTAATCTTCAATTTACATTTTAATTCATTATATATTTTCAGAATAATTCTTAAATGTCAACACTTATACATCTAGGGATATTTGTCAAGAATAGTATTTATAATATTTAAATATTTTTGATTTGGCAATAGGTCAATTCAGATTTTTTTGATATGTGAGGACTTAACAATATCTTTTTTCCCGAGGCAACTTTATACTAAAAGTAGGTTGACTAAGGTGAGAATTTTCCTTAGCCACAAGTTTTATTTTCCTCCTTTCATTTTTGAGAGGAGTTCCCACTATGTCCCCTAGGATTTCCTTGAGTTTGTCTTCTCCCTGCATCAGGTTCTGGAGCACTGACTATATATAGGCATTGAACACAATTCCTGTTTCCCTCAGATACATGTCTTTGTGGATTAAAATGACCTACAGTAGTATAGTATGCTTATTAACTTGTTCCTTGTTTATAATATATAACTTCCTTTAAAGGCAAGAATTGTAGTTTATTATCCCTTTATCTCTCAAGCCTGAAAATGGTCTTTTTATAAATATGTTAAATATTAAATAAAACCATAAATTGAATTGATAAATATTTTATTATTGTAGTACCTATGGACAATTATAATTTACCCTGCTTCATTTCAAACTACTTGATCTGAAAATTCAGATGAGAAGCAAGGACCAAAAAGTGTTGGAGCAATGAGGGTGAGGGCTTGAGAAGAGAGGAAGACAAATTAGACACCTAAGGGTCATTGTGTGAAGAATGACACTGTTCAGTAACATACACTGCAATGCTTCATTCTTTACATTTCTAGGTAATCATATGTAGATCTTTTAAAATAGTTTATTTTACTTACTTACATGTGTGTTCATATGCTAAAGTGTGTGCAGGTACCCACATTGCCCAGGAGAGTTTATATGCCCTGGAGCTCTAGTTACAGGTGATTGTGAGCCCTGAATGAAGGCGCTGGAAACTGAGGTCAGAATCAGGTTTTCTGGTAAAGCATCATGTAGTCTAACCTACTGAACCATCTTGCCAGCTCATACATGTCTTAAAATAGGTGGGGAAGGATGCACATCTGTGAGTGTGAGCATGTTTGTGCATGTGCATGTGTGTGTTGCTATAGAGTCTCATTCTCTACCCTGACTTTTTACAAATTACAGTGTAGTTGAGGATATCCCCAAACTCGTATAGATTTTTCTCCCTCATTCTCCTGAGGACTAGATTATTCATGTGCGCTATCATTTTTAGTTTCTTGATGACTTTTAACTTTGATTAGAACTACAAACTATATTAATGTGTATAATTTTACATGATAAAATTTAAATACTAAATTATCTTATTCTTATAAACTAAAATATAAGTGTATACCTAGGAAAACATTCAATGTTATAATTAGATAGCTATTTATGTTGTATGGAAATATTATTAATTGGGCGATCATATTTAAAAACTAAAGTGAATTATTAAAATCACCTATAAATTAATCTAGTCATGGCTTGGTGGCACACACCTGTAATCCCAGCATTTAGGGTTGATAGAGAAAGGAAGATCACTATTTTCAGACTATCTTGGACTCATACAGGCTCATACAGTGAGTCTGTTTCACAAAACAAAGGAAGCAAGCAAGCAAGTAAAAAGTAACTTGGAAGCATTTATTTTCATATGTTCATAGTAATTTGTCGTGAATGGTTTTATAGGAGAGAAAGCTTTCATAGCTGGAGGATAGCATCCTATATGCTTTAATAGAAAGAAGAAAATTACAAATATTTGTAATATTTATTTCTGGTTTTTCCTATTAATAAAATATTACTTTGTTTGGAAGTTTACTTTTTTAATAACTATACATAGATCTCATTATATTATAAATATGCAAATGTCAGATGTTAATGCAAACAGGCCCATCAGGATTTTCCAATGCTTGATCATTTTAGTACTAGAAAGTTTAGTATTCAAAAGTCACATACAAAATAATACCCAAAAGAACAACTTTAGTTCTTACACTATAGGTTGTGACCAGGTTTATTATCATATTCTTGTCTCTTATAGTTTGATTAATGTGATGCACGGAGTGTAGGTATTTTTAGTAGCAAAAAACACATCTTTACAGTTGTTAGTTTGAGGTCATCCATTTGTAATTACTTCTCACTAAGTCACATACTGACTAGACCATAATATCTTTTCCGCTTACTCGCCCTCTCTCTTGCCTTTTATAGCTTTTGATAGACACTATAAATACATATGATGCACTTGAGAATTCTGATCTAGATGTTTAAGGGCATAGTTTCCAATTTGATATCCTACACATGTAGGTAATTTGGTCTTCATTTGACAAAAGCACATTATTGAATTGAGGTAGAGTTTGACTAAAGAAAATGATTGAATAGACTGAATAAAATATGCATTGCATCGTCTAATAAATAGTATAAGCTGGATGGATTTCTCCATTTCACATAGGAAAGACTATTTTTTTTTCTGATCAACAACATTTGAGGAATTAATAACCATGGGTAAAATAATTCAGCATGGTACATTGAATGAGAAATATTATATTAAAGTATCTTTGGTTCTTCTTATATGTCACGGGACTCAGAACTACCCAGGTACTTGCTTTCATTGTTTTCTGGACTCTCTTCCTGTAAAATTCAGTTCTTAAGTGGCTTTCACAGTGGATCTATGTTTTTAATACCTGAGTAGTATTCCATTGTGTAAGTTAACCACATTTTCTTTATCCGTTCTTCAGCTGAGGGACATGTAGGTTATTTCTGGTTTGTGGCTATTATGAATAAAGCGGCTATGAACATAGTTGAACAACTGTGCTTGTGGTGTAGTGTAGAGAATTTGTTTTGAGGTAGCACTAGTCCCCAGTTTTGTTTTGTTTTGTTTTGTTTTTAAATTATTTTTTACACTCCATATTCCATTCCTTGCACCCAATCCACCCTCCAACTGCTCCATATCCCACACCTCCACCCCACCCCACCCCATTTCCGCGTGGATGCCCCCACCCTCCACCCCATCCACTAAACTCCCTGGTGCCTCTAGTCTCTTGAGGGTTAGGTGCATCATCACTGAATGAACACAGACCAGGAAGTCCTCTACTGTATGTGTGTTGGGGGCCTCATATCAGCTGGTGTATACTGTCTGTTTGGTGGTCAAGTGTTTGAGAGATCTTAGGGGTCCAGATTAAATGAGACTGCTGGTCCTCTTACAGGATCACCTTTCTCCTCAGCTTCTTTCAGCCTTCCCTAATTCAACAACAGGGGTCAGCTGCTTCTGTCCATTGGTTGCGTAGAAACATCTGCATCTGACTCTTTCAGCTGCTTGTTGGGTCTTCTGGAGTGCAGTCATGATAGGCTCCTTTTTGTGAGTGCTCCATAGCCTCAGTAATAGTGTCAGGCCTTGGGACCTCCCCTTGAGCTGTATCTCACTTTGTGCCTGTTGCTGGACCTTCTTTTCCTCAGGCTCCTCTCCATTTCCATCCCTGAAGTTCTTTAAGATGGGAACAATTATGGGTCAGAGATGTGACTGTGGAATGGCAACCCCATCCCTCATTTGATGCCCTGCCTTCCTGCTGAAGGTGGGCTCTACAAGTTCCCTCTCCCTACTGTCATGCATTTCATCTAAGTTTCCTCCCTTTGAGTCCTGAAGACTCTTTTTGTTTTTGTGAGAAAACACCAAAATTATTTCCAAGGTGGTTTTACAAGATTGAAATCCCACCAGCAATGTAAGAGTGTTCCCCTTGCTCCACTTCCTAACCAGCATGTGTAATCACTTGAGTTTTTGATTTTAGCCATTCTGACAGCAGTAAGATGAAACCTTGGAGTTATTTTGATTTGCATTTACCTGATGACTAAGGGTATTGAATTTTTTTTTAAAGTACTTCTTGGCCATCCAAGATTTCTGTTAAGAATTCTCTGTTTGGCTCTATACCCCATTTTTAATTGTATTATTTGGTTTGTTGATATCTAATTTCTTGAATTCTTTATATATTTTGGATATTAGTCCACATGTCAGATATAGGGTTGGTGAAGATCTTTTCCCATTCTGTAGGCTGCTGTTATTTCTATTGATTCTGTCCTTAGCCTTGCAAAAGCTTTTCAGTTTCATGAGGTCCCATTTGTCAATTGTTGATCTTCATGCCCAAGCTGTTGGTGTCCTATTCAGAGAGTTGCCTTCTGTGCCAATCAATTCAAGGAAGTTCCCCATTTTCTCTTCTATTAGATTTAGCAGGTCCAGTTTTACTTTGAGGTTTTTGTTCCACTTGGAGTTGAATTTTGTGCCAGGTGATAGATACAGATCTATTTGCCTCTTCCATACAGACATCCAATTAAACCAGTGACCTTTGTAGAAGATGATTTCATTTTCCCATTATGTGGTCTTGGCTTCTTGTCAAATATCAAGCATCCCTAGGTGTGTGGATTTTTTTCCGGTCTTAGATTCTATTCCATTGATCAACCTGTCTGTTTTTGTGACAATACTTGCTGTTTTTTTTTATTATTGCTCTGTAGTACAGTTTGACATCAGTGATAAGTGATAACTCTAGAAGTTATTTTATTGTACAGGATTGTTCTAGCTATCCTGAGTATTTTTAAAGGAGTTTCTCCTTACTTTTAGAAGAAAATGGGCTTAAAAGTGGCACTGAAGTAGTTGCTGTCAACTGCTGTCCCAAGCCAAAAGGATTTTCTAGAGATTTCTAGTATTTGGATTCCTTGCTTCCCAGAAGTCTTGTTTACTGTGAACATGAGCCCCAGGGGGCTCTTAGGGAAATTCTGTGGGTGGCAGGAGACACACTTTGCTGGTTTACCATTTCACTTCTAGTTAGAAATGATGAAGGGGTTCCAGACATTAGATGATTCTCATCTGCTGGATTTACATGCATCAAATGCATAGATATGTTCACCCACACTTTGTTTCCATATGTACTTCCATAGTATATAACGTTCCAAAGTATTCACCAGTCTTCACCATTGACTCAAATCTCTGATTTACATAATTGGAGATTAAATTTTATTCAGAAGGTTTTTAAATGTTTGTTCTTGATCCATAATGTATTTATATTATGTTACATGCAATTCTGCACATAGCAAAACTCTTGGAAGATATCACTATCAAAACAGTAATTGAAAGTTTGCTTATGTAACTTCAAGCTCTTTTGAGAGTTTCAGGTCATGTGAAGGGTATTACATGTTAGCAATGTTCGTTTACATGTATTCTTTTGCATGCTAGATAAGCCAAGTTCATGGAAGGATTTCAGGAAGGAGGACTAGTGATTTGGTCATTGTTCTGAAGTCATAATTAACCTCCCCACTCCTACCCTTCTCTCTTACTTTCCATTGCTTTCACTGTCTTGTGGGTTTTTCTTTTTCTTCTTTTTTTGGTTTTTGTTTTGTTTTGCTTTGCTTTGCTTTGCTTTGCTTTGCTTTGCTTTGCTTTGCTTTGCTTTGCTTTGCTTTGCTTTGCTTTGCCTTGCCTTGCCTTGCTTTGCTTTGCTTTGCTTTGTTTTGTTTTGTTTTGTTTTGTTTTGTTTTGTTTTTAAACTGAATGAATTGAGGACGAAGGGAAGGTAAAGCAGGAGACAGCCAACAGTTTTCTCTAGCTCAGAAATAACATTGCAGAGATGGAATTCGCTGTGTGCCATATTTGTTCTTTTTAATCTCAGCAAATGATCCTGTGCTGCTGTCTGCTGGGATCATACCATGGAAAGAACTGACGTTTTATTTTACTTTATATTAACATTGCTTTGTATTGTTCTTTAATAGTTTGACACTAGAATATTTAAGATTAATGGTTTCTTCTTGGTATGGCCTTGGATATGGTTCTTAAGCTTTTTAGCTGATTTATTTTCAAGTTTAAACTTTTATGTTTGAGTTATAGCCTGTAATACCTGAATACTCTAAAAGCATACCATAATGTTCATGTAGATGTACATTGCATATTATTATCATCGAGTAGATTTCAATGTAGTTATTTTGAAATATGACTGCATTACAACCAAATCTTAAGACCTTCTCACTGAATGAAATGAACTCAGATGCCTGCAATGGTGACAAGGCTGAAATATATCTTGAGTTAATTAGTAACATTAAGAAATAATTCAAAATAATATGGTAGAAAGGGAAAACAAAACAAATATATATTGGTTTACATTTATATTTCAGAAAATGGTATCTATGAAAAGAGGCCTTAAAATTGGACAAAAATACCTATACATCATAGGGACTTTTGACCACAGGCCAATGGCTATTATGAACGTATGCCCACACCTGCTATAGAAATATAATGAGACAACTATAGTAGGAATGGGATCCTGTTTAGAATGCTTTGATCTGTTTTTTCTCTTTGGTTTGAAGAAAATATGGCCTACCTGGATCATGATATATGTCCCATAGCTTTATCAGCATAGTAAAACAACAGATAAATGATTTTGAACAGTAAGTTGTCTGAACTTCAGGAGAAGAATGTAAGCATGATACAGGATCCTTACGGGGCATCAGTTTGAGGCACAGATACTAGACTTTACATTGATCGTTGGTCAGACTTTCCTGTTGGAATTTCCAAGCATGATTTTTGAATTTTCAATTATATAAGTAAATATCTACTAAAACATTAAAACAATTCATTTCTCTGATGTCAAGTTCAGACTTCAGAGACATGTATAGTAGGATAATATGGATACTTAAAATTAATAAAATATGATTATACTTTACTCTATAGTTCCTTGTTAAGGTTTGTATTAGAACCACTAAAGATGGATTTTTACAAATCTTATGTTATCTATTAATTTTTATAAGACTTGCTTTTATAGCCAAAAATGTTAGAATATAATCGTTACAAATAAAATTGACTCTAATGTATACCTATAAAGAGGACTTTAGAAATCTGTATGTTTACAAACTAATAGTTGCATAAGTTTAAATAAGATAGTATTTCTGTTAAATGTCTTCAGAACATCAGCCCTAAATTCAGTCTAATTATATGTTTTTCTTAAAATCAAATTTTGATTATGGGATGGCCTTTTCCATGGAGCAAGGACTTTGTGAGATGAATTTTCCTAAGACCATATAAAACTTATGTAACTTTGATCCTATTGCAGTGTCTGCTGTAACACTAACACATTTTCAGGAAGCAGTTTCTGATCGACAGTGTGGTCACAAGCTTGTACAGGTTCAGTTGCTCACAAAAGAAACTAGGAAACAAGAGTTCACATCAAATCTGCCTTTCTATAAACCACAAAGCACATAAGAAAGCCATTATACAGAAGAATATAATGTAAAGACTTGTGCTTCTCAGCCGGTTTCTCATTTAGTAACTTCATTTGGGCATTTAATTCTGAGATTAAATAGGTTTATCCTGATCCTCTTTTCCTTCTTTTGTTCAGTGGAGATCTATAACTCAAGCCAGGCCATATTTTCTTCAAAGCAAACAGAATAGATCAAAGCATCCAAAATGCTGTTAACTATTTTCCTTCCACGTTTCTCTTTCAGAGGCATTATGGGTAGGTGCGTAATGTAGGGGGATACTCAGTTTTTCATTTTTCTCCAGAAACTAAAGCCAAGCATTAATTGGTTTCTTTACCTATAAAATGAACCAATTGAAGCCACATCAGACATATAAAAGCAAGTTTATTAAGAGGCAGCTTTCTGATGAGTTCACTGATCTCACAGGTGGAGGTCAGTGAATTTATACCCTCAGGGCTAAAGCAAGTGGGATTTATGGGTTTGGGGCATGGGGTGATGAAATGTGAGCTAGGAGTTGAGATTATGCCCTTATGAGGTAAAAAAAGCTGAGCCCCTGGGCAGGCACTCATGAGTGGGTAGCCAGAAAGGCAGAGACTTTGGCACAGTTCCTGTGAGTCCAGAATTTTCTTGTTGCTGGCAGTGTTGAGGGAAGAATGGTGCAGAGGGTTAATGTCATGGGAATGTGAACTACCCATTCATGAAACAAACGTTTCCCGTTAAGACTGCCCACATGTTATTATATTCTATTTTGTAATAAAATATAGTTATTCATAACTAGATCAATTATTTATTTCTCTAGTGACTAGATAGACTAAATAACTCCTGTAGTTAAAAATTAATCTTTATGAGGATGCAATAGAAATTCATACATTCGTTTTCAAAAAGGAAGACGTCTTCAGGAAACTAAGGCACGTGTTCCTTTAGAATCTGAGGAATAACTGTTGCAGAACACCTGGTAAAAGTCGCTGAAAACTTTATAAAGCAGTGTTGGAAGAAGAAATCCCACATTATCGAATGATGGGCTAGTCTGTAATATGGTCTGTGTGGACCTTGTGACTATAGATCTTACTCACAACTGCTAAGCTTATGTGTCCATCTGCCATATTGTCTTTTGGCACATTAGTCTATATATCAGGTTTGTGGCTTCTAGAAGGCTTTCTGATATGGAGGAACTGCAAATTTCAACATGGCTTACACTTCTGTTGTAGCATTAATGTATCGTATATCATGATATCTCAAGAGCTAACTCCATAATTATGCTGTGTATACTTAATTTTGTCAATTATATGTTTTGTATCTTATATGATATGCATATGTACTTTATTATTATGTATCAACATAGTTGATATTTGTATGGAATACATTTTATATATGTATACATGTATGACAAGCAAATATATATATATAATATATATATTATATGTATGTATGACAATCAAATATATATATTTGCTGGTCAGGTGATTGAAAATTTATTTTATCATTTTAGCTTATTGACATTATAAAATGTAATTGTTTGAGTGTATACATTGCATACTATGAATGAGGTCCTAAGTTGTATCACTACAAAAAAGTAAATTAAGATACTCATAGGACATCTTCATGAGCCCTAGTGAAGTCATTATTAGGTAGCAATAGAGAATCTGTCATTTATCATTAAGATAGATTACAGACATTCTCATTCCTACCACTGTGTTATTTTGTGTCTTTGAGAATGTGTGTCCATTATGGGAATTTTGCTGAGGCTATTCTTTTTACTGTGTACAGAGATGACATTCAGTATAGGAAGGCTTAGTAGATGCTCAAGAGATCCATAGATAGAGTAGTTGCGTGCCAAAGGACCACGATCTTCCATCAGTTAATGCCCATTGAGTCTAAACATTGGTTTAAGAGTCTCTGGAGGTTGGTGAGATGACTTAGTTGTTTTGACCATAAGCTGCTCTTCTACAAGTTTCTAAAATTTCTTTCACTAAGTTCAGGCATTCCATTCTGTTTTCTACCTTCAAATCTAGAATTATTTTATTTATAAAGAAGAAATAGAAACCTTATGGGCATACACATTTTTTCCATTTCATAGACCATCAAATTACCACAATAATTATTGGGGGTAAGAAACTTTGATATTCAGTCTCTAATTATTAATGGTGTCATTTGTTGTCTCTAAGGTAGACTTTCTTATTCCCCATGCACACCAATGCAAGGGTCTAATCATAACCCTGGTAGTTGTGTTTCAGAGGACAGACAACACAGTACTTTCATGAATAGACATCTTAATGCTTTGTGAAGAGAGAGTTAGAACATTCTAGACAGGAAGTTAGATAACTATAGGCAGAGATACTGACCAACCAGTGTCCTGTTTCTGCTTTACTTGTGAGATAAGAATTCTTTTTACACCTTGAAAGTATTAAAGAGAGGAAGGGTAGAAGGAAGAATGGGAAAAGGAAAGAGGAGGTACTGTACGCAGTTCACAAAGCCCAAAGTATTTACCATCTCACCCTTTATAGGAAGTCTGCCTGCTGATTACTGTGCTTGTCATAACAGGAAATTTCTGGCATTTCAGATTCAGTGGTGCTAACAGACTGTTCATGCCATCTGTGTACTTGAAATAATGCATTAGCTCTTGAATACCGTAGGAGTACAACCCTATTGATATATCCAGATATTCAGGTTGTACATTGCTTTAAAAAGTCACCCCCCAAAATACTTTTTCAGACTCTTACATTGTGGAAGCCACGAGTAATTACTGAGTATCAGGTAATTTTTGTAGCATAGCTTCCATGTGAGCGGGTATGTAGTATCAGAGAAAGTCCCAGAGCCATGAAGGCAGAAGGAAGAAGTGATGTACTGAAGAACTGAAAACTAATGGCTGTGGCTGGTGGTCCAGAGGGTTGTGAAATATATATATACGTACATACATGCATACATACACACATGCATGCATGTATATATGTACATACATGCATACATACATACATTTGTACATACATGCATGGGGGGCTGTAGTGTTGACTGCATAGACTTATGCAAATTATATAGGAAACATGAGGCACTTTTGCCTCTGTGAATAATTGATCCAAACCTATTTTCATGGAGGAGAAATATGAGCAAGTGTTTCACAATCTAAACACTATTAGAAAGTCCCTGTTTTTTGTCTCCTTTCATACAGAAAATATCTTTACAGAGTTGACTCAACTGTATTTACTGAATGACTGAAATAAAGGTATGTGCACAGGCACTGAACTTCCCAGATTAGAATTTCATGATTGTAGAGAGCTGGAAGATTACAAATTTACTGACAAAAATATCATTAGTCTCCTTGAGAGCTATCCAAAGTCATCTTCTTTTTAAAAACTGTGTGTGTGTTTGTGTGTGTGTGTGTGTGTGTGTGCATGTGTATGGTGTGTGTGATATGTGTATGTGGTGTGTGTGTGGTGTATGTGTGTGCTTGTATGTAGCTGCATATATGTGTGATGTGTGTATGTGTCTCATATAAGTGTGGTGTGTGATATGTGTGTTTGTGTGTGTGTGCATTTGTGTGGTGCATATGGGGCTACATGTGTGTAATATGTGTGATGTGTGTTTGTGTGTGTGTGTGCATTTGTGTGGTGCATATGGGGCTACATGTGTGTGATGTGTGTGTGTGTGTGTGCATGTATATGATGTGTGTGTATGTGTGTGATGATTTGTGTGTGGCTGCATTTGTATGATATGTGAGATGTGTTTTTGTGTGGTGTGTGTGTGTGTGTGTGTGTGTGTGTGTGTGCACTGATCAGAGGACAATGCTTAGAGGTTAGGGTACCCAGGCACCTTAGAGAATGCCAAGATGGAGCTCAGATCATCAGTGTACTTGAGTGCATCTATACTCTTGAGTACATTCTCAGTGGATTATTAGTGTTCACCAATACCAAATCTAAACATGTGAGCAGATAACTAGAGCCTGTGACTTCTCTGCTTTACTCTAATCTGCCTATCTGCTGCCAGCGCTGATTTACTTAGTCATTTCCTTGCCTTACATCTTTTTTCCTGTTTTGTGATGAGTAAATACTCTATCATTGAGTGCTTTGTTGGAACATGCCATTCAGGCAACCTGAATCCCTGTTCTCAGGTCCTGGTAATCCATATTCCACTCAGAACAAACTACCTCTTACACTCCTGAAATGAGAACTGTGTTTTTCATTAATGTGTATGATTATAACAAGATGAAGTATCATGACTATAACTTTTATTATGTTATTTTCTAACTTTTTCCAGGATCTAAAATGGCCTTGTTTATGGCAAGCAAAGCACCCAATTACTGGGCAACATCTAGACCTTATATTCTTTCTCTTTTTGTCAATAAAAATGTATGATTTTGGAAATTAGAATCTTGCAATATTTTCCCATTATGTGTAATGAAATCTTGGGTTGACATTGGATCTTATTCAACAGGAAGAAAGGTGCTTATTTGAAGCTAAGATTCTAGAAAAGAATTTTGATTTATGTTTAGCCTTGTTCTTTTGAAAATATACATAATTTTCTGTATGAAAATGATTGTCAATATAAATTATTGATACAAAGTTCCTTTCAGATTAAGAATTCATTATAGTAATTTATAAGACAAATGAGACATTATTGAATCTGACAGAAGTTTAAAAAAGTTAATACCGCTTTATATTATTCTGGAAAACCAATTTGTTAGGATAAAGAAAGTCTCCAGGCAGGAGTATCACATGGATTTTATCTACCTTGTAGTACAGGTTGAAACAGTGAGATTGCTGGATCCTTTAGTGATGGCAGAAATAAGTTAGACAGTGATGGCTACATCTAATGTGATAGGATTTAGTCTTATACCATTTCCCAGTAGACAAAGAGAGGTAGAGTCTTAGCAGGTTCACCTGAGATTTTCTAGTCAATCTCTTGCTTATAGTTGTTCCAGGTGGTGGGTGGTGCTGTTGTATATAAAAAGTAGAAGCTTGTCTAAAGGATGGACTCTAAATGCAACCTCTCTGGGGTCACTGTCATGGGGCTTTTTGGTGATGCAACTGATCTTGAGTCATATTTTTTTTCCTGTAAGTAACAGCTCATCCATGCCATTTGTGACCAAGTCACCCATAACTCATTGGTTCACTAAGCTAGGTTTAGATGGACCATTATTATCTTTTATCTGTGCCGTACTTCAATGATTGTATAGGCTTGTTCATAATTCCCCAGCAAGTCATATGACACTGATGTACCATTATTTCATTACTTCTATGTTGTTAGATTTGAGACAAACATTTTGAATAACCAGTTTGTGACTTTAATTGCATCTCCAATAGTAATGTTCTTTAATTATGTTACATATTTCCAGAAATGAATTTTTTATATTGCTATAAACTAGGTTCATCATCTATTATTCAATTTCCCAACCAAAAACAGTTGGCTGATCTCCACAATAGCACCCATCCTTAAATAGACAAAATAATAATTTATACTTGATTTAGTTCAAGTGTGTAAAATGAAGTGCATTGCCTCCAGACTACTTGGGATAACTCAGGGATACTTCCTGTTGGATTTGCAGCGTATATATCACTGTAGTACAATCTTCTCTGCTTTAGGACAAAGAACAAGAGTGTCATAGATATGAGTACAGCTTCTATTAACTTTTGGTTTTGGACTCATCTCAGTTACCTATGAAAAGAATCAAAGGGAATACAAAGGTCCCTGATCGCCTTTGTGGCTCTGACAAGTTCCCTTCTGAGAGTGATCATCAGTGAGTGGAAAAGACTGTCTCTGCTCAGCTTATGAGTTAAATAAATGAGTTCAGGAGATAGTTCAATGCCAGCAGCGTTGGAGGATACGGAAACTGAACCCCTCTCTCAATAGCCTATAAAACCATTGTTGACTTTCATCAATTTATGCAGATCTGTCTGTGAGACCTGAGATTTGAAGACCTTAAAGAATGAGACTATTGTCTAATGTTGTAGGTAGCTTCAGTTTCAGTATACTTGTATACATTAATGTAACAAAGAAAGCAATGATCCTAGGAAAGTGTTTGAGCTCAGAAAAACATGTAAATTAATACCAGTAAACACCTACAAAATAGTAACAGAGCAGCCCTGTCCCAGAACTTTCTCTGAACAGACCAGCGTAAAGACAATTGCATCATGGCACATGGTATAGATTCTGTCTGGGAAAGCATGAGAGCAATGCAGACCAGCACTCAGCCCATCCTTACATCAGATTGGGTTCTATAGTTATGTCCCAACATTCAACAAGAATAAACATGGTTTAGAAATTAAATGTAAATATTGAACACAGGAGGCACGATAGCATATCCAAAAACAACCCAGGGAACAAAATGCACTTGAGGTAAAAGGCCCTCTGCCTTTTTTCCTTGAACATCTCTCACATTTTTCCAAGACATTGTTCACCATGTGTCATTATTTGGATTCTGTTCTGACAAACCAGGAACTGGTCCTTTGAGCTGCCGGTACTGGTCTGACTGTATTTAGGCATCCTGCATTGTCCAGGTCATTAGTAAATACCTAATCTGGTTTTAAGAGTGCTAAACACTGTCCATCAGGAGACTTTATACCACTGTCCCCATCCTACAGACTCATTTTAAACGGGTCTATAAATCACCTGGACAGGAAAGAGTTTCTCAGGAATAGCTGCTTATTCTAGAGACTTTAAAAATCGCATCAAGCCTAACTAAACTGCTGGCTAGAACACTAACAGCTTCAGCCATCGTCCATTCTTGTCCCTTGAGAGTGTTATCTAGAATAAACTATGTTTGGGATGACTTGTCTGAATTATTTCCACAGAGGCCACAGGGCATCCCAGGGGAGACCTGGTGACAGTAGGGGATGTTATTTAGTGGCATATTGAGGATTCAAAATTTTTTCATAAATAGTAATTGAGAAAATTAAAGACCAAATGACTTGCCGGACTTCATCTATCAGGAGGAAAGAAATGATACTTAGTGCTAATCTTCAGTCTTTTGAAAATTAGCATAAAGAGGTTTTTGACAAAGGACTAATCAACCTAAGTGAACATGACCGAGGTCCAGAGTATTGAATAAGAACAAAGGTTGTATTAATTTTGGGGTAAGATGCTAGGCAGTAAGTTTAGCTACCATATTGTATTATTACATATGCCCTTGGTGCTTACTCTTTGAGCTTCAATGATGAATGAAGAAACAGTGCTGGTCCTGCAAGTGTTATTCTTAACTGTATTCCATTGAAGCGTCTCAGCTTATTTACTATGTGTTTGCCAGAGAGCCGCCTTGTTAGCTGTTGCCCAATGATGTAATCCAAATGACCTCAGTATGGGTCTGGGCTCTACAGTGACAGTATTCATCTCACCTTTATTCTTGTTCTAGGTTTCTGCATTGCCATGTCTTCTCTTCGATCGTGCTGCATTTGGGCTGGATTTTTGTCTGTCACTGATTTTGATTTCCTTTATGTTTCATGTAGAATAGTCACAAGCTGTGTACCCTGATGTACACAGCTACAGGTACTGTGTACTGGGATGTACTGTGACACTATGTATGAATTTATATCACTTAGTGCATCTGACTTATTCTCTAGGATAGTTTAATCTCAACTTTCAATTAATTACTAGTCAATTTTCACATTATTATGATCTTATATATCAACACCATTGGCCCAAATGATAGATAATTATCCTACTTTTTATTATAACTTATGCTTTGCTTTGCACTTATGAAATTAATTTTATATAACTCTTTATTACGTGTGCAAAATCTTATAATGCGCCTGCCTTTAAGTTTAATGAAATCCTTTCAGATCTGCCATGCTTCTATAGTTAGTATTCACTCAGGTTTTTAAATATCAGTGACACAATCATCTTTATGTGCAAACCCACCTGCTGTCAGCTTTATCAGACTCAGGGACTGCTGAGTAGCTCCATCCCCAAACTTCCTTTGGCTACAATTCTTTAATGTCCAGGTTCATAACACTTTAGTTTATATGCATTATAAAACAGGACATCCTAAAATTTTCTGCTTGTGATTACTTTTTACCTAAGATTGCTTTATATTACCTCAGATATCCAGTATAAAGGTCTATAAAATAGTATACAAGTTAAACATTTGCTGATGATAAATCATAAGGATGTGTCTTTTTAAAAATTTCTTTGATATATATATATACATATATATATAATGATTTTTATCATTTATTAAAGACAACCAAATCTGCATGCAAATCACTGTTTTTTTTTACATAAAGAATTAAATATTTGATACTTGAGACACACAACATCATAGTGTGTTATCAACTTTGTTGATGCTCTATAATCACCAATCTTGAAAACATCACAGGAAAAAAATGACAAAATAATATTTAGAGAAAATTTTAAAACATGGAAATATTTTTCTAGTGACAAGCTAAAATTTACCAAGTGGCATTTCATGAAATCGAAGTGACCTGCTCAAATAGTGATTTAAAAAAAAATTAATCATCCTAATGCAGTACAATTCAAAGGTGTAGTAATTTTGATTAAAATTAATATAAAGGAATATATATAGATAAAATTAACACTGAGGAATAACAGTGTTAAATATTAAAAGGCTGTTTCCTATAATTAAATCCTATGTTTCTATAGCAGCAGAGAACTTTGTATGGGCAGTACTAACACAGGAGGTCATAGCATACTGTAGTCTCGAATCTGAGCTGTAGTGTTCCACGTAGTATTCAAAGCATTGGCTTTGTATGGCACAACAGTGTGCACCATGCAAATATGCCTGACATGTGTTCAGAACCAGGTCTGTGTAGTAAGCACCCAAGTTTCAGTATGTATTTGATGTGGAATTGAATGTTGATTGCTAGGAGTTTAGAAATCTCTTAACTCTTACCGTTTTGTTGCAACCCTCTCTCATAGGGTCCTGACACAGAGTTTCAGGAGCTGGAGTCAAAGATAGACAAATGAATACATGTATACACACACACACACACACACACACACACACACAAACACACACACACACACACACACACACACACACACACACACACACACACACACAAAAAAAACCCCTACCGAGACTAAGATAGAGAGTAATTCTTGAGCTACAGCAGGCTTCAACAGCCTGACCCACTAACCCTTGTCTCAAATAACCTTAACTGTGTCTAGCAGATTCCGTACTTCTGCTCTGTGTGCTTGCTCATTTCTTTCAGTGTTAGCTTTTGATTTATATATATTTATACACGTAGCCACAGCCTATTCCTTTTCATTGCTGCACAGTACAGGGTTGTATAGAATCAGTACCTTAGAAGAATTTGCCTTTTGAGAGGTAACCTATAATTCACTGTAATCTGTTGGAATTTTTCTGAAGAAATTACACCAAATGTTCTGTTTCCCCTCGTGGTTGACTCACTTTTTCTTTCTTGATATAGAAAGTTTTATAATAACCATTAAACTAACGTCAGTTTAATCAAGGTTTCATTTATTTTAGAAGTTTATTTTCCAGTTGTGCCCCTATTGATTCATAAAGCTGGCACCTTATATTCATGTGTCTAGGAGTTAAAAAATAGTAATAATCTTGGACAGCTGAGACGGCTCGGTGGGTAAAAAATTTTTCCAGATAGGACTGACTTTGATCCAGGATCCCAGATCTCTGATAGAATGAGAGAACTGACTTCTGAAAGTTGTCCAATGTCTTTTCTCTCTCTCTCTCTCTCTCTCTCTCTCTCTCTCTCTTTCCCCTTCCCTCCCTTTTCTTTCTTTCTTTCTTTCTTTCTTTCTTTCTTTCTTTCTTTCTTTCTTTCTTTCTTTCTTTCTTTCTTTCTTTCTTTCTTCCTTCCTCTGTGGGTTTTGGAGCTCAGGTCTGCATGCTCTTTATCAACTGATTTGGCTCCGAAATCCCTTTACAGTGATTCAGTGAAGACTTTTCTCTTCTTGACCTCAAGATATTGTGTTATTCATGTGTCTAAGCCTTTTCTCTATTATTTTAATCCACCCTATCATATTCTTCCTGCAATACTTTCATTTCATCCTTTTTCAACATTTGCTTGGAAGCATCTAGCGTTGTTTCAGGTTGGAAATTAAATATTCCAAATTTCTAATCTAGGTACTACTTTTAAAACTTTACCTGGATGAGGAAGATTTTGTTTTTAAATTTTTAACTCTTGTTTTACTCAAAGTCCAGTAGATTTTATACTCTGAAGACCTGTCAGTCTCTCCCTTAATTATTTTCACTAGCCCTTGTATGCTGAATTGTATTTTTCTTGTGGTGATCATTGTTATTTTTATTTTCATTTGGCATGGTCCCATCAGATTAAAAAAATAGCAATTGGTACTCCTAATATTTACTCTGTCCATATTTATCTAAATGAATGTTAGACTTTTTAGTATGGCCAGGAATATATCCCTATTTTTCTTCCTTCTTGTATTTGGTACTATTGAATGGCTGGCTTTTTATGCCTGCTCATACAGACTGAGGGAAAAGGGGAAGACAGGGTGGTTTGTAAACTTCTGCACTGAAGGTCTTGGGTGGTCCTTGTAATGTCTTCTGCAAAGTCCTCCACTGTATTCTGATAGAGAGGTTGAATTTGTGGACTTGACTTATTTCTCAGACTTAGCTTTGAGCCTGTTTTGTAGCATCTTGACACGGATGCACTGTCATGCAGTGTCAGGTAGGAAAGAGATGCCTGAGGGTCCTAAGAATCTTACAGAATTTTTCTGTAAGAGCCTCCTGTGTATTTCAATATTAACTTGTTACTATTTTAATATTAATACATTTTTATTGTGTATGGATTGTATATGATGTGCATAGGCCACATCCGATGTATGGAAGTTTGAGAACAATATATGGGACACAGTTCTGTCTTTCATGATGTTGGGCACAGAGATTAAACTCGGATGCTTGGGTTGTTAGCAAGCATTTTACCTAATAAGCAGTCTAACCAGTCCACGACTTGTTAATCTATGACACATCACTACCCTACATCCTTTTTGGTTTTCACTGTTGAGTTTCTTCATGTAAATGCATTTTGAGGAGTCACATTCATGCAGTGGTGTGAAGTCTCTAGCAGGGTGTGGGCTTGACTATTGCTTACCAGTATTATACTCTGCATGATTATAACAAAGACAGTACTGTTTTACAATATTGGTGTCTGCTATAAGCAAATTACCATGTTTCCAAATGGTATATTACAAGTTTCAAGTATAATAACTTGCTGTTAGCTTTTCCACTATAAGAAAATTGAAACCTTTCCCCCTCTCTTTTTCCAGGAAATGCAAAAGATATCCTGTTGCTACATGAAGAAGATGCTGAGGAATGGGCTCTATACTTGAGAGAAATATTTATGCGTGTTGTAGAAAGAGAAGCAATCCTGTTATATCCTTTGCACAGTTTTTCTTCTTCACATTTGGAAATGCTAAACTTAAATGCTTACAGATGTAAACTTCTGATAATATCTAATAGTCTACTTAAAGACCTGACACCAAAGAAGTGTCAGTTTCTGGAGAAGATACTTCACTCAACAGGAAGTGTAGTGACTTTGCTCTGTGGGATGGAGAGCTCAGATCCTTTCTATCAGTTATTAAGTATCCCCAGAAAGAGATGGGAGATCTCAACAGAGCAGGAACCGGATGGTTACATCTCTGTCATCAGACAGATCTTAGACCAAGGTAGGAATGAATGCCACACGTTTTGGGCTGGTTTCAAATGTTGATTTACTTATATTTGGCTGGAGAGATAGCCCAGTGGTTAAGAACAGTGGCTACCTGCTTTTTCAGAGGACTCAAGCACAATTCCCAACACCCACATGGCAACAATTCCAATTTCAGGGGATCAAACACCCTCTTCTGATCTCCCTAGGTACAAGGCACACTCATGGTATAGTTACACATGCAAAATACCTATATACAGAAAATAACCATTTTTTCCTTAAGTTTTGCAATTTACATTTTTAAAGTTTCATTTAAGCCCACAAACAGTAGTGTCAAGATAAGATTAGAACAGAGATGCCAACTTCACCTAACAATGTTCTGTCTTGTCCAAGAAATGCATTATTATTCCTCATTTTTACCTTCATTCCAGTCAAAGCTTATCATTGGCTCTAAAAATGGTTAATGCATACATATATTTCTTCAGACAACTTGAATGCCACCATACTGCTACAAGAAAGCTCTGTTGTGCTGTGTGCCAGTTTGTTTCTAAAAGATAACATCTGGCACACCTGGTAAATCTGAACTGCTGCTGTCTACACGCACACTGTTACCAGCCAACAATGGTCTAAAGTCTGAAGGCTTGCATTAGAGTCATAGAGATTCTGTTGTTTTATATATATATATATATATATATATATATATATATATATATATATATATATCTTTTTAGTTAAACATTTTTTTACACTCCAGATTTTATTCCTCTCCCAGGCCACCCTCTAACTTTTCCACATCCCATACCTCCTCCCCAACCCCTGTCTCCATGAAGATGACCCCACCACCACCCCACCCCATCCCACCAGACCTCTAAACTCCATGGGGCCTCCAGTCTCTTGAGGGTTAGGCACATCATCTCTGAATAAACACAGACCAGGCAGTCCTCTGTTGTATGTGTATTAGGGGTCTCATATCAGATGGTACATGCTGCCTATTTGGTAGTCCAGTGTTTGAGAGATCTCGGGGGTTAAGGTTAATTGAGACTGATGGTCCTCCTACAGGGTCACCCTCCTCCTCAGCTTCTTCCAATTTTTCCCTAATTCAAACACAGGGGTAAGCAGCTTCTATCCATTGGTTGGATGTAAATATCTGCATGTGACTCTTTCATCTGTGTTTTGGGTCTTGGAGGGCAATCATGCTAGACCCTGGGGCCTCCCCTTGAACTGGATCCCACTTTGGGCCTGACACTGGACCTTCTTTTCCTCAGGATCCTCTCCATTTCTATCCCTGCAGTTCTTTCAGACAGGAATAATTATGAATCAGAGTTTTGACTGTAGGATGGCAATCCCATACCTTACTTGATGCCCCATCTTTCTGCTGGAAGTAGGCTCTACAAGTTCCGTCTCCCCACTGTAGGAAATTACATCTAAGGTCTCTGACACATTCTGAATGGTCTCCCCCCTCCTCCCCCCCCACACACTTCCTACATCCTGAGGTTGTCTGTGTCCAGTCTTTTTGCTGTCCCTCAGGGCTTCAGTCCTTTTTCCCCACCCAATAGCAGATCATGTTACCCTCTTCCCCGCTTCAACCTCCAATCCCTGTCCCATCTCCCACCTATATCCCTCCCTCCCTCCTTGTGACTATTTTCTTCTCCTCACAAGTGGGATTGAGGCATCTTCATTTCGGCACTTCAGCTTGTTCAACTCTTTGAGTTCTGTGGGCTGTATCTTGGGTATTCTGGGGTTTTTTGTTTGTTTTGTTTTGTTTTTGTTTTTGTTTTTTGTTTTTGGCTAATATCCACTTTTCCCTAATTTAAAAACAGGGTGTACTAATATGCAATATAACAAAGAACTCATGAGTACATACCATGCATGCCCTTTTGGGTCTGAGTTACCTAAATCTGGATGATATATCTTCTAGTTCTATCTATTTGCATGCAAACCTCAGGATGTCCTCATTCTTAAGAGCTGAGTAGTATTTCATTGTATAAATTAACCAAATTTTCTATATTCATTCTCCTGTTGTGAGACATCTGGGTTATTTCTAGCTTCTGGCTATCACAAACAAAGCCACTATGAACATAGTGGAACATGTGTCCTTTTGCCATGTTAGAGGGCCAACATTTGAGTATATTCCCAAGAGTGGTATGGTATTGCTAGGTCTTCAGGTAGACCTATTTCTAATTTTCTGAAGAACCTCCAGATTGATTTCCAGAGTGGTTGTACCAGTTTTTAATACAACCAGCAATGGAGAAGTGTTCCTCCATATCCTCCATATCCTCCATATCTCCATATCCTCACCAACATGTATTGTCACCTGAGGCATTGATCTTAGCCATTCTGACTGGTGTGAGGTGGAATCTCAGGGACCTTTTGATTTGCATTTCCCTGATGACTAAGGATGTTGAACATTCCTTTGGGTGCTTCTCAGCCATTTGATATTCCTCAGTTGAGAATTTATTGTTTAGCTCTGTACTCCATTTTTAATAGGGTTATTTGGTTCTCTGGAGTCTAACTTTTTGAGTTCTTTGTTTATATTGGATATTAGTCCTCTATCAGATGTAGAGTTGATAAAGATCTTTTCCCGATCTGTTTGGTTCCTGTTTTGTCCTAGTGACAGTGTCCTTTGCCTTACAGAAGCTTTGCAATTTTATGAGGTCCCATTTGTCAATTCTTGATCTTAAAGCATAAGCCGTTGCTGTTCTGTTCAGGAATCTTTCCCCTGTGTCCATATCTTTGAGGCTCTTCCTCACTTTCTCCTCTATTAGTTTCAGTATCTCTGGTTTTATGTGTAGTTCTTTGATCCACGTAGACTTGAGCATTGTATAAGGAGATAAGAATGGATCAATTAGCATTCTTCTACATACTAACCACCAATTGAGCTAACACCATTTGTTAAGATGCTGTCTTATTTCCACTGGATGGTTTTAGCTCCTTTATCAAAGATCAAGTGGCCATAGGTATGTGGGTTCATTTCTGGGTCTTCAATTTTGATCCATTGATCTACCTGTCTGTCACTATACCAGTATCATGCAGTTTTTATCACAATTGCTCTGTAGTACAGCTTGTGGTCAGGCATAGTGGTTCCACCAGAGGTTCTTTTATTGTTGAGAATAGTTTTTGCTATCCTAGGATTTTTATTACTCCAGATAAATTTGCAAATTGCCCTTTCTAACTCGGTGAAAATTGAGTTGGGATTTTCATGGGGATTGCATTGAATCTGTAGACTGCTTTTGGCAAGATAGCCATTTTTTATTATATTGATCCTGCCAATCCATGAGCGTGGGAGGTCTTTCCATCTTCTGAGATATTTGATTTCTTTCTTCAGAGACTTGAAGTTCTTATCATACAGATCTTTCACTTGCTTGGTTAGAGTCACACCAAGTTATTTTATATTATTTGTGATTATTGTGAAGGGTATTGTCTCCCTAATTTCTTCCACAGACCATTTATCCTTTGAGTAGTGGAAGGCCACTAACTTGTTTGAGTTAATTTTATATCCAGCCACTTTACTGAATTTGTTTATAAGCTGTAGGAGTTCTCTGGTGGAATTTTTGGGGTCACAAGTATACTATCATAACCATGTGCAAATAGTGATATTTTGATTTTTTTCTTTCCAATTTATATCTTGTTGAAGTCCTTTTGTTGTCTAATTGCTCTGGCTAGGACTGAGTACTATATTGAGTAGATAGGGAGAGAGTGGGCAGCCTTGTCTAGTCCCTGATTTTAGTGGAATTGCTTCAAGTTTCTCTACATTTAGTTTGGTGTTGGCTATTAGTTTGCTATATATTGCTTTTACTTTGTTTAGGTATGGGCCTTGAATTCCTGATCTTTCCAAGACTTTTATCATGAATGGGTGTTGGATTTTGTCAAATCCTTTCTCAGCATCTAATGAAATGATCATGTGGGGTTTTTTTCTTTGAGTTTGTTTATATAGTGGATTACGTTGATGGATTTTCATATATTGAACTACCCCTGCATCTCTGGGATGAAGCCTACTTGATCGTGGTAAATGATGGTTTTGATGTGTTCTTGGATTCCGTTTGCAAGAATTTTATTGAGTATTTTTGCATAGATATTCATAAGCAAGTTTGGTCTGATGTTCTCTTTTTTGGTTGGGTCCTTGTGTGGTTTAGGTATCAGAGTAATTGTGGCTTCATAGAATGAATTAGATAGTGGTGCTTCTCTTTCTATTGTATGGAATAGTTCAAGAAATATTGATATTAGGTCTTCTTTGAAGCATTATTTGATACATCATACCCAAACTTACAGGATACAATCAAAGCAGTATTTAGAGGAAAATTCATAGCACTAAGAGCCCTGGTAGAGAAACTGGAGAGATTGTACACTAGCAACTTAACAGCACCCCAATCAAAAACAGCCCAGCTCTAGAACAAAAAGAAGCAAACTCACCCAAGAGGAATAGAAGGCAAGAAATAGTCAAACTCAGGGCCAAAATCAAACAAATAGAAACAAATAGAACAATACAAAGAATTAACCAAACCAAAAACTGGTCCTTTGAGAGAATCAACAAGATATATAAACCCCTAGCCAAACTAACTAAAGGGCCCAGAGGCAGTATTCAAATTAACAAAATTAGAAGAGAAAAAGGAGACATAACAACAGAAACTGAGGAAATTCAAAAAGTCATCAGCTCTTACTACAGAAGCCTATACTCAACAAAACTGGAAAATCTAGATGAAATGAAATGAATGGTTTTCTAAACAGATACCACATACCAAAAACCCATCTAAACAGGTCCATATTCCATAAGAAAATAGAAGAATTCATTAAAACCTCCCAATCACAAAAAGCCCAGGGCTAGATGGATTTAGTGCAGAATTCTGTTGTTCTTATAATTGCACCATATTTACTATTACAGAATGAAATGCTACTATTTTCATTGTTGCAAATTTGATTTTAAGCAGAGTCATGATAGAAATAACAGGACACAAGTTCTTGTTCATCTGCTAACTGCATTCCTGTGCAACATTCTGCCACTAATGCAGGTCTTTGCCATAAGGATCTCTGTCTGCAGGTCTCTGCTGTGTCAGAATGTGCTATATTCAGTTCCATCCCTGGTGTCTCACCTTCCACGTGGCCTTCAACACCCAGCTTTGTAGTGATGGTTTTGCCTCTTACAGGAGAAGGGTGGAATTACAATTTCAGTTGGCCTTTCAGATGTCCAAGTTGGATCTTTGTCTTGGGACATACATCTGCAATCTCCAGGGAAGCACTCAGTCATAGGGCATGTCTCCACTTTAGTTCTTTAATAGGACAAATGTCTCTTCCTCAGCATATAACGATTTGTCCAGCTCAGGCAGATTACTACTCTTAATAGTTAGGGCTCCACTGGAGTTTTTTTAAATTTTGTAGAAAAAATATTATAATTGGAAAGTTAGGAAATCAAAATAAAGTGCATTATAACTATGAATATCACAAAATACTCCTTCCCCTGAGGCAGAGCAATAAATATTGGTGGCAAATTATGATTCCTCATACCCATAATTTCCACTTCCTCTGAATAACTCTCATCAGTCTGTGTCTGTCTGTCTGTCAGTCTGTTTGTGTACAGTCTGTCTATGTAGGTCCATGCAAACCATGGTGAGTATGCAGAGGTCAGAGGACAACTCTTAGAAGTAAAAAATTAAGTTGTTTGTATTGTATAGGATGAAACCCTCTACTTACAGAAAACACATCAATAATTTGAAGTTACTATGAAAACTGATTTTCCTACATTCAAGTTTTAGATTTTGAAATGTTTAGAGTAATATGGGTATACCAAATGGAAATATTGGAAAAGTTGTAGGAAATATGGAAACTGCTCTGTAAAGAAGGCTGTTGAACTATTTTCAGTTGGTAACTTCTGAGGGAGGAAGACTCAGCTTTTCAGGCTGTGGTCCAGCTGAACTGACCACACCATCACATATCGGAGTAGTAAGTTAAAGCAAAGAAGTAAAACATAGAAGAAGTTGAGAGAGGGTAAGGGGATTGGAGTGGGAGTGGGAGGAAGTACTGGGAGGAGTGGGGAAAAATAATCAAGATACATTTTATATACATATGAAATTCTCAAAGAGTTACATGTGTATTTAAAATGCAGTTGAAATATGACATATCCATCAGAGATACAGGGATGGAACCAGAAAGTTGAGCAGTTTTTGGCATACACAATTTTTATGCAACAGGTTGTTCTACTAATCACTACGGTCTGTTTAATGATTCATTTGCTTTGATAAACTCTTCAGTGGTCCACTATATTGTTTTATGCTTTATATTGTCATTCAGATTAAATATGTCAAAACATAAACAGTAGAATATAGATACAACAGGGCAGAGATGTGGAATTCAATTCTTCCTATCCATTTCACCCCTCCTCACCCAGTGGAGAAATTACACTAGTATAAGAAAGAACCTTTTATTCGGAAACATGCTGTGATAAAGAGGATAATAAAAATGCCAAGGAAGTCATGAAAATAATTAAATGTTTAATATATTCACACAGACAAAGAAAAATCACAGGAAATTTTACAAAATTTAATGAAAGAAAGATTTTTAATAATTATAATACTCAGGCAAAGTTTATGATATTAAAAAAGTTAAGTAGTGATTCATGTTTCATCTGAGTATTTTATTTCCTTTTAAGAAATTAGGAAAACTAAATTTCCTGTCTCCCTAATTCTCAAAAGGAGACTAACACAAATCCATGTGATCTCTCCTCACTGCTTCACAGCACGCATGGATAGCATTTCGCCTTCTTCCTGTTCCTTTGACTTTAGCTCTAGACATAATAGTTTAGCATTTCCATCTAAGTTTCCTACAGCACTGTTTATCATTCATATATACATATATATATGTATATATGAATTATATATAAATTATCCAGCACTTTTTTTATACTTTTAATTTTTGAGAATTTCACATGAATTCTATATTTACAAAATTTTTATCCCCATTCCTCTCTCCAACTCCTCCTTTGCCCCTGTTTCTTACTCTGAAATTAATGACCTCTTCTTTAATCAGCATTCTTGCATACACAGTCACATATACAGATATATAGTCACACATTAATACAACCTGCTGAATCCATTTAGGGATTCTTCATAAACACAAACATTACACATACATTTGCACATATGCATGCACTTGTATGTATTTCATATGTATTCTTAAATAAAATGTGTTTAGAACTGGCCACCTGGGAATAGATAAACAATCAGGGAACCTGTCCCTGGAGAAGTGTGAATCTCTTGCTCTCAGCAGTTATTAATTGCTTCATGTAGGCGAAGGGGCTTGTGGCATTCCTTTTATTCACATTGACACATCAACTGGCATTGGCATTGTGCTTTTCTTCTTTAGGCTACCAGCTTGTCTAGATTTAATTTTTCTTGTTTCCTATTATCAGTAGGAAATACTACCTCATACAGAATTCTTGGTCTTCTGGCTCTTATAGTATTTCTAAAAAAGCCAACTTGATCATCCTGAATAGCCTTTGCTGTTTGTGATTCCATTTTGTTTGCAAGTATTTTACTAAGTATTTGAGTCTATGCTCCTCAGGGACTTTCCTGAGTAGTTTCCTCTTTTGTTGTTGTGTTTTTACCTGGCTTTGGTATTAAACGGATGCTGCCTTTATAGAAAGAATTCTGAAACACTCCTTCTGCTTTTTTTTAAAACAAAATAATTTAAGAAGCAGGGTGGTGGTGGTGCATGCCTTCAATCCCAACATTTGGAAGTGAAGGAAAGCAGATCTCTATGAGTTCAAGATAAGCCTGGTCTACAGAGTGAGTTCTAGGACAGGCAAGGTTACATGGAGAAACCCTGTCAATAATAGTAATAGTAATAATAATAATAACAAATAATAATAATTTAAGTAGTACTAGCTGAATATCTTCTTTGACAGTATTGTAGAATTCCACAGTGAAACAGTTTGGACCTGGGCTTTATTAGATAAAGCTTTTTATTATTACTTCAATCTATTTATCTGTTAAAGGCCTGTGTAAGTTGTTGATGTATTCTTGGTTTAACTTTAGTGGTTTTACACAAATATAAAAATTTGTCTGGTCTCTCTTTTTTTAATTTTCTATTTCAATGGAGTAGAGATTGAATAAAAAATTTCTTATACTATCCTGAATTTCTTTGGCAGCTATTGTAATGCTTCTCTGTTCATATATAATTCTGTTAATTTGATTCATCTCTTTATTTCTTCAGATTGGTTAGGCCAAGAGTCTGTCAACTGATATTGTTTATCTTCTCAAAGAAGCACTATTTAGATTCATTGCTTTTCTGTATTCCTTTCTTTGTTTGTATTTCATTAATTTCTGTGCTGACTTTTATTATTTTTCCTGTCTGCTGGATTTGATTCTAGTCTGTTAATTTTTTCAAATTTTTGAGTTACATCTTTCTGATCTGTTGATACAGGGACTTAGATGTATAAATCTCCCTCTTGCTGCTTGCTGTTTTAAATGTGTTCCATCTGTTTGGTTGAATTATTAATTTGCTCCCAAGAATTTTAAATGTTCATTCTTAATTTCTTCCTTGATTCACTCATTATTAACTAATTTATTGTTTAATCTTGAGTCTGTGTATTTTCTAGAGCTGAGTTTGATGTTGATTTTATGCTTATTTTTGTAATGTAGATAGATAGGACACATAGAGTTATTTAAATTTTTCTGTTTAAATTTGTTTTGTAGCACACGCCTTTAATCCCAGCACTTGGGAGGCAGAGGCAGGTGGATTTTTGAGTTCCAGGCCAGTCTGGTTTACAGAGTAAGTTCCAGGACAGCCAGGGCTACACAGAGAAACCCTGTCTCAAAAAAATCAAACAACAACAACAACAACAAAAAAAAACAAAAACAAAAACAAACAAAAAAATTGTTTTGTGCCCCAGTATGTGTCCTATTTTAGAAAAGGAAGTATCTGTAGGGTACTAAATTTGTTAATTTAGTTCCAATTTTACCAAAAAAAAAGTGAATTTTTTTACTGTTTGTATGAAACATTGTATAGATATCTGTTAGGTGCATTTGATATGAAATTTTTGTCAAGAAGACGTGTCTGTTGAAGAAAGTGGGGTGTTGCAATTACCTATTACTGAATTAGAATTAATCTGTATTTTTAAGTTCAGTAGAGTGCTTTTTATGAAATTGTATGTGCCATAGTTTGTTACATGGTTTGTTGTTTATGATAGTAATTTCTTCTTGGTTATTTGTTTTCATGGTTATAATGAGGTGTCCTTCTTTATCTCTGATTGGTTTGTCTCTGAAGTCCTATGTCAGCTATAATGAGATTGACTCTGCTTGCTTCCTAGTCCTGTTTGCTTGGGATACCTTTTCCATCTTTACTTTGAGGTGGTGTCTGTCTTTGTAAGTAAAATAAGTTTCTTGTAAACAACAGAAAGAGAATTTTGTTTCTTAATCCTTTAAAATAACCCTTGTCTTTTGTTTGTGGAGTTGAGGTCATTGATATTTAATGTTATTATTGAAACATGTGCATTAGTTGCTGTTATCTTTCTTTTTTGTTTTACTATGCCTAGTTCTATTTTGTGTTTCTGCCATAGTCTCAGTTATGAGGTCTCTTGGCTGTGCTCATTTTTCTACTCAGTCTAACTTATTGTTTCCCAATTCTCTGTGCTGCCTTTTGGCTTGTTTTTGTCATGGAAAGATTTTCTTTCTCCTACAATGATTGTAGATAGTTTTGTTGGGCATAGTATACCACAGTAGTCTTATTCTTTTAAAATTTGAAGTACATTGATCCAGGATTTTCTGACTTTCAAAATGTTCATTGATAAATCAGCTGTTTTCCTAATGAAATTTTACACAAACACAACACACACACACACACTATTAACTACAAAAATGCCATGGGGAAGTTTTTATTTTGATTTTGTTTCTTTGGTAGTCTCTAGGCATCTTTTTATCTATGTTTGTCTTTCCTTAATTTGGGGAGAAGTTTTCTTCTATGCTATTGTTGAAGATCTTTTCTACACTTGGATTCTTCTCCATCTATGTCTATTACATGAAGATTGATGTTTTCATGGTGTCCAATAATTCTTATATATTCCTTTTTTAGGTTTTTAAAAAATGAGAAAATATAGTTTACTCCAGTGAACTCTTACTGAGTATATAAACCAACCATAGAGCAGGTCCTGTTCTCAAGCAGAAGATGGCCAACAAAAAAAGAATTATATAGTGCTTTTGTGTGTGTCTCAAACTTTGGCATTTTTAAAATGCTACTGGTACCTTTAGCTTATAAAGATGTTTCTATATTCTTCTCTTGAATAGTTCAATTTCTCTACTTTATTTTTAATTCCCGATATCTTCTACTTGGTCCACTCTACTTATAAAGCAGTCCCTCTGGGTTTTCTAATTTGTATTGACAGGGGTTGTTTGTTTGTTTTTGTTTTTGTTTTGTTTTGTTTTGTTTTTCAATTGCAGTTTTATTTGTTCTTGGGTTTTCTGCACTATTTCTATCATATGTTTGAATTAGGTTTATGAATTCTAGATTGTTGGCATCTTTCATTCAACTGCACATTTGTGTTTCCTTGAACATCACTGAGGCATTTATTTCTATTTTATTTAAGTTCTTTGAGATGACTTTCATCTCTTTTAAGTCCTTGAATTCTCTGATGAAATTTATGGTTGTTCTTTTAAATCTAGTGCCCTTGAATTCATCTGGGCAATTCTTATAAAAAAATTTTCTGTAAGACGATTTGAATTTTTAGTTTGGGGCTGCCCATTTTTACCATTGGAGGTTTTGTGATGTGATCTGATCATGTGGAGTTCTGTCCTTTTTATTCCCCTTAGCGTCTGTCTGATGTTTGATTTTAGAAATACCTCAGGCTTTTCCCATGCATATGACCTTGTCTTGCTTTCTTTGGGGGCGGGGGGGGGGGGAGGGGAGGTTCTTTTATGCTCTTGTTGAAAACCTATTCTATGCCATTCAACTGAATTCTCCTTCATTCTATGCTTAAAGTGTGAATGTGTGTCTCTTTTTTGGGAGGTGTGCTGGAGTTACTCAGTGGAGTGTGAGGACAGTATGGGATTGATTCTGAAGGGAATCACCAGAAGCTTGTGAGTGTCTGGCTAGTATTCTTGTTTATCACCTCAAAAGCTGTGGTCCTTCTTTTCAGTAATGACCTATCTGTTTCTCTGAGAAGGGCTCACTCTGCCTATGACTCATCTTTCTCTTTGTTCATTCATTCACCTTTGGCTTCTGAATAGTTTAATCTCAATACTACCAAATGTCTCAGACATTGGTTTTATTCAGTTGTCTTCATGGGCAATGATAGAGGGGGAATCCTAATATTTTCATGAAGAAATTGATCAAGGCAGTTTTATCTTCCTATTGCCAAGCCTATAGTTCAGCTTCTGATTTCAAAGATGCAGCTTAACATGATAAGTAGCAGTGTAGTATAGCAATGGATTTACTGGGAATATGAAAAATGATGATGCAAGCAATAATATAGAAACAATCCCTGTAGAAACAGTTTTCCTTCTCTTGGTCTGTGTATTACAATCAGAGACCTGGGTGTCTGAGTCTCCTGAGAAATGGGTGGAAAGACCTCCTGACTTGTCTGATGGTTATAATGAGTCCATTCCAGATATGAAACAGTTGGTCTTCTTCCGTTGTTCTTCCATTTTGTATTACCTGTTTGGAATATTTCTTAAGATTTTTAGAACTATTCATGTTTTCTATTTAGGTTATTTTTTATTAATAATTTTCTGAGTGCTTGTTTACTTTATTATCTTACTGTCATAAAACTCTTTTCTACTCATAATGAAATATTAAACCCTTTCTTTTAGTCTTTTTTTTAAATGATTAATTTTATGGAGCTTTGTTACAAATCTCATTTATGTTCTCAAGTAATGACCTTTTGAATATTTGAAGAATCATTTTTTTTAACTTTTCAATTTTGATACCTTGTTTAATATATTTTCTCTTTAGGCCTTGAACTTTTAAATGCTTGATTCTTAGAAACATAACCACATTATTTCCCATTATAAAATAATACTACAATTTCTTTACAAATATTCCATCTGAAAAGTATTACTCCTTTTCAATTTTGAAAATTGTCTATATATCTTATTTTGTCATGATAAGAAAAATAAACATGGGACTTAGCTTATCTTTTGGTTGTTAATATTTAAATTTTGTTTGTTGGTCAATGAAGGTTATTTATATTATTTAGTTGGTCTGAAACTGATAGAGCTCTTTTATGGCCTGATATTTTATCATTAGTAAATGGTCTATGTGTTCTTCAAAAATCATACTTATTCTCCTTGTTCAATGTGTATGATTATTCATGCTTATAACATTAAGCTTTTATTTGCTATATTTTTTATTTCATTATCTTTATAGACTTTATTTTTTACTCTACCTTATAAATGGCTGATAGTTTGATTTTAAGAATTTATTGTAAAGATTTTACTATTTTACATATAAAATATAACTTATATTGACTGTGACACTATAAATGTGTGCTTGGATCCATGATACTTTTTGTTGATGTCTATATGTTCTATTTACTGTGTTTTTTGGCAGGGAGACATGGGTCGGAGTGGGGGTGTGCAGGAGTCCTTATTTGGATTATGACTACATTTGCATCCTCTAATGGGTTTCTTCAGTTACCATCTAGAATTACATATTAAGTTCAACAATTTCACCTCTATTGTTGTTACTTTATTTTCCTCTGAAAATTATGAAGGTCCTATTTTGCTTTAATTAATTACTTCCTTTTCCTACTTCCTAAGACAACTATTCCATCTTCTACAGTTCTTGTTTTTGTTCATTACAAACACAATGTTTGCTGAGCTTAAACACTGGTTATACTTCTCTTGGATTTCAAATGTTTCTCCTAGGATTGTTCCTCTTCTTGAGTGAACTCCGTTGATAGCAAACTTCCTGGGTCCACTTTGATAGGTGTCAAGTGTCAGTATTTGCAATGGTATTGAAAAACAGCTATGCTGTTAATGGAAGTCTGGTTTTAATCCTCAGTCCTGGAGAACATTCCCTTGTCTTCTCACTTGCTGTTACTAAGGATAAATATACTCATGAGCATTCCTCTGCATGCTCTCCAGTTCCTCTGCCTTGTGGTCTTTGTGTTTCAGCAGTGTTGTAATGGTATGTGCAGTATTAGTGTCTGGAGTCATCCACTATATGATCATTCAATTTTAGATCTGAGGAATCATGACTTTTAATGATCTGAAAACTTGTTATTACAATTACTGTGGTCTATTTTTCTGTGTCCTGGCTTCTTCTGTGTCAACGTGAAACAAGCTAGAAACATATGACAAAGCATACTATCAAGTGTTGAGTCCATAAATTTTGCCCATTGGCAAGCTTATAGGTTAGAGTTTCTCAATCTTCCTAATGTTATGACTCTTCAGTACCCTGTCTTATATTGTGGTGACTCCCAATCATAAAGTCATTTTTGTTGCCACTTTATAACTGTAATGTTCCTACTGTTATGTTTCAAAATATAACGAATTTCTGGAGATGGAGGTTTTCCAAAGAGGACTAGACACAGTTTAGATGCAGGAAGGAGTCCTGCCTCTAGATCCCTACCTCAAATTCCTGCCCTGATTTTCTTTGAGGATGGACTGTGGTATGAAAGTATACACAGTATAAACCCCTTCCTCCTCAAGCTGTTTTTAGTCATGATGTATTATAGCAATAGAAACCGTAAGTAAGACATCTCCCCTCCAGTAAAGACTTGATCAGCGATAGTCTCCTTCCTCTCTCCCCTCTCCTGTTGACTGTTTTAGGCTGGTCTTTCATGTTCTGTTCAGTCATTGTAATTAATCTCTTTAGTCTACCTCTTAGATGACAGACTTAGTTGTTTCCCATCTGCCATTGAATGTCACTGTTTCTAATCCCACTTATCAAGTGCTACCTCACTGTTTGTCTCTAAGAGTTCCCTTTGGATGCTCTATAAAAGGCCCATCCTTGATATTCTCCTCTTATTTCTCCAGGAACTTAGCACTAAATTACAGGCTATTTTTCTAGAAGTAGTAAATTTCAATTGCTGACATGGCTCTCTGAGGATTTTTTTGGTTGTTTTAGCATTTTCCACTGTAATCAATGTAACAGGAAACAATCAGTGGAAAGACCCAGAGGCCTAATTTCAACATCTTTGCTAAAGAAACCATTTAGGTCTTTCTTTGCATGAAATTGAATTTACACCTGAGATCACTTTAAACTCTGTTTGGACTTGCACTTTGAGATTGTATATTTGTTAGAGTCTACCCAGATCCTAAATCTTCATGGGTTTCATCTCTAGGGAATCCCAAGATAGAGTAGGCAGGCAGGGAAAAAAAGGAAAGAAAGAAAGAAAAAGAAAACCAACTTTTTTTCCAAGTTGAGTGCCCAGGATATCCAGGATATGTAGGGAAAGTTCTTTGCTCATGTACCGAGTCTCTCTGTACAGACTCCACCAGCCCTACATACTGGAGTCAGCCAAGAGCCAAGAGCTAGCAGTCAGTCACAGAAGTACACTAAACAGCAGGGTTAGGGGGGTGATTTCTTAAAGGGGTGAAGCGAAGTTTCCCTTCTTTTAGTTCACTAATGTGTACAGGTATTGCTATAATTGATGTTATTATTAATACCACAGTTTTGATGTCAAGAAACTAGATGCCCTAAGTCTCCTCTTTGTCACATTTCTATAAATGCATTATTGAAAAACCTACATAAAACCAAGAAATAATTCTTTTCCAGTCCAGAATGTGCCAGGACTTTAAATAATTAGATATTTCAATTAATCAAGATCTCCAAAACACTGCATGGCAACTTTTGTGAGCCTTTATGCTACACAATAAAATTTGCTTTTCCCTCTGTTTCATCTCTCCTTGATCCACTTTTCCCTGTCACAGTCCATTTATGAAACAGAACATATCAAATGGCTTAGTGGAATGATAGTGCACAATCTGTAGATGTTCTAATTTAAAAGAGAAAAACCTTTTAAAGCAACTTTAAAATACTTTAAATAAATATTCATTTTTTAAAGTACTGAAAGAAAACATTTTGGGCCTAACTTGATAAGGGAGAGTTATTCCTTAGCCACTGAGACGTTGCCACTTTTTCAGAATAAAGCATCCATGGTTCTTTACGGGTCTATTTAAATGTATACAGCCTGCATTTTACCTTCTCATCCGTCATCAGTTATCAAAGATAATAAGTACTTCATTTCATTGTAGGCAAGATGTGAAATAATTAGGTTTCATATTTTGTTGATGTGTATGATAACAAGCTAGGTTCAGAAGCAGGTCAAAAATACTTATTTTTTAGCAGTGAAAGTACAAGAACACTAATTCACTTATTTTTATTATGTGAGATTCCAATAACCTTCCATGTGGGACATTAATTAAACTATAACAGTAACATCATGGCTGGTCCATAGATTGCACTCCTTGGAGCATCTTTGGAGGACCCCATTAGTGTAAACTGCAGCAGCCTGTATTCCCACGAAGGAACTCTCTTGGGAGTGTAGTCTACTAAGTGCTCTAAACCTGTGCCCAGGCCATTGCTTGAATGTTTTGAGAGACGACAGTAGCATCAGAGAGAATTTAAAAATCTGCAATAACTTTAAATTTATTTATAAACTAACTAACAACAAAAATCCTCATTATTACAACCCATTAAAACTTTTGCTGAATCTCTAAGCAATTGCAGTGAGCAGAAATCCTCTAAATTGAAGACATCATAGAGCAAAAGGAAGGTGTTTTCCAACAACAGAAGACATACTGTTTGGATCATTCCTGGCCAATGATATTGAAACATAATTATTTATCAGATTAGAAAGATTTTTTTTAGTAATTTTAGTAATTATTATGTAGTTACAACGTGTTAGTAAAGCCTGCTAGTCAGCTACCTGCAGTGATTAAAAGTCATCGAAGAGGTGCCTCAGTGGGTAAGGACACTTTCTAGGCAATTAGAAACCCGAGTGACATCTCTACAACCTACATCCACATGGACAGAGAGAACAGACTCCAAAAGTTGTTCTCTGATCTCCTAACATGACTCATGATTCACATGTTCACATAAATCATACATACACAAACCGCAGACCAAGTAAACAAACATATATATGAATATATGAGTATATGAATTTTCATATATATATGTGTGTGTGTGTGTGTGAAAATTCCTTGATGGGATTATTTGCTCTTATTTATTTCAACTACTTAAGTTTTGAAGTGTGGTAGGAATGAACACATTGTATGACTTGTGTAGTTTTAAAGGAAAACAATGTAAGATGTACATGTGGGTTTTTTATGTTTTGTTGTTGGTTTTTTGTTTGTTTGTTTGATTTTGTTTAGTTTAGTTTTTTTGTATGAAAGGGGCCAGAGAGTTCCACTGTGATAGGTGGATGTCTGAAACACTTTCTCTTGTGGAGTTTAAATTTTACCTATGAATTACTGAGTTCAAAGTCCTTTTAAATGTGAATAAAATAAAACCAGATATAATTACTCCACCACCATGATATAATGATCCTTGCTACAGTGTCTGGGGAGAATTAGATGCTATAATGACTTGGGAGATGTGATGTGGCTCTCAATGAAAGAATTGACAAGATAAATTATGAATGACATATTAGAAAACCACCGAGAAGACCAACGGGAATCCTGTTTCAGAGTGAAAACCTTGTACAATGTATGGTTTAAGTCATCTCTATGCTGACGAATACTGGATGGACTATTTTAGCCTAGCAATTCTCAAGTAGTTTGTTCTAAACATGACTTTCTAAAGAATGATGAGATCTTCAAAAAGGTTATTTTAATATTAGTTAAATATGTTGTTTAATATGCTGGTGAGATAGCTCAGGGTTAAAGGAACTTACTTCCAAGCCTGATGACCCAAGTTCCATCCTAGGCCTTCCCATGGTGGAAGGAAAGAGCCAACTCTCTCAAGCTTTCCTTTGATTTCTGTGCAAGTGTGCATTTGTCTGAATATAGTAGTATGTGTGAACACATAAACAAACAAACAAATAAATTGGTTTTTATGTTAAAATAATATATTTTGTTATAATGTGTATTATATACATGAACACACACACTCACATATATGAACAAGTTATAAAATGTGTGTGTATTTGTTCTTAATCATCCTTAGTCTTCCATTGATTTTTTTAAATCAACCACATTAAATTTTTTATTATTTTTGTTTTAGGAAAAATAACCAAACATATAAAATTTTAAAATGTTAATTCACAGTAAAGTTTAAACCCCATGCTAACTATATCAGGGTCCTTTCAGCAAAATCTTGCTGGTGTATGCAATGGTTTTGCTGAAAGGACCCTGATATAGCTGTCTCTTGTGAGGCTATGCCGGGGCCTGGCAAACACAGAAGTGGATGCTCACTGTCAGCTATTGGATGGAACACAGGGCCCCCAATGGAGGAGCTAGAGAAAGTACCCAAGGAGCTAAAGGGGTCTCCTACCCTATAGGTCGAACAACAATATAAACTAACCAGTACCCCTAGAACTCATGTCTCTAACTGCATATGTATCAGAAGATGGCCTAGTGCCATCATTGGGAAGAGAGGCCCATTGGTCTTGCAAACTTTATATACCTCAGTATGGGGGAACGCCAGGGCCAAGAAGTGGTTGTGGGTTGGGAGGGGAGTAGGGGGGAGGGTTTGGGGGACTTCTGGGATGTCATTTGAAATGTAAATGAAGAAAATACCTAATTAAAAAAAACTGCTGACAAAGGAAAAAAAAACATGTTAATGGAAATTACATAGTTTCAAAGACAAAACTCAATGGGAAAAGTAACGTCTTCTTCCATTTTTCAAATGTTTAGTGTTCAGTTTAATGGAAGTCGGTTGGCTTTCTATGCTTGCTTGAGCAATCTGTTGTAAATGTATGAATCCTTTCTTACCTCATTTACAGTGAGTAAGGGAGAGGGTTCTTCAGGGCCACACCCAGGTCTTACAAGCAACATTTCTAAAATCTCAGAATCCTACTATCCCAACATCTTTCACTTTGGGCTGATCTTTCTCTTACATTCATGATTGCCTACATACAGTGGCCACTTAGAGAATTCTGGTGTAATAAATTACATCCATCTTCTAAATACTGACATGCTGCATCACACAGCACCCCAAAACTACAGTGCTGAATTTCTTTATTGCTCTCGTCAGGAACGTCTTTGGAAGTTTTCCAGCTCATAGTGGTCATACGATTCTTCCAACATCCTACCAATTCAGACAAAATGCAAGGTTTCACAATAGCAATTAAGAGTATTATTTGTCTTACTTAAAATGACAAATGCAACTTTAATCTTTCTCAAGGAAATCTGTCATACCTCAAGTCTGACTGACCACAGATGTGCCTGCTCACTGTTCAGTCGAATAAGCCTTGAAACTGACCTGGTTTCAAACTATTGACCTTAGACAGTAAACATATCTTATGCATGCCTACACACAGAATGTGAAAAGGTCACATGGGACTTCTGTTTATCAAATTGGAGTAAATAGATCCAACAGAACTTGACAGATATGAAGCAACTGTGTTAAAATACTGGACAACAGGCAGCACAGGGATGTTATCCTTTTGTTTGTTTGTTTGTTTTTACTTACTTTTTTAACAGATATTTTCTTTATTTACATTTCAAATGCTATCCCCTTTCCTAGTTTCCCCTCTGAAAATCCCGTATCTCCTCCCACCTCCCCCTGCTCCCCAACCCACCCAGTTCTCCTTCCTGGCCCTGGTATTCCCCTGTACTGGGGCATAGAACCTTCACAGGACCAAGGGCCTTTCCTCCCATTGATGACTGACAAGGCCATCCTCTGCTACATATGCAGCTAGAGCCAGGAGTCCCAGGGAGCTCTAGGGGTACTGGTTAGTTCATATTGTTGTTCCTCCTATGGTGCTGCAAACCCCTTCAGCACCTTGGGTCCTTTCTCTAGGTCCTCCATTGGGGACCCTGTGCTTAAGAGGGAGACAGTGGTTGGGTTAGTGCTGAAGTGGCTACCGTTGTTACCTGCAAAGTGAAGCTTCCCACGTCTCAGCAGGAAAGAGAATGGAGTTGTCCAGTGGCTTCACAGAGTTTAAGAGATGGCAAGGATATCTCTACAGTGATACGGTGATTGGAGTTTGGAGGCAGGTGATGGAAAGAAGCCGATACAGAGGGCTATGCAGGATGCACTTAAGTAGGATTCTGTCCATACAGTTCATTCATGTGTGTATAGAATCTACTCAAAACCAATGCAAGGAGCACATGGGTTCACTCAAGGCAGAGTGTAGTTTGTGTCTCTTCTAGCAAGGGTAGTAAAGCTTCATTACTCCCAGAGCATCAGGTATCTGGGTACTGGAGGCAGAATCATCCTTGGATAATGAACTATACTGGTTCTTCCGCACACACTTAATAATAACTTTTTTAAAGGAATTAAGCTGTTTTGGCATAATAAAACGTCAGCTGCAAGAAGACCTAAGAATAACTATAGAAATAAACACATAAGTTAAAGTTTATGTCTGGCAGCACATTAAAAATGACCTAGCGTGCGAAGAAGGAGATTTTCCTCCATAAACAGGAGGAACATCTGTTGTAAGGGACTTGAATCCACTCTGTGTAGACATCCAGAAAGCACAGTAAGAAATCAAGTGATATAACTAAAAATTTCAGCAAGAGATTTAAATAGATGTGCCATCAAAGAAAACACCCAGAATGCAAGGAAGCAAGGAAATCATTATCAATGCTGTGATTCATCAGGGAAATGAAAATTAAAATCACTGTAAGCCATACATAGCCACTATTGTGGCTGAAATTAGCAAGGCTCTTGTTTAGCAGCTGGAACTCCTGATGCTGCTTGTGGGCCTCTATTATGATACTGCCACTTTGGGAAAAGTTTTGTAGTTTCTTAGCTACTCAAACACAAACTTGCAGTATTTTCCAGCCATCTTCCTAATGTTTACCTAAGAAAAAAAATGAATGGATATGTGCCCACAAATATTCATAGGAATGCTTTATTAAACAGATAAAATGGGCATATGTATCCATGAGAAGATAAATGTATATACACATAGATGTATAAATTCTCATATAAGTATATATGTATGTATATATAATCACTAGAGATGATAGATAGATAGATAGATAGATAGATAGATGATAGATAGATAGATAGATAGATAGATAGATAGATAGATCAATAGATAAAACTCATATCAATAAATAACTGTGAAACTGTACAAAATTTCAGGGAAAATGAGAATTTATCCTGTTTTAAGTTCTAGTTGCATTGTGATTAGTGTTTGGTATTCCTGACTTTGTGGATGCTGAGTGGCAGCTGCTTTACCTCCCTTTGTTTCTGCACCATAATATAGTTATTTGTAGCTTGGTGTGTTGGGAGAATTGTCTTATCCTTATAGAACCCTTGGTCACTGTTCAAACACACACTTTCCCTAGTAGGCTTCATATTGACTATCTTCCTTCTCAGGGTCTGATAATTCATCGTTTTCTCCTCTCTTGCTTCTATAAGAAGAGATGAGTCCTATTCCTGTGCTCCATTTTAAAAACTGTGCCATTGTGCCATGACTCTAAGGTAGCACAAGGACTATTCTCTCTCCCATTTCATTGTACCTCTGCCAGATAAATGTCTGTCCTCTCATCTGTTGGCAGAGATCAGCATCTCTCTTTCCAGGATCTGTATTTCCTAGCCAGTGGCCTTTGTCTCCCCTCTCTCCTCAGATGCTCACTAGGTCAGGGGACTCTGCACTGCCTATAAAATATACTGAAAATCCTCTAGACCAATAAGAAAATTCCTTTTAGCATCTAATCTTACCTGGACATTTTTAAATTACCAAAAGGATTCAGAGACCCTGTGTGGTGGTTTGAATATGATTGGCCCCGAAGAATAGCACTACTAGGAGATGTGGGCTTGTTGGAGAAGGCATGGCCTTGTTGGAGTAGGTATGGCCTTCCTGGAGGAAATAGGTCACTATGGGCATGGCTTTAAGACCCACAACCTAGCTTCCTGAAAGCTAGTCTTCTCCTAGCGACCTTTGGAACAAGAGGTAGAACTCTCTGCTCTTCCAGTGCCATGACTGACTGTCTAGATGCTGTCATACTCCCACCACAATGATAAAGGACTGAACCTCTGAAACTATAAGTCAGCCCAATTACATGTTGTCCTTTATAAGAGTTGCTGTGGTCATGGTGTCTCTTTGTAGCAATGAAAACCCTAAGATACCCTACATTTTTCCTAATTTAAACAATAATTAGTTGATTCCAACAGAAAAGGTATAATAATAGCTTGGTACACTTAAGAGAAAAGCCAGTACTGCTGTTTTGTACCTTTTAGAATTTATTAAGTTCTGAAAAATTATTATGTGACAACTTTAACATTTAGGAATTGGATATCTGCCTCGAAACTAATGGTTCATTATTACTTCAGAATTCCAATTAAAATGATGGATTGTTGGAAATGTATATTACTCAAAAAGTCTGAATTATGAATGTGAATTCAGGTATCTGATACTTTACAAAGGAATGTCTTTCGTCCTAAAGTACTTCTCTGCTTTACATAATTTATTAGATAGATGAATTTTTCTGAGGCTGTAGAGGCTCAGGTTTCAAGGTCCTGAGTTTCTGATGCATATTCTAATTCTTTTAAAGATTTTTATTTGAATCATGATGAGTTCTTGTTTGGTTTTATTTTATTGTATACATTTGTTTGTTTCTTTCTTTCTTTTTGGTCATTTTTATGTATATTTAAAATGAAGCAGTCATCTGCTGTAGTAAAGGCATTATTCCCAGGCTTTCCTGAACATCAGCTTAAATATCAAAGTGAAGAAACGCTAAAGGTGCAGAGCTTGGTACCTTCAGAGAGTTGACTCCAGAATGCCAGGGCTATTATAATCAGACTATCTCCACACCCCTTATGTAAATGACTTGTATTTGCATATGGCCTGTGCATGTATACCCAAGTACTTTCATCTTTAAATTAACTTAATGCAATATAATATCATAAGTACTGTATTATTTAGGAAATGATGGTGACAGAAATGTCTGTCTACATCTAGTGCAGGCATAGTTTTATAAATTACTTTCAATCAGTGTTTGATTGGATCTGTAGATTCAAAACCTGCAGCAGCAGAGGACCACTAGCATAGAGCCCATAGAAAGGTAGACTTTTAATCTCTGATAACTCAATATAATACAAAGCTTTAACCTATACTTGGAAGCTCAAGGTTCACAGAACTGTAAATTAGGGATAAAAGGACCCCTTATGATTGAGCCATCAGAATTGAATGTTTACTCATAATCCATGATTTATGTTTTATTTAGACATGTTCTTCTCTAGCTAGTAATCAAACACTTGCTGGTCACAGTAATTACTTTCCTGGAAAGACATTTGATCAGTATTTTCTAAATGTTAGTAATATTTACTCTACCCTACCATTTTGTGCTAGAAGATAAAGGACCATAACAAAGCTAAAAGCTAGGTTATATAGAATGTACTGGAGACAGAGAGCAAAGAAGGAGACTTGCGTTTTTTATTTTATTCTTCAATTAGGAACATACTAAGTATTTTAATCTAAAAAATAATTATTTTTGAAATCAAACATTTTATGATACCACTAAATGGGAGTTAATTTATAACCATATGTTGAGGATAACTCAGCTGTTTTTTTTACTGATAATTATTGAGACCCTATCAAGTTCAACATGGAACAATATAGTAAATTTTTTATGTTTTAGAGAATGGAGTAAGAAGTAGTGAGAAAAATGTACACAAATGCTCTTAAGGTTTTTCTCTGCCAGTCATTGTTCTGTTGAGGAAACCAACCTGGAATCTAATAGTAATGTCTAAGGTAAAGTGGTAGTTTGTAGTGGTGGTTTGTAGTGGTGGTAGTAGTGGTAGTAAGAGGAATGCCAGGGTCAGGAAGCAGGAGTGGATGGGTTGGGGATCAGGGCAGGGGGGGGGGGAGGGTATAGGGGACTTTCAGGATAGCATTTGAAATGTAAATGAAGAAAATATCTAATAAATAATTATTTACATGCCATGTTTTTACATGCCAAAGATTACATTTTTTTGTAAATCTCCCCTAAGTATATAAAGTTTATATGGAAACAAATAAATAAGACCATTTCTTAAACAATGTTGAAGTTTTAATTTCTTTCTCAGTGAAGAAAAATCTATAATTTTTTAATTTATTTTGTAAAACAATTCTTCTGTTATGCATTACTAATGGCTTTAGACTAATTTTATCTGCTTCTTTGAGTCTTAACATCATGGCTAAAAGTTCTCTTTCCTTTAGAATTTTGAAAAGTTTCAGGAAAGGAAGAGAACTTTCTGTTTGTCTCAACCGTTTATGGGGGAGGGTGTTGGTGAGTTGTACTATTAAAAATTATCTACAAATCACTCTGAAGGGTGAACTGAAATTCAACAATTCATTTTGTGTATATTCAAAATAAAATCCAGTGTATAGTGATAAATTGAAAAGAATCAGAGTGTATGAAGTATCAGTGTAAAGGTGTTATAGTCCACACTGGCCGAATACTCCTTATGTAGCCACAGGTGGTCTTGAACTCATGATCCTCCCAAGTCCATCTGCTCCCATGCCTGAATTAGTCAGTACTGGGGCTAGAACCCAGGGCTTTGTGCATTCTAGTCAAGCATTCTCTGAACCAAGCTATTTTAAGTATTTTCTTTGGTATTTTATCATGTTGATAGAAAGTTAACTAACACAAGGACTAACAAGTTTTCTGAAATGTTCCGTTGACTAAAACTAATTTTTGCCAGTGTTAATGCTCTTTGTATTGATTTTGGTGACTCTTCTGTCATAGATTATTGATCCAGGAAGTGATTAGTTTTAGTGACAGACAATACTTTTCTTGAAAATCATTGTCAACTGTCAGTTGCAATTGCAGCTTTTTTTTTTTAAAAAACTTCTGTTACTGATGCCTATATAATGATATCCTTTTTTTTCTTTTTTATTAGATATTTTCTTCATTTATATTTCAAATGCTATCTCCAAAGCCCCCTCTATACTCTCCTACCCTGCTCCCCAACCTGCCCATTCCTGCTTCCTGGTCCTGGCATTCCCCTCTACTGGGGCATATTATCTTCGCAAGACCAAGGGCCTCTCCTCCCATTGATGGCAGACTAGGCCATCCTCTGCTACATATGCAACTAGAGACACAGGTCTGGGGGTGGGGGTACTGGAGTTCATATCATTGTTCCACCTATAGGGTTGCAGTTCCCTTTAGCTCCTTGGGTACTTTCTCTAGCTCCTTCATTGAGGACCCTGTGTTCCATCCAATAGATGACTGTGAGCATCCACTCCTGTGTTTGCCAGGCATTGTCATAGACTCACAAGAGAGAGCTATGTCAGGGTCCTGTCTGCAAAATCTTTCTGGAATATTCAATAGAGTCTGGGTTTGGTGGTTGCATATGGGATGGATCCCTGGGTGAGGCAGTCTCTGGATGGTCTTACCTTCCGTTTTAGCTCTAAACTTTGTGTCTGTAAATCCTTCCATGGGTATTTTGTTCCCTATTCTAAGAGACCACATTTTGGTCTTCCTTCTTCTAGAGTTTCATGTGTTTTGCCAATTGTATCTTGGATATTCTAAGTTTCTGGGCTAATATCCGCTTATCATGTGTGTTCTCTTGTGATTGGGCTACCTCACTCGGGATGATATCATCCACATCCATCCATTTGCCTAAGAATTTAATAAATTCACTGTTTCTAATAGCTCAGTAGTACTCCATTGTGTAAATGCACCACATTTTCTGTATCCATTCCACCCTTGAGATATATCTGGGTTCTTTTCAGCTTTGGAAACTGTGTCTCAGATCCTGCCCTTGGATGCTCATGGTCTCTGTGTCTCAATACTATCACATTCTTAGTAGTCTTAGATTCTGTCCTTTTGTCCTTTGCCACTCTTAGACTCTCTTATGATGCTTTCTGCTTCTCTGAGATCTGGGTATCTTTTGGTCTTTACTCTGGGTTGTTCACTGAAACATTCTTTTTCCTCACCAATGCTGCCAATTCTGGGGACGGAAGCTCTGATTAGGATCTTCTCTGCACTGCCTGTGATAAGACAGCAAGTGGGCACAAAAGACCAGTTAGGAAAGTGGTTCTCTGTCTGTGGGTAGTGCTACTTATGGAGTCAAACTACCCATTCACGGGGGTTACCTAAGACCATTGAAAAACACAGATATTTATGCAACAATTCATAACAGTGACAGAATTACAGATGTGAAGTAGGAATGAAAATAATTTTATGTTTGGGGTTCACCATATCATGAAGAACTGTATTACAGGGTTGCAGCATTAGAAAGATTAGAAAACCCTGACTTCAGAGATGATTATAATGGGCCGTATGATTCCAACACTGGAGATAGGGTGGCATCAGTATATAAATAAGAAGCATCTACAACTAACTCCCTAAGAGTAGCAAACAGGCTCCTAATACAGCTAGGAAAGAGCCAGGAAACACCCGTGCTAGTCTATAATCCCACCAATCATTGCATATCTTACATGTTAATCATCACAGATTCTATACCAATCACAGACCTCATATAGAAACAAACTTTTTTTCTGGCTTATCATATACTTTTTGCTGATTCACAAAGGTACTCTCCATCTTCCTTACCTAACTAGGGCATGTCATGCTATGACATGATCCAGAGCAGCTAGGGCTAGGAAACATTGGAGCAGCTGCAGATGACATCATCTAGTGGTCAGCAGTGCTTGCTGAACATAAAGATAAGCTTTATATCCACTGAAGGCTGGAGTATTTATGTATGACTGATGTCATGTCTTGTATTTTTTTATTGGATATTTTCCTTATTTACATTTCAAATGCTATTCCCTTTCCTGGTTTTCCCCCACACTCAGAACCCCCCTATCCCATCCCCCATCCCCCATCCCCCTGTTTCTATGAGGGTGTTCATCCACCCACCCACCCACTCCCTGCATTTCCACCCTGGCATTCCCCTACTGGAGTATCAAGCCTTTACAGGACCGAGGGCATCTCCTCCCATTGATGACCAAAAAGGCCATGCTCTGCTATATATGCAACTAGAGCCATGGGTCCCTCTATGTGTACTCCTTGGTTGGTAGATTAGTCCCTGGGAGCTCTGAGGGGTCTGGTTGGTTGATATTGTTGATCTTTCTATACAGTTGCAAAACCTTTCTATTCCTTCAGTCCTTTATCTAACGCCTCCATTTGGGACCCCATACCCCACACTTTGTCTATGTAACTTCTTCTTTAGGTATTTTGTTACCCCTTCTTAGAAGGATCAAAGTATCCACACTTTGGTCTTCCTTCTTCTTGAGTTTCATGTGGTTTGTGAATTGTATCTTGGGTATTTTGAGCTTCTGGGCTAAAATCCACATATCAGTGAGTAGATACCATGTGTGTTCTTTTGGGATTGGGTTACCTCACTCAGGATGATATTCTCAGATCCATACATTTGCCTAAGAATTTCATAAATTAATTGTTTTTAATAGCTGAGTAGTACTCCATTATGTAAATGTTCCACATTTTCTGTATCCATTCCTCTGTTGAGGGCCATCTGGGTTCTTTCCAGCTTCTGGCTATTATAAATAAGGCTGCTATGAGCATAGAGGACCATGTGACCTTATTACATGTTGGAGCATCTTCTGGGTATATGCCCAAGAGTGGTATTGCTAGGTCCTTGGGTAGTACTCTGTCCAATTTTCTCAGGAACTGCCAAACTGATTTCCAGAGTGGTTGTATCAGCTTGCCAGCAATGGAGGAGTGTTCTCTCCACAACCTCGTCAGTACCTGCTGTCACCTGAGTTTTTGATCTTAGCCATTCTGTCTGGTGTAAGGTGGAATCTCAGGGTTGTTGTGATTTACATTTTCCTGATGACTAAGAATGTTGAACATTTCTTTAGGTGCTTCTCAGCCATTTGATATTCCTCAGTTGAGAATTCATTATTTAGCTCTGTACCCAAATTTTTAATAGGGTTATTTGGTTCTCTGGAGTCTAACCTCTTGAGTTCCTTGTATATATTGGCTATTAGCCCTCTATCAGATGTTGGATTGGTAAAGATCTATTCCCAAACTGTTGGTTGCCATTTTGTCCTGTTGACAGTGTCCTTTGCAATTTTATGAGGTCCCATTTGTCAGTTGTTGATCTTAGAGCATAAGCTATTGTGTTCTGTTCAAGAACTTTTTTTCAGTGCCCATGTGCTCAAGGATCTTCCCCACTTTGTCTTCTATTAGTTTCAGTGTATCTAGTTTTATGTGGAGGTCCTTGATCCACTTGAACTTGAGCTTTGTACAAGGAGATAAGAATGAATCAATTTGCCTTCTTCTACATGCTAACCACCTGTTGAGCCAGCACCATTTGTTGAAAGCACTGTCTTTTTCCCCACTGGATGGTTTTAGCTCCTTTGCCAAAGATAAGTGACTATAGGTATGTGGGTTCATTTCTGGGTCTTCAGTTCTATTCCACTGACGTACCTGCCACTGTTCATGTTTGCAACATGACTTTAAAATGACAGAATAGCACTATGTGGTAACATGGAAGCATTCCTCAACATAGCAGCAAGAGACCATCCTGGAAAGGCAAGCTCTTTTTACTTGCCCAGGCCATATTTGTAGAGATTCCTTTTTCTTTTGCAATTCCCTTCTTTGGGGATATGAGTGATACTTTGAGGTGATCCTAAATGTTACAGATGTGAGCTTATTCTGAAAATCCTAATTCAAGCCATATGGTCTGAATAAACACACTTTGGGTTTTGAGACACTGAATAGTTTTTTTTTAATAGGTTTATTATTCATCATGTTTTTATTTCTTTCTTTCAATTGAGAACAATGTTTGGGTAATTGAGACTAACTGCTGCTGCTACATGTTAAACAAGACAAACACCAGTCTACCCCTCTTTAGGCTCTGAAATACAAAGTAATATATTTCATTATTCCTAGAATTGCCATAAAGAACTCACTTGAAATGAATTACTTATTTTCTTTAAACACTTAAATATTTTGATGAATACTCATATTTCATTATTTTTATTTATGTGTGTGCATGTGTATCTATGTAAGTATATGCAGATATGTGTGAGTGTCTAAGGAGGCCAGAAGAACTTGTAAGATCCCCTGGAGCTAGAGTTACAGGCAGTTGTGAGCTGCCAGATCTGGGGTTGAAACTGAACTTGGGTTTTCCCTCTTGCAAATTCTGGCATTGCAGGTGTAATAGCCATTGCTGGCTTATAATTAGTACTTAAAAATTAGAATATGTACATACAAGTTAGTACTTTGGCTTAAATGTTCTAATGGAACTTTTTCTTCATAGTTGTCATGCAAAATGAATTTTCTAATATTCTACTAGTTTATTAATAGCAATAGAAAACTGTGATATTTGGAAGTTTTGTGAACATTTGACAAGCTGATGAACATATAATCATATAACTAGTATGTCTTAGTCATAAGTATTATAATATTATTTAATCAAGAACTATTATTTTAATGATAAAGATTGTTATTTCAACTATCCAAGATTCATTTCCTGAACTGATGAAATTGGTCTTTTAGTAGTGGATGGAATGATAATTAATTGTATTCATGCAATTTGTTTCCAGGTCCTGAAGACTACCTTGAGGTCAGCATTCCAACAGACTCAAGAGCCAAATATCCTGAGGACACAAGTGGACAGAAGGGAACTGACGACCTAGCAGCTTTGAGATCATCTGTGCCTCGGGTACTAGTGCTTCCTGGGGAAATTCCATGTGAGGTCAGTGCTGCTGGCCTTTATTTAATGGCCCTGTTGTTTTCATAGACACCATGGTTTACTGTGATGTGATTTTAGTTTGCTCTTTTTCACAACTGTGTCCTCAGAACCTACAATACTATCGAGCACCTAGTAGGCATTTAAAACAGATGCTTGCCTTTTATAAAACATGACTTGACACTTTAGAAGGATATATACATATTAAGCTTCTTTTAATAACTTAATTTCACAATAAGCAGATTAAATATTTTATTTTCCTAAAGGGATATTCACTGATGAATGGAACTTAAAATCACTATTTTTTCTTGATCACCATTTAAAAATTGTAAATGTGTTATGGAATGGTGACATTGTACAAGGTGGAAGAATTAATCTCTCAGGAATAAGAATATAATTCGAGGGAGGACTTAGAGAAAGTAACAATATAAAAGCATTCTTGATGTTTCTTCCCCTGTGCCTTTTTTGGATTGACCAACTAAAATAAACCACTGGAAAAGTTTGAACATCAGTGTTGGATATCAATACCTATGGTGTCCTTGGATGTAAAGGACCACAGTATAAAAGAGCCTTATGGGAGATTCTTGAAAAGATCTATCTAGAAGAGGCTGGTGGATTTACATGACCTGACATCAGGAGGTATGCGAGGCCACCTGTCAACTCTATGGCCATCAAAGGTGACCGTTCTTTAGTGTTGCTGAAGTTTAAATTTCTCACTTTCACCCAGCATGCTGTTCTGACAGAATTGTTCCTCTAAGTCACTTTCCTGTCAGGTCTTGAGGAAATAGAACCACTTGGATACTACCATAGACATGCTGGGAATCTGAACTGTCCACTTTCCCAATGCTAGACACAGATGCATAGACAAAGACAAGTTACCACAAGGGTAACAGAATGGGTAGCTTACACCGGGGAGAAAGGGGCTGAATAACCAAAGTTGGTAGCTCCTCTGGAATCAAGAAACTATGGAAGAAACAGGGAAAGTAATAAAAGCAATGTGATCTAGTTTCAAATAGACGAAATCAAAGTAGGAAATAAAATGACACTCAGAGTAAAAATAGTTTCCCAGAAGTTATGTAATGTGTCTAAATAGCTGATTTAAAAAATATCTGCAGCAGTATAATTTGAGTATTATAAAACCCTCCCCATATTAGTCACAGGAAAATTGAAGTTCAATAGCAGGCTTCAGGTGTCCTCAAGCAGACATTCGTTATGCAGCTGATTTGCCAGGGGTCCTTTCAATAGATCATCTTGGGCTTATATTTATGGATGTGGATAGAATTCTTTCAGACCTGATAAAGTTAAGTTATTTCAATATCAGATCTGTCTTGAGAACTCTACCTTTTTAAAAAAACCCTAGAAGTCAAGCAATCATATAAGGCATTTTAAAGCCAGAATTATGCTCCAAATTTTCAAAATAATCTCATCCTTTGGACCAAAAATAGTTATCGCAGAGAAATCTTGGGCTTTCAGTAAGTAGATCTTAGTACAATTTGAAGCACCACCGAAAAGATCATTTGGTTCCAGCTGAGTGAAAATTGTTTCTGGTTTCCCTGGAGAATGTTCAGTATATGCCAATGATCTGAAATGACAACCTTCGAACCTCATTTCTGAGAAGCCTTCTCGATAGTGGGTGGGCAGAGAACAGAGACCAATGCTTTTCCTAACAAAGGAACTATAGAGATGTTTCTGGGATCCTAAAACTTCCATAGCCTATCAATGATATTCCTGACAGTTTCTAGGCAAGTGGAAGTGAGCCTTGTTCATACCTAGCACTGGTGAAACCCATAGGTCTATATTTCTAACATGCTGACATGACCATGTGTTTGATAAGGGCACAGACTTCCTTCCCTATTCAGAGAATTAGTCATTTGCTGTTCCTCCTCCCCACCCCATTCCCCGGCACCACCCCTGCCTCGTAGCTGTACAGAAACTTGGTCTGTGGACTTGTCTCTTACAGCATTTCAGCTCACTGTCTGCTCTTGGTCTATAGAGATGGCTTTTGTAAACTGCCAGCTGGGGTGGAGCTTTAAGCTCCTCACTGCCTGTGATCCCAGGAGCTGGGGAGCATTGATCCTTCTGCTCTAACCTTTCCCAACACCTTTCTTTCTGCATATTATCAATTCCATAAGCCTTGACAATCTTGTTTTGCTTCAAAAACAGGAGGAAAATCTGATTTTGCTCTTTAATATTGATCCATTGTTCTACTTAAAAGAATTATTTCCCAAGTCTTTGAGAAACAAATAAGTAGATGAGTTCTGTGTACACTTAAACTGGCTTCTTGATAGAGACTTCTTTTTAAAATTAATTATTATATTATATTTTTATTAATTATTTTATTTTTTTACATTCCAAATGTTGCTCCCCTCCTGGTCCCCCCTCACAGAGTTCTTCCCCCATCCTCCCTCCCCTTCACCTCTGAGAGAGAATCCCCCATATCCCCCAAGTCTGGGGTATCAAGTCTCTACAGGATTAGGTTCACCCTCTCCTACTGAGGCCAGACAAGACAGGCCTCTGCTACATATGTGCTGGGAGTCTCTGGCCAGTCCATGTATGTTCTTTGGTTGGTGGATAGAACCTTTCTTTAAGTTTCTACAGGATTGTATACTTCATTCTATTTTAGCATAAAGCATTTTCACGTGTTTACTGCTTAGGACATTTGACTTTATAGCACATTACCCTGGATTTTGTAATGTGAAGTAACAGATATAAGGAATATGGTGTTACTTAGGTCTGCCAAAAGTAGCCTTTGTTCTAATAACACATCCATTTTCACCTTTCTGATGAAATCCACATGAGTTCATTGATGGTATCTAGACCAGCAACTCTTGTGCATGCTGTCCATGGCTTCAAAGATGTGATGCTATAGTGGTTCTCGACTGGGAAAGAGTTTTACCTTTCTTTGATAGGGGAAGAAGCTGAGCAAAACTGCAAGCATCTCTGATTATCAGGATTGCTACTGACATCTAGTTGACAGAAACCAGAAGATGCAATGTATTACATAATGCACAAGGCACACTCATGACAGTCGCTTATCTAATCCAAAGTAGGGATCCTACTAAAGTTAAATCCTGTCTCCTGGTGTACACCTACAACAAATGAGTCACCATCACTTCTGCCTAATGGTGGCATCAAGAACTCATGCTCCTGTCTAAGGCTTCTGTGAAGTTGGCACAGTTGTCCTGTGTTCACTTACTTTGTGAGACATGTCAGCCCTTTAGTGGTGATTCCATTAACATCTTTCACACATCTTACATAAAGCTTTCAGAAACTCTCTTCTTAGAATCCTTACCTCTTCTGCTATTTCTATGAGTCCCCATCAAAGACGTAGTAAGGATGTCTCTCTCACCTCTGCAGAAGCACAGCAGTTGAAAGCAAGCTTCTTTTCTTCATCTTGTTTTATCTGTGCGGAAGATCCTTCACATATTACTAACCCTACCTTCTAATTCTTTCTCTGCTGGCATGGGGCAGATTTGGTATTAACTGAAGAAGCCCATGCAATAAGTTTACCAAGTCCCATGAGCCTATCTTCATTGACATGGTATCTTTTAACATAAAGTAGACATAAATATGTGAAAAAGCCAGAGGTCACTGTGCAAAAGCCTTAGTAAGCTAACAGTGATCTACTGGGATCTCAAACTTCTATCTGTGCTTAAATTTCAGACCAACGACCCAATCAAAACTGCACTGCATGCATATGTTATTATAGACCAAGTTACTGTCCTTTTGATTAAATGTTAACTTTTGTGAACAGTATAGCAACCTTTAGCTTTTATAAGTAGCAATGATCATAACCCAATCTCTCTGTGAATTCTTAGACCCCCAATAAAGGACACAAACTCGGGGGGGGGGGTCAAAATATGAAGCATTAAATGACTGCTTCAAAATCAATAAAAACAAATTAATGATATTTGAACAGCCTAAAGCTTTCTCCTTGGATCAAATGAAGCCATGCAACTAAAGCCAACCCTTCTGTCCTGGATTAAGCACTTCACTTTAGAGAGCTGTAGATGCATGTAAGGCCTCCGCATGAAGGGTAGTTAGTAACAGAGCCTAGCACACTCAATTCAAAACTGTTGTGTTTTTACACACATATTTCATTTTAATTTTTAGAGGATCCAGTATATCCATAATGCTCAGAAGATATTAAAATGATATGTCAGGTTATTGTGGATTGCAAACTTTATATGCCCCAGTACAGGGGAATGCCAGGACCAAGAAGTGGAAATGGGTGGGTAGCAGAGCAGGGTGGGGGGGAGGGTATAGGGAACTTTCGGGATAGCATTTGAAATGTAAATAAAGAAAATATCTAATTAAAAAAAATCAAAAGAAAAGAAAATGCTATCAGAGTATTTTAGATGAGGAGAACAACAAAGATAAAAAGGTTGATATAGTAATGGCCAAATACAGATGTAGATGTGAACATGTTAGTGCTCACTTGAGAGTTCTAGAATTCTTGCAGGCTAGAGTTAGAGGGAGGATACTCTAAAATCGGAGTTGGACTTTGGTTGAACTTTGGCTTGAGGAGGCAGAGGAAGAGCCGATCAACAAGGCAACATCATCTTTCAACAGGACCAGCTACTTAACCTCTAATACAGAATGCAAATGCAAAGCCCTTTGTTCAAATTATTTGCATTTCAAAGCAATGACAGCTAACTATTAAACCAATGCTTTTTAAAACCCTTTTAAGCCCTGTGTGCCTGTGAGGGTCTTGAACTCAAGAAACCAGACCATGGTACAAATAAATAAAACAATACTTTACTTAGTGTTCCTTCTCTTTAGAATTTTTTTCTGCAATGGTTAAAAGGTGGCATCCTGTCCTTTCTTAAGGCAGGACCCTGGTACACAAGAACGATCACATGTAGGACTGCTCATAAATGAGAATTAGAGATTTTAGAGAATAAAATATTTGGAGAACAACCTGTGCTTACCAATTCCATAAAGTCAAGTAAGGAGTGATGTAGGCATTGAAAAGAACACTGAAGAACTTTCAACAATGACTAGGCAGGGCTAGAACCAAAGTGAAATGTTAAGTCATTGTTGAGGTGAGAGATATGAGGACATTGAATATATGCAGAGCAGATATGACCACGTTCCTTAGAAGCTGACATGTAACATGTCAGGGGCAGGAGCAAAAGCTGCTATGATGGTGATTCCTGTAAGGTGGGATCTGTTCTCTCATATAAAGAGAAGTTGAAACCAGACTTGGATAAATATTTGGAATGTGACAACTGCAATGGAGAATGCCTAAAGTGGACCTGAGTGATTGGTAACATTACAAACCACTTGTAAGAAGGCCTTGGTATTTCCTGCTAAGATGGAAGTTTTTCTAGTGTGTGATTTTACTAAAAGCAATAACACTAGAGTAAGAAACATTTAAGTTGATAGCTTTTAAATAAATTTATCATGAAAGTGTATCTGTGGGTTTCCTATTTACTGTTAGGATGAATTTACAATGACAAGAGCTTTTGAGAGATGATATCTGAGAAAATCATAAAATATTTTACTTTTCAGAGTGTCAGATAACATCATATAAGGAATAATGTGTACTTGCAAATTAGATAACTTCTAACAGTTTTTATAATATAGTCCTAGATTGTATTGCAGGTGAGAGAAAACAGCTGTAGTTGTCTCTATTTCAGAACTAGGGTATGTATGTCTCTGAGTGTGTGTGTATCTGTGTGTGCACATGCATGTGTGAATGCATGCAGTGCATGCATACATGTGTGTATATGCATGAATATGTATGTGTGGATATGTGTGCATACAGTGCATGCATACATGTGTGTATATCCATGAATATGTATGTGTGGATATGTGTGCTTGTGTTTGTGTGTATAAGCAGTGCATGCATGCATGTGCGTATATGCATGAGTATGTATGTATGGATATGTGTGCATGTGTCTGTGTATACATACAGTGCATGCATGCATGTGTTTATAGGCATGAGTATGTATGTAAGGATATGTGTGCATGTAGTTGTGTGTGTGCATGCAGTACATGCATACATGTACGTTTATGAATTGTGTGTGATTTTGTGTGTGCATATGTGTGTATCTGCATATTTCAGTTTTTTGAGAAGATATCCTTATATAAAAGGTGTCATAATTTCTATAAAGTAGGTAGACATCCAAAAATGCTTATCCATTCTCAATCTCTATATTTCATTCTTCCTGATTTTTATTTTTTATAGATTTAATTCCCAAAAAAACAGTTTCTATGTTTTTACCTCTGTTCATAGATCAAACTTCTCCAACGTAATTAAATCTTGAAATTTTCATTTCTGTAACTTTAGTCTTGTCAGAAGTCGTCATAGGCCCTTATATAAGCGAACACCCAGAGAACTTTCTACTGCACAAACTGTGGAACTATACAGCATTAATATTTGTCATTGTGTTCTTTTTTATTATTTCTTTATTATATGTAAGCACACTGTAGCTGTCTTCAGACACTCCAGAAGAGGGCGCCAGATCTTGTTACAGATGGTTGTGAGCCACCATGTGGTTGCTGGGATTTGAACTCTGGACCTTCGGAAGAGCAGTCGGGTGCTCTTACCCACTGAGCCATCTCACCAGCCCCTGTCATTGTGTTTTGATTGTAGGAGATTCCAAACTTAAATTCTTTAAGTTTACACACACACACACACACACACACACACACACAGAGAGAGAGAGAGAGAGAGAGAGAGAGAGAGAGGAGTAAATGAAACTATTGAAAGGTCAAGAGAATGTACTTGGAAGAGGACTTGCTTACTGGACTAATGGCTGCCAATCTTCCTGTCTGCTGTGGGTCTGAGGTCTGATACAATAGGACAGAAAGTGATGTGCAGGAAGAAGCAAGAGTAAAGGATGTAACTGTGTTTGCACTGATTCTCAGTTGTAAAGCATGGTTTGGGTGTCGAATTGAATTTGATGGATATCAAAGTTATAAACATAAAATGTAGTGAGTCATCATCTTGGGTATTTGTATCTGAACATGGTTGAAAATGCAACAGGACAGACTTACTGACAGTTTTTTTTGTTTTGTTTTTTGTTTGTTTGGTTGATTTTTTGAGACAGGGTTTCTCTGTATAGCTCTGGCTGTCCTGGAACTCACTTTATAGACCAGGCTGGACTCAAACTCAGAAATCTGCCTGCCTCTGCCTCCCGAGTGCAGGGATTAAAGGCGTGTGCCACCACGCCCGGCTCTGACTGACAGTTTTAAGAGTTTGATCACTAATGAACATAGCAGGCACTTTGGTGAAGGACAACTCTTTGAAATGCTTAATATATTGCATTTTGACCTTACAGAAACCTGGTGAGATATTCATTCTGTTGAAAGATGAACTAATTGGCGAAATTCTAGAGGTTGAATTTATATCAACCAGCAAGCGCCTCAGAACACGTCCAGCACGTTGGAGTAAGAGTGTCTGGCGTATGAAAGCTGCAGGTGAGAAATTTTGTATTTTAATAAGAATAAAAGCTCTCTCTGAGTTCCTTTCCTGTGATTTATGATAAATGGTTTCACTTCCCTGCAGAAACTGAGTTTTCTCTGCAGGTGCTTCCTGTGTTAATTCACACATGTTCAACATTGTTATTATTAATCTGATTTGCAAAAGTGAGATTGTGTAAATCCTTAGAACTTGGTTTGTATACCATTTACGGAAATAGCAGCCAGTAACATCAAACATCATTAAATATGTCAGTGGAGAATACATTGATATATAGTAGCTATTAAATAAGGAATTAAATTTATTTCCTTTATGTAGCATGAGGATTCACATATACTCACTTTTATTAAAGAACTTTCTGTTGCCCTTTTTTCTGCCCTCAGTCCTAGCCTTGGAAAAGTCTTGGTTGTTTTATAAAGCCTAATTCTTTTTCAGTATTTTTAATCATGGTACCATGTCTGCCAATCTTCTTCTCATCATTTTCTTATCTCATTTGTGATGCTAATCATTTGATTAATCATTTTTGCTTGCTCCATACTAAACTGTGTTGGATGCTAAATTTAAGACAGAATAAGCATGCTTCCTCATGGTACAATATGCTTGTGCCGAGATAAAAATTAGCTTATCAATTTTGGAAAAAGTCTTTGCAAGAGTTTTACATAAACGGAAGATGACTTTGTGCTGGAGAAATGGTTGGACAGTTAAGAGTACACACTGCTCTCACAGAAGACCTTAGGTTCATTCCCAACACCTAGAGTTGTGAGTTGATCTTCTCCCAACTTCCTGTGTTTGCAGCTCCAGGGGATCTGACCCCATGCTGCCTTCCACCAGTGCCTGCTTTCACGCACGGATGTTCAAAGATGCAAAAATTAAAAATAGTGAAAATAAGTATTGTTTAAAATGTAAGACTACTTGTTATTTTATGGATTTTTTTAAAAAATGAGCACAAAATTATCATGCAAAACTCGAAAATAGGAACTTCCTAAATATCTTATATAAAACCATATTTAATCTTACAAATGTAGAAATATAAAGTACTTATAATTGCAAAGTATATTAAGTAAATCTTCAGCTAGTGATTATATAGTGTATTTATATTTCCAAGCAAGCATTGTTTATTGAAGGGAGTAACAATGCTGTGGATCCCTCACTCAGCTGGCAGTGCAGTTGGGTTTTCAGAAGCTGAGTCTTATTTTCGGTAACTTACATTCAGACAAGCTCTCTCTCTCTCCCTCTCTCTCTCTCTCTCTCTCTCTCTCTCTCTCTCTCTCTCTCTCTCAATCTCTCTCTCTCTCTCTCCTTTTATTTTCTTCTTCCTAGCCCCTAGTACTCTTGTCAGAGTCTTAAATGATTAAGTGCATAACAATTTCTAAGTAATTAGTACCAGGGTTCAAAGTAAATTTAGTTAAAATAAATCAATACAGAAATGTCAATATTGCAAATTAAGAAGCACTTAAATAATATTTCCCAAGTAGCAGATCAAGCTGTCAAATAAAAGGAGTCACATTCCTTAAGATTGATGTTTGGTCAACTTAATACCCAGAGTAGGAAAAGGAATAAAATACACCAAGGTTTCTAAAACAATTAGAAAAAAAGACATATTTAAAATGTTTTAACACTGAGATTGCCTACATTTTATAAGATACTTTAAAGAATAATCAAGAAATACAAAAATAGACAAATGAAATTTTATTAAAAATAAAATGTAAAAGAAAAACAACCCCCCCACACACACACACACATGTGTGTGCTCAAACTACAGCACAGCAAAGGAAATGATTGGCAGAGTTAAGAGACAGCCAAAGAAGGGGAGAAAGTATTTACAAACTATTTGATAAGAGATTAATATCCAGAAAATACATGAAATCCAATACTATTATTTCTTGTGTGTGTGTGTGTGTGTTTGGCTGGGTTTTTTATTCCGATTTATTTGTTTGTTTTTGTTTGTTTGTTTGTTTGGCTTTTTTTCCTCCTTTGCCTATTTGTTTCCTAAAGAGGGAGAAATGAGACAGAGAGATGGATGGATGAGGAGGAAGGAAAGAGATGTGAGGAGGTGGGAAGGAGCAAGCTGTGATCAAAGTATCGTGTATAAATTTACAAAAGGATAGGAAAAGCATATAAATAGAAACACAAAAGAAGAAGTGACCAACACATAGGAGGTAAAATGCTCAAGCCATCAGGGAATACAATGACAACCAGCACCCTCACCAGCTCACTCCATCAGAATGGCTATTATCAGAAAGACAAAAACTAACAAGCCCCAAAGGGGATGTGGGGAGGAAAATCTCTACCCTGCTGCTGAGAACGGAACAATGCAACATTGTGGAAAGATAACCTCCTTATGACATTGAAAATACCATTGCAGTCTGACCCCACAGTTCCAATCAGGGCTATTCCCCAAGGGAATAAAATCACCTTATGAAGGACGACCCTGCACTGTCATGTTGGAATAGAGAAATCGGTAAAAAGATATGTGTAATTTATATGTGCATTTGTATGAATATTATTCAACCATACAAAAGATGAAACCCTATATGTATAATAAGTTGAAGGAAAATAAAAAACACTAACTGAAACAAGCCATTTAGAGAAAAACAGATGCCACATAGTGTCACTCAATTGTGGAATTTGAACTGAGCTAAAGCTTAGAAACTGAATCAGTAAATTTTGAATTTTTGACTTTTTAAAAGAAAAAAAACCCCACCAGTGCCACATGTTTTCAGCTGGCAACAATGAAAAATCATCCAGTACCAGGAAGGAAATTCTCACACTCTTTTCTTTCCCTTTGATCTACTTCACCTTTGTGGTTAGTTTTTTACCTGAGGAAATGCATCTAGTTAGGGGCCTACCCACCCTTTCAGCTCAATAATTTGATGGTTCTCTAATCACTCAATTTTCCCAGGGACCAACTTTTTCCAATGACTAAAGCAATTTGAAATTACTATAGTTCCAGCCTATAGCTAAATCTTAGAAGCATGCTAAGGTTTTCAACTAGAAGTATTAACTAATTTCTATGCAGAAGAAACAAAGTATTCCTCTGGTACCAGCAACACCAGGAGGAAACAAGCCAAACAGCAGGGGGGATACTAATTAGAAGTTGAAAGAAATATGTAATGCATGAATAAAAGCATTGACTCTTTTTATTAATTATGAAACTGTGCTCTAGATAAGATGAATTATAATTTCATATCTCATGAAAAGAGCAGCGTGTTTGACTTCACAGGAAAGAAACAATTGATAAATAAATTTATGTTCAGTTTATGATTTCTGGGTATTATTTTTCTGGAAAACTATTTTAAAGTGTTTTAAGCTGAAACCATACATTAAGCGGAAGTCAATTACATAAAAGTCCACTGAAACTGATTTTATTTGGCTCTAGCAACACCAACTTCCTCTGAACCACATGGTCCCACATTAGCTCATGAGATGTAATGTGTTGTGCTCTCCCTTCTTCTCATTGGATGTCTATTTGGGGGGGAGATAGTGATGCTCTCTGGTGCATAACATTATATAATGCAAGTAAAACATCTTTTCAAGACTGCGAAGATGGAAATTTTAGCTCCTTGATCTTGTTCACTTTCAGATTCCTTTTGTTGACTTTGAATTTACCTGAGCTAAACGATGAGGGGATATGCTTACCTCTTCACAAGATGACTTGTGAAGAATGCTTAAGAAAGTTAAACATTCATGGCTGTTCAGGATGTTGGTCTTTTCATTATACTTCTGAACCCCAGATTTTGAATGACATACTCCAGGAGAAGTTGAGTAATATCTCAATGACAGAGTAAAAACTATTAAAATTTATCCTTCATATAAATCCAAAGACAAATTTTGCTCAAATGTGTTACACTAAAATACTGATTTTTAATTGAAATATTTTTTTTAATGAAAGGCCCCAGGTTTTTATGTAATTTTAATTTTGTTGGTATACTACAGTGGAATCCAAAGTACAGATTGTCAGTCATTTTGAACAACTTGTTTACAGAAAGGCTTTAGATGAATGGATGGATGGATAAAAGGTTGGACAGAATGAAAGATGTATAAATGGAGGGACGGAGGAAGTGAGAGAGGAAGTCAGGGGGAAGGAAGTCAGAGAGGGAGGCAGGGAGGCAGGGTTAGATGGAGGGATTACCCAGAGAGCATCCTGAAGATTCTGGATATACTTGTTTTCCCCAGGATCTCTCATTCTACTCAATTGCTACATTTTCTGGAATTTCAATAAATCTTACCTTAACATAAAATTTATAGAAACTTGCATGTATTTAATTGTATTTCTTCTTCATAAAATTGAAACAAACACCCTGGTGTGCTTTATACTTTGCTCTTAACTCTTGTTTTGTGTTTTGTAAGATTTTCCAGCTGGCTCCGTCACTGTCAATATCCACTGTGATGGAATCATCAAAGCCACAACAGAGATTAAATACTGTTCAGCAGCAAAAGCAACAGAAAGTCCATTTAGAGTGTCAGACCCGGGCGAGAGTTTGTGCCAGGTAAGTTGATGTGTCTAACCAGCTAATCAAGTATTTGCTAAGGGGCTAATGCAGGAAGAGAGAAGTCTTGATTTGATGTAAGGCTTAGTGGAATGTGAATGGGTGGATGATCCACACAAAGAGAAGGAGCCACTCTTTGAGGTGCAGAGATACAGACACATTACTTTGCTTCAGTCAAGTCATTCCTGATAATGCCACTCAGAGACAGCTTGTCCATTACAACACGGCTATCGGGACAGGTTCTACTTAAAGCGATTACAGAGCAGATGGATAATGGAAGAGAGAGAATCAAGGCGCACCATTGAGAAATGAATTTCTTGGAATGAATCTTGCGTGTACTTTCACGAGGACATTTTTAGATTGTTCTGACTTTCATTTCTTACTGTTACCTGATAGTAAAAATTATTAAAGAATTCATGTTCATTAAAAATTCTAGATAGGTCAGGAGGTAGTGGTACACTCAGGAAGTAGAAGCAGGCTGATCTCCATGAGTTCAGAGGCCAGCCTGGTCTACTGAGCAAGTTCTAGGACAGCCAGGGCTACAAAGGAAAAAACAACAAAGAAAGAATCAGATAAACTAAGGCATGAGTTAAAGTCCTAATCCCCAGGTCTTTCCTCTCATGTGACAAAATCTTGCTCAGACATGGGGATTTCATGATGGATTTCCCATACGTGGCACATATTCCTATGTGTTGGGTATCTTAAAGATTTCTCAGAAAGCTTAAGGTATGAGTTTGGTTTCTGAATTAAAAAAAAAGAAAACACGACCCACTTTTAATTGGAAGAAATTGGGCTTTAAACGTATCATTTATAATGTTTGTCCAATGGAATTTCAATATGAAATAAATGTTTTAATGTGAAATAGAAAATTTATAAGATTTGATGTTATATGGGAAGTACAAAAGTTTGTGGGGTTTTTGTTCTATTTGTTTGTTTGTTTGGCTGATTTTTTTTTTCTACTTGGAAATTAGAATTACAAACTTTGCTTAATTGGCTTGCTGAGAGAGAAAGTCAGGAGGGAGTGGAAGAGGAGGGAGGGTTCGTTCATTCAGTGTGATCTTCACATTTACCATGACAAGTCCTTCGAGAACTGTCAAGAAACTGTCAATGGCAGTGATGTTGACAGGCTGCCAGAGCCTTTTGTGACTGACACTGGAGGCTTGACTTACTTTGCGCCACTCTTTCTTCTTCAGCATTCTTCTTTGTGAGTGGTGCATTTTAGGAAAGTGGAAAAGGCAATTGTCTTTAGAAAAGAACAGAGAGTAAAATACCATTTGTCAGACTGGAAAGTCTGAAGACAACTGACAGGTCATCTATATTGCAGTCACAAAACAAGTGCCAACATAATAGCTTAAAACCCAGATTGCTTCATTTTCTTGTGTCAAGTCTACCTTGTCTTGTATTAAAAGTTCTATTCATAACTAAAACTTAATAAAGGGAAGATGCAGTATTCTGCATCTACGGCTGGTATAGAAGTAAAATAGTTTCCAAATACATGCCTGCACTGGGTTTAATGCCAGGAGGCAGGTAGTATATAGTGAAAATTTAATGTGGATTAAATTCTGGATGCATTTTTTAAAACAAAATAATGTGAAAGTTATGATTTCCACTGTAGAAGTTATGAGTAGTAAATGAGAAGATTTTAGGAAACTATAAAAATGCTAATTTATTTTGGCCCTGTGTCTGAGGGGTGAGAAAGGACTGTGGCTATGCTATAGTGTTTCCCTTCCCCCCAAGCCCAGAATCCTGTACAGAGAAGACAGACTCGATCCAGCCTTGCTATCAGGATCAACATGGACACTGAGTCTCCAAAGACAGAGCTTGTCTAGCCTATGGACAGCAAACTTCCCACTGGAAAAGCAAGACATTAGAGTTAGGGTTAATGTACCTGAATGGGAAGAGATGTGAAGATTTTGCTGCTAACCTCAGAGCCCAGGGAATACTGGGGGATTAAGGCAAGCATAGTGGGCTCTGGGCAAGCACACTGGGGCCTAGGCCAGCCCAAGAGTTCTATCATAGGCTAAAAAGAGTAGCCATGCTTAGGTCCATACCCTAGAGCATAGACTGCATGTGGACTGGGTTCATCTTAGTCTGCACATATTATCTGTAAGCTTACTCAAAGGAAGAGCCTACATTTGTTGGAGGAAGAACTGCAGAGACATTCCCTTGGTATGTTTTAAGGTCAGTCAGGTACAAACTGCTTTTGTGAGTTCAGATAGAACACTACAGTGATTTTTCCCTCTTTATGATGCTGTCACGAAACCCAATAATTTGTATACTTTGCAAATGGCCAATTGAATACCACTATTCAAAACAACACACATTGTAATCATACTGACCATAATTATTGTTTATTTGTAAGAAAATGTCCCAGCAAGTGTGGGTTTGTCAACACCCTGCCTGCTTGGCTGAAATGGCATATTGTAAAACCGCTGTAAAGTTGTCACATGACTCAATGGCAGATAATAATATTATCTGAGATTATTAACAGGACTCTTCTATAGCCACTTAAATGCTATTGGGCATCTAAACCCAGTGTGAGTTTGAGGAACGAGTACTTAATGAGAAATCTGTGGGTTTTAATCTTCAGTTTTCCAAGAACTCACAATAAGAGACTTTATATGATACTTAAAAGCTATTAAACAACAGGACAACATAATCATTCTATGAGTTTTAATAAAGAATTAATGAAAGAGCTGATTTTGTTTTGTTCTAGTAATGTCCGTTAAGGTTTAGAACACTTTACCTCAATTAACTTAACGATCTTAGGTCAGTTCATCATTTTTTTCCTTCATGATAAATACTAAAATCCCAGCCAAATAAAGGCTCAATTCATAGTGCATTACTTAAAACAGACAGCATGGGCTCTTCAAAACAGAACAAAATATCTAAACAATTTGGGGGGATAATTAAAATTCAAATATCAGAGATAGAAATACTGCAATTTCTCTTTCACCAAGATAATTAAAACCTGGGAGAATTTCTTCCTATTTACACAAGTGTCTTGGGGACAGCAAAGTGTCATCTTTTTAAAAGAAATCACTACATAAGGTACATAAGCGAAACCAGGTCAAATGATAAAAGAATATAGCAATTATCAGTCATCTTGCTCATGACTTGGGAACCAAACACTGTGGACATTCACTCAGTGTGCTTCTTATGCTATTAATTATCTTAAGGGAAATTTCTTTACCCAGTTAGGCTTGTGCTCAGAATTGTTTCTTTTGAGCATTCTCTTCTGGGAACCCCTTTTCTTTCTAGTAATTTTTTAAATTTTCCAGTAGACCCGTATTGGTCTCAGAAGGTCAGTGCTAACCTTTCTGTTCTCACCAGCCCCTTTTGATGCAGGGTGCAAATGCAGGGAGCAGCGCTGGTGTTAGTCAGAGAGCTCAGGTGCAGCCAGCTTGATGTTCTCAAAGGACAGGAATAGTCAAACTCATTTCTATGCATATGATAGTGGGTCGCAAAGCTTTGCCAGAACCATCTCTTAGCAGAGCATTCCTCCATGTTTCTTCAGTATATCACCATTCAACTTAGTATATTTTTGAGGTTGCTATGTGCTCATATTATGCAGAAATATATTTCAGCACTATTTTTCCTGCCCCCCCCATCACACTTGGTTAAACTAGGCTATGTTCTTCATCTTTGTAAAGCCATCATCTTTTCCACAGTTATGTCCTTGTGAATGGGTCACAACTAGCATTTATTACTTCAGAATATGAAGAAAACCTAGTGACACCTTCTTTTTTTAATATTATTTGAATAACTTAGTGAAAAACTATCCACCCAGTATGCAAAGAAGGTAGTGAGAGAAGTGAAAGTAACCCCTAAAAATACCTGCTGCTCATGCAATCTCCGACTCTCAGAAGTGTGTTAGACCAGACAGATGAAGACTTGCGCTCTCATTCTCCTTCATGTCTCAGTGTTGCAGTGAACCACAAGTTCTGTAGTTTGCTTTTGGCTGAGTAGCTTCAGAGATTTGGGTTGATCTGAGCATGCATTGTAATTCCTTGTTAAAGCAGCAACCACTTAGTTTGAAGAAGATGGGTTTCTTTCATGCTGAAAGACTTTTTCGGGTGTCCAATGAGGAATCTAGAATACTTGCTCTCTTGAGGTTTCTTCAAACACAAATATTCCATAAGTTTTATGTTCCATGATGAAATGTTCAATTGCTATATTATAAAAATTCTCCTTTCAAGTGATCTGACTTGAGAATATGGGAGGCTCTCTGTGTCTTCTTTTTAAATTAAAATCTAACAATTATACACATTGAGGGGCATAATGTGGTATTCCAATGTGTCCAGTGCATACTGACAAGATGCAGGTGATGAGCATTCTCTCCTCCAGATCATTTCTCATCTGCACACCACTGGCTCCACTCCTTATGACCTTCACTCAGTATGGAGTAGGTTATGCTTAGCTGCGGCCACTGCACTGTGCTCTGGACATTAGTGCTTACCTCTGCAGTGTGTACTTTTGTGAACCCACTACTCAGCCTCCTATGGCTGCCACCTTCACACTTCCCTTTCTGTGCTAGTCACTATTCCACGTCCAGATTGAAAATAATAATTATTATTATTGGAGTTTGTCAAATTGATGAGATCCAGATTCAGTGAGTGGCCCTTTCTGAAAACAATGGGTAGGTGGTGGTCAACAGAGCAAGACAACCGGTGTTGGATCCTGGCTTCCATATGCATACACCCATATCAGGTAAAAATGTTCTCAACTTATACACATTGAGAATGTTTAACAAGAGCAATATAGCTGTGCAGACACTGACTCTACTACTCTGTCCAAGTTAATCTTACTCCTCTTCTTCCTACACCTACCAGGTATGGTGTTATTTTGTTTCTTGGGCCAGGTTCTGTAGTCTGCCACAGGGCCTTTGCACATATCTTTTACAGACACCTTCTTTTCTTCACTAACCTCACTTAGTTCATTCTAACTCATCCACAAAATTTTAATTCCAGTGTATTTTGTTCAGTGACATTCTCCTATACTCCCCTAATTTATCTCTTCATAATACTGATGACATGTAACTTGATGTATACCAAGATGTAGACTATTTCTTAAATTAATGTCTGTCATTTTATTCAAGGCTCCAAAGCACAAAATTGCCTATTCATGTTTCCATTTCATCTTCAGAACCACAGATATTGCTAGGCATGTGATTGCTTGATATCCACTTTGTTGGACAAATGAATGAAGGGGTCAGAGAATGGTACACATTAAGCTTCCCTCCCAGTCTCAAATCACCAAATAATTAGAGCTCTGTGTTCCAACAGCCATTATAACACAGGCACAGACTTTTGAGGAGTTAGTGGAGCATAGCTGAAATATTAATGCTTCTGACGGAAGCAGAAAAATGAGAGGCCATTGAAGGATTATGGTCAAATATAATGACTGTAGGAACAGGAGTAACGAGACCAATTCTGTCACAGGATTGGAAAATGGCTCTCCAAACAAGCCAAAAGGAATGTGCCAAAACTCCTTTAAGAAGAAAGGATGCCATCCTTTTATAAGCCATTTTCAAAAGATACTTCTTTGAATATGTTAGTATTATAATTGTTTAAATGCTTGTCTTGTTTTGTAGATTTAGTGATAAGTTGTTACAAACTATTGGTAATAGATAAGCAGGAGATAGTCAGTGCCTTTGGGTTTTAGTTTATGATTATGATAAAATGCTCTCTAGATTCTAATCTGTTTTCTCATGACTACCCCTAATTATATTATGATATAACATTCTTAGCCAAGCAGACAAATACTTCAGTTTCTTCTCCGAATTCAGCAAACAGTCATATGTCTAAGTAAAACTCAATGGCATAGTATGTCCATGAAAAGCCAGATGGAAATTTAGAAGCATTCATATCAGGTAGCCATGTTTTCCTGGCACTGTCCTATTGGTTGTCTGAAAGGCCAACATAGGAGTAACAGATAAGCCATCCTCAACTGTAAAGACAATGGAAAGCAGTTAGTCCTAGCACAAGCCTAGATCCTCAGTCACAGAAGGATGCTACATTATTCACCCTGGGCTGTAATTGCTGGTTTCTATGTTTAAGAGGCACAGGCCTTGGCTTTGTTTAAGCCATTGTCCATTTGCATCTCTGTATTACAGTAGCAAAACTTACATTCCAAATACCTTAAAAGCTATGTGTTTTCAGTTTAAATTTTTTGAAGTGAAAGCAGATTGATGCATTTGTTCAAGCAGAGAAAAGCTGCCATGAGAAGCTCATTCCATAGAGTGCTATGCAGACTGCTGTCTAGGTTGGGGTGACTCCATTTCATTGATGTCTAAGAACTCGGTCAAAGAGTGTGGGGAAAAACAAATAGTAGTTACTCACTAGTGTTGACATATGATGTGTATCAGTAATATATTTCTTAGACTCCCAAATCAGAACTGGAGAAACAAGATTTCAAAACTATTTTTTCCTGTCATATTATTTGCAAGTCAGTTAAGGGAAGGATTCTATACATATCTCATCAGCAAGATATACAAAATTTGAAATAAATCTTAGGTTGCCTTGAACTTTAATGATTATTTCAGTATTCATGGTTTCAATGGAATGAAATGACTCATTCAAAAGTTAGAAAAATTAAGTTGTCTAAGGAGAATCTATTGCTTTTCCTTAAGATTTATCCATTTAAATAATGCTTTTTAAATTAACTTCCAAACTTCTTGGAGGTAAACAGAAAGAGAGAGACAGAGACAGAGGCAGAGAGAGACAGTGAGACAGAGAGACAGAGACAGAGAAACAGAGAGAGACAGAGACAGAGAAACAGAGAGACAGAGACAGAGAAACAGAGACAGAGAGACAGAGAAACAGAGGCAGAGAGACAGAGACAGAGAGACAGAGAAATAGACAGAGAAACAGAGACAGAGATGGAGAGACAGCGACAGAGAGAGATTGCCTAACTGTTTAAAGTAGTGCTTCTCACCTTCCCAGTGCTGTGACTTTTTAATACAGTTCCCCTTGCTGTGGTTCCCTCCTCTCTGTGTCAAGCTGACATAACACTGACCAGCACAGGCTGGACTATGCATGCCCCATTTAGGATTGAGAACTTCCCAGTTAATTCTCTGTACATTGACCAGCCGAGAGGCTCCATGTTAATTACCATCCAGTGCAAGGAGAAGCTCCTTTGATGAAAGCTGGGGGTGCACCGGTCCACAAGACGGGTTCTAACCTATCCTATCACTAAATGTAGTTGTGAGAGAGTTTTAGACATGAAATATATGAAGACAGCTCTAGAGTTCTTGCTTTCTTGAATACAAGTGAATCAGTGTAGCTGATAATACCCATCAACACCACAAGTCACCCATTATCCCACTTTCCTCCCACTTTCTATGTTCACATGAGCGACTTCTCTGCTGAAGAAATGATAATCCATCCCACAACAACTGTTAACTTCCAGTAGTCTATCATGGAGAAGTGGGACCTCGTGGACCCCTTCCCCATCCATGACGAAATGTTGACTTGATCAATCTTGTGCAGATCCCCATAGCTGCAGTGGTTTCCTGAGTTCAGCAGCTATGTCATATCCAGAAAGCATCTTTCAGCTGCACATCTTCCAGGCTTCTTATTCTGGGATGTTTCCTGAGCCTTTGGACTGGGCATAGAGCTGTCTCATTTAAGCCTCAGAATTCCAGCATCCACTTTTCTCAGGATTTTGGCCAGTTATGGGCTTCTGTACCAACTATCCCCCACTGAACTAAAAGATATCACTCATGGAGACTAGGGGCATCACTAATCTGTAGGTATAAATGTGAGAGGATGGAAGCATAACTTGGAATCATGATGCTACTAACTACTTAACTCCCTAATTTTGGGAGTTTGCCAACTTTTTGTTTGTCTTTTTTTCCTGTTTCCACCTATACCCCCCATTCCCATCTCCAGTTCTCATGTTCCCCCAAAATGTCCCACTCCTAACATCATGTCTTTCTTATTTATAACCCATTAGTCTAGTTAGTACTACCTATGTGTGCATTAGTGCATTAGCCATTCACTGAAACACAAGCATCCTCTTGGCTAATTTAAAATTTCCTTTTCATTTGAAAACAGAAAAGCATCGAAGAACTTGATAATGTTCTTGCATCTATATTCAAGCGTGAGATACCATATTATGAATTCAAACATCTCCAAGCTGAAACTTACCCTCAAAAGGAACGTGAGTATTTTTCAGTGGTATCATTCATTTTATTATATTCCAATCTCTGCAACCACTTAAGAAATGATAAAGCCAAAGGAGCAGCTTATTGTTTTATATAACCCCTTGCTCTTGAAGACATACTAAAGTAGAACAAAATTTAAATATGCCTTATTAGTATATAGCTGTGTATGCACACGCATGCACTATGCACACTCATGCCCATGCATGCATGTGTGGTGTATATATGTGAATGTAAGCATGAACACACACGCAGGAGGCAGAAGAAAACTTTGAGCAGTCAGTTCTCTCCATCTACCTTTACATAGGGGACTGAACTTGTAGCCCAGCTTTGCCCACAAAGCACTTTATCTACTGATCTATTGTGTCAACCCCAGTAGTTCAAACATTATGGTTCCATGTACTTATCCCATGTTGGACAACTGTGGGTAGTTTCTAAAACTAGTGGTCTTACCTCCTAATGTTTATTATAAGCATATGTTTGAATAAAGACATATGTGATGAATTTTATTTATAACATCACTGTTTATAAATGCCCCAAACTGAAATAACTTAATATTCTAAAATCAATGGTTATGTAAATTTTGACACACATATTAATGTGACAATCAGAAATTAATTTAATCATGATTGACTTGCTGGCTTTATTATTTTGATATTGAATAACAGACATGCATAGTAGTATGTAAATAGATGGTTTTCCCTGATGTTTGTTGCAGTTATATGTGAATTGTAAATTTTAAGTAATTGTGGGTTTTTTATTTCACAAAATGGGGGTCTCCTTGTTTAAAAAAATTCTAAATCTTCTTATTTGTACATGTGTGGGTATGATGTGTGGAAATCAGATGACAACTTGTGGGTATCAATTTTCTTCTTTCCCATTGGATCTCAAGAAAGGCACTGAGGTTTCAAGGTGTTGCTCCATGTATGAGTAACACGAGTTTCTGAGTCATCACACTGGCCTCTTTATGGATATTTTCTATAATTATTAGTTATTTTTGTATGATACAAAATACAAAAATATGAAGATATATAAGAGCGACCTATTAAAGTTCTATAGCCAAATATTACTGTGACTTCATGGTCTATTTTAGAAATAGGAATAATTAGGAACTTTTGTTCCTGCTTAGTTTAATGAAATAATGTTTCTAATTCACTTACTATCCAGCATCTGTAAAGCACTGAGATATAAGACAGATGCAGTGGTGACTGAGGCAGGAACAGGGCTAAGCAATATGAGAAGTGTACCATTTGCATACTAACATGTAAAGGATAAGGCATTTTCTGGCTGGTGTCTATGCTCCTTAAACAGATTTAGTATGAGCCATTCAGGCTTCAAGGCTGCACCAAGAAGAATCCCAAAGCCCAGCTGATTGTGAAGCAGCTAAATGTGTGAATGGTGGAATAATCATAGGATCTATTACAGGGAAACACCAGAGACATACAGTCTTTTTAAAATGTAAGAGTAGTGAAAAGGATTAATTATGTAATTCTCTTACAAAATAAGGTACCAAATTAGGACAGAAAAGGAATATAGCATTATTTTTTTTAAATTCAAGATACTTATAATAAAACAAGATAATATGCAGGTATTATCTAAACAATGCAGCACACTTTTTGGCCTATGGCATTAGAAGGGAAAAAATGTACATTAATTTTCATTGTCTGCTTCAGAGATAGGACTTTAGGCAACAAAGGATGAGTCGCAATGATGAGAGAGAAAGGAAAGCAGAATTCTAGATGAGTGAAAGTGTGTGCACAAATGTGAAGATGGAACTGGAATAAACTCTTTCAGTGTTACCTTCGTTTAGATTTATGAAGTTGGGTCATGGAGATGGGGAAGAATGCCTTAGGTCTTTCATTTCATAGGAGAATTCTAAATAAAATTAAAAGAGTGAGAATTTTTGGGTTCATGTGTGTTCCAGTTTGTATCTGAAATGTTCTTCAGACATCCTGGGTTAAAGCCTTAGTTCCCAAATTGCTGATGTTGAAAGGCAGCTGAGGCTTTGCAGATCAGGCCGAGGGGGAGGTTTTAGGGTAAGTGCCACATCTGCTTCAGTGGGAATGGAGAATCCCAGTCTTTCCCTGTCTCTTTAAATCAAGGCCAACCAAAATCTTTTCTCCTTCTGGTAATCAGGGTATTTCATTCATAAATAAAGGCAACTAGATTAGTGAGAAAGGGTAGAATAGTGTTGGGCCGATATGCTCTTTGATGGAGAATATTTAATGGGTGGAATCACAACTTTTAAATGTGTGTCTAAGATTGTCTTCAACATCTTTCTAATAAACATAGATTAAGATGGTGCTAATAACCCCCAGGCCTCGCTTAAGTATCAAGGGCTGAATACTTTAATTGCCTGCAGAACTTTTGTGATGCAACAGGCCTAAGCCGTGCTCAACACAAATTAGTGAGGACACTGGGCATCATCAGTGGTTATACTCCCAGGTTATCCCAAGGACAGACACATTTACCTGCCTGAAGGTATTTAAAAACATACCAGAAAACCAATCTATCCTCACAGTCTCTCTTGACAAAGAAAATCTATTAGTCTGTCTTTGAAAAAGTTATAAAGATGGTAGCTAATGCAAGTTGGGAATCCATTACTAGAATTTGATGAAAATTATCTAATTAAAACATTTAATTAAAATGAAACATTTTATAAGGTAACTTTTTTTTCAAAAGGCTGAAAAAAAGAAGACAATTGATAACATAATTCATCCAGATTTATTGCTGAGTATACTTAGGAAATTAGGTGCTATAAAACTTATGACACAATAATTCCTGTATGAAATACAAATGAATGTAATACAATAAACACAATAAAATAACAAGATAGATGTGAATGTGATTCAGTCCAGGTGCCACTGAGTTTTGCTCAACTTGACATAAAATAGTCACCTGGGAAGAAGGAACCTCAGTTAAGAAACTGCCTCCATCAGATTAGCCTGTAGACAAATCGATGGGGCTTGAATCATGATTCATATGAGTGGTGCCACCTGGGCAGGTGGTCCTAGATTGCATAAAAAGCCAGGCTGTGAATCCAGAGAAACAAGCCTGCAAGTCATATTTCTCTGTGATCTCTGCTTCAGTTCCTGCCTTGAGTTGCCACCTTGGTTCCCCTTGATCATAAACTAAACTGTAAGTTAAACTAAACCCCTTTCTCCTAAATGTTTTTTGGGACATGTTGTTTAGCAACAAGACAACTTATCTTCCTGACACTGAAGTTCTATTTCCATGCTATTTTCAAAACACCTCCTCTTAAAGACCCCACACCTGTCTCTCATCATGTTCATGGTGAATTGATCAAAAGGTTTGAGATGCCCTTCTTTATATAGTATTAATCTTAAGAATACTAAGGGGAAAACACTTCTTTTGAGTAAGACACTAAACATATTTGAATGTTAGGCAAACATCAAAGCAGGTATAACCGTGAGTGTGTTTCCCAGAACAGGTCTCCATCTCATCGGTGAAATGTTTCATTATTAAAGATATATTGTTTGTTTCTTTATATTTTAGCTAAGATAAAGAGAAGACCAGAGCATTGTGAGGAGAATGTACCCATGAGAGACTGAAAATGTGTTCAACACAGACATACCTATAAGTCATAGGATGACCTATAGACATCTGTGTTTATTAAAAAGCAAGAGTTACATTAGTGATGACTCGGCATTTTATTCATGAAAGAAGAGTGAGGAAACTGAACCTAGAATTTCCTAAAATTCCCCTTTAAAAGAAGACTGCACAGGAAAATAATAAAGAGTCATCACTAATGTAACTCTTGCTTTTTATTTCAAGCCAATCTTAGTTATTTCACAATTGTCTAGATAGCACACTTCCTCATTTGACATTCAGTTTTATGCTTTACCCTCAGTAGACAAAGCTGCACCCATGTAACAATAAGGTAGATGTACAGAAGAGGTTAAATCTGTGTCAACTTTCTCTTTGTAATGCTCTTCTATTGACTTATAAATGATTTTTCTCCTGGAAAGAAAAAAAAATGTTCCAAAAGGAAACAGTTCTCACTCGGAGGAGAACAAGAAACATTTCAAACAAACTCAGGAGAGTCCTGGATTTATTTGGGACTTGCTAGTATGTGGATAGATCACTGTGGACTGGGAAACTGATGTAAAAATTTACACTGAGCAGCTTTATAAGATACTAAAGCCAAGACTTCCAAAGAGCAGCACTGGGAGTCAGGATCACTTTCAGGATCTGCCACTTGGTTTCTGATTTATATGTGAATACACCTGGTTTGTCCATCACCAGAAAGTCTGGATGCAGCTGGGTGATGGAAAGGCTGGGCCAGTGCAATTGTTGCAACTGTTCAGTAGCTCTCAGCCACTTGTACTTCTGAACCACTTCCAGCTGTTCACAATTCCTTCATCCCCTTATGTTTTTCATAGTACTGCTACAGTCTATGTAATACAGGGTATTCTGAGTTATGGACAGGAAGAAATATAATTTAGCTGATTGTCAAAGTGGCAGTTAGTTTAGGGGGAAAAAGAAAAGACATTATTTATCCCAGACTGATAGACCCACCAAGAAATGCAAGCTGGCTCATTTAAGCCCAGTAAGTAACAACCTTCTCTCTCCCTCTAGGAAGAGAAGGGAACAAGAAGGGAAGAGAAAACAAAACTGCAAGAACAAATGCTATTCCTATTCACAGCCAGCTCCTGTGACTTGTGTTTAACTGCACCAAACAGGAGATGAAATGCTTTACATATGTTAACTTAATTTCTCACGGGGTTCCTGTGTTACCATTTAATCTCCACAATTCAGAAGTGATGTTAGGAGCCAGTCACTTACAAGAAGCCTAGCTCTTCATTATTATTATTATTATTATTATTTGGAGAAGGGGGGATGTGTGCATATTTTTATTATAACTACAATTTTTCAAAGAACATAGTTTAAATTTTGTTCAGATATGCTTAAATATATCTGAAATCTGATCTCTAATCCCTTTGAGAAGAAAGCTGAAAGTGTAGTGTTCTTCTTCACCATATTCGGACACTTTACCTTGCTGCAAACATTTCCAGGTGGGCTTTTGGAGTGTAAGTTCTGTGATACTGCTGTCTGTAGTGCAACCTACTGGCCTCTGGATTACAGGGACAAGCTATATCCTGTGGCTGTCATCAGCAGAGTCCTTGCTCTAGTGTGCATCTCTTCATCACTTCAGTGCACATGTCATTTTCCTGCCTAGTGTTTGATGAACTGAGAGTGGCTGGAATAAATCTTGAGCTAATGATAATCTTGCCACATGTGGCCAGAGACAGTACAGTAATACTGAAAAGCCTCTGTGCAGTCCTCTTAGTGTCATAAAGAGCCTAAAAGCTGGGACCAGAAAAATCCACAGAGTTCACTCTTGCCTTAAGAACTTCTGAAAACTCCATCAGCAGGAAGAGGCAAATTCATCCTTTGAACAGGGAAACGATCCATTTAAACATTTATCTTGTTTCCATCATAGTCTATGCCTCTTGAATCTTGTTCTTCAGGATGCAGAACATCATATCAACACACTGACATTTGCTGCTCTGAGGGTCAGGCTTCTCTGTAGGTATATGTATATTACTACTTTATGGGGTCCTTGTACATCTACTGTTCTTCCAACCCTTATTGCACCCTAATCCCTTCCAACACTCCAGGGAGGAGAGAAAGAAGGTTAGTGGGGAAAGGGACTTTTAAGTTCCTTTTAGACTACTTCTTGTTGATTTGGGTTATTGAGTTCCTTCTGGCAAATCCAATCTTGGTCTCTTCAGGACATCTCCAACTTCTTGTCTCTTTTCTCTCAACCACTTGACAAACTAGTAGGAACAGGAACCAGTAGGAGGAACAACCACACCTCCTCTCTTGGAGCTCTGGATTTTTTATACCCCCTCTTGAGTCCCTAGAATTAAACTATCTTCATCTGGCAGAACCATACACCTGACAGCCCACCCAGGAGGCAAATAGTCTGCCACTGTGAACAATATGAAGTATCCACATATCCTATACCTGGCAAACACATTATACAAACACATATAACAAAATCTGGGGGGGGGGTTCTTTTTTGTTTTTGTCATCTATTTTATTTATTTACACTACAGATTTTATTCCCCTCATCCACCCTGTCCATCTTCCAACTGTTCCACATCCCATACCTCCTCCCCACCTCCCACCTCTGTCTCAATGAGGATGTCTCCATCCCCCACCCATTACTCAACCAGACCTCGAAACTCCCTGGGTTCTTCAGTCTCTAGAGGATTAGGTGCATCTTCTTTGACTGAACCCAGACCCAGCGGTCCTCTGCTGTGTATGCGTTGGTGGCCTCATATCAACTGGTGTATGCTGCCTGGTTGATGGTCGAGTGTTTGAGAGATCACCAGAGTCCAGGTTAATTGAGACTGCTGGTCCTCCTCCTCAGCTTCTTCTAGCCTTTCCCCAATTCAACCTCAGGAGTCAGCAACTTCTGATCATTGCTTGGGTGCAAATATCTACATCTGATTCTTTGAGCTGCCTGTTGGATCTTCTGGAGTGTGGTCATGACAGGTCTCTTTTTGTGAGCATTCCATAGCCTCAGTAATAGTGTCAGACCTTGAGACCTCCCCTTGAGCTGGACCTTACTTTGGGCCTGTCACTGGACCTTCTTTTCCTCAGGCTCCTCTCCATTTCCATCCCTGCAGTTCTTTCAGACAGGAACAATTATGGGTCAGAGTTTTGACTCTGGAATGGCAACCCCTCCCTAACTTGATGTCCTGTTTTCCTCCTGGACTGGGCTCTGTAAATTCCCTCTCCCTACTGTCAGACATTTCATTTAAGGTCCCTCCCTTTGATTCCTGAGAGTCTCTCACCTCCCAGGTCTCTGGTGCATTCTGGAGTGTTCCCCCTCACACACATCCTACCTCCCAAGGTTGCCTGTTTCCATTCTTTCTGCTAGCCCTCAAGACTTCAGTCATTTTCCCCTACCCCATAACAGTTCAGGTCCCCCTCTCCCCTCCTACCTGAATCTCCTTTTCCTCCCATGTCCCTCCCTCTCTCCCCACTTATGACTACTTTCTTCTCCCTCCCAAGTTGGATTCAAGGGCCCAACTGAGGACACCTCAGGACTGTGTTTTTTAAGATACCAAAATTCTCACTATACTTCTCCAGTGACCTACTTTGTCTTAGAAGGTCTCTTGAAGCCTTGCTCTCAGGCACAACTTTACTGGCAGACATAAGTGTTCCAAATCTTCAGAAGAAAGTACAGAAAGTGACTTAACAGGACTCTCAATTACAAGACAAACTCATATATATCAAGACATATGGCTCCTTTCACTGAAAGGTGATTGGAATTTGAAATAAAAGCTTCATTTTAATTTAAGCCATATTCTTTTACTACAGTCTGTTAGTGAATCTAAAGCTCATCATAATTTATTTGATTCTTGCTGTCCTAATATTTCATTTGCTGCATCCTGAGTTGTAGATGCTTTAAAGGGTTCCATCACAACTGTCAGGAAAGCATTTGGCCCTTCTAGGACTCATGGGAGCAACTTAATAGGTCTTCAGATGAGACTGTTTGAGCCATCTGCTTCATCCTTTGAGTAGCAGCTGACCCAACCCAGTCACTTTTCTTGATGTGTAGACCTCACTAGCTATACAACTTTTTTCTCTTTGTCCAATATTTTCTCTTCATACGTTTGTCTTTGGCTAGATTGGGTTGCTTGAAGAAAATTCCCACTATCAATAGCATTAATAAACAGACTGATGGGCACAGTCACATGTGTCCTATTTAACTCTGGTGGGAGAGTTTTCCAGCCTTCATAGGTCAAGTTATCAAAATCCAGAACACCTTTCTTTTCTGTTTCTACCTCAATAACAGGGGTTTCAATGATGGCAGTGAGACTGACTCTGCTTCCCAGAGCTTTTCCTTGCACTATTGTATTAGTACTTGCTGAAAATTGCCAAGAAGCAACACTGAACTTACATCTGAAAGTCCCAGAATTTGTGGGTATAAAATGAACTTGTATGTCTTTTGTGGCACGAGGTCTTGTAACAACTTTTTCTTGAAAGCTAAACATGTTTGTTTTGAAAGATCCACCATCTCATTGTTTGCACAAATACAGAGAACTCCAATTGCTGACTTGTAGCCCATGGTCAGTTGGGCTGAGGACACTAAAGAAAGTCTGTGAAGAAATCCCTCACACAAGCATGAGTGTACCTCAGTTCCTTGGGTACCCTGGTATTCCCAAATCCAGTTACCATCCCTGAGTTCAATGGTTCAGTTTCAGAGTTTGTAACAACAAACTACACATGAAAGGGCTTTACTGTACTCAGTAGGTTCTGGTATACAGCAGTAGAAAATGCATTATAAAGAGAAGGAGGAGCCATCAATCCAGAAACAAGACTTGGTCCTATAAACATCCTGGAAGCTACATGTTTCAGTATAAGAGTAAAAGAGAGTATCCTGAAATCCCACAGACATGCATGTCTCTGTGGTCCTGAGGTAAAGTGGCATTCCCAGATGAGGAGACTGGTAGCAAGTCCTGTAGGGTCACAGTAACTGTGTATAGAGGATGTCCATCCCAGAGTGCAGGATACACAACAGGTCAGTTCTACACTGCAGCAACAAACACATTGTGACCGTGTATGCTATGGGAGATACTTCCAGAATGTTAGGAGTCACAACAGCAAGGAGGAGCTAAAGAGAGGAGATATGGGGAATTGTTCCCACATTTGGAGGAAAATGTTATAGCAAGATAACAATGTTGACTTATTATACACACCATTTTAATATGTAATATATTTGAAATAACTTTATTCATTTTACTGTATCTTCCAATTTGACAAAATGATGATTTTCATTTCATGTACCATGATTGCCTTCAAAGTACCCATTTCATCCTATGGCAAATATCACCCTTTAGGATGAAGCTCTATGCCCCCCCCCTTTAAATTTCTAGTACTTAGTACAAATTTCCTAGAATTATTCATTCATCAGTGGCAACCGAAAACTATAAATCATCATCCATGGAAATGGATACAAACACATTGGAGCTTCAAATATAAGAATGGGTTTTTATTTTGTTGAAGTAAATCAAATATTTAGATCTCATGCTTTTTGCCTTTTAGTTTGTCTTCTTCCTCTTCTCTTGGCATCTGCTAGAACAGAGGGATGTTCTGGCCCTCGTGCCTTCTGAAGGTGCTGCAGTGACCTCCCTGTGTACTGAGTCTCTCTCTTCTGCTTCTATAAATCCAGCACCAAAAGTACAGGTTTATTAGGGTCAAAAGTAATAAGCATCTATAGGTATGTCAGAGTCAGGAAAGGAAACATACACCAGCTCTTAGCAACAGAAACAAACTCTCTACTCTCCATTTTAGTAAAGAAAATGAATACTTAGGTTAACTTCAACTAGACAAACAGAAGATAAAACAAATGCAATGAAACACACATTGTATTCGTGTCCTGCATACGCCAATAACTAAGAAGCCTCTTTATCTGTAGTTGTAAGGCAATGTTGCTCAGACTGAAATTTCTTTTACAAACCCTGGCATGCCCAGACAGCTGAACGCCTCCTTTCACTTCTTGAAAAGATAAACTGTTCTCAGAGTTCTAAACTGTTCTAAAAGATCTAAAACTGTGAACACTCAAACTGCTTTATTTGAATAAGAAAGAGGCAGAAAGTCATAGGATTCATCTTTTATCTCATTCTGATAGGTAATGGTGTGCACAATACCACACTTACCTTTCTTTGGTATTCCTTACTTCCCTACATGGGCAGATAGATGGATGGGTGGGTATGTGGATGACATATAGGTGAGGTAGATAGATAGATAGATAGATAGATGACAAGTAGAGAGATAGATACATATAGAGAGATGAGAGATAGTTGATAGATTAATGATAAACGATTTAAAAATAGATTGATAAGTAGATAGACTGAAAAATGATAGATGGATGATATATAGATAAATATATTAATAGATAAATAAATGTAGATAGATAGAGAGGTATAAGTATATATAAATAACTTTTATTTGCCAGATTTAATTGTCATCTCAGAGGCTTATTGCCGAATAAGCTCACCCTTTCTAGATATTTCTGAACTCTGGCTAACTGGCTCAACTCAGCTATTTTGGCTCAAACTCTTCTCTAAACTGACTGATTCAAACTGGTTCTTCTCAGCTTCTCACTGAATCACTCTGCTTGGTCTCAAACTCAATCTTTCAATTTGTTCTAATCTTCTGGCTCCTTATGGTCTGGCTTTAATGGCCTCTGCTGACCTGTACTGCACAAACTACACAAACTCTACTCAACTGCAGCTCCACTACATTGCCTAAATTCAACTGATCTGCACTCACTGATCAGCAGTTCAGGTATGGAGAGCACTCCATGCCTGATTCACTCTCGAGTGCTCTTAAGTCAGCCCTCGTTCCCATTTGTTCTCATAAGAGTTGGGTGTATCCTATCTCTGACTCATCCTGTCAAGTCTTTCTCTGATGTGTCATTTTGTCTGACTATCAATTAGGCATCACTTTCAAACATGACTGCTTCCTTCTACAAACTAACTTTACCTTCATTGTTTAGGATTAAAGGTGTGTACTAAGAGCATGTCTGTATTCCAGCCAGATCACATAGACCTAGAAGGTTTCTGGATGTGAACCCTTGCCAGAGAGCTAATGTTGCTGGATTAAAATTACTCTATGTAGATAGACAGACAGACTAGGTCTATGTAAGAAACATATGTAATAAATATGAACTCTATATATTAATAGACATAGATTTATGAAATACACTTTTTAAAATTTTTGGTATATATGATGTTTGAATGGTGTGTGTGTGTGTGTGTGTGTGTGTGTGTGTGTGCATGCCTGCAAGTGTGAGTTTGTGCCTTCTATGGTGTGTGTGTAGATGTTTCAGAACAACCTTTGGTAGCACCTTCATCTTCCACCCTGTTAAAGCTAGATCTTTTTGTTGTCCATCACTACATACACTGGATTAGCTGAGCTCGGGATTCCTGAGTTTTCTTTCCTCTGTCTCCCATTTCACTGTAGGCATGCTAGGACTGAAGATATGCACTTAATTCTGCAAGCCAGCCTAACCTTAGCTGTTTCATAACCATTGTCATATTACATTTTCATTTAATCTTGGTATTATATAGGAAGCCTTCTGAAAGCCATGTCAAATTCTTCCCAGGACCTTTAATATGTCTAAGACTGTCCAGATTTCTTCATGGCCTTGCTTATTTTTACTACATTAGTCATTTAATATTGTAAGTATATCTCAGGTTCTAGACAACAAAAGGCTGGAAATATATACTAAACACTCCTTGTTAGTGAACTCAAACACCCCGACCTTACACACTCATTCACTGCTTCATGCCACACATGGACTTCTGTGATACCCATTTGGGGAAATAAGCATAGCAATCCCCCTGTAAGGCATGGTCCTCAGTTGTCACTCATGATCTCAACCGTCATGTCTGCTTTCAGACTTCTGCTGTTCCTGGTTCTCCTGGTTTTTATCCTTCTATAGTAAACACACTGTAGATATAAAGTTGGAAGTTGACAAATGATTTTTATTGTTTAGCTTATATTTTATCAGCATTTATTGTATAGACTATTTCATACACTGATGTTTTTAAAAGCCCTCCATTATATCACACTTGCCCTTTGTGCTATCTCCATTCCTTTACCTCAAAACCCTTCTCCTACTTTTTTTTTTGCTTCTGAATGTGCTAGGTTTGCTAGGGATTTAAACTCTGGTCCTCCTGCCTGTGTGGTCAATTCTTCACCAATTATACCATCTCCCCAGCCCCTTTTCCTACTTCTTTGTATTTAACACCCAGAGAAAACTCCCCACCCTAACATGTTTAGCATAAAGTAGAATAATATTAGAGCTATTATAATCCTCACTTCTAACCCTCTACTTTTAGAAATAGAGAGGTTGAGGTACAGAGGGTTGAAGGAATATTTTTAAGAGGCAAAGATTTACTGGTTGAGCTGGGATTAAAATGTGCATCACCTGTCTTTTAAGCTCTTCTTCATGTGACTCATTGTTTTGTCTGAAAGTGGCCACCTGGCCTCTCCCTCCATATGAATGAAAGCTTAATATCCAAGAGAGTAATTTGTGAGAACGAAAGGCTTACATGTCTTGCACTGCCAGTTCTCATACTCTCCTCACTGTCAAATTTTAAATTAATTCTTGTATTTTATACCTGGACACGTTCCATTCCATTTTTCATTCTATTTAGCTAGGTTAAGCTTTTAAAAGCTCTGGTTTGAATATGCCAATCTCATTCTTGGCTATCATTTTTAGGGATTATCTTAGACAGTTTAAGCACTCTGTACAGAACATCCATGACTCAATTTCCTCCTCTGTTTACTTTAACTTGTAAAAGACATGTCTGATTAAATGGTCTTTCCAAAGATTCCCCCAGACATCTTCATTGGCTGATAGATCTAAGAGCTGATGGTTCTCTAGGTGGGGTAGATGGGACCCAGTGATTTTGCCATATCTTACTGTGACTTGTAGCTTTCTAAGTGCATTCCTTGACAATAGCACACACTCACAAGAAATCTTGATTAGGTATTAAAGTTTGTGTGGCACGGCAATACTTGCAAGTAATCTCAACACTACATGAGACCCTTTCTTAAAAACAAAACTGAACAAAATTTATGTACTGAAAACTAACCATACTTTAGTAGGTTCTTGTATTTTTTGAAGAAATCTATTATTTTTATCTAAGAATATTATAAATATTAATTACATGCTGTTAGTGTAAGAAAATGGCTAAATAAGAGCAAAGATTAATAGAACCCCTCCACCAATTAGGATATACAACTTTCCTCTTAATGCTACTAAGAATAAGCAATTCAGAACTCACGGTTTCTTTATTGGTGGGTATTGCCATTAGTTTTGTGTTTCGAGAGAGGGTCTTGTGTGCTGGAGGCTGGTCTCCAATTCCATATGGAGTCAAGGAGGACCTGCAACTCCTGTTCCTCCTGCTTACACTTCCCATGCACAGAGAGAGTAAGTATACACCTCACAAATCATCACTTTTAATTGATTTTTTATTATCATTCTTTAATATTTCTTTACAGCCCAGTCATTATCACCCTCCCAGTCCACCCTCTTACAGTTCCTCATCCTATTCCTCCTCCATCTTCAAGAGGATGTCCCCCTCCCTCCCACCCCACCAGACGCCCCCCCCCCACAGGGGGGGGGGGCTTAAGTCTCTCCAGGGTTAGATTCTTCTCTCACTGAGGCCAAAGCAGGCAGGCTTCCGATGTATACGTGTTGGGGGCCTCATACCAGCTAGTGTAATTTAAAATATAATGACACCATCTCCTCTCTTCCCTTTCACCTTCCCACGTCTCCCATAGCTCCTTCTAATTTGTTTCCTCCCTTTCCCTTTAATTATTGCTGTTATACACATGTCTGTATAAAATATAAATGCAGCTTACTGTGTCCTTATAGTGTTACTTGTCTGTATATGGTTTCAAGGCTGGTCACATGGTACTGAATAACCAACTAGGGGTCTCATTCCTGAGGAAGACTAATTTCTCTCTGGCTCAGCATTTCTTAGTTGCCTCTAGCTCTTTGTCAAGGGGTGGGGCCCTGTGTAATTTCTTCCATCATGCTGGCATGTCTATTGATAGTGTGCTTGTTTAGGTCTCGTTTTGGCAGCCTTATTGTTGAAGAATCATGAGTGCAGCTCCCCGAGCATTTCTAGAAGACACATTCTTTCAGCAGATATTCTGGTCCTTTGGCTCTTATTATCATTAAACCCCCTCTTTCCTGATTTTTTTTTTCTGAGCCTTGACTGCAGTAGTTGTGTTGTAGGTATATCCAATCCATAATCAGTCGTTCTTTGCATTTAACTCCTTGTAGTATTCATAATTGGGTTTTTTTTTTGTCTCTTTCAAAGAGAAACAACTGTGATGTGGGTATAAGGATCAGTATTTATAATACAATTAGGCTTAGTAAAGTCTTGAGATCCATGGCTTCATTAGTCCTGGGACTATAAACTACCTTGAGCTTTGTTTATTATGCTTTTCTGTTCTTTCTTTCTTTTTTCATTACCTTTTCTTTTTTACAGTCCACCTGTTGTCCGCCTCCCAGTCCCCTCTTTCATACTTCCACATTTCATTCCTCCTCTCCACTGTCTCCAAGAGGTTGTACCCCCAATCCCTTCCAGGCTTCCCCACTCCCTGGGGCCTCAAGTCTCTCGAGGGTGAGGCACATCTCCCACTGAGGCCAGACCAGTCAGTCTTCTGTTGTATATGTGTGAGGGCCTCAGACCAGCTCCTGTATACTGCCTGGTTGGTGGCTCACTGTCTGAGAGATCTCAAGGTTTCGGTTAGTTGAGACTGCTGGTCTTCCTATGACGTCGCCCTCCTCCTCAACTTCTTCCAGCCTTTCCCTAATTCAACCACAGAGATCCTGAATTCAGTCCAATAATTGGGTATAACTATCTGCTTCTGTCTCAGTCAGCTGCTTGTTGGGCCTCTCAGAAAGACAGCCATGCTAGGCTCCTGTCTGTAAGCATGCCCATAGCATCAGTAACAGTGTCAGGCCTTGGAGCCTCCCCTTAACATAGATCTGAAGTTGTACCAATCACTGGACTGCCTTTCCCTCAGTCTCTTCACCTATTGGGGGTGGGCTTTAATGTTTCAAAATGCTCAAGCCAGGCCCAGAGTCTTAATCTCTTGCTGCTGCCTGGAGATCCAGATGTAGAATTCTCAGCTACCTTTCCAGCACTTTCGAGCCTGTTACCCACCCTGCTTCCCACCATGATATTAAAGGATTAAACCTCTGAAACTGTAAGCCAACCCCAATTAAGTATTTTCCTTTATAAGTTGACATGGCCACGATGTCTGATCACCACGATAGAATATTGACTTAGACAGTTGCAGAGACAAATCTTGCAAGAATATTTGGCCATATCTAAAGCAACAGCAGTCAGAATATAAATACAGAGCATGTGAAAGCTGGGATAAAGCAATTCCAAACTATAATGGCTGTAGCTGCGCATGTTATCTAAGTGCCCTGCAGAGGTCCTGATTAAAGAGATTTGGGTGGGAAGGAATCCCAGGGCAAATCACAAACCTGAAGGAGCCAAGCAGTGGCCACAGAAAAGCTGGTAGCTCACCAGGGCTCAGCCTTCACTCTCTGCTGAAGACGAAGCTGTGATCTGACCATCAGTGTATTTGAAGTCCGTGATCATCTGAGCCTGAGTAAACCCTTGGCTCAGAAAAACACACTCTGCTCACTCTACAGATTAATTTCTCTCAACCACCAGAGTGGACTTGGCTTTCTAAAATGTGTGTGTTCAATTGTAGGATATATATTGATTATTTCAGTCCTTTAGTACCATGCAAGTATTGCAATGCAGTAATATTGCAAGATGTGTGGGAAGGAAGAATGGGAGCTCTCCTTAGTCAAGGAAATAGCATCCCAAAGGAACCATCATGGAAATGCTCCTAATGCTGAACTTGTCAGTTATGGCTGTTTAAATAACCACAGTGATCATTCTACAGAACCTACTGAGAGAGTTGATGTGGAGACATAAAAGGAGAATTTTCATCAGTGAAATGGAAAATATAGTAAAGAAAACTCCTCTCAAAACTGCGTAAAATTAAATGCACTGTCAGACATGATAACACATACCTTTAATTCAGCACTTAGGATGCAGAGGCAGAGAGTTCTCCATGAGTTTGAGTTAGCCTTGTCTACATGGTGAGTTACAATCTAGCCAGGACTATATAGTAAGTTCTGTCTGAATGAATCAATGGATAAATAGACAGACAGACAGACAGATGGGAGACAGACAATGATAAATGTAGTGATAAATAGATGAGATAGATAATAGACAGATGATAAACAATGATAGACATACAGATGATATATAGTTGAGATAGATGATAGATAGATGTTGCAGTAAATCTCCAACCCCAATAAGCCTATGCAAAAAACCATGCAACTCAGTTATAATATGTATAAGCTGCACGACTAGATTGGGCAGATTTACCACTATATTACTCTGTTCCCCAGCTATGAGATCCCTTGTTACTTGCCGCTTCTCCAGGCCATGTGATTTTGCTCGATCTTCCTTCTACCGCCTCTTCCTCTCTTCTGTCTCTTCCTCCACCTCCCCTCTTTCATCTGTTCCCCTTCTATAAAAACCTCCAGCCCCACCTTTCCTTCCCGTGGTCCAATCATAGGATCTAGCCTTTGTTTGACCAGTTAAAATAGCGAGAAGGATGACATAAAATCACAAGAGTATGTGATCCACTCCTCATCGGGGCAGCCCCTCTTGGCGAAGCAGAATTTACATGGAAATACAAACAGTACCAGGGCAATCCCCAACAGATAGACAGACGGAGAGACAGACAGACAGGTTTAGATAGCATTAGTAATAGAAACAACAGAGAAAGAAAGGAATCAGTGAATTTAAAAACAGATCAAAATATATTATTTCAACTAAAAAAAAACCAAAGCAAACTCTTTGAATCTACAGAAAACTGCAGAAAGACAGAAAACTCTTCTCTGTATTCATTTGCCGTATCTCTGCTTCAAGCTTTAGCTGATTTTATTGAGTTAATCTAGCATTTATGTACTCAATTTCCCAGTGAAGGCAAGAAAGAATGAGGCAGGAAAACTATTTCAAGCAAAAAGTGATCCTAAATTGATGTGGGGAAACAAGCAGCAGATTCAATAAGTCTTGAAAAGCTCAGAAAGAAAATAAGTTAATAAAAATACTAAACACTAAAAACAAGAAACACTAAAACCAAGTTTTAATAGTATAGTCTCTGGAGATAAGGAATTGAGAAATGTTGGGAAAATATATTCTACCCAGGAAAATGATTGAAGGGCAGAAACCAAAGACTTTGTTGCATAAGAATGCAGAAAGTATAACTCACTCACATGAGATACAAAATACCTTGAGAATTTTATAAAAATTAGGATGTAACTGCCTTTAATATTGGGAATTGCTAGACTTGCACGTGAGGGCACTTTTGTGATGATAAATGTACTCATTTAGGTGATTGTTACAGGGTTGTGCACAGTTGCCCAAATTCATTGAGTATGATCACTTCTGTTTTAAATACAGATTATGCTGTAAAAAACACTGATAGAAATAGAGACATAAGCAACTTTAAGCAACAATATTACTGATAATGTGGTCTAGGGTTGAATCCTCAAAATGATTGTCTTAGGGTTACAATTGCTGTGATGAAACACCATGACTAAAGCAACTTGGAGAAGAAAGGCTTTATTTGGCTTACATTTCTATATCACTATTCATCATCAAAGAAAGTCAGGATTGGAACACAAACAGGACAGGAACTTGGAGTCAGGGGCTGATGCAGAGTCCATGGAGGGGTACTTCTTACTGGCTGCTTCCCATAGCTTGCTCAGCCTGCTTTCTTGTAGAAGCTAGATCCACTAGCCCAAGTGTAGTCTCACCCACAATGGAAGACACATTCCCACATCACTGAGTTGAAATAAAGTCACATAAGCTTGCTTACAGCCTGATCTTATAGAGGTTTATTTCTCAATAGAGCTTCCTTCTCTTTTAATGATACTAGTTTGTGTCAAGTTGACATAAAACTAACCAGGATGATGATGATAGAGGAAAAAGGCCCATAATGCAATGGAGGTATTAGTACAAAACTTGATCAGGCTCCATTCTTTGATACTGGACACATTCCCACAATACAGAAAAGAGCCATTAGACAATGATGCCCACACTTCTGCTGTGTGAAAATTGACTTCCAAGGAAGTTCTTTATTTGGGGGTACATCATAATACATTAACTTGAAGATACTGAGAGAATTTGTTGATGTTAAAAGATGCATACATTCCTATAATGAATATATATTTATTTCATAAAATGCTAAAACTGAATTAATAGGGACTTAACCTACCTGAATGGCAGGATGCAGGAGCCATGATAAGACATGGGCTCAAAGGAGATGGCACTGTTAGTAGATTTTTTCTACTGTAGTCAGGGATGAGCTGATCAAGGCATAAGGGAATTTTGACATCACCAGGTAGATATCTGTATTTATTAACTTTGACCTATTTTAACTACAGAAAAAAAATCTATAATGAAAATCATTGCAAGTATATAGGAATTTATATATTACATGTTTTCAAGAGAATATTTTATTGAAAGTTGGTACCAACTTTAAATATTGTCAGTGATTGTCCATAAAACTCTTACCTTATAAAATGTCAGACTTTGACTTATTTCATATCATAAAGGGCCTAGTACACTGTTTGAAATGTGAAAGGTAAAATTCTTACAGTAATTTTAGACTGCTCCACAATGAAGATGGGGGAATAAATGCTAGCGAGTTATTTGTATTTATTTGAAGGAAGTAGGGAAGAGAGTCTGCATTGCAACAGCCACTGTTGTTTTCTTGTATTTACTGAAGTTCTGCTCAGCTTTCTGAGTGTGACTTTCAAATTAGATTGTGTATAACTGTCTCATGGCAGTGCAGAGATAAGGAAATATTCAATCTTGGTATTTTGTCTGTCTCCAGGTACTCACACCACAGAACTCCCAACACTTCTTCACTGTGCCGCAAAATTTGGCTTAAAGAATCTGGCTCTTCATCTGCTGCAGTGTTCAGGAGCAATGAGGGCAGCTAGAATGAAGGCTGCGGATGGTTCAGACCTGCTGTATATTGCTGAAAGGCATGGTCATGAAGAACTCAAGGAAGTCTTTGAAGACTTTCTCGTAAGTTTTTCCTTTTCCGCATATATCTGCAGCTGGCTCTTTATATGTGCATGTATGTAAACACGAATGCATTGCTATGTTGAAAACTATGACTTTACACAACTAGAAATATCGTGCAGGATGGAAGCTTCTGTTGGTTTGTTAATCTGAAAACTCGGAGGAGAAAAACCAGTTCCAAAACTATCCAACTAAATGGACACTAATCAGGTCCATACCTGGGATTCCTGGAGAAATGACCCCAAATTTAGGTCAATAGGGTGCTCTTAAAAGCAAACCCTAATGAGGCTAAGGTACTTTCCACTGCCATCCAACTGGGGATCAGCATACATCCCGATGTACTTCCTGCCTATGTGTGTATCTATCAGCTATGTGTGACCAAGCACGTAAGTTGCTAATGGGTACACCAAACTTGTTTGCATGGCTAAAAACATGTGGCTTGCTGCATGAACACCAGCCTCCAGCAACTCAGAATGTATCTATCTCTCTTTAGGCCACTAGCGCTTACAGTTTAACTTTATTTATCCCTTATAGGTTCCAACTTGTCCATCATCTTAAAAAAAAACCAACAAGCAAAGCTTTATAAGATTAGTGAGCTATATAACCAACTCTGACTCACCCATACTCATCTGACTTCAATTTGTCTTTCTGTTGGCATCTGGGGAATCTGTTCAGTATTGGAGAAGAGATGGCAAAAAAGGCAAAGAAATCATTTACCTTCATTTCTTTGTTTGAGAATCTAGAATCTGTGAAGTACATGCAAACAGGTCAGTAAGTGCAGGGTTAAAGGAAAACACTCTGGCAATCATTCGGAAAAACCTGCTCAATAGCAAGTGAATTTATGTTGTTGGAGTTTATTTCTCTTGTGTGATTCCTTCTGTTTCCCTGTTGACTTCCCATTCCTTATTGTTTCTATATAAGCCCCAAACTTCAGAACACTCCAGACAGATAATTTAATGAGAAGGCAACAAGTGAAAGATTTGAGAAGGGAATGATACGATTGCAGCAAATAAAGCTTGCACACTATGTTCTCATAACCAAGTTTAGAAGCGCCACTGCTTTGTAATAAGAGAAGTGCACATTTTGCCCCAGAAAATGAATTATACTTGTGAAGGTACTGGGGAAAGTTGACTGTGACAGTGATCATGCCAGTAAATATGTCAAAATTTATCTTTGGATTTTTCACAACTAATATAATTGTATGGCCAATAAGCAGCTAACGTAGAAAGATGGAACACTGTAAATGGATTCTGGCTCTTTTAGCCCTTAACTGATTATCACAGAAATTCAGGCAAATATTGGACTTACAAATACAGTGGTCAACTGGAGCTCCAAAAGAATAAGATGATAAAAACCAATGCAGGTCTGTTCTCCATTTACCAGGAGTATCAACATATTACAGGAGCATGTGCATGCCGTCCACTCTCTGAAGTGGCAACAGAATGTATTTTGCACACATTTAAAATAAACATACGGCCTGTAGTCTAATGAAGCACAGTTTTCCAGTCTAAAGCCTTCAATCTGAAGCCTGTCTTGCCTGAATCCTGGTGCATTGTGGGTAAAGCCTTTCACCAGGGCTGATAATTGCACTCATTTTACTACAATGTCCTCTATACGAGGTCCTTGATCAAAGGATATGGTGTGCATCTCAGGTTAGTCAGTCATATCAGCTTTCCATTGCCTGTAACATGCTCATTCATTTGGCACTCTTGGGTCCTCAAGGGTTCTAAATTCTATTCCCTAATTTCAGTCTCTGGTGAACTCTGCATATTTTCATTAGCTTTCAAAGCTTTCAAAGCATGCTGGTGACTGTCCTTATGAAAAACAGTAGAGGGCTACAACAAGAAGACTGACAGGCATAAGACACAGTGGGGGATTTTGTTTTGTTTTGTTTTGTTTTGTTTTGTTTTGTTTTGTTTTGTATTGTATTGTATTGTATTGTATTGTATTGTATTGTATTGTATTGTATTGTGTTGTATTGTATTCTTTTGGTATGTATGTCTCTGTTTCTATATGTATGGCATGGATTCCAAGTGTTTGTGCTCATGGTCTCTAGGTAACGATTCATGTTACAGTACTAGCTTATTACTAGCTTTATAGGGTTCAGCTTGATCACTATTGCATGAAATTTGTGAAGTGATCTTTGTATGCTATTTGCAAGTGATCCTTTAGCCAGTCTGTTTCTAGAAGATTTTTATCATTATAGATTAGATGGATATCAATCTGTGATCATCCTGCTGTGACTGAGAATGTGGTTGTGGCTGTGGCTGTGGCTGTGACTGTGCTAACGGGTGGCAGATCTGTAAATGCATTTTGATGATCATGGATAACATAAACTTTAATACATTTTCAAGCAATCAGATTTCCTCTTGCAAATGTGTGGTTAAGAAACTGTAAATATCTGCAGGATGTGGTAACAGTTTTGGAAAGTGTTTCTTATGATTTACAGGTTGTATAAATTATTTCTCTAGTTATCAACTTTGTATAAACAAATCTAAGAATTCCTTGGTAAAGCTATGCAAGATACATCCCATGTTAATGCTGTTTATTCCAAATCATGTTAGCTGTGTCTTTAGGTGTGTATCTAAACTGAATAGCAAAAAATTGAATTCTCATTATGTTACTAAAATATCTTATTATTTCCTAAATATTTATGTAACTATAGTATTAAGTCTTATTCTAATTATCACATGTATGCAGACATCCTCAAAATTTTCTTAAACTATTTTTCCAAAGATTTGGAGGCAAGCACTGTTCAAATTTGAAGCTGATAATGGTCCACCGACAGATTATTTAGTTCACTGAACAAAGACTACTCCTTTTCACCACAGACACAATCTAGCCTTTGCCAGTTTGCTGATTTATTCAATTCTTCATAATCTTTCCATCAGAAGACACAGCTGATTTACAATGTGCTATATTCAGGTTATTGAACTATACCAAATGAGCCAGAAAAGAGGATTGTTATTTCAGAATAATATAGACAAAAGGCAGTATATGGTATACATAAGCCAGCCATGTACTTATCATGATGTTAACTATGTAGAGGCACAAGAGGAGCAAAAGAACTTCATTATTTATTATTATTATTAATCATTTTATTCATTAATATTTCAAATGATATCCTCTTTCCTGGTTTCCCATCCATAAATTCCTCATCCCATCCCCTCTCTCCTCCTCTATAAGGGTGCTCTCTCCCACACACTCACCCACTCCAGCCTCACCCCTCTAGCATCCCCCTATGCTGGGGCATCAAGCCTCCCTCCCCTCCCACTGATGTCTGATAAAGCCATCCTCTGCCATATATGTATCTGGAGTCATGAACCCATCCATTCTTTGATTGATGGTTTAGTCCCTCGGAGCTCTGGGTGGTTCACTTAGCTGATATTGTTCTTCATATGGGGTTGCAAATCCCCTTCAGCTCCTTCAGTCCTTCCTCTAGCTTTTCATTTAGGGCCCGTGGACTCAGTCCAATGGTTAGCTTTGAGTAACTGCATCTGTATTGGACAGGTGCTGGTAGAAATACTCAGGGAACAGCCATATTAGGGTCCTTTCAACAAACACTTCTTGACACTAGCAATAGCATTTATACAATGGGGTACTACTCAGCTATTAAAAAAAAAAACAAGGACATCATGAAAGTTGCAGGCAAATGAATGGAACTAGAATATATCATCCTGATAAAATAACCCAGACACAAAAGAACACACATGGTATGTACTCACTGATAAGTGGATATTAGCCCAAAAGCTCAGAATATCCATGATATAACCCACAAACCATATGGAGCTTAAGAAGAAGGAAGACCAAAGTGTGGATGCTTCAATCCTACATAGAATGGGAAACAAAATAATCACAGGAGGTAGAGGGAGTTGAGGAACCTGGGAGGAAGTGAGGCAGGGGAGGGAAAAGGGGGGCAGGATCAGGTATTGGAAGGAATAGGAGAGAAGTACAGAGGGTCAGAAAATTGAATAGAAACATGTAGTAGTGGGGGGTAGGGAACTGGGGTCTAGGCACTAGAAAGTCCCAGACTCCAACGAAATGAGTTTCCCAGGACCAATGGCAATGACTTTAGCTGGAATACCCAACAAAGGGGAGAAATCTGTAGAGACCACCTCCAGTAGATGGGCACAGCCACCAATTGAGGATTGGGGCCACACACCCATCTCAAAATTTTTAACCCAGAAATGTTCCTGTCAAAAGGAAAGGTAAAGATAAAAACTGGAACAGAGACTGAAGAAAAGGTTATCCAGAGACCACCCCACCTAGGGATCCCTCCCATATACAGTCACCAACCCCCCACACTATTGTTGTTGCCATGAAGCAAGAGAAATTCTTAACTCATCGTCGTGCTTTTTAATACTTTTTTCCTATGAAAATTAAGTAATTAGTACTTAATTTATGAACAGAAATTTTCATTGTAAAGAGCTTTGGAGTTTTTGTAAAGATCTTGGATACTTTCCTTGTCACCATGATGAAATATCTGACTAGAATCTTAGGAAGAGAGATTGATTTCTGACTCACAGCTTGAAGTTATCAGTCTGTCCTGATGGGGTGACCATGGCAGTAGGTGGTCCTATGGTGGCGGGAGTGTGAAGCAATTGTTCAGTCATATCTCAGTGCTACAGGAGAGAAAGGAGAATTCTTGTGCCCCACTGTCTTCTCTCTTCTTCTTTGTCATTCAGTCTGGGATCTCAGCTCATGGGATAGTGACTTCATTTCAGAGGCATTTCCCTCTTTATTAATTTTTTCTGGAAATGCCCTTACAATCACATCATCTAGTCATCTTCACAAGCAAAATTAGCAATCATAGCTGTCTAACACCAAAATTTCTCTAGGATTAGTGCTATGTCTAAATGACTTTCACAGGTTCCAGGGACTCCCATGCCATGCACTTATGGGCAGCACTAATGGAAATTAGGAGGCTACATAATAAATAAAATATGAAGTTAGGAATGAGAATTGTTAGGAAGATAAGGGTAGAGCTGGAAGAGGGCAGTATATGATCATATTTCATTGTATACATGTATGAAAATTAAGAAGAATTTTGTTAAGCAAGCTGTGGTTTATATCCATTTGTAGGTTTAATTACCAAGACCTTTACCCCCTGTCCACCCACTTTTCAAAATAATTCCCAGAGTAGACATTGTAAAGTAGATATTAAGCATGGCTATTTAATATCTTCTGTAATTTATAGAAATGTATGGCTTTTATTCTTTTTTCTTTTGTTTTCTTCGTGTGTTTGTTTTTCTGCATTTTTACTGTGTGAGACATTTTAACACAATCATATAGGAAACAAGTTTGTATTTTTCCTATCAGTTTCTTATAGTTAGCGGAAACAATCTAACAGGAATGCATGTAGCCATTTCTGATAGGACTTAGTGGATTTCTCTGAGGAAAAGGATTTTATGGTAAAGTACATGGATTCATTGTGTGTCTATAATAAAATATGCATTCAATTAAATAGGGCAATTCTGCATAACAGGAAAACTGGAATTTTTCAAAAATTGTGAATGCAGAAAGAAGGCTCCAGTCCCCACAAAATCATGACAAAAGAACATCTCTTTGATGCTTAACTTATTGACAGAGCGATAGATAATGTCCAAACATGATTTGAAACATGAAGAAAAAATGTCTGCACATCTACATAAGACTTTAAATGCCCCAAATTGGAAGGCAGTGTCATAATTAAAACAACAAAAAGAATGTGGAATTTGTGTGAAGCAATAAATAAGTCATAAATGAGATATAAAAATATTAGTATTAGGAAATACACACAACACTTCTGTGAGAAAAGAATGAAAGTAAAGTTGTTGGAAGAAGGCAGAGCTCATGTGAGCTTTAATTTCTTGAGCTGAAAAGTTGGTTCGTTAACTGAATTGTCTTCATAGCATGCATGTGAGCCTTGGCTTTCTTATAGTAAGAACATAGAAGAAAGACAGTATGTCTATTAAAAACCTTTAATTTAACCATGGGATTTTCATTTTAAATCTATCAAGAATTATTTGCAGAGTGTAAACAACCTCCATCCCTTCATAGTAGTAGATATTTGAAAATGTAGGTTTGTAAGTTTTTGTCTACTTTACTAGTTATGAAAAAAATACTGCCATTGTTTTTCTTACATCCTTTCACAAGTTAACATGCTTAATGGAACAAGTATGAGACATAGCTGATTTCAAACCAGAGAAGCTATAACAGTAATTTCACCTAACGTGTTTTATTAACTGTAAGAAACCAATTAAGAAGACCATCCATAGGCTGTACATCACCCGAATGGCCGTTAGGAAAGACATTTTTCATGGCTATTAACACCAGTGTGTGAGGCAGTTTACAATGGTCTCTGAAATAGTGTTGGTATGATTTACCAAAGCCCAGTAAAAACATTATCTGTAATTTCCAGTAAAGCCTACTCACAGGAGACACAGTGATTGTTTTCTCTGTGTATAGTTATGTATATAAATGATCCCTATGCCCAGTTTCCAGGACAGCTAGCAGTATCTGTGCATTCTCTCCTTACCTATATGTAGGGTAAACTGTTTTTAAGTTTCCCTAACTACCCACTATTCCGCTTCCCTACTGGGAATGAGAAGCACCACAGGTCAGGAAGATAATAGTTCATCTCTGTCACAGTGCAGATCATTTTAGGGGGAAGTAAAGGTGAGGAAAACATCTGAATAGACCTCAGGCATTGTTTCAGTTAAGACAAGTAAACATGCCTTTGTTAGGGTTACATTGCTATGATGAAATATTATGTCCAAAAGCAATTTTTGGAGGAGAGGAAAGTTTAGTCGGCTTATACTTCTCCCTCCATCATTGTTCATCATCTAAGGAAGTCAGGACAGGAACTCAATCACTGTAGGAACTTGGAGGCAGGAGCTGATGTAGGAGCCATGGAACAGCACTGCTTATGGCTTGTCCCTTCCTCAGCCTGGCTTGCTCATCCTGCTTTCCTGTAGAACCCAGGACAACCAGCCCAGGAGTGGAGGCTCCATCTACAATGGCTTGAACATTTCCACATTGATCACTAATAAAGAAAATGCCCTACGGGCTTGCCTGCAGCCCAAGGTTCCAGTCTCTTAAATGATTCTAGCATGTGACAAGTTGGCACAAAACTGTCCAGCAGAAAACTCATTATAGCATTCATTTTGTGAGTGAAATCAGCCCTCAATCCCAACAAACCAGATATTCTGTGATATATTAATACAGGCATGTTTCAGAGTTTTTCAATGGTCCTGATGAATTATCTCTATAATTGTGGATTTTAATATATCAATATGTATCTCTCTCTATATATATACATATATATGGACATATGCGTGTATGTATATGTATATATTATATCTTGTAATATCAGTGTTTCTGCATTTGTCTTAATTTCCCCTAAATGTGTGCTCATTATCCTGAGCAAAAGAAAATCTAAACCTTTGTAACGAGGTCCTGATATCATTTCAAAATGAGAGTTGACTCACAATACTTAGTTGAATGTTCCTTTTGTCTCACCTTTGGAAGATATTGTTTTTTTAACAGGGTGAGCCCCCTCAGTGTCTAGTTTGAGCCACTCTCCACTTTCCTCCTGCCACAGGAGAGCTGCGTGGCACTTGTGGTCACTGGCAAATGGGAAATGCAGATGCTAAAATAGCTCAGCTCTGATCCTCATTGTGTTTGAATGCCGTTGCTCCTGGGAGTGCAGCCATGAGCTCAAATGACAAACAACAATATGATTTTGATTACCAATTGGCTCACTGGGTAGTGATTTCGATGCTTGTTACATTAAAATTAATTGAATAACATGGGTAACATACATCCATTTGTGGAAGTAAGAGCGAGAGATAATATCTGTGTTCTTTCAGTTCTTGTCCAGTACAGATGTCAAGGTTGAAACAGTGCCTCGTTATGCACAGGTACTTCATTATCTTTGACATATTTGCTTCAGAGACCAGCAGTTCCAGCATCATATTGAGAGTTACATTCCTGGCTGTGGTGGCTAAATGATCATTAACTTCCCTTGGGTAATTCTCAGATTCCTAATTTCTCATGAACTTCCTAAAATGCAGTTCTCCCCCTCCCCCTTTTTTTTCTGACTTCTTTTACCAATTAACTCATATAGAGCTGACTGTGTCTGGAAGTGCCATTTAATGGAAATGGAATTCTCATATGCAAAAGAAACCACAAATGATCATTGAAGCAGTGAGTATCAGTAGTAGAGGGTTAGAGAAGAGAGCTCATGAAATAAACACAATGATTTTTATCATTTAAAAGAGAGGTAGGGCCAGGCATGGTGGCTCACGCCTTTAATCCCAGTACTTGGGAGGCAGAGGCAGGCAGATTTCTGAGTTCAAGGCCAGCCTGGTCTACAAAGTGAGTTTCAGGACAGCCAGGGCTATACAGAGAAACCCTGTCTAGAAAAACCAAACCAAAGAGAGAGAGAGAGAGAGAGAGAGAGAGAGAGAGAGAGAGAGAGAGAGAGAGAGATGGACAAGTACCAATCATTCAAATTTTATTGGGAAAATATGCTTCTTAATTTTTTTATCAGTCGAGTTTGTGTTTCAGTCTTCTTTCATGTGTGAAGACAGAGTTATATATTTACTATAATCCACTGTAGGCTGAATATGTACTTTTATATCAATACTAAAACATGATTACTGCTTTGAATTCATTTAAAAGCATAGACCTTAATATTAAAATGAAAGGAATATTATCAGATAGCAAAGCCCAGACCCTGCTTTCTATATGATTTAATTTCCCCCTTTTTTTTTGTTTTTGTTTTTGTTTTTGCAGCCACACTGCATTGTGGTACATTTGGATGTGAGATAGTTAATATTATGATTGACTTACTGTGTCCCTAAAAATGTTGTATAAATGGAAAAATAAATAAATGGTTCCAATAAAGGTTAAATTTTAGGATTCTTTTTACATAAATTATCTCTTACTTTAGCTCCAAACCAAGAGCATTCCTAATTTTCATCACAGGTCAATTTTACTTATTGACTGATTCAAGCAATATCATTGAGTAAATATGAGGTACCAAGCATACTTGAAATTCAAAAGAAACCACACTTTGGGCCAGTGTCTCGGGGTTTTTATTTCTGTGATGAAACAATATGACCAAAATTTGTCAGGGAGAAAAGAGTTCATTTCACTCACAGTTCCATGTATCAGTTTATCACTGAAGGCTATGAAGTTAGGGACTCACTCAGGACAGGAACCTGAAGGCTAGAGCTGATACAGAGATCATGGAGTGGTGCTGTTTACTGGCTTGCTCACCACAGCTTGCTCAGCCAGCTTTCATACAGAACTCAGGACCTCCAGCTCAGAGGTTGTACCATCAACAATGGTCTGGGATCACCTACATCAATAACTAATTAAGAAAATTCTTTATAGACCTCCCTACAACCTAATCTTACAGAGGCATTTTCTTAATTGAGGTTTTCTCCTGACAGATGACTTTAGTTTGTGTCAAGTTGACAAACACACACACACACACACACACACACACACACACCACAAAAAACAAACCTATCCAGCACAGAATGGAAAAACAAAAACAAGGACATAATATTTCATGTGATGTATCTGATGAGAGCTAGTGTTTAAGGCCAGGATGAAGTAAGTCTCCACCACCTCATATAGAGTGGCACTTAAGAAAATTTCAGGTGGGTATTACTTTGGAATAGATAGTTGAGGGAACTAATCCTTGAGTAACAGTGTTTACACAGCCTTAAGCTTTAGAGGAGAAAGCCATGAAGGCCAGTAGGTAGAGGAAAGATTTCCAAACAGGAAATGACATAGCAAATGCCAAGCCTTATGGTGGGATGCATGTGACCCAAACCAGAGAGTAGAGCAATGCCGCTATAGCCTGGAGAAATGGGCAAAGACAAACTTAGTAAGTATAATTGAGTTTTTCCCAGAAGAGATGATAGTACACAATAATGCATTATGGTTCTATTCAGATACAAATTTCATAAAATAAGATTCAAGATTCCCTATGAAAATTTAGGAGAAATGATTGCATCTAAAGTCTGCCTGCCTGCCTGTCCCTCTGTCTCTGACTCTGTTTCTCTGTCTCTGTCTCTATTTCTCTCTGTCTCTCTCTTTTCCCCGTGTGTGTGTGTGTGTGTGTGTGTAAGAGAGAGAAGCATTTTTATCAGTTAGACATAAACATTTATTCTCACTGACAAGCAGCAAGCTGAGATTCTTGCTTTGAGCCTGTGGCTGAGATTTCAGCATAAGCACGCACATTTCTCTCATTATTAGTGTTTAATTTTCTTTTCTCCGTTCTGCCGAGTCCACTTATTCAAATCTGGCTCTCACTAAAACATCAGTAAGCCAATTAATCCATTTCCTTAATGAGAACTCTCTGTTACAAGAACGGGTAACTGCACAGACTTATATTGAACCCATCAATCTTGCATTTGGAGGAGAGAATGCCAATTATCTAAGCAATCTGGTTCATTACTGCCATATTGGCCACATTGCTAAACAAGCCTGCAGCACAATTCAATTGCTCTGGAAGAGTTAAGCACTTGGGGGTTGAAATTTCTTGAGAGCCTATTATGTGCTAGCCTAGGTTAGAAGTTTATGCATTCTCCCTCATTCCGTGTCTTCATTGGCCTCTAAGGAATTTGTATTTAGTTTACAGTGTAAGGGGAAAAAAACTTGGCATGTTAGTGAACAATGGAACAAGTCCTCCAAAGATAGCTGCCCCTATAGTAAGGACCTACTTACATATGATGTTGTATCATGAGCTTGTTAGTGGTTAGGGTTCTTTCCAATGTCAGGATAGTTTCAAAGCATGAAAGAGAAAGGGAATGGGTTTTGAATTAGGATAAAGAAGACAGTATGATCCACATATAGTAATGAGACCTCACTGGGAGAGCCCGTTCCAAACCTCTAACATTCTTGTATGTTTTTTCCTTCATAGTCTATGTGCACTAAAGGCCACTGAAAAATATGCCAGAATCATCAGTATTTTTATGATCAAAGTCATCTTGAAATATCCATCAAGTGGTTATACTATATTCGATGTTCATTGTGATAGTATGGAAGTAGAAAGAGATCAATCACACACACACACACACACACACACACACACACACACACACACACACGCACACATTGACTTTCTTCCCATCTAAAATCTGCTTGAAGTAGTATCAGGTTGCTAAGAAGGTCAAATTCTATATATAAATAGTCTTTGGATTTTATCAAGCCTTAGCATCAGAATCTTCTTGCAAAAACTTTTAATATTTTATTTGCCTTCTGAGTGAATTATACTCATAGTTAGTCTTTTCTAGTTAAAAAGTTCAACTACTTGACTTGTAAATATCCCCCATTATATTTTTCCTTCCCTGTTTAGTCTAACTCCTAAAATGAAGATAGAAAATAACTATGAACATTTTCCCCTTAGATAGGTTAATCTATAACTTCCTTTCAGACAGGGATGAATATGTGTGCTATATTTTGTTTTAATGTATCTTTAATTTATTAAATGAATTCTTCCATTCCAAAACATTTGTCTTAAATCCCCATAATCAAGATAGCCTGGGATTGTATTCAACATGTCCTTTCCTGTTGGCTGTGTTCTCCTTGATTATAAGAAAATAATAATAAAAAAATTTAAATAAGTAAGGGGGTTTCAGAAAATAATAAATGCTCTTTTAAAATTTTAATTAACGCCTACTTACGAGAAATAATAATGCATTTCTCACACCACACTCAGTACCACATATTGTGTCAGTAAAACCCTACTCAGTTCCCACTGCTTTCACAGCATAGCTGTAACATGTGCTGATGTAACTAATGCACTAATGAATTCAAGTCTCCAAACTGCTTCCTTCACCAGACGATGAATTTAATGAGACTATATCAGACATATTCATCCCTGTCGAAAAGGAAGGTCTAGATTAGCCTATATATTAGTGTTTAGACATTGGTTTAATATTCCTTCTACAAAACTGTAAATTATACAAGGATGAATATTATCATTCTGCCATGCTCCACACTCAATGACAGTCTCAGGAGAGGTCTGCTCTGTCTCTGTCTCTGTCTCTGTCTCTGTCTCTGTCTCTCTCTGTCTCTCTCACACACACAGAGAGAGAAAGAGAGAGAGAGAGAGAGTAGTGTCAGTCATAGTGATGTTAAATCATTACTCTTTTTCAAAATTATTTTTTACATTCCATATTGTATTTGTCCCCCTCTCAATCCACCTTCTGACTGTTTTACATCCCATACCTCCTCCCCACCCCACTCCACCACCTGTCTCCACGTGGATGTCCCCCATGCTACCCCACCTGACCTCTAAACTCCCTGGGGCCTCAGTAGATGGGATGAAGAGGGTTGTCCTGCCTGACATGGAAGAGCTTCATTCAACAACCAGAAGCTTGAAAAGACAAAAGGGCCTCCCTTCCTTTTATTAGGAACACTGACTTCTGCATTTCTACTTTACCAGAAGTGCTGGCCTTTGTTGTACCAGTAATCTGACAGACCGTGGGCTGGTTAGTCTACCTGATCCTGTGCCAGGCCTTGGGAACAGAGAACGCACAGTCCTACTTTTGATTTTTACTGCTTTATGATAACAATCCTAATATTGTTAGGTAACAAATGAGGAAATTGAAGCTCTTTGAGTCTCCAGATTGCTAACTAGAACCAGTTCTTAATTAATCTTATAATTCCTTGTGGGTTCTGTTTCTTTGGTTAACTCTGACCAGTGTATTAATTTGATTTAAAATGTCTTACTATCAATTTTGATCATAATTGCTCCATGGTACAAATCTACAGAGTAAGGAAACATCTGATTATAGGTTAACCACACCACCTTATATAGTTGCTGTTGAATCTATTATCAAGTGCTGAGCCTCTCACCTGGGAAGAAAAGGAGGGCAGGCTAGGACAATGCCAATGACATGGATTACCACAGCATCCACTTACACATATTATTCAAGTTAATTTGAAAAATGTTCATGAGAAATTATGAACTAGTCTAAATGTAGAGAATAACAACAGGCCATAGGGCACCCAACTACAATGGAACCTCTATACCTAAAGATCGGGCAAGATCCATCATTGAAGAGGGAGTAGAAAGATTGTAAGTGCCAGAGGACAAGGGTGTGTACTGAAAGATAGAATCTTATGTATACAACAGTAAAGCTACACCCATAAAAACCTCAATAGTGTGATAATATCAGAGGACAAGTTAATACTGATAGAGGAAATCTCAGAAGGTCTACTCCTAGATTAAGAACTCTAAGCAATTCATGGCTGCTGGAAGAGAGAAAGTGTGTGTGTGTGTGTGTGTGAGAGAGAGAGAGAGAGAGAGAGAGAGAGAGAGAGAGAGAGAGAGAGAGAGAGAGAGCGCACAAATATGAATCAGTCCTCTCTAGGAACCAGCTTCCTGCTGACAGGTTATCCAAAACCAAGTGATTAGTCTAAACATATATGCATGTGATCAATGCTAAATGTTTTCAGCAATAGATAGATAGATAGATAGATAGATAGATAGATAGATAGATTAGATAGATAGATATAGATAGATATATGTGTGTATATATGTATGTATATAAGTGTATATACACATATATATGTGTATATATATGTATATATACATACACTATGTTTATACATATATATGCGTGTATCATAATAGTGTATATGTATGCATGTATATGATTGTGTATCCATGAATAAAAAGAGATCATGAATTTGAAAGGGTTTTGAGGAGACATAAAAGGTGTTACAGAATGGAGTGTAGAATGAAAATTATATAAACATTGTACTCATGTGGAAAATTCTGTTTTAAAAAATATTTTTAATTAAAGAGAGAAGAATGCAAGCTCCTGTTTACCTGAATTCTGTGTGCCTGAATTAATTTTCTGCTGTAGGTTAATGAGCAGACTGAGGTAAATATCACAAAAAAACAAGTCTGAGGCCAGTTACAATGTTGATGAGATACACATGACCAGGTACTACAGAGCTCCCTAAGCAGGCTTTCATCATACAGAGCAAAAGAGTAGAAAACATCAGAAGCCAGAAGCCACCAAGAGGGTTATTAAACACTAGCAAATTATTTTCCTTTGTGATCTGAGTGTAGGTCTTTTTGTGGCATCTCTACATCCCTGCATGTATGCTGGGAACTTAATACACCCTGTGAGCATAAGGCATACCTAGGGTCCACTGATTTCCTAAAGTGCATGGTGGAAAAAGAGCCCCAAGCACCTCAGAAGAGATGGCCAGTAAACCATTTGCATTTATAAAATGAGAGTGATAGCTACTGATGATTAGCATGCATAATAATTCCTTATTGTAAGTTCAGTCTTACTCTGAACTCTACAATAAGTACAAAGGAATACTGTTAACTGTTCTTGTGGCTAAAGAGATGAGGTTTAGTCACAATGGGACAATCATGGTCACATAATTTTAAGAAACAATGTGGAGCCTGAGGAAGTGCTTTGTTCTTGAAACTACGATGTTTACACCTAGCATCTTCATCTGTGACTAGAATACATAGTTTCACAATGGATGTTGGGTCATTTAAATACAATGTAAAGGTTGTTCATATGTATGCATGCCTGTGTATTGTGATGGTGGTATGTATATCTCAAAGTGTATTTTAAGTCGATATGAAGTGCAAAAAAGTAGTAATGACATGTAATAATGCTTTTTTTTTTAAATTTAAAGCATAACTCGTGGAGAAAATGGTAAATCTTGAGGTTTAGAAATTCAAGCATATTTGCTTTTTATGGTCTCTTTCTGTTACAGAACCATATGCAAAAGCTCTTTATAGATAAAAGATCTTAGGGTGTATTATAATTTACTACTATCTAAAAATTTTTACATTTATTCATGGGTGTCTAGATGTGTGTGTATGTGAGCACACAATAGTATGCATGTTCTCTAGCATGAATGTGAATATCAGAGGACAACTTGCTGGAGTCATGTGTCTTCTTCCATCATAATGGTTCTAGAGCTTGAGGTCAAATTGCCAGGTTTGGTGACAAATGCCTTTATATGCTGAGCCATAGAATGTCATTGGACCTATGTGTCTTATAGAGTGATTAACACTTTGGAATTATTTGAAAAAAAAAACCAAAAACAAAATTAAAAAACAAAACAAAACATATGAACAAACCCACCACCACCATCACCACCAGTAATAAACCTTAGAATTCTAAAACTCTAAGCCAGGAGAAAGCACTCAAGGTACAGGCTCTGGTTATGGCTATTCCTGGTGTTTCTTTGCTACTCCCGGGAGCCATAGAAAATGGGAATGATGCTGGAAATCAGGTAGGATCGGACATTAGTAACAGGAATGGGTGGAACAGCACAAAATGTTCCGAACTACAAGGGTTAGACATACAAGCATGGCATATTCCATGAGCTAAGTACTAGCCCTTCGAGAAACATCACCTCCGGAATTGCTTTTGGGTTCTACCCTTTCTTTGGGACAGCATAACTACCCACAAACAGGATGGAAGAGGGAATAATCCATGTGAATCTTGTAAGGAGCAGCAATTAGATGCACTAAATGCAGAAGCCACTAGTATCACCATTGGTATTAAATGATGACCTCAGAAGCTGCCCTATGCACTGATACAGGAAAGGTAGCTGCTGGTCTGACGTGCTTTGTTCAGTTTCCAGCAAATACAGTTGAGTTTGATAGAGTTCTGGCTTATAATCCCACCAAAATCCATGCTTCTAATAAATAAATAAATAAATAAATAAATAAATAAATAAATAAACAAATAAGATTATTAGATGTGCTCTATGATATAAACAGATAGCTTTATATTGTGACATGATTTGAAAAAGCAGTCCTCAAAATCAATCATATTGGTCAAATTTAAATGATCCACTCAAGTGCATGGACTAATTCCTATTGAATAGCTAGCCCAAGAGCGAGAGACCTTTGAGAATAGAGACAGCAAAATCATTTCTTTTTGGAGGCAGATGACAGCCTCTACCTGCAATAAATTGGAAGAGGCTGATGGAGCTGCCCAAAGTGCCATAATAAACAGGGACAGAGCCTTTTCAGCCAGTCTCAGTCCAACCTCAATAAACTAGAACTCTGCTTGTTTATCATATCAAGTCCCTTATCCTTTTGAATAGCAGGTATAGTAAGTATTATTGAAACACAGAATCTGTACATGTGTGTATAAGTATATTTCTATCTATAGCTTTTCTCGATTAGCTTACAGTTTGGATTTTAGTAAAATATCTTTAAATTTTTATGTTATTTATCCTGTTGTAATTCTATTTCTTTAAACATTTACATATATGTGTACACTACACACACACACACACATCTGTAGCATCAGAAAATCAGTGACTACTGTTTGCCAGACACACTATCACTGTCATTTCCAGGGCACACAGATGATGCACTTCTAAAAGTAAAACTGGAGATAAAATTTCAATTTATGTGTTTCAGTCATCAAACAAAACAAAAGTTTGTTTTTTCTCTAATGTGATGCCTTACCTCCTCAATAGCACAAGATCATTATTTTGGGGGAGAATATGCACATATTCTATTGGGGTATCAGTTTATTAAAAAGCAAAACTGAAAACTGTAGATTCCGTGGGTGAGTAAAACATGATAAAACTAAGAAGAGCTAGCTGGTAAGACTAAAACAAATCTGGTAAACATTCTCACGGAGCTCTACATGGGTTCACTGTCTATTTACTGCAGATTTTTAAAGCTTTAGTTGTAAGATACTACATGGAAATTTTACACTATTGTCTCAACTATTATGGTCTGAATTAATTATACTGTAAGCACTGTTCCATTTCAAATACAAATATCATAGTTGTAGGTGAGCGAATGCAAAGAATAATTATTAAAGGGATTCTATGGCAGTTTCAAAAAAACCAGCCCATTGTGGGGATAGGGCTGACTACAGGAGTTATTTGGAAAAATAATGGAAATAATATTTAGAGTTTCAGCTCTGTTGGGGTAACAGGTAGCATATTTAACACCCCAAGGAAAGTTAAGAATACTGAGAGCAGTTTTAGAATTTGTTTGGATGTTTTGGGTTTGATGGCTTTGCTACTGTTGTTGATGATATGCACAAAAACAAATCCATTGGGGGAATTCACTAAAGGAATGAACAGTGCTATGTGACTCCCCCATTGCAGCCTTATGCTCCACACAATAGTAATATTAGGCTGCATCTGCAGCCTAACAAAGGTGAGTGTAGTCCTTCTGTTATGTGGCAAACTCTTCACACACATATCATCATATATCCTAAATACAATTTAGTATATGAGTGATTATGTAGTGATTATATAAAATACATTAATGTTAACTATAATGGCAAAGAGTGTTAAACCAAATAGGAAATAAAGCTACCTAAAAAAGTAAATAAATAAAAACTAAGAACATACATAACATATATCAGAAGAGCAAATATCTTGTCTCCAATTCTAGCAATAGACATTTGTACTAAGATGACTTTATTACCATATGGAGAAACTAACAAACTGGCAGCTAGTGATCAGTCCACAGGCTCATCACAGTTCTTACTAATAAATGCCTTTCCCTCTTTTAGAAGTGAGATGTCCCATTTCTGGTGTCTTGACTCTATCTACTGACAGTTTTGTTGGTAACATCTAGACTCTAAGCACAATGTACAATATTTATAATGATTCATATGAGTCAGAGTTTAAGACACTGGGTTTTGATTTTTTAAAATATTTTATTGGTTATTTTGTTTATTTACATTTCAAATGGTTGAAAAGACTCCGGTCACCCAAAACACACCAGCAATTACAATTACAAGGGAACCTGGATGGTCTACTTCTCAGTGATTCAATTAATTTACCAGTAGTCATATTGCTGTAGACTCCAATGGACAATAGACACATGTGAGGAGCCGAGGGGAAATGTTTATGGTCATCACTGAAAGGAAACCATGTATCCCTTTGATGGGATTGAAAAGCCAATTATGAGACCAGTCATCACATGCATCCCAATTAGTTTTAGAAGCCAGGGGAAATCTTTGCTTTAGGTTTGTAAAGACAGTTTTGTATTTTTGGTGGTGGTTGTTGCTGTTGTTTTTACTGTTGTTGTTTTAGAGTTTTTTGTTTGGTTGGCAAGCCAACAGGTCTGGGATATGGTTCACTAATAAGTAATTGCCTACCATATATAAGGTCCTAGGTTCAATCTCTAGGACTGAAGAATGAATTAAGATTAATGAGATTGGTGTAGCCAGTGGCTTTGTCACCATAACTTACAAATCTTTCTAATTTCTATGTTATTAGACTAATTCATACACAAATCATAGATTCCCTGGATATCCCTCTAACAAATACTGTTGTGACTACACTGACAGTCTAATGTCATTTTAAAACCATATTGCTAGGTGGACTTCTGGGAGATTTTCACCCCATGTACACTCACTCCATGGGTGGCACTCAGCTGTCTTTGTCTAGCAGGACCACAGTGAACTCCCTTGTGGAAGTGCCACATTCTCTATGTAGTGTACTCTTAACCATTCTATTCAAATTGCTAGCCTACATGTCACCTGTCATTTGAATTTCCCTTTATTTTGCACGGCTATTGCAATTTCCCTTTAGCTATTGAATTTATCCTTTTCTGGAATATTCATGGTATAGAATATCTATGTTTTTTTTTTTTTTTTGTCCATCCCTACACCATCCACTCAAGAATCTAAGTGCATGAGACAGTGATCTTTGGTTTGCTTTTATTTTATTGAGATTCTTTCTAGGAATGATAGAAGCAGATCATGTAAATTACCATGGCAAAAGCAAGCACCCATGCTGCAATTCAAAGAGCAGAGCAATGGAAATCATCAGGAAAATTCTTAAGGAGCCAATCAGGAAAATATCTGCACCCGCAAAATGATTTGTGGATGTAAATAGAAATGTAAGTCTTTCTGTGCACTGTTAATTTTCTGAAAAGAAAAATCCTTGGCTCATTAGTGGCCCCTAGGACTACTCATTAGCTGAGTGGAAAGAAATATACCATTAACACCTTAACCCAGGGCTCATAATCAAGTTTTTGAGAAGCTATTTATATTAATTTTTGAAAATTCTTCATGACATTTAAGGATAGGGGCAGAAACAAGAAACAGTATTTGAATTTACCACATTTATTATTCAATATATCACCAACTGTCACTGGAAAACTTATTTTAAGTGACATTATAATTGATAGACCCTACCATCCTATCTCCAAGTAATTAGTGCAAGGGGGTCCCTAGGGAATCTATGAATTATGGAACAAAGCCCCTCACTACAACCACATTAAGTTTAATTATCAAGAACTTAAAAAAATAAAAACTTGACACCACAGAGACCAGTCATTATTCTGTGACTGAGGGCTCCTAGGGAATCTCACTCCACACCCTGGGATGAGAGCAGCCAATGGCATTACACCCCTTGATAGTCTACATCACCCTGGTCTCCAGACTGCGGATGCAATTCTCTGCGTTCCTGATTTTATGGAAATTTCAGTATTTTGAATTGATTTTTAGATCTATAAGAATAATTTTGCTTCCTAAGACTGTCTGTCTCCCGCTGAAAATTGTCTATCTGCTCTGCTGTAAGTTACATGTTTCCAGAAAATCCCATGTTGATGAAAATTCTTAATTTAGGATCTCTTACCAGCAAACACTACCAGAATCTCAAAGGCTAATTCTAACTACCTTAAACAATAGATATTAAACAGTCACTCTAATTTCTTAAAATATGCAAATTCCCTCAGTAGCTATGGCATATTTGTCACCAAACTGACACTGGTTCACCTAAATCATATTTTGTTAGAAGCAGAACAGAAATTACAATGTAACTGAATCACACCATTAGTGATGGCGGCAGTAATACCGCTTTGGGTGCTTTGAGTCTATTCTTCCATCTTAATTTCTGTCTAAAAATACTGAAAACTACCAACCTAAAGCGGGACTCATTTGAACCACTATAATCACTGTAAATTGTGCTGAGAGCCTAGATGTTACCCGCAAGGCTGTCAGTGCGAGGAGTCAAAAGATGGGACATCTCACCTCTACAGAGCCAGAAAGGAATATATTAGTAAGAACTGTGATGGTTCTATGGACTGATCACTAGCAGCCTTCAGATGGTTAAACCTCTCTAAGCATCTTTGTATTCCAGAGTGACTGTGGTCCAACCCCTTGTTGTAAAACAACTCTTCCAGTATCTTCTGACCTTAAATTATCGAGATGAATGGGCCCCTGTCTGTGCACATGAGATGTTTTTTGTTTTGTTTTGTTTTGTTTTGTTTTTTGCCTTCAAGCTATTTTAATCATTAGCTTCATTCTTCTTCTTCTTCTTTTTTGTCTGGGTATTTATTTCATTTACATTTCCAATGCTATCCCAAAAGTCCCCCACACACTCCCCCACCCACCCACTCCCACTTCCTGGTCCTGGCGTTCCTCTGTACTGAGGCATATAAAGTTTGCACAACCAATGGGCCTCTCTTTCCACTGATGGCCGACCAGGCCATCTTCTGATTCATATGCAGCTAGAGACACGAGCTCCGGGGGTGGGGGGGTGGGGGTACTGGTTAGTTCATATTGTTGTTCCACCTATAGGATTGCAGATCCCTTTAGCTCCTTGGCTACTTTCTCTAGCTCCTCCATTGGGGGCCCTGTGGTCCATCAAATAGCTGACTGTGAGCATCCACTTCTGTGTTTGCCAGGCCCCGGCATTGTCTCACAAGAGACAGCTATATCTGGGTCCTTTCAGCAAAATCTTGCTAGTGTATGCAATGGTATCAGCATTTGGAAGCTGATTATGGGATGGATCCCTGGATATGGCAGTCTTTAGATGGTCCATCCTTTCTTCACAGCTCCAAACTTTATCTCTGTAACTCTTTCCATGGGTGTTTCATTCTCAATTCTAAGAAGGGGCAAAGTGTCCACACTTTGGTCTTCGTTCTTCTTGAGTTTCATGCGTTTAGCAAATTGTATCTTATATCTTGGGTATTCTAACTTTCTGGGCTAATATCCACTTATCAGTGAGTACATATTGTGCGAGTTCTTTTGTGATTGGGTTACCTCGCTCAGGATGATGCCCTCTAGGTCCATCCATTTGCCTAGGAATTTCATAAATTCATTCTTTTTAATAGCTGAGTAGTACTCCATTGTGTACCACATTTTCTGTATCCATTCCTCTGTTGAGGGGCATCTGGGTTCTTTCCAGCTTCTGGCTATTATAAATAAGGCTACTATGAACATAGCGGAGCATGTGTCCCTCTTACCAGTTGGAAGATCTTCTGGATATATGCCCAGGAGAGGTATTGCGGGATCCTCCAGTAGTACTCTGTCCAATTTTCTGAGGAACCGCCAGAGGAAGCACGTGAGATGTTAAGAGATTCCAATGGAGAATAGATGCATGTGAAGAGCCAAGGGGAAAAATGTTTGTGGTGATCACTGAAGGGAAGCCATGCATCCCTTTGATGGGATTGAAAAGCTAATTATGAGATCCATCATCACATGCATCCCAAGTGGTTTTAGAAGCCAGGGTCCAGCTTTGCTTTACATTAGTGAAGAGAGTTTTTTGTTTGCTGTTTCTTAGTTTCTTTGTTTGTTTGTTTTGATTTTTAAAGTCAAAGCAGGCCAATGAGGCCAGGTCTGGGGTGTGCTTTACTGATAAGTAATGACCTACAACATATAAGGTCCTAGATTCAGGTTCTAGTGTGGAAGGAAAAAAAATATGATAGATGACATTGCTGCAGTCAGTGGCTTTGTGGCCATAACTTAAAAATGAATAGCAAAAAAAAAAAAAAAAAAAAAGCCAAAACCCCTCCAATTTACTTTTTATAGTTTAGACCAGCAGTTCTCAACCAGTTACCTATAATCCCTTTGGGTGGTCACCTATCAGATATCCTGCATATCAGATATTTACAATAGAATTTATAATAGCAAAACTACAGTTACAACATATCAAGGAAACAATTTTATATTTGGGCTTAACCACTACATGAGAAACTATGCTAAAGGATTGCAGCACTAGGAACATTGAGAACTACTATATTACCCTAATCCATGTATGAACCAGAGGTTCCCTATGCAGTCCTATAACTGACAGTGTGACTGGCTCTATTGGCTGTCTAATGTCATTTTAAAACCATGTTCTTAGCAGGACTCCTGAGAGGTTTTTACCAACACTGTAGCTTTCAATGGGCACTCTCTTCATGGCCAGCACTCAGCTGCCCTTGTCGTAGCAGGGCCATGGTGAACTCCCATGAGGAGGTGCCACCCTCTTCTCTAGGTCAGTCTACTCTCACCGCTATTGATATCCTTGGCCCATGCCACCCAAAATTCCTATTCCCTTCTAATTTTCTCAGCTTTTTCTGTTTGCCGTGCAAGATGTTCTACAATATTTGACCTAGAATATCCATGATCATTTATCATCTACCCCCACCCCGTTCAATCCAACAACATTATGGGCATGCAGACCTATGTTTTGCTTTAATCATGTTTTAATTAGTTTTTTAAGGTTTAAGGCATAGCTTTACCAGCAGCTCGGAGGGAATTTTCAGGAGCATTAACTGAGAAGGGGAGGCTACCTTGAATTTCAGGTTATCATTTTATACATATTCTTTTTATATATTTTTTTAAGCTTTTTAAGATAGGGTCTCACCATGTAACCCATGCTGGCTTCAAACTAAAAATCCCATGCCAGCTTTCCCAGTGTGGCATGCTAAGCACAATTCCACACTCTTTGTATGTGTCCACTTTCTAATAAAAGTGAATATGGATTTATCAAGCATCATTTTTCATCTTGACAATTAAATTAGTAAAGCTATTATTTCTCCAGGGTTTCTTTTGAGCTGAGTTTCTTCTGTGGTTTTGGTTTGAGTTTTGTGACTGACTGATAAACAGCCACCTGTAATTCAACTCTTTTTTTTTGTTTGTTTGTCTGTTTTTGTTTTTGTTTTTAAGACAGGGTTTCTCTGTGTAGCCCTGGCTGTCCTGGAACTCACTCTGTAGACCAGGCTGGCCTCAAACTCAGAAATCCGCCTGCCTCTGCCTCCCAAGTGCTGGGATTAAATGTGTGCACCACCACTGCCCAGCAGCTTCTCAACTCTTTTTTTTTAATTAGATATTTTCTATATTTACATTTCAAATGTTATCCCCTTTCCTAGTTTCTCCTCTGAGAATCCCAATCCCCTCCCGCCTCCCCCTGCTCCCCAACCCACCCACTCCTGCTTCCTGGCCCTGACATTCTTAAAACAGAACAGTGCTATCCAATTTCTACTTCACTATTTTGAATTTCCTCAGGAATTAGAATTTACTGGTGAGAAGAAGAGGAATTTTTCTATCAGAAGGTAAGCCCAAGAACCAAAGGGGAGAGCAAGAGTAAGCAGGAATGTGTCTGTCAGCACTGCTAACACATCTGGGAAGCCACCAGACTCAGCATCTTTATTTTTCTGCTATTTCTAAACTTGGCAACTGGGGACTCTATTCATCCTTAATTGATTCTGCAGCTGCATCATCCACTCATTCTGTAAAAATTTTCTCACCCCACAGCCTCAGAGCATGTTTTAATGCATACTGAAAGTCCTGGGCTACCAGGCAGACTTTTTCATTACCAAAGTAGAAAGCTCCCCTAATAAACCACATAAGAGCATGGAGCCTGAGGCTGGCATCGTGAGCGTGCTCTTTCTCTGAGAACTCTCTGGAGGCTGAAACTTCTCTGTAGGCTGTTATATGCTAAGAGCTGAACCAGAGAGATAGAATTTAGAAAATAACATGAATAAGTGGAAGAGCTGTACACACGGCTTGACATTGTTCTCTTACGAAAACTTAAATAGGCACGCAAGCAAAAAGGCAATTTGAAATCATGAAATATTTCCAAGTTCAGTCACTATATGGAGAAAATTGTGTCATTTCTCTTCGAAAGGTGTACTGAAGAACTTATTATTTTCAGGCTTATAATGTCATACTGTAGTGTTCATCTAAAATCAGACACAGAACACAACACAGAGAGCTAAAGGAGAGGAAGTTAGAAACAGTAAAGAAAAGATTTTAAGCATTTAAAGATGTGTCCATGAAAAATAAAACACATCCACTTGATGCATAGATAATGAGCATCTGTTGCTGCTGGGCACGGTTATATCCCCTGATGTCATAAATGGCAGGGAACTAGACTCTATCTTAAATGATAAATGCATACAGTGTGATTACAGGAGTTGCCTGTGACTATTAGCAAGATTATCATTAATACACCACAACTATGGTGAATTTCCGAGTCAGTGGGAACAACAGGAAAAGGAGCAGACCGTGGACCTGACAGGTTCAGGCACTCAGTGCACAGAAGCCACTGGAGAAGCTCAATGGCTGGAATAGCATTAAGGTAAATGTGTGCCACATGACAGGAGAATTTGTACAAAATAAGGCCAAGGGAGAAAGTTTGAAGATACATTATCAAGCTAATGCTTCCCTTTTAAGGGAAACAAGAATACTGTACCAGGGTTTGTGCTGTGGAACGACACAATATTCAAGACTTAGCTGTAGTCACAGAACACAGAGACCCATCAGAGGCAAAATGACCTATCATGGGGCTAATGGTGGAAAGCTAAACAAAGATAGTGCCAGTGTAGAAGGCACGCTACATAGTTTGGAAGGTGCCCTGGTGACTGAACACAAGGTTATGATACATAAACTGATACTGGGGTTATAGAGGCAGACAGGGTCCAGCTTGAGTCTGGGTAAAGAGATGCAGAGCTCTTGCTACAGCAAATGAAGATGAGAAAAGAGCTCTGAGGGAGCATGGTGTGCTTAATTTAGGGGGAGAGTCTGAGTTGAAATGATTACAGTATATATAACGTAGATGCTAATAAGTGGTTTTATGCCTAAACCTAGCATTGGGACAAAGGATGTAGCCTGGGCAGCAGATGGTGGAGCTTTTAGTGGGAGGGTGACCTTTGCAGAGTTCAGCTTAAAATTATCAAGAGAAAAAAGATTTCATGGAATTTCATATTCACGGTGTCCATATCCTCAAGCTCTATATTTGTACTATTCTCTTTTGAGATTGATTATATATTAATTTTTATTTTACAGAAAGTTATTTAGACTTTATCATCCTTATTGAAATGATAGGAGTTAAAAGAGATAAATAAGTTAAATAATACACAGAATTTGTAGTATTTATAGATAACCAGTGGGGGGGGGGGCGTATGAGTGAGTGTATGTGGAACCTAACTAATTTAATGTGACGTAATATACCCGTTTTCCTTTAAATCAATGTGTCAAGCAAATTTCAGTTATGAAATGCTGGAAAAGCCATGAGATGAACAGAAGACAAAACCATTTGAGATCCAGTCCCCATTGTTATAAAAGAACAGTATCCTCCTTCCACAGCTCCTTCCACACCCTCAGTCATGCAGATTTCATTAACCCTTGCAATGCCATCACTATTGGTTTTTTTTTTTTTTTCCTTGAGTAAGGGCTTTAGAATTTTTGTACCCATTTCCTAAAACTTCACCAACTCTGAACTTCTCTGGTACAGAGTATTCACATCTTAACTTAGGCACTGTGAGCCCTGATTCCTGACTAAATTAGATCTCCTAGAACATTCCCATAGACCTTGACACCTTCAATGCACTTCAGGATTCCATAGTAGTGTAGAACTCTAGAAGCCTGCATGGTGGTGTAACCCCTGGAGGTTTCAAAACCTTGACAGTGAGTCTATCAACTCAAGAACAGAATAATCAGCCTGTTAAGAACTTATCTCAAGGAAAGAAATGGGAAGTGGAGAAGAGGTAGAAGGAGGAGAAGGAGGAAAAGGAAGAGGAAGAGAAGGAAGAGCAGGAGATAAGCAAGGAAAGGTAAATGTAGAGAAGGAATGGAGAACCCTGGGAACAGGAAAAAGGATAGAAGACAGAGGCACAGGAAATACCATGTACTTCCTGTGCATGCTTGTACACATATGCATAAACACTCACAAACACATGCATACTCACAGATACAGAGACAGATACACACACATACACACATACACACACACATGCACACATACACACACATACACAATGAGGGACTGGTTAAGGCAGTTTTCTAAGATTAGAGAAATGGTTAATTAATGCAAATAGATGTGGAAAGGCAGGATTCCAATGGATAGCATTGGCTTTCATTGTAAAAAATTACGGAAAACTAAGTACCCTTTCTGACCCTGTGGACAAGTGAGGTCCCGTGTCCCGTGTAGTAATTTCCACCACACAAACTGAGCCTTGGAAATCCAGACACTAGGACTGTTACATGTATTACCCAACAGTAGCAACTGTGAGGCAGAAACAAAGCACGGACATAAATAGTGGTGCTCAGTCTTCGAACATCACCAAAAAGGATGCTCTGGTCTCTGAAGAACGTATCAAATGTATAGATGGGATGATGCTTTTGAGCACTCAGAAAGGTGCTTTATCATCTCTCCTCTCCCTTTTGAGGCTGTGTTTTTTTGTGCTCTTAACCTTTGTCAAATCAGTTAGCCCTAAAGATATTCCTGTTGCAAAATTCACAATAATACGGTAGGTGATGACTCAATTTGCCTAGTTCACTCATGGCTGAAATTGGTCTTTAGTGTGACCTAAGGGACTACACTCAAATTGGTACTGGGAAAACAATATCTGTCATTGATCGCCATTATCTTTTTGTCTCTATCATTGTTCAGCTTATGACTGCAAACTCCAAGTTGCTGGGGACAGGAGTGGCAACTATTTACAACCCTGCTATGTCTAGGTGTTGTTCCATGCACTTAGCACACACAGAACTCATTTACATTTCAGAGCAGCCTGACAAGGTACGACAGTCTTCATTTGAGAAAGACAAAATGTAATTTTTTTTTACTTAAGTGATGGAGCATAAACACTAGAAAGATTATTTTTCCATGTAAAAAATGATTTGATAAGCTGCAAGTCCTCAAAAATCTATAAATCCACAGGAGAAAGAAAAGTGTAATAGCAAACTAAGCGGTGTGTGCTTCATGTTCGTGTACCTCTCCACAGAGTGCACTGATATGATGTAGTGCCTGCCGTCCATCTGTGTCTCCTCTAGAAACATGTGTGACTGCGCAAACCAAGTAAGGCTGGCTTGGTGAAGAACATTGGATTCTTTGTATCCTCCAAAGAACAGATTCACTTTCTTAGCTTAGTACACTATATAGCACATTTCTCAGCCAATGCTGAGACATGAAGTACTTCAGACTGAGGGCAAAGTACTTAGAGCAGGCTACCAGTGACAACACAAAACTACTTTATTTCCCCATTTGTAAGAAAAGACAAAGTGGAAAGATCGAGAGCAAACACTTAGGGAGAAGAGTAGGGACAGGTTGTGAATGAATAGGTCTGGGCAAGAACATGAGGAGCTGACGACCTCGCCTGTCTTTCTCACACTTCTCTCTCCTTTCCTCCTCTCTCAGCTCCACCTCTCAGGCTAAGTCTCTTGTAGTCAGTTATACTTCATTCCTCTTGTGACCTGGTAAACAGTTGTCCAGATGTGATAATAACTTCTCATAAAGGATGCCAGCTAGGAGAGCCCCAGGTAGCCTTGGGAACAACAGTCACATGGTCACAGGTTTGAGTGGTTGGTTCAAACAGTTTTGACCCCCAAATATTGGGCTATGTCTCAGGCAGTATACACATAGCAAACATCTCTGTTTGTCAAAACCGAGAATCAAATCAGTGCACCATTGCTTACCTGGAAAGGCTAAGTGTTCAGAAATTATAAAAGTAAGTCATTAAATAGATAATTATCTTTCAGTTTGCTAATTTCCCTTAAAACTTCAAATATTCAACCTGTGTCATAGAGAAACAGGCAATAACACACATAAACACACATACACACACTTGCACGCAAAGAGAGCTATAACACAAATGGTCTCTGTAATAAAATTTAAATTCAGTTGAAGTTATATATGGATTTTTTGCTTTGGGATGGAAATTTCCAACCTCTTTTCCATAGTGCTTTTTTTTTCAGTGAAATAAAGGAAAAATTGGACCCACCCTGCATAAGACAGATTTGTAATTCCTTCCCACCTGGGTACTAAGCAGTATTCCAATCTGCTCTTAATTTGGTGAATAATTTTGGTTAGTGAAATCTGTCCCAAATTCAAGATCTCAGTAACTATTGAATATTCATTAGAGTTTCATCATTCTTTTACATGTAGATGGTTTTGAATGGCGAAACCGCACACGAAAAGTTAAGAACATGTTCCTAGGACAGTGAGAGGAGTGTGAGGTTTAAGAACATGTAGTGTAGTGTGCATGTGTGTGTGTGTGAGTCTGTATGTGTGTGAGTGTCTGAGTATGTGTGTGGTGTGTGTGCATGTGATGTGTGTGACATGTATATATATATATATATACACATACTCATATTTTATCAGATCCAGAAGTAATGCCTTCCATTTATGTATGATATATGTGTGGACTCTAGGTACTCATGGAAACCTAACAGAAGTATGTACAACTTAACTAAATTTTTTGAAGGATGGATGGTTGTTCAAGTAAGACGTAAACTTCAACTTCAAGTCTGGGTTACTAAAAGTGGCACGGGGCATCATTTGATATGTACATTTTAGACTCAGTGTTTGAACTTTGTCCCCACAGTTTCATTCATTCAAACCATGAACCAAGATAAAGTAAGTTAAAGAGTTCAGTCCATGCCTACCTGAGTACCTATAATAGCTTACGAGAGAGTAGATCCCGTTCTGAATGTCTGCACGTGAGTGTCTGCATCATATCACTTTTCATTACCATCTAACGAGAATCAGACAAGAATTCCAGATGTGATATATTTGGTTGCTATTTCCTTTCCCTAAATCAAAAGGTTCAGGGATATGAAATAAAAAATAGGACACATGTTAAGGCCTTAATTTTTATTTTTCTCTAAGATTTTGAATAATGAAATGGGCACTTCTTATTTCTTACTTTGATAAGTATACTTAGTTTTTAAATGTTCCTGATACCTGTATTTCACAAAGAAAAGAGCTAATTGAGTAGCCGATAATGAAGGATAACAAAAGCCATAGTTATGTGAAGATCTCCCACCAAACCAACGGGCAAACCTCTTAGAATTTATACCGTGAGGCTGCCAGGTGGCCTAGATACTGATGTCTTGGCTCATGAGCCTCCTCCTCAGAACAGAGACTTAGTTTCTCAAGAATCTATGTTAGCATGAAACAAGTTGAAAAGTTTCATAACTGACTCACAGATGTGAAAATAAAATATTTGGTCTCAGTTTTTATCTTCATTATGACCTCTATTATAATGAATAAGACAAAGTGATTTACCATAATCTAATAAATTCAGTGAATGATCCAAAATTCTAAAAAATCATGTTAAATATTATTTATACTGGATTCTGTTCCATATATATATATATATATATATATATATATATATATATACATATATTTACTAGCTCTTTATTTCCATCTAAACTGGCATAAGTATTGTGGAGGCACAATACTGTGGATGTTATTTCCTGACAGTATTGTGGTAGCAACCACAAGGGTGTTGCCTTGTAACAGTAGAGACAGCCTGTAGCTTTAGATCAAAATTTTCCCTGTAAGATGAATAATTTGTAACCTCTTGAGAGTAATCTACCTTGATCAGTGCGCTGTTGATTAGTTGTGTAAGAAATATTCCCAAATGTTGAAAGTAAAAAATACTAGTTAATTTTCATAAGCCCTCAATCTGACTGAGTTGTCTTCCTGAATTGCCCTGTGACATGCTACAATAGAAAAAAAAAATCAGCCGTATTGGCTTTGTTATTGTATCATTTAAGTGCTGTATATTTTACTCATTGTGAATTTTTACAATAATATTTGCTTTTCAACTACTGGGTGAAATAATATTTATTGATATTTGTGAGATCTTAGAACTTGCTTAAATTTTACAACCAACATAAATGCCTTTCTTGTCCAACCTTAATTCTGGCCTTAGAGATGAGTGTGGGCTTTGTGGTCAGCTGGAACTGGAATTGGGTTTTTGTTTTGTTTGTTTTGTTTTCTCTTTTGTTTTGTTTTGAAAACAGTATTGGCCAGTATGGCTTAGATCCACTCTATGTAGACTGTGATGCGCATGTATGTCTTACAACCACAGAAATTTATGCCAATCATATTCTTGTCCTAACTTGGGCATTTCCCTTTGATGAATACAGTGAGACAAGCATGAAAGAGGAGATGCTTGCATCAATTAGGTGGGGCTGAGCATATAGAATTCTCCTCCAGGATGGACTAGTCTGTGCCATGTGGACTGCAGCTCTGATCTCAGTTGTTTGACAAGGAAGGGGACCATCTTGTGTGTGTGTGTGTGTGTGTGTGTGTGTGTGTGTGTGTTTTAATGCAGAAACTACTTAGTTCTTTCCTTGACAAGCAGGTATTTCTAAGATGACTTAACACTCGTATTTGAAATCATATCAAAATCAAATATTTTTTAAAGTGTTAAATCTTTCCAAAGTTTTACTGAGAGATTCAAAATATTTTTAATTTTATTTATCTATTTATCTGTCTAAGAGTACAGAGAAAAGAAGGAGAATGGTGAGCGGGGCACCTTTAGTATGGAAAACCCTGCACGCATTCCCTCAGTTATGAGCTGAAGGATGACAGCATTAGCAATTACTGCTGTTTGGTTGAATGTAACAGGGGTGAGATGGGGTGGGTGGGGTAGAAATGCTGACCCACCTCTGTTTCATTCTCCATACCATAATGCAGTTTAATCATGTGGAAAAAACTCAGACAACTGATTCTATAAAATGTCTAACCTCCCACTGCCTTTAATGCTATCAGTCATTAAAGATAAGGAAACGCTGAGGAGCCTAGGGGTGAAAGAAACTCAGGAGGCATGATGCATGAATGCAATGTAGAATCCAGAACTCTGAAACAGAAGAAAAAGCATAGGATGTGAAAACAAAGAAAGCATCAATGTAGAGCTCAGATAATCATTAGCTGTGAGTTCATTTATTACAACATGTTAGAGTAAGGTACCAGTTAATGGGCTTTTGTAGAATCATTATAAAAGTGAACCAACTCTAAAATTAAATTATTATTTTGAAAAAACTTAATTTACAATTTTGTTAAAAAATATATATATTTGTAAAATGCTTCCATAAAATTGTGACTTGTTAGCTTCCTATTCATTAAAGGCTGTTTTCATAAACATTAGTCCAAAACTTGCTCATAAGGAAAAGTTACAGATGACAAATATCTGCTCTCCTGGTTATAATCTTGAACTGTAATTTATCATGATTGCATAGGTTTTCTAACAAACCTTAAATGAACCTAAAACATTTCTATTTTTATCATTTCCAATTCAAATAGCATTTTCTTAGAGTATCTCTTAGAAAGAAACACAAATCCTTAGATTTAACTGACCTATTAACTGTGGACATTTGGGAACTGTAGCAAGAAATCAGAAAATCAAGAAAATCTTGAATTTCAAAGATTAGTTTATATGTATATATATAAACTAATATATATGTATATGTGTGTGTGTGTGTGTGTGTGTGTGTGTGTGTGTGTGTGTATCCCTCAGTACCAACGAGCACACAATAATTGTTACTACTCGCAGGATAACTGGTGTATGTAATCAACATATAGACCTGGGGATATTTTCTTTCAAATAACTCACCAAATTATATAATTGTCAATACAAACAATTTTGTCTTTTAGTTTCTGCTTTTTATGCACATGACACATTCATATTTATAAAATAAATATTATGGATATATATTTATAAGTACTCATAAACAAAATGATATGAAGCATCTATAGCTGTTCCCTTCCGGAGCTCACCTATGGCAATTGAATGGCACATGCTGCTACAGATGATGTTTCTGGAGAGAGAAGTAGTTACCTGATAGGTGCTTTTAAGTAACTATCCTGTTGCTGAGGTACCATACTCAAGCTTTCACTTCTCTCTGAAATAAGGAAAGTGTTGCAATGTCTGGGAATACATTGTATCTAAGTATGCAGTACACACTATGCTTAGAAGTCATTTTAAATAACTGTAACCATGTTTACCTTATAAGTAAGGTTCCTGAAAAGGAAACCTAGGTCAAACATGCAACTCATTCTTCTTTCTAAATAAGGAAAAACAGGAGCAAAATCTCACTTATGTTTGGTTGTTCTATATAGTAGTTAAGATGAAAATATCAAAAATACTAAGACTATGTATCGCTGAGTGTCTGATGAAGATTTGATAGTGCATCAGTTTTTTGGCTCTATGAAGACAGAACTTCAACTTTAAATCTTGTCACATTATCAGCAGTCAATAAATATTTGTCAGATAGTAAATGTTTTCACACCTAAGCAATGGTTTGAGAATTCCAAACATGCGTGTTGCATAGCTGCGGAGCTACTGGCAATTGGTGGCTGCTGCAGAAGGGAGCATTCTTCAAGGGTACAGCTACCAACAGGCCACCCATGCTTGAGCTTGTAGCCACCCACATGTACACTGACAGCACCAAGATGACTCAGTGTTTTTTTTTTTTTTTTAAAGTGTGTTGTTTGTAAAAATGTCTGGGGGAAGCTGGACTGAGGGAGTAGAAACTGGATTTGAGCAAGAGAGAGTTTAAATCTAATATTTGACTCATAAGGCAATGTTCTTTGTGTACACAATAGGAGATTTGTTCATAGAATTAAAGAATTTGATAATGTTATTCTGTTTTGAAAATAAAGGATAGGCAACAATGAAAAGACTCCTCGACTAATGTTAGTGAAGAATAAGAAGGTAAGGTGTACTTCTCTACATCTGTACCAAGAGAGGGCACTCGCACCGCTTCCCAGGTGGGATGTAGAGGCTGGAGATGACTCAAGGTTAATACTGTGCTGGAGCACAAATGGCTGGAGTGAAGTGAAACAAGATGTTGAATTACCCGAAGCTTTGCTATGTTCAAGAGCCTGAGGGCACTACCACAGCTCTTTCATCTATAAAGTTGATGCTATTTATCTCAGAACAAAGGTAGCATAAATAATAAGTAACTGGAGATTGAAATGTTCCCATCTGTCCTTTTCCATCTCTTGTCATATTTATGGGCAATGCCTTGTGCAGAACACTTTATCTTGAAACAATAAACAAGGAGCTGCCTTCCCGCACCGAGGCGTTTCTGTTCTTGCTCAGTAAATATCAAGATCACAATATGGCAAAGGTTTATGGAGACAGCACAAAAGATTAGAAGAGATTTGTGTTAAAAATGATTACAGTGCCTGGAAATTTTGTATCAGACTTGAACTTGTACATTATTCCTTGTTTTATGAATCCATTCTGCAGAAATAATCAAATATTCTGAGGCAGAGGTCATAAAATGCTATTGATAACCTTGATTCGTCTATAACCGTTTTATCCCTGGCTGCCAATTGCCAATTACTTTAACTCAAGTTTTATACTAATTTTTCAACTATAACATATATATGTTAACCAAGTATGTGTGTGTGTGTGTGTATACATATATATATGAAAAGAGAGAGAGAGAATTGCATTTCTGAAAATCTAATGCTTGCAATAAAACCATGAGTCATGAGATCATATCTTATTGTATATGATGTGATTTATGTGTAATACAATGGTGCATACATCATACATGTGAGAAATGTTTCTTCTCACTCCAGCTACTGTGGGCCTCCTTGTCCCTCTATGTTTTCTTTTTATGACCCAACAAGCTACAACCAGCAAAATAGCATCAGACAATAGAGGTTCGTTCTCCTAGTCAGGACATTAAGATGTCATCAAGATTTGCTTCTTTTGAGGCTTTCTGGGAAGATCTCAGCTTTTTTTCTCAGTTTCCAGAAGCAATTCTTGGCAATCCTTAGTTTACAATGTCCTTAGCCATTGTTCCCTGGATATAAGTCTGTGTACCTATCTTCACAAGTCGCTCTGAAAAGGACATCAATCAGTGAACTTAGGGTATATTCCTACCCAGTACGACCTCCTCTTTATTTGGTTCCATCTGTACTGACCCTATTCATGTAAAGTACCAGGCCCTGGTCCTATGGCACTAGGACTTCCGCATTCTTTTGAGGAGAACAAGCTCTACTCTTCAAATGTTCCTCATGAGACCTCACTTGGGAAAAACTATCAAGGCTGCAAGGGGAGGTGGCAGTTACATTCTAGTAAACAGTTGTTATTTGTAGGCTCTGTTCTTATTTCCACACGTTGAGATGAAGTCCAAACCAGGTCCAAACATCACTGTGACAGGAACAGAGAGTGATGAGCCCTGTCATTCAGGAACTCTTTTGTTAACTAGCCAGGAAATGGAGTGGTTAGATTGAGGGTGACCTGCGGCCTGGTCAGTACTTTGGAAGACTGGTATGTTGGAAGAGGAAATGCCAGGACTTCCAGAGAAGGAAACCATGAACCTTGTATGCATGGAATTTTCCAGATAGGCTGTCATCACAGTTAGCTATGCATATAATCCATTCTCAGAATAGAATTATCAAAAGCTGCATGCAGTTATTTGAAATATAATAGAAGTAATTTCTTCCAACACAACACACATTAAATTCACAAAGCAAAGGAATTTGTTCTGCTAGAAAGGACTCTCCGACTGTTGGTTGTCAGATGAAGGGGCAATTTAGAGTACCAGAGGGACATTTTCTAAAATTTTACTTGTTTCTCCCAATCAAATACCACAGTAGATTTTTACAGTAGACAGGAGAAGTATAAAGGTCAATGATAGTGAGCTGAATTAGTCAATAAAAACAAAAGGCTTTTTTTTTTAATTGGTGAAGTAATTATATTGAGATTTTAGCTGTGTGGATACATGTGGTTAGTGCTCATTTACAATTCTTAAAAGCTGCCATGTGGGTGCCTTGGATAAGAGGATGCAAAATGAGTTACTCAACTTTCAGGCAGGGATACAGCAGGGAAAGCCCATTAATGCAAAGCAGCATGCAGAAACAGCAATGATATCCTAACCAATAGACAATATCATCAGCACGGGAGTTAGCTTTAGTTCAGCCATTCTGATGATTAGGGTACCACACATTGAGATTGTTCAAAAGGATTATACTGGATTTAGACTGGGGGAAAAATAAATGTATCAGGTCTGGGATGCGATCTCTCTGGTTTCTTACTGTTTCTGGTTTTCTTTTCCTGGTACAAAGCTAGATCATGTCTTCTCTCATGTTCCTAGAGCTGTCATTTTATCCTGCCCTTCAAACCATGAAATTTGCTAGTGAAGTCGTTATCCCATCATTTAATATGAGAGAATATCACTCATTTAGTACATGATTCTAGCAAGGGGTTCGTGAAAGAGAATGCTGCTCTGTTATATGATATGAATTTGAAACTAAGCCACCTGTTCAGAAGAAAATGGCCTGCACGCTGTTTCCAGCCTTGTTCAAAGTTGTAGCAGATCTTTGATGTAGTTTTGAGTTATACGATTGACCCCCCATTCCTTTTAAGTGGCATTGTAAGACTCTCAAAAATTAATGGGGGGATCATTTCCTCATAGTTTGAGGATCAAGTCTTTTGAGTATCCCAGTTCTGTCAATCATCTATATGTATTTCTTAGGGGAGAACTTCTAATAAACACAAGTTTTTTCATTCATTGCTGGTGTGATGGTGAAATGGAGATAATTGCTATAAAATGTTTAGTACGATGTTTGTATGGTGATTGCTTAATAACCGTGAAAATATTTCCAAATAATCTACATTTTAAAATTGAGCTTTTATGAAAAGACTCCTTCAGTATCTTTAATACCACTACCTATTTATTTAAAATAAGATATTTTAAGATATAATTTACATATGTTATTTTAAGAATATTTTAAAATGATGTTTCCATATAATACATGTAACAGTTTTATCACTTGAATACATTCCTTGTCACTAAACCCAGAGTAAGGCTTACCCTGGAGGACTCTGTAGGCAGAAGATGGGAACAAATGACTTTCACTTTTCCTCAGCATTCTATCCTGTATTTCCATGGAAACCGGGCACATAGTTTTGATTCGGGTCATCCTCTCCGCCCTCAGAACCTTTCAGCTCTTCAGGCAATTGTAAAAGTATCTTCTTTTCTGGTTTGTTTTTATTCTTTGTAATTACAGTTCGAGCTCCAGCAGAGACTGAAGTAAATGATCCCCTGCTCCCTTGGAAGTCCTAGAGATCTTTGGGTTTAGGCAAGCTTAGTTATTCCCCCCAAACTAAAAGGACATCAAGTTGTTAACAGACCTTGAATGCAGCACTTGACGATGCTGATGCTCGACAGTCCTGGAGCCTAGGTAATTCCAAGGGTTCTTCTCGTAAAGTCCCATCAGTACCTATCACTTGCTCTACCTCCAGGCCTTGCTCTGCCATCAGTTCATGGAGGAAGCTCAATAGAAGATAAGTAAGATAGCACTGGTCAACATCTCAATCTGGGTGGGGAAATCTTACAAGACCCCACCCTAGATAAAGGGCTGTAGGACAACAGTGGCAGCGTAGAGAGGAGGAAATCAGTATCCTCCAGAGAAAAGTTCCCAGAGAGGTGATTCAATCCATCTCAAGTGGTACACCCTACACAGACATAGAGGTGAGAGCAACACTACGTGCATTCAGAAGGAAACTGTATAGAGAGTTGGAAAAAGCAAGAGAGAGATGTAACTATAATATTTAATAATTATTCAATTAATTAAATTAAATTAAAACAATAAAGGTCAAGAATTTGAGAGGGGGACATGGGAAGAGTTAGAAGGAGAGAAAATGGGATTTAATGATGTAAATTGTAGTCACATATGAAATCTTTAATACATTTTTTTAAAAAGAAAATTGCTCGCTTAGTTCCCAGGAAACCACTTGATCGTTTTTTGCACATTGTCTGTTGTTGTCTTCCAAAGGCCCCTTGTCACATTTTTCTCTTAGTACGGCAATACCGTTTTTCCACATCCGTTATAATCTTCACAATACCAGAAAACAAATTAACCAATAGGAGAATAGATGTGCTTTTTTTTTTTTTTTTGCTTAATTGTCCTCTTAATAATCAACCCTCCAAAGTTGTGTCAGACAAGCCTTTTTTAAGTTGGGTAACATAGTCCCTGTCTCACTGGTTTATTCTCCCTGCTTCAGTTGGTCTTCAGTGTCTGGAAATTGCCGAGAGTAGAAGGATTACTACTTTGAAATTAGTACTTTTCCAGTAACCACTTCTTGAGACAGATGTTCTTTCTTAAGGTAAACCACGTTCTTGCGATTACTCATGGTCTACTCTGGGATGAAGCCACTGTTGGCAATGTATAGTCCTTTCTCGGCAGAGTTCTGGTTGTGGGAGTCCCCCATGACTCACCTCCTTCAGAGTAGCTTATCCATCATCAAGAAAACACTGTCTGAACTGGACCTGGAAGCAAAATAGAAAACTATGTGAACTTTCTGAGGAGTTCAAGATTATGTGGAAACTTTGAAAACTTGCCATTTGGGCTATATGCGCATCTTGTGTTTTTCTTGGTTGTTCAGTCTTCCTCTTGAAGCACAAAACTCCTTTTTCCAGCAGGTGCCTATCTTCACTCTCTTCACAATTTTTGTTACAGGTCAATATTTGTTTCTACTTGACCATTTATTTACTTATTATCTGGCAGGTACTAAATTCAAGTTAATTCTAGAAACAAAATCTACCTTACAGATTTTAAGGGATACTAAAAGTTGCTAAGAAGTTTCTCGAGGTAAGTTAGTTGATTGAACTGCTAAACTTTAAAAGCAAGCATGAGATAGAAATCTGTCCTTGCTTTACTAAGTTTGAATATCCCCTCCAAAAGAGGAATTGAAGTTTATTCATCACTATTTCAGGACTGGGAGGTGGGCCCTTTAAGAAGTGTCTGGCTAGTGCTGAGTCTGTTCTCACAGATCAGTGCCACCACTGCAGGTGTGTATTTTACAAAAAGTGTGAGTTCATCCTGACTCCCTGTGTCTGCCTAGCATAGATGGGCTGCTGCCCATTTGTTAGATTGCTGGTGTCCATGGGACTTTGCAGCACCCAGAACTGTGAGCCCAGTAATCATCCATTGTTTATAAATTATCCAGCCTGTGGCGTTCTGTTAGGCTGTGTGAACTGGAATAAGACACTAAGTCATGTTGAGGAAACAGCTACTGCCTTTTCTCGTTACTTTGCAGCAGGCTGCCCCAGTGATTTGCTTTCTTTCTTTTTTTTTTTTTTCTCTCTCTCTCTCTTAAAATAATTCTTGCTGTTTCGGGTAGTCGTATGCCAACGGGGCCCATCTGGTGCTATTTTTCTAGAATATCACAGGACTGCTTTCCTACTCAAAGATAACACTTTCACATGTCCTTAAAGCTTTTCTTGTCTTCAACCTTGCAGTGGTCACTATACTGTAATCAGTTTGCCACAAACTGGATTCAAATAAGAAATGGTGGAGGGGGAATGGAGGATGGCAGAAGGATCCGTAGCAGCTGTGTGGATAATGGATACTGACATCAGTCCTGTACACAGGCTCGGCTCTGCAGAGTCCTTCCCATAGCAGGAACTGCTTCACTGCCAGCCATGGCTGCACTCCAGCACTCTGGTGGCAGACTGCATGGCAATGCAGGTATTTTGGGAAACGCTACCATCTCAAATAGCTGAGAGCATACATAACCAAAAGCCCTTGAGAGGACAGTGTGAAAGCTTCTGGTATGTTGATAATTTCACTTTGATGTATAAAACTCACAGACTGTCTTGTGAAATCAACTTTCTGCCAGGAAGTCATAATTACAGAACCAAAGTCAAAGGCACAGTATAGCAGTGAAGCCCTGAGTCCAGCTTGAGATGTTTCCTCTCAGCACTGAAGCCTCTTAAGATGCTTCCTAGAGAGTAGATTTCTGATGATACAGGCAAGGACAGTTGATATATAGAACACTACTGAAATTTGAAAATGTTCAACCATAGCAAGAAAATGCCCACTATGCCAAAGCAAGTTAACAATATTTAGGTGGAACTATACACCTTTTAAGATTAATATCTCATGGGAAAGGTGTGCAGTATTTCCCTCATTATCTTTAGGCATGAACAGAAAAGTCAGTCTCAGGAGTGAACTCATCAATGAGGTTCCACATCCAGAGGTTGGAAGTAATGCTTGTTTCTATACAATTGTAAAATTTCTTTGATCGAGGCTGAAGGAACAGAAGTCTTACCTATAAAGAGTAAAGTCTATAAGAAAAGTCACATGATGAAACTGCTTACCTCATTGTAAAGGTAACAAACCAATTCTGGCTTAGGTTACCAGAGATGCTGAGGGTCAGGATTCTACCTCATCCTTGTGACACTCAGGTCATTTATCAGTTTATCAGAAAGGTCACCACTTTCCCTGAATGAACACATCATTGAGAGTGAGAATTCCACTGCTAACCAATTGACATGAGAAGAGCATGGGGTCTTACCCATGAGCCAGGTGCTTCCCCCAAGGCCAGGTGTTCCTGCACATAGATGAGGGTGCTCTCTCAAAGGGACCATGGCCTTCCCTCACATAGGCTGGAGGCCTCCTCACATGAGCACGTTTGTTATGTCATGTTGTCAGGTGCCTTCTTTTACGTGAGCTGGGGCATTCCTATGCATTGGCCTTAGTACTTCTCATAGGAATGAGAGTGATCCCTCACATTGGCCAGAGTGTTCCTTCACACAGCTTGGATGCTCCCTCACATAGATATGAATGGGGTCCCTAGCTCATGCTATCCCACTCCCAAATGGGTGTAGAAACTCACCACATGGATCCTATCATAGCCCCTCATAGGAGTTGAGTGTTCTCCATAGGGATGAGAGTATTGCCTCAGAGATCAGGATGCATCTACAAAGAGGCCATGGTGCTCCCTCACCGGTTCCAAGACAAGTGCTCCTCATAGGGGACTTGGAGTCCCTTTGATATGGGTGAAAAGCATAGTGGTCAGAACAATTCTGGCCAGATCTAAGGCCTCTACTTCTCATTAAATGCTTCTTTCATGAGCTAAACTAGAAAGACATTTTTACCTAAAACCAGCAAATAATAGTATTCAAAATGCAAGTGGAATTCATTAAGTGGCCTCCGAGTACACAGCAACCACATAACTTGTAAGGAAGACACATAAGGAAGTTACAACTTCTCTGTCCTTATTTTTCACTCTAGGTTAAACAGGCTATTTATACAGCCATATACAAGGAAAAACAAAATGACTAGGTACCCAAAGAAGCCCAGTGTAGTAAGAACAGGTAACATTTTGCCATTTGTCAAGATTGTTGTGTATCACACCTCTGTGGGATTCTAGCACAGTTTTATGAAGAACAGTTATACGCAAACAGTCATTGGTCTGGTTTTCTCTCTATTGCTCTGATAAAACACTAATCAAAAGCCGCTTGCTCACAGCCATCCATTGGACAAAGCACAGGGTCCCCAATGAAGGAGCTAAAGAAAGTACCCAAGGAGCTGAAGGGGTCTGCAGCCCTATAAGAGGAACAACAATATGAACTAACCAGTACCCCCAGAGCTCCCTGAGACTAAACCACCAATCAAAGAAAACACATGGTGGGACTCATGGCTCTAGCTGCATATGCAGCAGAGGATGGCCTCATTGATCATCAATGGGAGGAGAGGCCCTTGGTCCTGTGAAGGTTCTATGCACCAGTATAGGGGACTATCAGGGCCAGGAAGTGGGAGTGGGTGGGTTGGTGAGCAGGGGGAGGAGGAGGGGAGGGATGTTTTCAGAGGGGAAATTAGGAAAGGGAATAACATTTGAAATATAAATAAAGAAATATCTAATTAATAAAAGCAGCTTGGGCAGGAAAGGATTTATTTGATCTTGCACACAGATCAGGTCACAGTTCATAACTTAGGAAAGTCAGGCAAGAAGTAAAGGCAGGAGTATGGAGGCAGGGAATAAGACAGAGACCATGGGGAAGTGCTGCTGGCTGTCTAGCTTCTGAAGCTACATTTTTCATAGAGTGTTGTTCTCACCTTCCAAGAATGGGAATACCCATAGTGGGTTCGGCTGTCCCATAGCAATCATCAATCAAGGATATGCTCCATAGTTGCACCCATCGGCCTGCATAGTGTCAATTCTATCTTTGAGGTTCCTTCTTCAAGGCATGTCAAGTTAGCAGTCATTTAGTGGACAGTAGAGAATGAACAAGATCCAAGGTGGGCACATGCTAAGATGAGATGTAATGGGGAAGAGAGTCAGACAGAGGAATGAGGAATTCATCTCTACCCATGATGAAAGAAAATGGAGGTAGAATGAAGGCAATGGAGAATCTCTTTAGAATTCTACCCCTCGTTGAGCTCTGTTCATGAATCAACAGCAGTTTGGACAGCATATCTCTATATCATTTAAATGCAGCAAGCTGGATAACTCTCCAACTGATCATATACACTGACTAGGAGCAGGAGTCTTTAGCTTGCTCCTTGCCCAAGATTTAAATAACCCAGGAAGACAATTTTCTGAAGACTTAAACTACCTGTCACTAATAAAAGTCATTAACTATGTGGTCACTGGTGGCTCTCAAACTTTCACATTTTTTTTCTGTTTCTATAGAGAAAAAGAATAAATATTGGTCAGATGTTGAAAATATATAAAAGGAAAAATGATTTTCCTTCTAAAATATTTCCCTAAGTTTTTGGCCCTTTATAAGGATCAAATTTAAAAACAGAAATTGACTGGTAAAATGCCAATAAATACACTGGGTGGATGGTATTCAGACACAAAGCTAAATTCTTCCACAATTAGGCTTGAGTTTCTCATCTGTCATCAATACATAGTGTTTGGTGGTTTTGCTTGGGTGGACATTATATTAAATAAAGCAGTAATGATGGCATCTCCAGACCCTCATGGTACTCTTCTACCCTGTCATGGCTGGATACTTTAACTTCTTCAACTTCTTTATCCCCCAGAGGTGTTAGACTTGTACAGGGACACTGGCATTTGGCTGTCAAGTCAGAAACAGGGTAATTTCCCCAGTGAGTAAAAACATCATCATTGGCCACCAAACCCAGACCCTATTGCATATGCCAGAAAGATTTTGCTGAAGGAACCCTGTTATAGCTGTCTCGTATGAGGCTATGCCAGTGCCTGGCCAATACAGAAGTGGATGCTCACAGTCATCTATAAGATAGAACACAGGGCCCCCAATGGAGAAGCTAGAGAAAGTACCCAAGGAGCTGAAGGGGTCTGCAACCCTATAGGTGGAACAACAGAGCTCATATCTCTAGCTGCATTTGTAGCAGAAGATGGCCTAGTCGGCCATCACAGGGAAGAGAGGCCCCTTGGTATTGCAAACTTTATATGCCCCAGTACAGGGGAATGCCAGGGCCAAGAAGTGGTAGTGGGTAGGTAGGGGAGCAGGGCGGAGAGAGGTTATAGGGAACTTTCGGGATAGCATTTGAAATGTATATAAAGAAAATATCTAATAAAAAAACAAAACAGAACAAAAACATCATCATGGTGGTGACTCTCAGTCAACTTTGAGGTCTCTACTCTGCTTTCATGGTGGTGACTCTCAGTCAACTTTGAGGTCTCTACTCTGCTTTCATGGTGGTGACTCTCAGTCAACTTTGAGGTCTCTACTCTGCTTTCATGGTGGTGACTCTCAGTCAACTTTGAGGTCTCTACTCTGCTTTGGATCTTCATTATCTGCTAGTTCTCTCTGATCGCATTATGCTTAGTGTCAAAAAATGTTTTGAAATAGTTTATTTTTGAGGCAAATCTAAAACAAATCAATGTCTTTTTAAGTGCTGGTTTCTTTTAGGTTAAGAAAAGGAAGTTGGTGACAGTAGATAGATTAGAGAATGTAATTTACATGGAATATTTTCTTTATTAAAGAGAGAAGGTAAATATAGGTCTTTCAGTGCTGTCTGAAATATTGTTACCCTCAGTCTTAGCAGCCTCCTCTAAATCTATTCATCTGGGTTTCTTAGATTAGGAAGTCATTTCCTCTACTTGAATGTTATGCTCAGATGTCTATTGAACAAGGCTGAAATGTCAACAGGAAAGGCCTACCAGTGCTCTGTTATGTAAGCTCAGTCACTGGGTGTCATTCCACAGTCATTGCGTCTCTCAATTCCAGTTTATTTCTGATTCCTACCTGATGAAATAATTAGAAAGGTTATAAAGCAGGTGGAGAAATTAGTCAAACGCATAATTGCTACCACCTACTCTCTTCCCATCTGCTTTCTCTTCTCATGCATTCTCCAAAACTCTGCTCTCAAGGGTTGTTAGGAATTTTGAGTGTCAATAAGATGGCCCGGTTTCCTTCTAGTGGAGTTCCAAAGTCTTCATGTGATGCAGGAGAAAGCTTACCTTCCTCATACCTTGAAATCACAGGAGCTATGTTTTGTACCACTGTCTCTAATTGTTCTAAGGTTTTATGTTTGCTTCCTAGTGTTCCTTATTTTTATGTGTGGGTGTGAGTGGAGGTGCATGTACCACTGACATCATATGGCTTGTTCTCTCCGTCTGTCTTAGTTAGGGTTTCATTGCTGTGAAGAGACACCATGATGGTGACAACTCTTATGAAACATAACATCACATTGGGTCTGGCTTACAGTTCAGTTAGTGAACTGTCACCATGGCAGGAAGCATGGCATCATGCAAGCAGATGTAGCGCTAGTTAGCCAAGGGTTCTATATCTGGAGCCAAAAGCAGCAGGAGGAGAGAATGTGCCACTAGAACTGGCTTGAGCTTTGGAAACCTCAAAGCCAATGCCCAGTATCACAGGTCAATGAAAAGGCTACATCAGAGGCAGCGCCATTTTTGGCTCCAGACAACCGGCCACCTTCCTGGTCAGAGCACAGGTGTCCACCCGGCCTGAGAGGCTTCTGCCTCAGGTTCCATGGGAGCCAGCTTGGACTCTGCGGAGGGCAGCACAGGTGACAGTGTGGAATACAGAGGCCAGCAGTCTCTGGGACAGGCGAGACCCACAGAGCCTCTGAGGTGGCGCCATTTTTGGCTCCAGACAACCAGCCACCTTCCTGGTCAGAGCACAAGTGTCCGCCCAGCCCTAGAGGCTTCTGCCTCAGGTTCCACGGGAGCCATCTTGGTTCTGGGACTCCACGGATAGTAGTCTACACAGGTGAGAGTGTGGACTACTAAAACAACGGCTTCTGTGACAGGCCAAAGCAATGCAGCTTCTGGGAAAGATCCTGTTTTGGGCCTTCATCTTCGGCCAGGAAGAGTTCCAAACACCAGATAACTGTGCACCTTCCCTGAAAGAGGAGACCTTGCCTGCAGAGAGAGCTCTGACCACTGAAACTCAGAGGAGAGACCTACTCTCCCAGGTCTGCTCATAGAGGGTAACAAAATCACCAGAGGAACGATCTCTAAACAGAGACAACTATAACAACTAACTCCAGAGATGACCAGATGGCGAAAGGTAAACATAAGAATCTTACTAACAGAAACCAACACCACTCACCATCATCAGAACCCAGCACTCCCACTTCGCCCAGTCCAGGGCACCCCAACACACCTGAAAAGCTAGACCTGGATTTAAAAGCATATCTCATGATGATAGTAGAGGACATCAAGAAGGACTTAAATAACTCACTTAAAGAAATACAGGAGAACGCTGCTAAACAAGTAGAAGACATTAAAGAGGAAACACAAAAATCCCTTAAAGAATTGCAGGAAGACATAACCAAACAGGTAGAAGACATTAAAGAGGAAACACAAAAATCCCTTAAAGAATTGCAGGAAAACACAACCAAACAGGTGATGGAATTGAATAAAACCATCCAAGACCTAAAAAGGGAAGTAGACACAATAAAGAAAACCCAAAGTGAGGCAACGCTGGAGATAGAAACCCTAGGAAAGAAATCTGGAACCATAGATGCGAGCATCAGCAACAGAATACAAGAGATGGAAGAGAGAATCTCAGGTGCAGAAGATTCCATAGAGAACATTGGCACAACAATCAAAGAAAATGGAAAATGAAAAAAGATCCTAACTCAAAACATCCAGGAAATCCAGGACACAATGAGAAGACCAAACCTACGGATAATAGGAGTGGATGAGAATGAAGATTTTCAACTCAAAGGACAAGCAAACATCTTCAACAAAATTATTGAAGAAAACTTCCCAAATCTAAAGAAAGAGATGCCCATGAACATACAAGAAGCCTACAGAACTCCAAATAGACTGGACCAGAAAAGAAATACCTCCCGACACCTAATAATCAGAACAACAAATGCACTAAATAAAGATAGAATACTAAAAGCAGTAAGGGAAAAAGGTCAAGTAACATATAAAGGCAAGCCTATCAGAATTACACCAGATTTTTCACCAGAGACTATGAAAGCCAGAAGAGCCTGGACAGATGTTATACAGACACTAAAAGAACACAAATTCCAGCTCAGGCTACTATACCCAGCCAAACTCTCAATTAACATAGATGGAGAAACCAAAGTATTCCATGACAAAACCAAATTCACCCATTATCTCTCCATGAATCCAGCCCTTCAAAGGATAATGACAGAATAAAACCAATACAAGGACGGGAACAACGCCCTAGAAAAAACAAGAAGGTAATCCCTCAACAAACCTAAAAGAAGACAGCCACAAGAACAGAATGCCAACTTTGACAACAAAAATAACAGAAACAACAATTACTTTTCCTTAATATCTCTTAATATCAATGCACTCAACTCCCCAATAAAAAGACATAGACTAACAAACTGGCTACACAAACAAGACCCAACATTTTGCTGCTTACAGGAAACTCATCTCAGAGAAAAAGATAGACACTACCTCAGAATGAAAGGCTGGAAAACAATTTTCCAAGCAAATGGTATGAAGAAACAAGCTGGAGTAGCCATTTTAATATCTAACAAAATCGACTTCCAACCCAAAATAATCAAAAAAGACAAGGAGGGGCACTTCATACTCATCAAAGGTAAAATCCTCCAAGAGCAACTCTCAATTCTGAATATCTATGCTCCAAATACAACGGCAGCCACATTCATTAAAGAAACTTTGGTAAAGCTCAAAGCACACATTGCAACTCACACAATAATAGTGGGAGACTTCAACACACCACTTTCACCAATGGACAGATCATGGAAACAGAAACTAAACAGGGACACAGTGAAACTAACAGACGTGATGAAACAAATGGACTTAACAGATATCTACAGAACATTTTATCCTGAAACAAAAGGATATACCTTCTTCTCAGCACCTCATGGTACCTTCTCCAAAATTGACCACATAATTGGTCACAAAACAGGCCTCAACATATACAAAAATATTGTAATTGTCCCATGCATCCTATCAGATCACCATGGACTAAGGCTGATCTTCAATAACAAAATAACTAAAAGAAAGCCAACATTCATGTGGAAACTGAACAACAATCTTCTCAATGATAACTTGGTCAAGGAAGGAATAAAGAAAGAAATTAAGGACTTTTTGGAGTTTAGTGATAATGAAGCCACAACATACCCAAACTTATGGGACACAATGAAAGCATTTCTAAGAGGAAAACTCATAGCTCTGAGTGCCTCCAAAAAGAAACTAGAGAGAGCACACATTAGCAGCTTGACAACACACCTAAAAGCTCTAGAACTAAAGGAAGCAAATTCACCCAAGAGGAGTAGACGGCAGGAAATAATCAAACTCAGGGGCAAAATCAACCAAGTGGAAACAAGAAGAACTATTCAAAGAATCAACCAATCAAGGAGCTGGTTCTTTGAGAAAATCAACAAGATAGATAAACCCTTAGCCAGACTCACTAGAGGGCACAGGGAAAGCATCCTAATTAACAAAATCAGAAATGAAAAGGAAAACATAACAACAGATCCTGAAGAAATCCAAAACACCAACAGATTCTTCTACAAAAGGCTATACTCAACAAAACTGGAAAACCTGGATGAAATGAATGAGTTTCTAGACAGATACCAGGTACCAAAGCTAAATCTAGTCTCAGCTGGAAAAACTGATCAAAAAGAACTACTTTCTCCACAAGTCTGCCCAGGAAGCATACAAATCCTACATACGAGTGTATGACTTTCACTCTCTCAAGCAGATCTTCAATGTCAACAACTTAAATTTGCCTCAGGTTGCTCTGTCTTTTGGTTTTAAGGTCCCTCCTTTTGTTGATCTGAATGTAAGCAGCCATGATGGCAAGCTTAAGAAGAGAGGCGGTGGTGGGGGATTTGGCTACCAGAAAACAAAGAAAGTGGAGAAGTCCAAGATCTTTAAACACATCAGTAAGAAGCAGCAGACCGCAGGCAGTTCTCACACTGAGGCAATCTGCCTTCCACCTGGACTGACTTTGCCCAACTTCCCCCCTCCCCAGTACCCTTTAAAAAGGAACTTTATGACCTCTAGGATCTTTTTGTCTTTGCTATGATGATAATATTTTATTTTTAAATACTTCCATAAAACAAATTTTATCACTGTTTTTAAAAAAAAAAGATCAGGTTAATGATCTAAACAGTCCTATATCCCCTAAAGAAATAGAAGCAGTCATTAATAGTCTCTCAACCAAAAAAAGCCCAGGACCAGATGGGTTTAGTGCAGAGTTCTATCAGACCTTCAAAGAAGACCTAATTCCAGTTCTTCACAAACTATTCCACAAAATAGAAACAGAAGGTACTCTACCCAACTCATTCTATGAAGCCACAATTACTCTGATACCTAAACCACAAAAAGACCCAACAAAGATAGAGAACTTCAGACCAATTTCCCTTATAAATATCGATGCAAAAATCCTCAATAAAGTTCTTGCTAACCGAATACAAGAACACATCAAAACAATCATCCATCCTGACCAAGTAGGTTTCATCCTAGGGATGCAGGGATGGTTCAATATACAGAAATCCATCAACGTAATCCAGTATATAAACAAACTCAAAGAATAAAACCACATGGTCATCTCCTTAGATGCGGAAAAAGCATTTGACAAGATCCAACACCCATTCATGATAAAAGTGGATTAAGGAACTCCATATAAAACCAGAGAAACTGAAACTTATAGAGGAGAAAGTAGGGAAAAGCCTTGAACATATGGGCACAGGGGAAAAATTCCTGAATAGAACAGCAATGGCTTGTGCTGTAAGATCGAGAATCGATAAATGGGACCTCATAAAATTGCAAAGCTTCTGCAAGGCAAAAGACACCGTCAATAAGACAAAAAGGCCACCAACAGATTGGGAAAGGATCTTTACCTATCCCAAATCGGATAGGGGACTAATATCCAACATATATAAAGAACTCAAGAAGGTGGACTCCAGAAAATCAAATAACCCCATTAAAAAATGGGGCTCAGAGCTGAACAAAGAATTCTCACCTGAGGAATACTGAATGGCTGAGAAGCACCTGAAAAAATGTTCAACATCCTTAATCATCAGGGAAATGCAAATCAAAACAACCCTGAGATTACACTTCACTCCAGTCAGAATGGCTAAGATCAAAAATTCAGGTGACAGTAGATGCTGGCGAGGATGTGGAGAAAGAGGAACACTCCTCCATTGTTGGTGGGATTGCAAGCTTGTACTACCACTCTGGAAATCAGTCTGGCGGTTCCTCAGAAAATTGGACATAGTACTACTGGAGTTTCCTGCAATACCTCTCCTGGGCATATATCCAGAAGATTTCCCAATTGGTAAGAAGGACACATGCTCCACTATGTTCATAGCAGCCTTATTTATAATAGCCAGAAGCTGGAAAGAACCCAGATGCCCCTCAACAGAGGAATGGATACAGAAAATGTGGTATATTTACACAATGGAGTACTACTCAGGTATTAAAAAAATGAATTTATGAAATTCCTAGGCAAATGAATGGACCTGGAGGGCATCATCCTGAGTGAGGTAACCCAATCACAAAGGAACTTGCACAATATGTACTCACTGATAAGTGGATATTAGCCCAGAAACTTTGGATACCTAAGATATAAGATACAATTTGCTAAACGCATGAAATTCAAGAAGAACGAAGACCAAAGTGTGGACACTTTGCCCCTTCTTACAAATGGGAACAAAACACCCATGGAAGGAGTTACAGAGACAAAGTTTGGAGCTGTGATGAAAGGATGGACCATCTAGAGACTGCCATACCCAGGGATCCATCCCATAATCAGCTTCCAAACGCTGTCACCATTGCATACACTAGCAAGATTTTGCTGAAAGGACCCAGATATAGCTGTCTCTTGTGAGACTATGCCGGGGCCTAGCAAACACAGAAGTGGATGATCACAGTCAGCTATTGGATGGATCACATGGCCCCCAATGGAGGAGCTAGAGAAATTACCCAAGGAGCTAAAGGGAACTGCAACCCTATAGGTGGAACAACAATATGAACTAACCAGTACCCTGGAGCTCTTGTCTCTATCTGCATATGTATCAAAAGATGGCCTAGTCGTCCATCACTGCAAAGAGAGGCCCATTGGACTTGCAAACTTTATATGCCCCAGTACAGGGGAACCCCAGGGTCAAAAAGGGGGAGTGGGTGGGTAGGGGATTGGGGGGGTGGGTATGGGGGACTTTGGGGATAGCATTGAAAATGTAAACAAGGAAAATACCTAATAAAAAAATAAATTAAAAAAAAAAAAGGCTACATCTACTCCAACCAGGCCACACCTAATAATGCCACTCCCTATGAGCCTATGGGTGCTATTGGTATTGAAACCACCACACCATTTTTCTGGATCTCATGAGTAAACTCAGGACTCCTGGCCCATGCATAAGAGCCCCAGCACCTTGAGCCATCTGAGGAAACCAGTTTCATTGTCTTATTCTGTGCTGTTCCCACCTCTCTGTTTTTACCTAAACACAGGTCCTGTCAGATGTGCTCTCAACTGATGTTTTTCTTCTGATATTCTTACTCACTATAACATTTTCAATACAACCTAACTTTTGTCTCCATGTAGAAAGTTCCACTCTACTCCCCACATAGTCTCCATTGGCTGCAAACCCTTTCTCCCAATTACAACCCAAACACACTCTAAAGCTGCAGCCAGTTTCAAAATTACTTCATTATCTGTACCAAACCAACTCGTGTCTGTCATCAGCCCGCCAGCCTTCTTCCTTTGCTTTCCCTCTTTCTTGCTTGCCTGTTTTCCTCCCTTCTCCCTTGCTTGCTTTCTTCATTCTGAAGTTCTACCTTTACCCTGCTATCTAAAATTTGGTAGACCTTCCTGAATCCTCTTTGATATTTGAATCATCTTTTGATTTTTGCACACCAGCAAAATTCTATTCTCCTATTGAAAACAGTGTTCTATAATGTGTTATTTATAACTTGATTGTATCATCAATGTTTTCTTTTTAATGGCTATGTACTCTTTTGGGATCCATAGTTTTTATATTAATGATATATGTTCAAACTGCTCTCAACCTTTCTATAGTAAGAGCAATGTTATAATTAAGTCATCATTGATTAGTTTCTTAAACTCTTTTCAGCTTTCTGGATTCCATTGCTATATTTCTGTATTATTTTATTGTTAATATGTGATTTAATATTTTTGTCTTTTTAAAATTTTTATTGGGTATTTATTTCATTTACATTTCCAATGCTATCCCAAAAGTCGGCCACCTGCTCCCCCACCCACTCCCCCACCCACCCACTCCCACTTCTTGGCCCTGTCGTTCCCCTGTACTGAGGCATATAAAGTTTGCACAACCAATGGGCCTCTCTTTCCACTGATGGCCGACTAGGCCATTTTCTGATTCATGTGCAGCTAGAGACACGAGCTCCAGGGGGTACTGGTTAGTTTATATTGTTGTTCCACCTATAGGATTGCAGATCCCTTTAGCTCCTTGGGTACTTTCTCTAGCTCCTCCATTGGGGGACCTGTGATCCATCCAACAACTGACTGAGCATCCACTTCTGTGTTTGCTAGGCCCTGGCATAGTCTCACAAGAGACAGCTCTATCTGGGTCCTTTCAGCAAAATCTTGCTAGTGTATGCAATGGTGTCAGTGTTTGGAAGCTGGTTATGGGATGGATCCCCGGATATGGCAGTCTTTAGATGGTCCATACTTTTGTCACAGCTCCAAACTTTGTCTCTGTAACTCTGATACCTAAACCACAAAAAGACCCAACAAAGACAAAGAACTTCAGACCAATTTCCCTTATGAATATCGATGCAAAACTACTCAATAAAGTTCTCGCTAATCGAATCCAAGAACACATCAAAACAATCATCCATCCTGACCAAGTAGGTGATTTAATAATTTTATAACCATAAATGTAACAACTACCTTTTTGTTTATAAAGAAATATCAAAACTATTGTTCTCCATTTGTTCCTATTAGGTCTAGTTACATGACTGTTGCTGGGCTGATCCCTTCAAGTCATTCTGCCCCTTCACCTGTGCTGTCCTGTCCTCCAGTCCCATTTCCTTCTTGCCCACAATCAGCTTACCATTCAAAATCTCTCTTTTTAAGAAAGTCTCTTCCTTATAGTCAAGTTCTTTCTGCCTTTTCTTCTTAGAGTCCTGCTTATGCTTCGATAGCTTTCATAGCATGTGGTTTTAGTACACACTTGTATCATCAGTGGGTTCATCAGGTATGTGCTGGTGGCAAGGACTATAATGATGTCATTCCTCAGTCTTCTGCAGCATCTCATGCTGCCTGCTATATGTTGTCAGAGAATTCGGTATTTGATTTTCTCTGACTTAACATATCAAAGGACTGTAGCCTAAACCCCTAATCTAGGCATCCTTTCTGGTATTTATCCCATTGATTTTACTGATCACATTTGGGCTCAACACGGGGTTGTCATGCACTGCTGTAAACATGCAATATTACTTACATGAAGAGGTCAACTGAACAATTAAAGATTGAGTTTCCTATGAGCCCATAAAAACAGGATCTCATTTCTTCCTGATGAATTAAGCTTCTAATTTACCTTTTAAATACACCATCACATAGCCTCATAAAAACAATGTGATTCTGAGAAATTTAATTACTTTCTCTCATAGAAGTTAGAGTGTTCTACTTTGAAAAAAAAGTCAATTTTATTTTTATAATTCAATTTTGTATTTTATAGGTACATAATGTTATTTTATATTGTAATTTTAACTAGTATGTACTTTGGAGTTCAATTATAAAACTTACAAAATCCATTTATATTAAAAGCTATAACAGAGAATAATATCTACCAAGGTTCTGCATTTAATTGTTCCTTCACTGAATTTTTTTTAAATCTATCTTGGGGATAGAGCAGCTAAATTATTTTTTTCTATTGTGGATGATATTGTGATAAAATAAATGAAAGAAATATATTTGAATGAAGGAATAGATGCTCAAAATAGTGATTTTGTCTTCTGAGTATTGCTTGAACTTGTACTTTGTCTCACCAACAGAAGACAAACTTGATTATGTCCAGATTCAAACCAATGAAACAAGCAGGCTTGTGTGTCCTGGATGGTAGTGAGCCTTGTGTCCTCTTAATTAAAGGCAGAACACCTCCAGAATAAAAGAAGTTTGTTTTGTTGTCATTTTAGGTCTAAAGAGGATTTCACGCTGGCTTTATTTCTGTCCATTCTTCATTTGAATGGCTCCCTGGCTAACTCACTCTAAGCTTCAGTCACATTTCTCTACATGGAGACATCCAAAACCTGTAAAGTGTGTCACAGTGCATAATCCCCAGTCCCAGATCATTGTTTCTACACCACCACAGATCCTAAAGTAGTTGGAGTCCCCTGAGAGGGGACTTGATGTTGATGTTGGCCAGGCAGGCACTGAGTTGTCTGATTATTAGTCAGTGTTGTCAGATAAGTTCCGGTAATTCCAAGTTGCTACACTGATATGATCTCTCTTTAAACATTTTTTTTAACTGTATGATGCTTGCTGGGAAATACACTTTGAGCTAACCAGGACCTTTTGATATTCAGAACCATTTGGTGACCTTCTGTCTCAAAGGCCAGTATCTAATCATCTTGTGGTTTCTCTTAATCAAACCCATATGCAATTAATAAAATGAGAGGATTTACATTAATAAAAGGTTGTTTTCTGCTAGACATTTATTTCTTTTGCACATTGTCCTGTTGTTTTAAAGCTATATGCTTTAACTCTGGAGTTCTTAAAACCTGTATGACACAATTTTTAAAAATTAATTTGACATGGTGCCACAGCATCTGTAACCATTGCTGGTCATAACTCACTCCCTAATAAATGCTTCCTTCTTCTCCCTCTTCCTTCTTCTTCCCCCTCTTCCTTCTTTGGTAATAAAATAAGCATCACGGTTTTTAAAAGGTTTAGCATATATATTTTAATTTTGCATTGAGAATTTTATAAGCTGGAGTGGTGGTGCACACTTTTATCCCAGCACTTGGGAGACAGAAGCAGGCAGATCTCTGAGTTCTATGCCAGCCTGGTCTACAGAAGGAATTCAAAGACAGCCAGTTAAAAGAGACTGTTATAGGCTTCTTTTTAAGGCCAGGAAACAAGGTAATATTTTGTTATATAGGAAGATGTTGATGTTGTTGTTGCTGTTGTTGTTGTTTGTTGTTGTTGCTGTTTTTGCTGTTGTTGCTGTTCTTGTTCTTGTTCTTGTTCTTGTTCTTGTTCTTGTTCTTGTTCTTGTTCTTGTTCTTGTTCTTGTTCTTGTTCTTGTTCTTGTTCTTGTTCTTGTTCTTGTTCTTGTTCTTGTTCTTGTTCATGGATTGACTTTCCAGTCATAGACATTCTAGAGGGTCAATGAGACGTTACTGTGGTTCAGTTTTCCAAGTTTCAAAAACTTGGAAATGATGGAGAAAAAAATCATTTCCATTTATCCAAATGGATTCATTTCTCTCAAGGTCTCCCATTTGTTTTTATTTGTTTGTTTGGTGGGTTGGTTTTGTTTTGTTTCTTACTCAAAGACATCTAGTTAGCCTATAAATAAATTGGAACTGCTGGGATTTTTTTCTCACTCACATTTCAAACTACTAACTGCAGACTCATACATGCTTTGTTTTATAAGCCATAAAATATCATGTGAAAATGTCTTCAAGGATAACAAATATTAACCATTTTTCAGGAACCTTGCATAAAACAAAATAAAAAATTCCAGGTATTTTCCTCAATTAACTTCAATTCCTCAAGCATTAATTGAGCACTTATTTTATTGGCAGTGATATGCTCACTGCTAAAGAGAAATCATTTCATGAAACCAAAGTATTGCTACCAATGGAGTCAAAGTTCAATGGAGACATAGGGTTTACTCAGCAGCTTGTGTCTCAAACTCTAATCCTTTACAACCATCAAGTGTTTTATTTAATAATAGTCATATAATGTCAAGACCATAATGATTCTCACATTAGAGGTCAAGAAACTGAGATAAGGTGTAAGGAAAATAATGAGGATTCAAGAATTTCGAGCAGAAGTTATCCAGTACTCAATGGACTCGGTGTAAGGGTAAGGGGGAGAGAGAGAAAGAAAGAGGTAGATTAAAGAACAAACAGAAGAACAAACAAGAAGTTGGAAGGGGGAAATTGTGGAGATAGAGAAAGAATTAGTTAGAAGGGAATAAGGGGTAAGTCTGAACCACACACATTATATACATATGTGAATACTAAATAAAATATTTACTTATTTATTTACTTAATCTACATGAGTATGCTGTAGCTATCTTCAGACACACCAAAACAGGACATCATATCCCATTATAGATGGTTGTGAGCCACCATATGGTTGCTGGGAATTGAACTCAGGACCTCTGGAAGAGCAGTCAGTGCTCTTAACCAATGAGCTATCTCTCCAGACCTAAATAAGATATTTTAAAGGACTCTGACTGCATGTAACTTGATTTGTTTTGAGCTACAAACATCAACGAAGCAGCATTAGATAAAACAAGAAATAGTGGGCAGAGCTTGGCAGGGAAGGAAAGAAGTGTTCAGTATGCAAGGGAAGATATGAGCTTCTGAAGGAGGAAAAGAAAAATGCACTAGAGGCTGTGGGAGGAGGGGACATCAATAGCTCATTGGCTATTATGTCAGAAATGTCTTTGCTGCAACTCAAATTTCTGGAAAGACATAATTTGGTCTTAACCTACTGAAACAAAATATGTGATAAATGTTGAAATAAATACCCAGAAAAGCCACAAAATTGTTGGAAGGCATTTGCAGAGAACCTTAAACTGCCACAGGATGAAAATGATGTATTCAGTTCAGGCACTGAACACAAAGAGCAAAGCAGTCTGTCTTCTGCAATGGCTGTTGAATGTCACAGACATGCCAGTCAATGTTTTGGGTAAACTTCATTAGTAAAAGTCTCAGAGGAAAAGAGGAGAGAGTAATTGGGGGGAAAAGTTATTTGGAAGGGGGCTGAGAGAAGGGGGTGGATAGTGGGAAGTAAAGTGGACAAATAAATTAATGGAAAAAGAAAAGGGGAAAATATTCCCATACAACATAGAATTGTACAGAAGACTTACTTTTCATGACAAAATGTGGTCTCTAGGATTGACCTGAGTATCCCAGTGGATGGAAATGAGTTTTGAAGTCCCCAAGGTCCTGTTTTGTAGTGGTAGAACAAAACCAGATAGGATGCTAACAGATCAGTGAGAGGACAAGGGAAGTTGAGGGGACGATGGGAAAGGAACTTCACAGAAAGCAAATGCCTGCTGGTACTGCTGAAAAGAAATGCGGCACTGGACACCAAGGTGCTACACATGACACCCATTAAGACGAAGGGTGATGAGGCGAGCTGTAGTAGATGACTGAAAGTTAGGCAATTACTTGGTGAAATAATGGTCCAAATAGCCAAAAATGACCTCAACCAGAAACAAGAGAGATAAATTAACTGTGAAAAGCTTAAGAAATAAGCAATTCCCAATCCGTGTAATTTTATGTTTTTGCCTTAGTACTGTCACTGTCCTTGAGGCAGGGAAACAGCAGCACCCACGCAAAGGAACCTCTTACTACAACACAGGACACTTCATTTAGAATGAAAATTGGCTTTGATGAAACCATGTGAGCCAGTGCAGATTACATATAACCTATTAGAAAATGAAAAACAAAAGGCTGTGAGTATGTTCACTGATAGTCTGGCCAGGGTCTGGCATCTTGCTTGAAAATTCTTGCCTAATTTGGGTAGATTCCACAAAGAACTGGAAACTAACAGAATCTGAGTTTGCTTTGTTAGGTTGAACCTGGAATGAAACAAGAGAAAGACAGTGTTCTTAAGTTTTGTCTAAAATTCTTCCTGTTTAGTAGCTCTCTACCCATTTAGCTGCAAGTTACTACCCAAATCATGTCAGCATTCAGGGGTAAAGTGAAGAGTCATAGGTGTGCTTCAGATCATGAATGACCACAAAGAATGTTGGAATGTACTTTCAGACAATTTGATGGCACTGTAGATGAAGAGGAAAAATTGTCAAATGAAAGAGATAAAGAAAGAAAGAAAGAAAGAAAGAAAGAAAGAAAGAAAGAAAGAAAGAAAGAAAGAAAGAAAGAGAGAAAGAAAGGAAAACATATATATACTATATACATATATATAACAAATATATACATATATAATAGATATATAACAAATATATATAACATATATATATACATATATAATAGATATATAGATAGATATGTCAGTACATACTTGTCTTATTTTGCTTCTATTGATGTGATAAAACACTGATGAAAAACTTACAATCCCTATCATAGCTCATCATGAAGGGACATCAGGGCAGGAACAGAAGCAGAGGCCATGGAGGGACACTGCTTAGTGACCTGTACCTTATGGCTTGCTCAACCAGTGTTTTTATACAATCCAAGACTTCCAGCCCAGGGGTGGCACTGCCCATGGCAGACCGGACCCTCACACATCAACCATGAGAATATGTCTCCACAGATTAGCTTTTAGGCAACCTGATGGAGACATTTCCTCAGGTGAGGTTTCCTCTTCCCAGATAACCCTAGCTTGTGTCATAGTGACAAAAAAAAAAAAAGTCTAGTTTTCCCAGTGTATGATAAATTACAAAATTACAGACAGTGTGTGATATGAAAGACTATCTAATGAATGAAGCAGTCAATGGAACTCAGAGATATGCAATGGAGAGATGACTCAATGGTAAAGAACCCTGGTGACTCTTCTAGAAGTTTTGGGTTTGATTCCCAGCATCCACATGATAACTTGCAGTCATATATAACTCCCATCCTTGAGGATCCCGATTCCTCTTCTGGTCTCCTCAGGTAATGCATGTATATGATATACAGCTATAAATGGAGACCAAAGAATATAGGATGTTTATATCATACAAAATGATAAAGATAGATAGATGATAGATAGATAGACAGACAGATGATAGATAGATAGATAAAGAGAGAGAGATAGTAGATACAGCATAAATATACATACCAAGCTGAACTATAGAGTAAGACCATGCCTACCCTTAAAACAAAAGTTCTTAAAGCTTAATGTCATGCATAATGACTATGGAAGGTGATAAGAGCTGGAGGAACAGGAAGTTTGCTGTGAGTTTTCATTTGCTAGGGGTGTCAGAGAAAATACACCCTTAGATGCTCTTATGGTTTTCCTACTGCAGTTTTTGTGCTTATACTTTATGGAAATCCTGCCTATTATTGAACACAATGACTTTTTACTATAAGGGCTTCATCTTCAGACCTTTGGAAAATGGCCGCAGTAATTGGGGAGTCTTGTGCTTTATTTCAGAGATATCAATAGGAAACTCTTCCAAGTATCTATAAAGAAATGAACACCAGCTTCCTTAACATATCCAAGCACTGACTCTATAATGGTGTCAGGACTAATCTAAAGTTGTCACAGAGGTAATTTTGGAGATTGAGAATTTTATTGGATGTGTTCAGCTAAATATTTCCTTTATCCAGATAGCAATGGGTATAAAACATTTAATGCCCTCAACAAATATTAATAATAAGATCCTCATGAGAATCTGGACTACCATAAAATGCATACTACTTTATACACAAGATCTGACCAGCAATTTCAGTCCACTAGAAGGACAGAAGGATGGAATGGCCAGAGCACAGGCATGCAGGCAGGCTTCTTTGGTTTGGACTTAGCTCAGACTCTTTCTAGTTATTTGCTAATACAGTTCTCTGTGCCTCTCTCCTCAGTGCACTGCCAAAGCTAACCATAGGACCTGTGTCCAAAGATCATGGTGAGAACTAAATGAGCACATTCAAAGTGCTTTCATTAATTCCTGGCAATAATACTAATTATTAGCTCAAATTATTATCATTTGTTTTGTTTCACTGGCTTTTTTGATGGGCCATGTCGGCTATGAACACAGTTTCTGTTTCTATCCTTCATCCTATAAGAAGCACCAGCTTAGGAACTGGCAAGTGATTAGTCACTAGCTGTCATCTGAATAAATGGGTGACTAAAAAAATGCAGCATGCTTTTCCCCATGAGAATGGACTTGGTAACAGATTTCAGCCATGAGTGGTGCTTGGTAACTTCGATAATCGTTTCTGACAAGTTCTGCCAATTTCCTATTTATCAGAGTTCTCCCCATACCTTAGTATTCTTTCAGTTAGATCTTTCCACAAAGACTTTTCCAAACAAAGGACAGGGATCTTCAGAGATCCGTGTAAGTCATTAAGTAACTAAGTTTCAATACCTGCCTGTGTATAATGAGCACCGAAGAGCAATTATAGAAGCATCCCCGTCCTTGGTTTGTCTAAGCTTCCAAAGCATAAATGGGCAGAAGCAGTGAATTGGAAATACTGTTCTTTGCTGCATCTCTTCAGTATTCTAAATACAGCCTGAAATGCCTTCTGGATCTATACTTCCATGTCGCAAGGAAAATCAATAGTAATAACACAAGATGCTGAGAGCAAGGGTTAGGTTGCTCCAATTTCTAAACTAATCTTCTAAGTCTGAGACATTCCTGTGAACCCAGAAAATAGTGAACTGTACAGGATTTGGATTAATGCTGGTAGAGAACATAGAAAAATAATATACCAAAGATAGCTGAAAGACTTCCTTTTAGTCATTTTTAATGAAATATTCAGCTTGGTAAGTACATGTAGATTTGGCAGCTATTGGTTTGGCAATTTTATCAACTACCATTGATATATCTGTAATGGAAGATTTAGATAGTGAGGGGTCCAGGTTTGCTCCTTTCACATGCCAAATTAGTGATCATATTTTCATTGTCAATTATTAAGCTAATTCCATCCTCACCAGAAAGACATAGGGTTTGTTATGTCATGAAATTTTGCTCTGAATCTATTAGGTTTTACAGCTAAAGAATCTTCAAAGTATGTCCTTCACAGTAATTAGGTTAATAAATCAAGTGATCTGCAAGCAATAGAACATGCATTTTCTATGGATGTAAATTTTAGAAGATTAATAGTACCAGAGATGTTTTATGCAAATTGATCAGTGCATATTGGCACATTCTGGATAGAATATGTGTGATAGAATTACATATAGTGCACACTGTTGAATTTATTTGTATTATAACAAAGGCAATCATAGTAGGCATGAGAAGTAAAATGACAAATGTTGTAACAGTTGTCTGAATATTGTGCATTTAGTCATGATTGATATGTACAGCCAGGGTAAGAGTAAGGTATGGATTACAGTGAAGACTGCTCTACTGACACAAGTAAGAACACCATCAAATGCCAGTAAGCTCAGGTTTCATTCAGTTCCCTGCATCATGAATGCAGATGAACGTTGGCATCTGCCCATCGAAGTCACTAAGGCTGGCAGACTCCATCTCAACTCATAACGACAGTCTTCTTGAAGCAGGATGAAGGAACGTTGATGATTCATGTGCTGAATTTCCAACGTTCTGACAAAGCCAGGCTCATGACCAAGCCAAACTCAAGAGAAACAGGGCAGTTTGACCTCGTGATATACCCAAAGGAAAACCACCAGAATACCTCTCTCAACACAAAGCAGTCCCAAATGCCTCTTGCCACTGTTATAACAAATCAGCTACTATTGCATACATTGAATTGCTTGGGCCATTCTTCTACCTTATTGGTTGTTAAATTAATTTCAGGATTAAAATGACAATGCCTAAGAATCTAATTTCCAAACCCATAAAATAACAAAGTTCCTCTAATTCTCTTTCATGTATTTTTCTGACCTTATGTGAATAAGACCTCATGAATTATCATACTGAGTCAGACCCATGGCCATTCCAGCCAAAAATCTTACCCTTGCCAAAACTTTAAAAAGTCACTTCTATTATTTCTCCATTGTTCATAGAGAAAAATGATAGAACTATTATAAGAATTGCTATTTCAAAAATAGATTCTTCTATTCAGTAGGTATAAAGGCACACACATACACTCTCCAAAAATTATTTCTCTTTCTAAACTTTAATAAATCCAAATAAAAATATGATGTAGTAAAATTGAGTTTCACTGGAGGATTTCTAAATATTTTTGAAAGTTGTAATAAAAAGAGGAGGCAACTTTTATCTAAAGCAAGACAGCAAAACTCAAATAGTTCCATTTACTCAGTTTTGAGATACACATTGGGGAAAAAAAATGACCCCATTGTTAATGATCCCATGCAACTTCAAATAATCATTGACAGATAAGAAAACCAAGATCCAGAAGACAAATGGGGAAGAAGCAGTTTCTGCTCTCATATTAAATTTTATCAGAATATGATATCAAACTACAAATTTGATTTAGTTGAAATGAAATATGTGCTACGTCTGGGATACAGCCCCTCCTCTCTCAGCACTGAGCATCATCATACATCTGAGCTTTGGAGCAGGCCCGTCTGCTAAGCTCCCTAACATTTGATTCACGAGTTCTCATTCTATAGACATGTAGCTCTTGATCAAACACTCACAGATTATAGAGCTTTTAAAACATATTTAAAATATTTCTTGGCAATATCTTAAAAATATGCCAAGATAACTTAGAAATTAGAAATGCTTGGTGATAGTTTTTTCCTAATGAAAAAAAAAAAAGATAATTGCATGATCTCAAAAAAAAAAAAAAACATTTTGTTTAATCTCGTTTAATGTCAGAATTTTGCTTAAAATTTTACCATTTTTATATTGACTTGGATGGACAGAATTTGTAGCATTCAACTGACATCACCATTTTTTTTTTAATGAGACACAGAAACTCTCGTCCCATTTATCAATTCCCTGTAAGCTGAGGTTTAGTTTTTCTATTTATATGAGGAATCAGTAGATGACATTTGGCAGGGATTTGCTGATAACTGAGTCTGGGCTAGAGAGTGCTTTACAGCATGCTTTTGTCACATGTCATGTTTTTATGAGTCCTCAAGAGGCTATGCAAAGAAAGTGGTGATCCATACACTTGACATGAACTTTTATAAAAGAGGACTTTCATATACCTGTTACATGGAAGATGAAAGGCAAATTTAACATGTATGTCTGCAAGGCAATAGCTGACATAAAAGTCTACACTTTGAGAAGAATGATAGCATTCTTTTTATTAAATTTTATTTTATTTTTAATTTGTTTTTTACACTCCATATTCCATTCGTCAACCCCCCATCCACTCTCTGACTGCTCCACATCCCACACTTCCTCCCCACCCCCTCTCTCCATGTGGATGCCCCCACTACCCACCCCACCTGACCTCTAAATTACCTTGGGCCTTCTGCCTCTTGAGGGTTAGGTGCATCTTCTCTGAATGAAAACATACCTGGAAGTCCTCTACTGTGTGTGTGTTGGGGGCCTCATATCAGCTGGTGTATGCTGCCTGTTTGGTGGTCCAGTGTTTGAGAGATCTCAGGGGTTCAGACTAACTGAGACTGCTGGTCCTCCTACAGGATCACCCTTCTCCTCAGTTTCTTTCTTTTTTTAATTTTTAATATTTTTATTACGTATTTTCCTCAATTACATTTTCAATGCTATCCCAAAAGTCCCCCATACCCTCCCTCCCACTTCCCTACCCACCATTCCCATTTCAGCCTTCCCTAATTCAACAACAGGGGTCAGCTGCTTCTGTCCATTGGTTGGGTGCAAACGTCTACATCTGACTCTTCCAGCTGCTTGTTGGATCTTTCAGAGGGCAGTCATAATAGATCTTTTTTTGTGTGAGAGCTCCATAGCCTTAGTAATAGTGTCAAGCCTTAGGACCTCCCCTTGAGCTGTGTCTCACTGTGGCAAAGACTTTTTTGACAGCAAAATAAAAGACTGGTAGCACTTAAAATTGTATAGCATTGGCTTCTGACCATGTAAAATTAATTTGTATGAGTGATTTCAAAGGAAACCAAGAAATCTATGGAGATGATCCAGAAAAGGAAATATCAACAAACAACCAGTTATTGTTCTGAATAGGAAAAATACCTGATTCTTGCTGAAATACCATAAATGACTCACAATGCTATTAAAGGCTTACTTTCACAGTCTCAGCCTTTTAAAATACATTTTAGAAGAAATACAAGCTGTGAAAACCACAATGAAGTGTTAAATAAATGATTTACAAGTTTACATTTTAGCTAGATCATTAAAACAAAATTTTATCTTTTTCTACCTCTCTGTGTATATATATAACTTATACCTAGATTAGACATATATCTCTGTTATAATTTTGATTACCATGTTCTTTGAGATTAGTAATTTATAAATTTCTGAGTACATATATTACACATGGACTTCTATAAATATTTAATTAACATATATTTATATATTTGTATGTTTTGAGAGGGACTGTAAAATTGCGATCCATATATGGTAAACCAATTTATGCTATTATAAATTAATAAAGGCTGTTGCCTGATTTCTATGCTAAGAATTATCAAACTTCAGTATTCTGCCACTTTAATAGGAGAAAGTGCGATCTCACTTCTATTATGAAATCAAGCATCTTTTTCATGTGTTGTCAAACTATTTGACACTTTCTTTAAACAGTCAGCATCTTTTGCTCACTAATGTTATGTTATTGGTCTTTTCCCTTTTCCATTGGATGGGCTCTCCAGGGTTTTATGCAACCATCACTTATTACACACAAAAGTTTTACTTTTCTGAATCATCTATTGCTTTCTGAGTCTACTCACAATACTCTTTGTCTTGTGAAACGTTACCACCTTTGTGTTGCCAATCTGCTAGCTGTTTATTTCAATGTACTTTTGAGTAAACATTGCAAAGGTATAGGAAATATTACACAGAATCCTAGGATGGGTGTTCCATTATCTTTTATCTTCATTTTTAACATTTAAAGCACTTACTCTTTCAGATTTTATCCTAGTAAATAAGTGCAAATTAAGTCTTTCCTTTCACAAATGGGTATCTAAATAACACCCAGGCTGTGTTTTTCCTCTTCTGATATCATATTCTATTTTCAAACAAAAAAATTCCCACATAAAATGTTGGGTTGATTTTTCTATACTTTGTTGGCCTGTTCTGTTTCTGTTTTAGTTTTTCTTATAATGGGCCATTGTAGTGCTTGAATCTGTTCCCTCCATGTTAAGTACTTGTACTGCCACGTTGACAAACTCTCTGGAAAGTGGACTTAAAGTAAAGAGAGGACATATTTTGTCTCAGAGTTTAATGCTGGTTGGCTGGTTTCACAGCAGTGGATCTGCAGCGAAGCTGGACACCATGCCAAAGACTCTGTTAGGGACCAGAGAAGCTCCTGTTCTGGCAGCCAAGAAGCGGGGAGAAGCCACAATGGACTTGGAGAAAACTTGTCTTTTAAGGATAATCCCCCAGGGACCTGTTTCTTCCAATAGTCTACAGTCTATAGTTCTTCCAGTTCCCAGTTCTATTCAAGTTCTGAATCCATCAGTGGATTAATGCATAAATCCATCAATGGCTCAGTGCATGGATGAAGAAATGTACTGTACCAATGGATTCTGTTGGCTGAATCATATATTTTAACATTAGCATACAAGAAGAAAATGTTTTGCAGTGCATGTTTCTGAAATCATTATTGCTTTGTTAGTCATGATGTAAATAGAGTTTGAAAATATGTTCTGGATTACTTTAGTAATACTGGGGCCACATCTGTAAATATTTGTCTTGATCTATGGTAAAACATTCCTACTGAGTATTCTATCCACTATTAGATATTTGGTCTACTTGTCATGTTCTTCTTTAATTTTCTTTCCTGGATTATTGTAACAGTTCTGTGGTTGACCCATGAATCTTCTACAAGGTTTTCCCACAAAGCATACGCACTCATAGTTGTCAGGTAGATAGGCTGTCTACAGGCTATTCAGGTTTCACCTGGAAGAAAGTAAGATAGCTTCCTGGGAACATGGCTGTGCTGTGACCTTTTCGGGGTAACCCTCTCTCCATTTCTTTTCTTATTTTTTTCCTAGTTTATGTGTGTTTTTCCAATTTTTTATTAGATATTTTCTTCATTTACATTTCAAATGCTATCCCAAAAGTCCCCTATTACCACCACCACCCCTGCCCTGCTCCCCTACCCACCAACTCCCACTTCTCGGTCCTGGCCTTCCCCTGTATTGGGGCATATAAAGTTTGCAAGACCAAGGGGCCTCTCTTCCCAATGATGGCCGACTAAGCTTTGAGGCACAGTGAGGACTGGGATTGCATATTGTTTCCCATCTGTTTTCTCCCGGTACCTCCAATCCCAAGCAAGGATTTCGCCTTCTGCATGGTCCTCTCACTGTGAGGAAATGGGAGCAGCTCACTGCCTTAGACTCACCAATGAGGACTGGTAAGATAACCTAGTACCATTGGGTAGCCTTTTATACTCCTGGGTTCCTTTCTCTTCTGCTTCAACAAGATTTATGGTTTCATTTTCTTGTTTCTGAAAATGACTTTGAAACATAGAGGGAAAGTGATGTCACACTATTGTGAATCAGAGGGAAAGTGTTGTCACACCATCGTGAATCCCATTTTAGCTTTTTGATGACAGCACTTTAATGGGATGTGTAAACTGTCATCCATTCTGTGACTTTTATCATGGTCAGTCTCCTTGTAGCAATACAATGTTCATAGCTGTTAGTTACCTGGAACTCTATTCTGACATCTAGTAAGAAATCTGCCTTTCCACTCACTGATGTTCAGCACACCTAAGGAGTACTTCAGCCAAATCAACACACTTTTTGTTTGCAGTAAGTAAATATGATTAATTTAAATATAATAATCTCCTTATCATAAATTGAGAATGATCAATGATCCTTTAGAGTACTTTTTCATTAACAGCTATATTCAAAAAATATAGTTCTTATTATACATTCAAAATATTTTTACCCTTAATATTAATAATATTTTAATAATATGTCATTTATAAATAACAGGATCAGTCAGTCATATTATATTTCATTCAGTTAACATTATTCAATGAATATAATCAAGTGTGATTTAAAAGTATTTCCCAACCAATGCAAAGAATTCAACTAGTTTTATATATTCAATAATCATATTTTATGAAGCCGGGCGTGGTGGCGCATGCCTTTAATCCCAGCACTCGGGAGGCAGAGGCAGGTGGATTTCTGAGTTCGAGGCCAGCCTGGTCTACAAAGTGAGTTCCAGGACAGCCAGGGCTATACAGAGAAACCCTGTCTCGAAAAAAAAAAACCAAAAAAAAAATCATATTTTATGAACATCATATACCTAGGCAAAAAATTCCATAGTCATGTGGTGGCTTTTTCTAAAATTTATCCTCCTTACATAATGAAAATATGGGATTGAAAATTTTTCTGTTTATAAATTATATAGATTTCATTTAAATGTACCTTAATTTTATTTTCTTTCAAAGCACACTGATAAATCTGAAAGTGGAAGTGATTGTTTTAATGTTAAAATATTATGCCAGGAAGTGGTGGTGCACGCCTTTAATCCTAGTACTTGGGAGGCAGAGGCAGGCGTATTTCTGAGATTGTATATTATTTTACCACTTATACCCCAGTGCATTATTAACATTCAGCTTTGATAAAGTTAGATAAAATCTAAATAAAATATACGCACATCTTTTACAAGTTATTGGAAATTTACCATACTATTCAAGAAGCCACACTCCAGAGATAGACTACATGGTTTCTATTCTTGTCTTTAATACTTAGTACTTACGAGTTTAGAAAAACTGTTAAACTACTATGCCTTAATTTCATCATCTTTAGAATATTACCTTGTATCATTTATTCAAAGGAAATGTTATGAAGGAATGGGAGTTAAAATATGTGAAGTGCTGACGATAATTTCTGGAACAGGGTGGCAGCTATTCCAATCTCAGAACACTCATCTCTGAAAATTAAAGGTCTCTCCTCTTAATGTAGAACCATATAATCTTCTTGTAGTAGGACATAGTCATTGCAGATCTCTAAAAATTAATCAAGAGTGAAATAATTTGAGTAAATTCTTTATACCACAGAGCAAATTTTGGAAAAAGGAGGAAAGCCTTTTAATATTTAATACAGAAGGAAATTACTTAGCTTAAAGCACTTGATTTGTCAGCGTCCCCATATCCCCAGATTAGCTTACTCACTTTCAATATATTTCAAACAGTGGCCAAAATGTAATCCAAATATCATACTGGGCAGTAATGTTCTGATGCAGGAGTAATGGAGAGTAATGGGACTCAGAGGACCATGGAAAAGCCTGCAATGCTTGACAAATAAAATTCCATAATAATAATTTCCCCTGTATTAAATCACTGTTCTACTTGTAAATGAAATTGAATGTGTAGCTACTTTAGAACGTGCTGGCTACTAGGTATAAAACAGCTGGCTTAGGTGAGAAGTTTATTTGTATCAAAAGAAGTTAATTCTTGCCATAGTTTTACCTCATAAAGTTGTCATATTTTCAGAGAGACATAAAATACCCAAGAAATCTTGGGGGGGAAAAACAAAACAAAGAAAAACAATACCATAGAAATGAAATCCTAGAAAGAAATTATTAAGGGTTCTAATATTGAGCCTTAAAAGGTAAAAGCCAAGACCATTATCATCCTCGAATTAAATCTATGGTAGAATTAATCTATGGGCTACAGTTGTTTATGTTTGAAAGATGCCATGTCCCAGTTTAAAGCCACTTGGTTGGCAGGGAAAGCCTCTAACTTTGATAAAGTTTCTCCCTCCAGAAACAAAGAACACATTGACTTCACCATTGACATCAGTGGACTATTCACATACCATGCAGTTCCAAGGCTAGACACCAACTATTTAAATTAACAAACTAAAGAAAGAATCTACAAAGACACATCTTGGTAGAGACTCATGCTGTTATTAGGATCAGAACTCTGGATCTTCTATTATATCCTGACTATGGAAATTACACGTAATTCCAATTATGTATAAGAACAAGCTTAGTGATTATCAATGATAAATATAAAAATGAGATTCAGTATAGAGAAATAAATGGCATCTATACTCTATATATTCTCAGACCTTAAAATTCAGACAGGAGGCAACCTAATGACTGTAGGGAGTTCTGTGAGGTATGTCTTTGGAAAGAGATGTGTGGGACAGATCCTTTGAATATATTAACAATTCTGAGATCACGTGATAGGAAACACCCTGAAGTGGCAAGTGTTAGAAGAGTGAGGCCTATAATAGCCACTGATTTCATGAAGACCACAACAGTATGTTGAGCTCTGTATGCAACATTGCCCTATTCACTCAAAAGAAGACCCAAAATATGTATACATAAGGAATATGCAATTATAATTACAAACAATAACAGTGGCATATTAAATATGTTCCTATCCATGTCTTCTACAGATACAAAACATCTCTACCAAGATGGGTCTTTGTATATTCTATACACCTATAAAAGATTTCTGTCTTTTGGGATATCAAAGGACTTGACAGAGATTACTGAACATCAAGAAATCACTATAACTAGCATCCCTAAGTGTATTAATTCACTTTGCCTAGCCATCAACAAATATTCAGTTATAGTCTACCAGTCAGTATGATAGAAACTTTGAAATATGAAAGTGACTAAATCATGGTTCTTCTAGAGACTCTCTGGTCTTAGAGATTCAAAAACAATTAAAAGTGCTCCAATCACATAGGTGTAAAGCTAGTGTATGTGAAAACTGTTCCAGTAGATGTAGCTTAAATTGCTGTGGGGCCCCGAGACATATGTTTCAGGCATTTAGGAAACATAGATTGTTTCTAGAGATTTCAATTTGAGATAACAGAGACACATATTTTAATACAGCAAGGAAGGAAGGAAGGAAGGAAGGAAGGAAGGAAGGAAGGAAGGAAGGAAGGAAGGAAGGAAAGGAAAGGAAAGGAAAGGAAAGGAAGGAAGGAAGGAAGGAAGGAAGGAAGGAAGGAAGGAAGGAAGGAAGGAAGGAAAGGAAGGAAGGAAGGAAGGAAGGAAGGAAGGAAGGAAGGAAGGAAGGAAGGAAGGAAGGAAGAGAGACAGCAAGCAAGAAAGAAAAAAGGTTTTGAATTAATTATATTCCTGTAACTCCATAAATATACCAACCAGCCCAGCAAGCCAAATCACTGGCTGTTTCTGACCCTACCACTTACTTTCCTGTCTCAATACAAGAAATGATAAACTAAATCACTAGATTCTAGGGTCAGATAAGACAGAATTTAAATTATGTGGATCTTGCTGAGCCTCAATTTCTGCACTTTAACATGTGGCTGGTAAACTTACATCTCTCATTTTGTGTGAAGATAACATGAGATGAGGGTGAATCTCGTTTTGGTATTTTGAGCATTTTGAGTATCTTTTTACTGTCTAACCTTTGGTATATTTCACCAAAATCATTGGATAAAATTCTAACTTTGCAATTCTGTATTTCATATCAATTGTATTTCTCATTCATAAATTCATCTATTGAGATGACTTCTCTAACACATAGTGAGGTTCTTAATTATATACATTGCAGAATCCCTAGAAAATGTATGTTAAATGGAAGTAAGGTCACCTAGCCTAGGGAGACAAAAGAGAACAGCAAGGGACAGTGAGATGATCCATGACCGACCAGTTAAAGGCAGAAGTGGGAACAGAGCCAGCTTTCCAGTACTCGATTTAAATAATTTTGTCTCTTAGGAACTATGGCTATTCATCCTCTCAGGCAAAAAATCTATCCTTAATTGTTTACTTACTCAACCCCTGTAGGAAGTCAGTCAAAGGAATGATCAATCTAGTTTATGATATCAAATAGAGAATCTATTAATGTTTACTAAAGGGTGTGTGTGTGTGTGTGTGTGTGTGGTTTGGAATTAATATTAAATGTTCACAAATAAGGGAAAACTGAATAAGAAAGAGGATAAATTATGTCTCAAGATCACACTATACATAAGTAAGTGACGGTGTTATGATGTAAACCCAGTGCTGCGGGTTTAACCACAAAGTATACCATGTCTCAGTATATATATATATATTATCTTACACAATCAATTCAAGTACATGGAAACCAAAAACATCACATATTTATGAAGTTTGTCTCATTAAGAACTATATGAACAATAAAACTCCCAGGGACTAAACCATTAACCAAAGAGTATACACATGGTGGGACTCATGACTCGAGCTGCATATGTAGCAGAGGATGGCCTAGTCCGCCATCAATGGGAGGAGAGGCCCTTGGTCCTCTGAAGGCTCTATGCCCCAGTGTAGGGGAATGCCAGGATAGGGAAGAGGGAGTGGGTGACTTGGTGAGCAGGGAGGAAGGAGGGGATAGGGGGTTTTCAGAGAGGAAACCAGGAAAGGGGATAAAATTTGAAATATAAATAAAGAAAATATCTAATAATAAAAGAAAGGAATTATTTGGGGAATATCTCTATAAAACCAGCCCATGTCATTCTTCTAACTAATGGGAGCTGGAGACAAGACTGAGCAGTTAAAACAGTTTTTCTTGAATAGAACCTATTTGGTTCTCAGTACCTACCATCTGTAACTCCATTTCTGGAAGACCAAATGCCCTCTTGCAGCCTCCTCAGATACTGTGCACACACATGGTATGTGTATATTTATGCAGACAAAATACCCATATTCATAAAATAAATAAATCTAAATTTGAAATGTATGTAAGTATAAAAAATGTTCTTGCTGTGAGCTTTCTTCTAGACACAGGTCATGTTGCAGCACCTGCTCCCTGATGTCAAGCACAGACAGGGAACTAGAGCTAGTCTAGTTCTTACTGCTCTGAAAAGGAGCAGTAAGAGTTGGTACATGATGCTCCAAATTGCTTCCCAGGCATAGGTGACCAGAGAAGAGCTGATGGAATAAAAAAACACCCAGGTTTCAGAATAACTGTAGAGCAAAGGCCTCGGCAACTTTCAGTAAAGCTGTCCCCAGTTAGAGCCTTTTATGTATTGATGTTTCCTGCCAAAACGTATCTGGATGCTTATGGTTTAGTTATTAGAGACCTTATATAGTTAATATTTTTAAGTATAATAATTCAGCTATATTGAAATTTGCAAATTATATGACAGACTCCAGTTGCCTGCTTATTAATTTTTGGAACATATATCTTCTTTAACCATAAAAGGGCATTTTCCTGGGTAGTAAATGAGCATTATTCTTCAGTTTCTGAATATGTTCACTTTCCAGGGTGTTCCCTGGGTAATAAAGACTCATAAATTCACCTTGGAGAGGACCATTCCCCTTCTGTATTTTTGCTATTTTCAAGGCACTCTTCATGTTTATCTTCTCTAATTTGTACATCAGTGGTATGGGAGCACTACCAAGAGACTCTTCAGAACTGTTAACATAACTCTTCATAAATGTTCCAGATATAGCATTGCCTTCTCATTTTTATCACTGTTGACTAGTAGCAAAGATCATAAGTGTGAGTTCATACAGCTACTTGTACAATGTATATTGTTCATTCACAAAATATACTTTGATGAACGTTTTGGAAGCTCTTTCAAAGCCTACATCATAATGGTTTTTTAGTCATTCCAGTCTGGACCATTCTTGAGTTTCATTTTTATAATGAAATTGTTTTTGATTACTCAACCTTACCACAGAGAATGATGCTAAACATCAATTCAAAACTCAGACTGATCTGAACGACACCAATACTTGGCTCCGAAGACCACTGCATAAGGTTTCACTGAGACAGCATTTTCATCTGCCCACTCTGGTAGCTGCCCAACTTCCTTGGATACATTCCACTTTCCTAAGCTATTCCCCAACTTCCTTAGCTGCCTGTCAGTGGAGACAGATTGTCCTGGAGGAAACAGCCTCTGACCTCTTACACATGTCATCTCAAATCATAGCCAGGTCCTTGTATCCATTGTGTGGCTGTCTGACCCGTCCGTCTCTTGTGTGCAAAACCTACATCCTAGAGAAACACTAGTTTAGTTTTCCAGATCTCATTTTTCCTGTTCCATTTTCAGTTTATCTATTTTGGTTCTAAGTTCAGGGATTTATTATGTTCCTTTCAAGTCAATTTTGACTTGGACAGTGTATTAAATGTTCAACTCTCTTCTCTTTTATTACACTTTTTTACACTATGTGGTAGGATAGCTTTATTATGTCAGCATTCCATAAAAGTATATCAGAAGTGTATCACATTGGATCCCTAATGCAGATGTTTTCTTTCCACTTTACTTAAAAAAAAAATGAGTCATGTGTGCAGCTTTTAAAATATAGATTTCTGGGCCCCACTTCCAGAAGTTTAATTAAATTTGTTTAAGATGCTCCCTGAAAATCTACAGTTTTAATTTCCCCTTAGACAATTCTCACATGTATACAAGGTTAGAAATCTTGGTTTCTAATCACTCACGAGACAGAATTGCTTGCACCTCATCCTCACTCTGAAAGTATCATAGATCCATACAGACTCATACATCATTTTGCTTGGATTCTGATTCCACCTCCTTTGTCATGCAGCTGATCATTTGCCTCTTGGCATTAGACCTGATGATTTTATAGAGGCCTTAGGTAGTTCCGCATCAAATTCTTAAAATTGCAAAATAAAGCTCTGCCAATCAAGATTGTTCTTAGAAGTAAAGTAACATTTGACAAGGCTCATTAGTTATCCAAAGACCCTGCAAGCAGCAGATTTAAATTTGTTACTGGTGGAAGTAAGGGAAAGTGTGTGGCATAACTGGGGGGGGGGGTGTCAAGGAAAACTAGGGAGGTGACATGGTAAAGGTTTGAGAGTCGTGATGGCACAAATTGATTAGAACGTGCAAACAAGGGTTTTGGCCAAAAGTTCAGCACACTCATCTTTGGGGAAAAAAGGAGCCCATCTCCGAGGTTTTGCCATTTACACTTTTGTCATGAGACAGAAATATCAGTGAAGTGATGTTAAAATATTTAGAAAATAGCTTCAGCTGTTCATGATAACTATGGTGGTTTTGCTTTGGTTTGTTTATCCAAAGGCTGGGTTCTTCTATCACACCATGGCTTGTATTTTGAGCATGGCTGGGTTTTTTTTCCCCAGATGCAGAGCTTTCTGTCTTCAATAGAGTAATTTTCATCTATCTGTAGCAATAAATGTGATATATATTCTGGTAAAAATAAAAGCATGAGTCATACAAAAATCTTAGTTTTTTTTTTTTACTGTGGTTTTGTGTGTGTTTTATATTAACAAATATCTTCACTATTTGTTTGCTAAAAAAACCATAAGTCTTACCTTGCTATTTCTAACTGTAAAATATTGATAAGATAATGAGAGTTGATGATTGTCATTCTCATAAAGCAAGCACGAAAACATCTTAACAGGCTACTGCCTCCTGCATTGGATGGGTATAAGATAAGTGTACTATTAAGTAATTAATTTTAAATTTCTTTTGCAAACCCAGGAAAGATACCTCAGGCATTATCTTCACACTAAAACTAATGAGCCTGACTTTAGTTATGTGCTTTAATGAAAACCTGCCCACAACTTATGCTAAGGTAATATTCTAACAAACTGATCATAAATTAAACACTGGAGCTGGGAGAAAAAAACACTAAAAGATGTAATTTACCAAATATCTGGGGAAGCAGCTCATTGCCCTCACAACCATAGGCTGCTCAGAGCTGTAGATCGCTGTCACTTATAATATCCTGAGAGTAGCAGACAGCATATTAAAAGCTTGTACAAAGACTGAAACTCAAACTTCAAAGGACTGATTCTTCCAAAGGCTATCAGTTTGAAGTATCATTATCAAGCAAAAATTCATCATCAGACAATCAAAATCAGGTATTGTCTGCAACTGTTCAGGAACTATTGCTTACTGACTAGTGCAAAATGATAAACCTAGTGTTTGCGTCTACTAGTAGAATATTTTTAAAGTATTTAAAAGCAGAATATTGTAAAAAACACATGAAATTCTGTGTGTGTGTGTGTGTGTGTGCGCGCGCGTGTGCATATGTGTGTGTGGTGTATTCTTAGATATAAAAGTCATGGCATGAAAAATCCTAGGAAAAATTTTGGGTAGGGCACCACTTCCTACTATGTGATTCAGCACTTGGCAAATTCCATGTGGTCTAGGTTCATATATTTTGTTGCTAAAATATTTAGTCTGAAAAAATTTCTTACTTACAAAAATTTATATTAAAATACTGCATATGGCCTGGTTATGCCATGTCTGGGCATCTGCCCAAAGGACCCCATATCCTCCCACAGTAATACTTGCTCATCCATGTTTATTGTTGCTTTATGCACAATAGCAGTGAAAGGGAATCAGCCTAGATTTTTATTAGTAGATGGAAGCATAATGAACATGTGGTGCATATACACGGTGGGATTTTATTCAGCCATAAAGAAAATGGAACATTTCTCTGTGATTTGCAAAAATTATGTGAAACTAAAAAGTATGATTTCAATGAGGTCACCTAGGCCCAGAAAGACAAACACTGAACTTTATTTTTAATCACATGAAGATCTCTAGCTTCATATTTTCAAACATGAATATCTACATTGGAATGAGAGAAAATAGATAACAGGGAACTAGAAAAGGACCCATGACAGGAGGAAGTTATTTTCAGCAGAAAAAATACCTTTTTATTAAGTCTCAGTAGATGACAAACTTGTGCCATGATGCTAAATTTGGGTTTGCCTGGATACATGTGGTCTAAAGTTGTCTTAGATACTTTATCCTATGGCATCTTTAGGACTTTCTTAAAATACTGCTCAAAAATACATCCTTGCTCCTACAGAAACAATACAGAAGAGTGAAATAAGAAATGACTGGGGCTGCCTCTACCCTGGAACCTTAAGCTTCAGCATAAAACTGGGATTGTTCCTCCTTCTAGCTATTGCATTAATGAAACAAAATTAAGTTCTATTTCATACTGGGCAACATGAAAACTTACAGCAGATGACTCCTATTTACTAAGTCCCTTTCCTTTTTATGTTTCAACTCTAACAGCCATTCCTATTCTCAACTCAATCTTCAATACTGAATAATTGAAGGGAAGTACCTTGAAAGCAAAACCACTTAGAATCCAATATACATTTGGCAGTGCGAAATGATGAATTCAGATCTGGTACTTGAATAACTTAAGCATGACTGAGCTTGAGCCAAGGTTCACAGAGGCCAGAGCAATGATCTCACACCTTTCAAATGAGCAATTAATGGCTCTGTGGCCAATTGTAACCAAGATACAACCTGACAAGAGGAAAATAGTCTGCTTTGTAACTATGAAGCTGGTTGACAAGGAATACCTACAGGGACCACAATAGACCTGAACATTGTTGAGGGTAAGAAATAGGAGACAGAAAACTTATATTTGGCATCAGATGGGGAGACAGAGATTGGTGTTTCTCTGCCTGATTAGTAATGGGAAGTTGATCAGAATTTGTCCATTATCTTCTTCATATAAATAATTTCATTTGAATAATATTTTGTGCTGTTAAAGTATTTGTGAGTTTTTATTTAATATTTTTAAGTAGCAATGAATATTTACTTTATTAATATTTTATATGATACTCTCATGAATCCTTTTAAGTTCTTAAAAGCACTATATGAGTTAAATCCAGGACCCCCATTTAAGAAAATGAGGCTGAGTCTTAGAATATGGGAATTTTGTCCAAAACCATATTAAACTCATCTCAATATTAGTGGTTTTCATCATATAATAAAATTAAACGACACTGAATTACTTTAGTTTTCAGTTATCCAGACTTTAAAAGAGGTGAGAATAGTGGTGATGAAAGATGTTAGTTTACGGTTGTGGCCAAACAACACATCCAAGGAAATTATTGAGGAAATTGTTTGTTTGGGCTTACAGTTCTGAAGAGATAAAAGATCATGATGGCAGAATGGAGACATAGTAGCTGGAGCTAGAATCTGGGAGCTTATATCTTAGTTCATTACCAGGAAGCAGAAAAAAAATTGAAATGGCATGAATATTTAAATAGTCAAACCCCACCTCCAATAACATACTTTCTCAAACAAGGTCATGTAACCTAAAAATCCCAAACAGTACCAGCAACTAGAGATCTATTGTTTAAATGCTCAAGACTATGGGGGACAGCTCCTTCAGACTACCATGGTCAGTGGTAGGTGACAGAAAATGTGTTCCGAAACTGTAATGTTTGGGCTTGGAAAGCAAAAAGTGTGTTGCATGCCTGTCACGAATGGAAAGGTATGACATGATGGGTTGAAAGAGATCGAAAGACATGATAGAATATGTGTGTACATCAATTAAAAATATCAATCTGGAAACTTAAATATAAAAAAAATATCAGCCAAATTCCTACATTTTCCTAAGGATATAAAGCTCTTGCTAAAATGATGTCATTAACATATCCCAAGCAAGGATCTGCCAGTCAGAGAACTTCATCTATCCCACATTTCCTACTGCGCAATCTTCCTCTTTATTGGTGTTTCCAAAGCTGACCATATTCATGTATGATCATTGATTACATACAATAAACCCCTGTACATTTCTGCATTTTTAATAATGACATTGGATGAATAATGGGTCAGTTTCCTACCCATAATATCCCTAGTCAAGCTAGAGCTTTGGGCCTGCTATTAATTGTACCTCGCCAGTTCTCAAGACATGGAGTTTTCTCCAGGGTACCAGTCAGAATGTGTAATGTTGTCCTGTTTAAACCTAGTGGATGCAAAACAAAGTAAGGCTCTGAGTCACAATTGGAAAAAAAAAACATAGGTGACTATGTTGACTAATAAAATAAAAACTAATATTGGCTTTCTGATATCTATGTGTAGGATACAATCTAATAAATCAAAAAGTGTAGGTGTTATTTGTTGGATCTAAGTCTAACCCAGAACTAGTTGTCAAATCTAATCTGCACTGGAATTATTAATAGATTAAGACCCCAGTCTCATATTTGTGTTGATAATCTACTTTTGGAAACCACAAGAGGTACTTCACCTGACGATTTCCCCAGAACTTAAATTATTTAGGAACACATTTGCTTCCAGTGCATACCCTGAAGCCTACCTTAAAAGGAAGTAATCACATCTGTAGGAAATTGCTGTGTGGTTGAAGAGATACAAGGAAAACAAGGAGAGTGGCTTTAAGCTACTTTGGAAAACAAGAAGTAATTGGTTGTGGATTCTGGATTGTTTCATGGTTATTAATGAAATCTTGATGAGGCCAATGAGAAAGGAAAAAAAAGCAACTGATAAATTATGTGGTTAAGTGAAGCAAGGTGTGGGCAGGACAGAAAAAAAGAGTGAGAACTGAATACAAAATATGTTTTAAGATGTGATTAAAATGAGAGGGACTGGGAAGGAGAAGATGGGCAGAGATGGAAAATAGGATTTGATTAACCAAGGTGTTACTAGGAATTTAGTATTTTGTCATTATTGATCAATCATCCTAAGTCCCACACTGCCATATTCAGATTAACCTCTGCTACAGAGCAATTGTTTTCAATTCAGACCCACCGGATCCTGAAAAGCATGACACACTGTCTACTACTGCTTTCTTAGTGTTTGGTCAATGTGTTCCAATCTGAAGTTCTACTGTAAGCCCACAGAGCACAATCATATGCTCTTCAGCCCAATCCAATTAATGACCGAATTAGTGCAAAGGCACAAGGTTACCCTTGTCTTTAGATAGTGCAGATCCAAGAGAACTAGAGTGTCCTCAGAGTATCTTACATTTATAAAACAATTTTTTTCTTGTCCAGCTCACAGGATCGACGTACTTGTCAGCAAACAGAAACAACATTCTTGCACTTTGGCTGGAAACAAACACAAATGACGTGTGATAGTTTTCCCCTCTGGTGGCTTTCTATTTGGATGCTCCTTAAGTACTTTAACACTTCAAGAAAATCTTCAGATAGGGCATTTCCCCACTAGACTCAGAGGTTCCACTCCTAACGGTTACCATGCTTATGTTGAAGTTTGCTGCTGCTCTTGTGTTCCTCATGGAGAAGTCACATTTGCCAACACTGCATGGGAAGAATTTTCAGTCCAAACAGTTTTGACATGCAAAAACAATTCTTTTTAGACTTAAGAGAATCATGGTCCTTTCAGCAAACGCATGCTAGTGTATGCAATGGTGTCATCGTTTGGAGGCTAATTATGGGATGGATCCCTGGATATGGCAGTCTCTAGATGGTCCATCATTTTGTCTCAGCTCCAAACTTTGTCTCTGTAACTCCTTCCATGGATGATTGTTTCCAATTCTAAGAAGGGGCAAAGTGTCCATACTTTGGTCTTCGTTCTTCTTCAGTTTCATGTGTTTTGCACATTGTATCTTATATCTTGCTATACTAAGTTTCTGGGCTAATATCCACTTATCAGTGAGTATATATCATTTGAGTTCTTTTGTGATTGTGTTACCTCACTCAGGATGATGCCCTCCAGGTCCAACCATTTGCCTAGGAATTTCATAAATTCATTCTTTTTAATAGCTGAGTAGTACTCCATTGTGTAAATGTACCACATTTTTTTATCCATTCCTCTGTTGAGGGGCATCTGGGTTCTTTCCAGCTTCTGGCTATTATAAATAAGGCTGCTATGAACATAGTGGAGCATGTGTCCTTCTTCAGTTTCATGTGTTTTGCAAATTGTATCTTATATCTTGGGTATTCCACAAAATTGAGATGATGACAGCATTGAGCTTGAGCTGTTGTGACTCTACAGTGTAAAATCAAGGAAGTGCTGTGAATAGTGTTCACATGTAGAACCATAATATATTTTGAAGTGCTGTCTCTCCTACTGGCTTCCAGTGGTTGAACCTGTGACACAGGACATCATGCTGGGATATACTCCCATGTAGTGGAGGGCAAACATTATCAAGAGCATGACACAAACAGTGTGGCTTCATTTTCTGTGTTCTCACATGAAGCTGGTAAGTGGGAGCTGAGCTGAGAATCCCACCAGGCAGATTCCAAAGCCTTTTCTCTTTAAACAGCTCAGTTGTATTTCCCTCCTTAGGTCTATGAAGTGTTGGGACATTTATATTGGCTTGTAGAAGTTAAACAAATTTGATTGAGATAGTTCTGAAACTTACAACTTAAAATGTGAACTATTTGTAGGACACACACTATTGGAGGGCAGGCCCATGGGCACGGTCTCAAATAACTCTTTTCCTGAGTGAGCAAATGTTTGGGCTTTGTTTGCTTTTCATATTGTGCATCTGTGGATCTCTTTAGCAAAGGTTAAAGGGAGTCAGGAAGGAGCTGAGAAGGCCTTCTGACATAGTCCAGGTGATCACTCTATTTTTGATATTTTAACCTTTAAAAAATCCCAGAAAATGGTCACAGGCAAGTGACCATATAGACTTGTAATTAAAACAGGTCACAGTCAGACTCATTATGAAGACCCTATGAGTCTTTCTTAATATTTCATGTGGCGATAAAAACCAGTTCTGTGCCTACCTGAGGAAAGCATAAAGTACATTTTCCAAAGAAAAACAAAGCCAATGTATGTATGCATGTACATATGTGCATATATATGAGTATATATACACAAAAATATCAAGTTGGCTTATTTTTTTTTCTTTTCTCTTTCTTCCTTTTTACCTGAATCAAATCTTTAAAGGATACCAAAAGAATAAATTTCATGGAATGCTTCTACCAACTAGGACTCTTCTTTTAGAATCCTGAAGCAAATAACAAGGCTCTTGTTGCTACCTGCCTCAGAAGGCTGTCTAGAGTAGAAGAGATGTTTTTAATCCTTTGCAAGGACATCCTTTAATTTATATATCAAAATGCTAAGTTCAGAGATGTGTAGGCACTTTAAAGTGATGTGGCTAGCAGGTAGACAACTTAAGGATTTCACACACGCTTTTACCATTCCTAGCTAAATTTAATGTCCATATTGGTCTATGGGAATAATAACACATGACTTTAGAAAAAATTTCAACAGAAAATATTGGACCATCATGACTAGATGACCAGGAACAAAGGTCCTTCTCCAAACAAACTGACCATATTGACAAGACAGGGCTTCAAAATACACATTATTAGTGAATCCCCTTAACCAAAACTATGGTCAAAGCATTTATTTTTATTGCACTACATTAGTTTCTTTGCTTTTGATCCAAAATGCTTTCACCGTCATCTTCTCAATTTCTGAGGTGAGTGTGCTGGGCCAAGCAAATCACAGGAGCCAACTCAGAGCAGAGCCTTGAGCGTCCGATCAGGATTGCTTTTCTTTCCACATGCCTCTTTTGAAGATGTCTCTCTGCATGCCAGTCCTCCCCACCAGGCTTCTGCTGAAATCTTTATAAGTTGCAAAGAAGTAAAGAGCACCATGGTGTATTTTTCCAAATCCAAAACATGTAGAAGATGGCTTGGTGCATATCAAAAATGTATGCAAGTAAATGCTAATTTCCTAATATTCAAACATGGATTGTGCTCTTATGATTTCCCTGCAGTACACGAAAATCTAAAACCCCATTACAACAGTGGCATCACAATTCCTGTTGACAAGGAACATAAGGTGTGCATAAACTACATCCGCTCAAGGAATGATCAGTGAACTCTGTGTCGGATATATGTGCCCACACCCTCTAGAGAGCTCCCAGCAGCTATGATAACCACTCTTACAGGGCAATCTGCTCTCATAGTCTCTAGACTATTTCCCTTCTTTCTTTCTGTATCACAATTTTTAGGAAGCCTTTTACTCTGAAACGGGTTTCTATATATGTCAGTTGAGTAGCTTTTAACACATAATGTCTGCAGTAGTCTTCTTTTGTAAGAATAAGAAAGAAAGGGGGACTAAAACAAGACAGATGGGAACACAACACAGAGATTGTGTGTGTGTGTGTGTGTGTGTGTGTGTGTGTGAAAGAAAGAGGGGGAGAGAGAAGAGACAGAAATAGAAAGAGACAAAGACAGACAGAGACAAACAGAAAGAAAGAAACAGAGACAGAGAGAAACAGGATTGTTGGTTAGGTTTTCACCAGAAGTAGCAATTATTCTTTCTAGTAGATAATTTAGTGTGTTCCCTCTTTAAACACTAGCCTGCAAATCTCCATAAGAACCTTTCAGCTTTCACAATCAGAGCTTTCATCTCAGAGAGCAACAAGAGGGGGAACTGTGAGCTGAGAGAAGTGATCACAGTCACTAAAGACATAGGATTGTGCAGACTTTGAGGTTTGTGCCAAAGCTGACGGAGCATGTTTCCTTGGCGGCATGAATAATTACTTGGCAATAAAGAAGCACTTGCTGATGGAGCATTTTATCGTATGGTATTTTATTATCTCTGTCTTGGAAAATGGTGGCCACTGATTATCTAATAGAGAGGAGAAACTTGGCTCATTAATTTCTTATAGCCCCCAATCCTCGACAGGGTATCTGATTGCAGGAATGGCACACGGCAAATGCAGCAACGCTTTGGGTGAACACCCTGTGATCACTCTCTTCTAGAAGAACAGGGAGAACCTGCCCTTGCCCTCCAGATTTTCCTGTCCTGTAAGGCTGTTCAGTTTTTCTGGATTCATTTTCACTTTGACTCTAGTAACTCTTTGTCACTGTTCTATTGCTGTAAGGAGGTAGCATGCTATCTCATGATACCAAGAGATTCTAAGGCAACTTCTTTAAAGGAAACCATTTGATTTGGGGCTGGCTTACACTTTGAGAGGTTCAGTCTATGATCATGGCAGGGAGCATGGCAGCATATAAGCAGACACGGTGCTGGAGAAGGAGCTGAGAAGCTGAGAGTTCTACATCCTGATCCTCTCAGGCAGGAGAGAGAGAGAGAGAGAGAGAGAGAGAGAGAGAGAGAGAGAGAGAGAGAGAGAGAGAGAGAGATTGGGCTTGACATGAGGTTTGGAAACATCAAAGTTCTCTCTTAGTTCTTGTGCGCGCCCGACTCGCCAGCAAGAACGACACTGCAACAGGATCCTTCTGCACAGGTTTATTGGGAGAGCTTGATTGCAGAGGCAAAGAGACCCCAAGCCCAGAAATGGTGCTGCTTATATAGACCTAGGAGAGGCGTGTCTCACACCCGGATTGGTTGTGCTTGGGTTATGTTTACCACCTCATTTGCATGCCTACATCTGATTGGTTAACTTCTCTCTCATCTAATTGGTTAACTTCTCTCTTATCTGATTGGTTAACTTGTCTCTCATCTGATTGGTTAACTTGTCTCTCATCTGATTGGTTAATTTTGGTTAATTCTCAAAACCTCATCTTGACAAAACAACTTTACTGCCTATGTATGCGTGGTGGCCAGCAGAAGCCAGCGCCACCCTGCAACGGCACATGTGGCTTCCCACACTTAGTGACACATTTCCTCCAACAAAGCCATTCCTTGGAATCCTTCTCAAACAGTTTCACATGGCACTGACCATGCAAATATGTGAGCCTGTAATGGTCATTCTCACTCACACAGCCATAGTAACAAGTTCGCACTAGCTGTAGTAGACACTTTACCTTCCCATCCTAGTGCCAAGGTCAGAGGCTCAGACCCTGACCCTGGCAGTGCTGCTAATAACTATGCCTGTGACTTTAGCATGGCCTATGATCACACCTGGCTCCTGTTTTTGTGACCTGGAAAGATGAGTGAAGTCATCTTTAGTCACTGTACATTTTGGTTGATGTTTAGATTCAAAGTTAAGTGTAAGCATGAAAAATGTTTCTCTTTCATGTTTCAAAAAAAGGGTACATTTGTTAAGTTCCTAGGGAAAAAAAATCACTCTTTGATTTGGCATTTACTTTGCTGCAAAGAAAATGTTCATTGTAGTTCATTGTACTAATCATTCCCAATGGAGATCATCCGGGGGATTTCCACAAATGTGCTTCACTCAGAAAGAAAGCATGTGCTTCTGGATATGGCTGTCACTGCCCTGCTTGCCTGACTTAGTGAGATTTTACCATCTGTCTAATGTTAGCAGTTGTTTGTTTTCCTGATTAACTGATAGAATCTATGGGATTTTTAGATGCTCTGTGTCAATTACAATCTTCAAAAGGATGCATGCTAGACTCTGTAGTACATAGTGCATGACAGTGGAATCAGAAACACAGCAAGTAAGATGTGAGACTGGCAGGGGGTTCTGAGATCCTCCTGCATTTACTAAAAGTTGTGCAGCAGAGAGCCTGTATCTCCTCATCTCTGTTGTCTGAGTGTGTTACCAGCAAACATATTTCTAAATGCCTTTGATTTCTAAATGAAAGGAGGCTAAAAAGACACAAAGTTTCCTTTAAATCTCTTTTGCATTAATAAGCTTCTTGTGTGGGTGTTGAAAAGTCACTCGACAAGGTTTGTGACAATATCAACAACAACAGAAAATAGATGTTTTCACCTCTCCTTCTGCTCAGAACCTTTGTCATGCTCAAAGCCCATGTTCATTTCTTTGGCTGTTGGTAATCTTCACCTGCACGTTTACAAGCAAGAGCTTGATTCCCTTAGCACCTGATCATTAGTTGTGTATATCGATTTTTCAGATACCACCACTGAAGTGTTACTGGGTTATATGAATATTTCAGTTTCAATCTAGCTCTTCACATAGGTGTTCATATCCTCATCTTGCCAAAAGTTATAGCCTTTCTTTTGGTGAGATTAATATTTTATTTTCATATGTTTATAACTAAATGACTATTATCACAACTAACCTGCTCTAAGCCATTGCGTTCGCTGTCTCACTCAGTTCCACTTCAGCAGGAGGTATTCCTCTGCACCTGCTTTCTGTCCTGCACACTGTCAATAACTCACATCTAAACTCTGAGACCCAAATGCAATCTTCAACTGAGGACATGCAAAATCATCAGTTTCATCTTTTATCCGAGCTTCTCTGTTCTGTTTTCCATAGACAGCTTCCTGGCCCTCAGAAAGGACTTCACTATTCTTCAGTCACTTACTGCCTCTGTGGCATTTAAACTGTTTCCATACTTACTCCTGACTGTCTTGATTCTTCACTTCTGAATTTGAAAGAACACATTCATCAATAGAGAGCTGGTGATGGTACAAGGAATGTTTTGAGAATGGTAGCATAGAAAATGTCAGTATCCCTCTTGCTTAACTGTCTTAGTCAGGGTTTCTATTCTTGCACAAACATCATGACCAAGATGCAAGTTGGGGAGGAAAGGGTTTGTTTATTCAGCTTACACTTTCCACATTGCTGTTGATCACCAAAGGATGTTAGGACTGGAACTCAAGCAGGTCAGGAAGCAGGAGCTGATGCAGAAGCAATAGAGGGATGTTCTTTACTGGCTTGCTTCCCTGGCTTGCTCAGCTTGCTCTCTTATAGAGCCAAGACTACCCAGCCCAGAGATGGCACCACCCACAAGGGGACCTCCCCCCTTGGTCACTAATTGAGAAAATGCCTTACAGCTGGATCTCGTGGAGGCATTTCCCCAACTGAAGCTCCTTTCTCTGTAATAACTTCAGCCTGTGTCAAGTTGACATAAAACTAGCCAGTACATTAACCATCTGGACATCTCTCAAGACCTTGTCTGGAATTGCAGTCTTGTAGGAATTGTAAAACACACTATCCACAGCCTCTCAGCTTCCAACATTGCTCATTCGGTGTGGCTCTCCCCACCACCAGTGCTCAACAGTCATTGAAACCTTCTCACCATTGATGCCCATGCCTCCACTGTTGGATATTTCAATACATTGGTTTCAGCAATCCTCTCCACTTCTCACAGATCTGGCAAAGATGGAACAACAGAAATAGAAATGGGCATAGCCATTGTGACCTTGCAGGGTTTGCTCTGCAGTAGCAAATCACAACAAGCTGGATGATAGAACAATGCAGATTTATGTTCTAGTACCTCAGCCAAAGTCAACATGTGGGCAAATTTCATAACAAAAACTGTGGTAAATATTGAAAAAGCAAATCCCCCTTTCTTCATTCTAACCCTGGCAAACAATTTTTAGACTGTTTCTGTATGAATGTGACTACTTAGTTTCCTCATGTCAGTAGAGTAAATGCATCATTGTTTGTCTTGTGGCTTAGTTCACTTAGCATAATGTCCCCTTAATTTATCCATACTGTCACAAAGAGCAGAAGCTGTATCCTTTTGTAGGGCTAATATTTCATTATGTGTCTATACCATATTTTCCTTTATCCTTTTTATCTATTAATGAATACTTGGGTTGTTTGAAAAGTCTAGAATACTACAAGTTATGAGCATGGAAGTAAATCTATCTCAAGATATTTATTACAAGTTAAGATCACTCATTGTCTGCTCTTCCACATGAAAACTCATAACTCTCTGTGACTCCAGATTCAGGGGATTTGACATTCTTGCACCGACATACATGCAGACAAAACACCAATGCACATAAAATAAAGATAAAAATCATTAAAACTAAAAATCATTTAAAAACATTTATTACAGTAATCACAATGGGAAGAAAAATATAGCAAACTTACTATGTGATTCAGCAGAATGCAAAAGAACTGCAATACACATCTCTTAAAAATAATAGTCAGTAATAGGTTGGTATATATCTCCTTGCAGATTAGATATGGTGAATCCCTTTTCACACAATTACTGAGAATTTGTATGTCCTCACTGAAGAAATGTTTGTAAAGATACGTTTGCAACATGATAGCCATAGCTGACAGTATTATACTTACCATAAGTTAAAAGCATAGATTGGGTGTTAACTGCTGATTAGCAAAACACACACAAAGACATTGGAGGGTTTGAAGGTGATATACATGTTTGCTTGGCTTTGTTTATGGAAGCTCAAGAAAAGAATTTGATTTCTTGCCTTTCCAGCATGTACTCTTCAGTTGAGGACTTTGGATCCTTCTCTCTCAAAACCAGAAGAGTAGAGCTTTCTATTCTTCATCTGCTTCTGTATTTGAACATCCTTCCCTCTCATGAAAATCTTTATGTTTCTGTCTTATAATCTAAGACAATCTTTAATTTTAATTAAAATATTAATCTTTATGTGCACTAATAATGCTAACATCCTATCAATCTTAGTGATCTATTTATTTTTCTTGCTTTATTTCATTGACTGGCATCACAAGTGCAGGTTAGAATTGAAATAATGGTGGTAAGAAGCCTTATTTCCTGTGGCTGTGTTTAAGCAAGTACAACACACACTAGAAAGTTTCTTTAGTGTTCACATCTTCATTAGTTTATGAGCAATCCTGTCTATGCCTAGATTGCTGAGCAGAGTGTCTATTTTCAGACTAGTTTCATTCAATAATCAAAACTTCATATACACATATGAAAATGTGTACTTATCTGATGGCTAAATATCTTTCTTTAAAAAATGTGTAGGTTCTAGATGTGTTACTAAAATATGCATCTTTTGAAGTCTATGCAATTTTGTTTCAAATCACAATCTTCCAAGAATTTATCTGAATCATTCACTAAATGTTCTCTATAACTAAAAATGGACCCAAAATAGATTAACTGTGCCTGCCGTTAACAACTACAAAATGACAACTTCTAATAATATCTTTAGTCATTTACCAACTAAAAAGAGGAACAACATGATTTTTCTTAAAAATCTTGGAATTCTCTGGTTCTACATAGGCTCTTCCCAGCAGCCACCTGCCAGAGAGAAGTTTCCTAAGCTAACCAAGTGAATGCAGACAACAATGAAAAGACTGTAGTAGAGATTTTACAAGGAGAAAAACAACCTTATTTAACTTAAGCATCTCTTTCAGAGATATGTATCATATCAGCATGGACAAATCAGGAAACAGTGCTGAGGTACTGGACCAGTATCTGGAGTGCACGCTGTTCAGGTATGAGGAGCAGTCTTTGGGGACACCTGTGGCCATTGCAATCAGCCCCAATGGTGCTGCTTGGAAGAAACCTGAACTGTGTTAAGCATAGGTTTTTTGGTTTTGTTTTGTTTTTTTTTTTTTTAACATTGATAGTATACAAGTCATGTTTTCTCATTGCTGTGATCAAATATGTGACAGGAAGAAATTTAGGGGACGATGGATTACTTTTGCTTCTAGTTTGAGGACACATTCCATCCTGGCAGAGAAAGCATGACTGGGAATAACTGTTAGCTCTGATGGCAGGAGCAGGTGGCTATTTGTTCCCATGTGATGAGGTCAGGAAGCAGAAAGAAGGAAATGCTGGTCTCAGCTTCTGCTCTCCCTTTCCCCTTATTATTCACTCCAGGATTGTAACTCGTGGTTTGTTGCCAAACATATTCAGGGCAGCTCTTCTTTTATCAGTTAAACTTCCTAGACACACCTTCAAAGACACACATAAGAGTGGGCCTCACTGATATCCTAGTGTTTCTTAATTCAATTGAGGTGGAAATTAAAATTAATAATAACAAGTGCTTGGGATTTTTTTTCTTCAGAATATCAGACTAAGACCTCTTGATCTGAGCTACCTGTATGAATGATTATATTTAGTGCTGGGACAATCCATTGGGTTGTCCAGAAAGCCCATGAATACTTCAGAAATCACAGTATGCAGTAAGACTAAAGGAATGTATAGATTGTCCTTTTCCCAGGTGTGGATAAATGAGAGTCCAGATAATTGGGGCAAAGTCATAGACAAGTTTATTGAAGACTTATAAGGCTTGTTTGTCAGATCGGGTTTTTGTTTGGTTTGAGATTTTTGTTTTGCTTTGTTTTGTCTTATACTGTCAATTTTTGGTCACTTCTTTTTAAAAAAGCAATTAGTAATATGAAGTTGCAAGATGAAACACCAGGTTCCAAGAAACCATAGCAACAGAAAAGAATTAAAGATCAGAGAGAGAAACATTGTCTGTAGTCATTTGGAGCATTCATGAAGCTGTGGAAGATGCTAAGTTAATGATCATAAACAGAAGAACAGAGACCCGAGTGGCTTAAGAGTTAGGACCTACCTGGGAGGGCAAGAGGATTCAACAGGACTGTAAACTCAGCAGCAACAGCATGAACTCAGGCTAGGAGACTTTTCTATGCTAAGTTCATCCCCCAAACCCTAGAAACAAAAGTAGTAATTAAAGGTGTTCCCACTGGTGGTAGTTGGGGGTGTCATATGCATCAAGCCCTCAACGGGGGGTTTCTGCTTCTTTTCTCCTCTCCAGCCAACAAATCACATGTAGTTGCATATCTCCAACACCTCCATTTTGTCTGCTTCTTACTAGATGGGTGTGGGAAGGGTGGTTCCAGTGGCCCTGGGCATTCCAGAATTCTGTCACATTTTATTTTTTAAAGATGTATAGAACTGTCCCACAATATGGACAATATTGTCCTGCTACATGGTTCACCTGCATACCTTCAGCACTTTATTTTGTCTCCATACATGGTATGTTGCAGAGAGGTTAAAAGACCTGACTCAGCTGGCATAAGGATGGTCCCTGAATTCCACTTGAATAATTAATGGCGGATCTGGGGCAATTTGCTTACTATCTCTGTAAGTCTGGTCCTTCCTCTGTGAAAATAATGGAGTAGCATGCATTTGAACATAAAATGAAGATGTGTAAGATCTTTAGGGCCATGAATCACAAATATTATCATTGCTGCTGTTATTACTGTTGCTAAGCTTTTAGCTTTGCTAGCATTACATGATAGACAATGCAAACAAACATTTAAATGGGTATAGAACATACATATGCCTCTCCCCAATCCACATGCTATAGAACGTAGATAAATGGCCTTTCCAAGGTTGGACATCCTTAATTTACAAGGTTCTAATGATATGCCTTTGGAGCTTTATTCCCAGGAGCTCTGGCACACCAAGGACCTTGGGATCACAGGATCTCAGGATCACAGGATCACAAGATCACTTAGACAGATGAACTCTGAGGAGTTCTGACATAGCCAGGATCACAGGAAGGTCAGACTCCAGTCAGATATAGCAAGGGCAGGTAGCATTAGCAATAACCAGATGATAGGAGAAAAGCATAAGAACATAAGCAACAGAAGCCAAGGTTACATGGCATCATCAGGCCCCAGTTCTCCTAACATAGCAAGTCTTGGATACCCCATCACACCAGAAATCATTTCTCCTGATGAAGATAGAGGGCTGTAAGAAGGACATAAATAAATACAGGCAAACACTGGTAAAGGGGTAGCAGGCCCTAAAGACAAACCACAAAAATCCCTTAAAGATTTACAGGAAAACACAATCAAACAGGCAAGGAAATCAACAAAACCATCTAAGATCTAAAAATGGAAGTACAAACAATAAAGAAACCACAAAGGGAACAGCCCTGGAGTTAAAAAAAAAAAAAAAAAAAAAACTTAGGAAAGAGATCAGGAATCACAGATACACGCATCACAAACAGAATACAAGAGATAGAAGAGAGAATCTCAGGTGCAGAAGATACCATACATTGACCCAAAGTCAAAGAAAATGCAAAAGGAACATTGAATATAAGAAAATATAATCTTCAATTGAAAATAATTTGACTTAATATTTTCCCATTTGTATCCCTTCTCTTGCTGTATTGCTTCAGCTAATGCTTTAATCACATTATGGATGAGCAGTATGGAGAGTGGGCAGTTATCTCCTATTCCTGATTTTAATGGGACTTATTAGTGGTTTTATCCATTTAGGATGATATTGGCCATGAGTTTGTTATATGTAATCTTTATTTTGTTGGAATATGTTTCCTACAGCCCTACTTGTTCTTGGACTTTTATTAAGAAGGCATGTTGAATCTTATCAAAGACTTTTCTTTTTCTTTCTTTCTTTCTTTTTTTTTTTTTGCTTCCATTGAGATGATCATATGATTCTTGTATGTTTTGTCCATGTATTTGGGTTATTACATTTATTTCTTATATATGTTAAAAATGTTAAAAAAAAAGACAAAAAACAAAACAAAACAAAACAAAACAAAAAAACAATGAGCCTTTATCTATGTGCCTCAGTGGGCAAAACCACCAAAAATCCATAGAAAATATCAGACTTCATAAATCAGCCTTACAGGACCATTTACAGGTGGAATCCTACCAAAATGAGCCACTCTGCAACTCTTAGAAGCTAAAAGAGAGACCCTGTGATCTTATTCTCATGACACCAATGTTGACTTCAAGCTGTTTCATTTGCCATTTTACCCTGAAAATTAGAAGCAACACACTCAAAGATTTCACCAGATGAGTTATGCATATCTGTACACAACAGCCTGCCTATTTATGATTGGTTTATAAACCATCATGGAATTCCATGGGTCAAACCATGACAGTGAGTGATTTTGCTCATAAGTCTGCCTGTGTCTTGCACATGGCCTGTTTATGGTGACTCGGATACGGCAGCCCAAAGGGAATATGGAGGATAGTCTTCCAAACTAGATGACTTGAGTGATGGAGGTTGAGATTGGGCTGAGTTCAGCTGACAATAAGCTGGAAACTCTGTTCTTCTTCATGAAGATAAAACCCTCCATGTTTCATGAACTACCTTTCATTTCTGTGGTCAAGTCTAAAAATGAGCATTCTATGAGAAAGACAAGCAAACATGTTGTTTCTATGATCTGGATATACAAATTGCACAGAGGTACTTATGCTTACTCTTGAGTAAAATCAATGAAGAATAAAAGCTCTATGCCCTTCAAATGGAGGAGACATGAGTACTTCTTAGTTGTAAGGAGTGTAGAGGTTCTGGAAGAACTCATGGAATGGTAAATATATGTACAAAAATTATGCATATAATTGTACATTTTAGGCAAGTTATATATTTTAATATAAATATATTTAAACATATATTCCATAGTTGTTACGTGTTTATATAAACTGAGCTATGTAAGTGAGAACTAATCTCTGGAAGTGCCCTCCTTTATTTTATTCATACTTTATGAACATTTGTCATATTATTTATTGATTTTTGTATTATTGGTTTCCTATCCACTAGAGCAAAGGCAGCACATAGTCAGAAAAGTCTATCTTGGTTTTTTTTAATGGCTGTATCCTAGATCCCTCCCTGGCACATAGTGTGTATCCATTTATTTATGGAATGGATGAACTCATCCATGCATGGATGCACTCACCAATATATAGGGCCATAAATTCAGTAGCGTCGTTGGGGACTCTCAGACTGAATGCTGAGAGATCAGCTACATGGTGGCTCATGGCACTGCCTTCCGTATATCACAGAATTCACACGTGACAACGGCTGTCTTCCAAACTCCTCCTACTCTGCTTCAATTCCATGGGAATATGATTTCTACAGCCACCTTTCCTCTGTATTTGACTTCACATTCAGTGGCCTTTGCTCAAAGCTTTTTTTTTTCCTTCCACAAGATGGAATTCGTGAAGCCTCATAAAATCACAGTTAATAAGCTTCCTGTTTTGCCTTGAGGTCTCTCCAGTAGTTCATAACAGCACTTATTTTGAAAAGCATGAGAGCTGTAGTTCACAAATACCTTCTGCCATATTAAGAGTCAAGTAAAACTGATGAGAAAAGACTCTACTTGCCTTTAGAAAAATTAAAGCCCTTAAAGCCTTAAAAGCAATAAAAGATTCTTACTTGATTTTGTCAGATAGGAGGTGTGTTATAATGCATATCTATGATCCTCCATACACATGGACATTCTAAGGAAATGCTATTTTGTTCTAAATTGGAAAAAAACAACTCAAAAATTCATGAGTCATACAGTTTTCATAGTACAGCATTTGAAAATGTCTTCAATTTTGGTTGCAGATAAAAAAAAACAATATAAAATGTTGCATTTTACTAGTTAACACTCTTTGGAGAAAATCAAGTGTACATAATCAAAATTTCATCAAAATAATTTTGTTAAAGCACATAATCTGTTACATCATTGAGACCTATAAAATTACCTAACTTCATAAACCTTTCTAATTTTCCTTTTAATATTAGCCATGAGCTAAGAGCACATATAAGCCTGTAACATACAGTTCAAAAAAGCATAAACACAAGAAAAAAACCTTGACATGTATTTACCATCGCAGGGGCATGCTCCTCCCGACCATCCTTGGTAATTCATTTGAATCATTCCAAAATTCCTGTGAACCAATAAATAAACAAAAGAAGTGTGAAGTTTGGGATTAAAAGTTGTGTTGGTCACCCTTGGCTCAAGTGAACATGGCTCATGGACACAGGGAAGGATAAGGGGAAAGAACTGGGTGGTCCAGTGTTCATTGTTCCATTCGTGGACAATAGGCACAGTTAAACAGCAGGGAAGGAGTTCAATGCGTCCACCATTGTTATTATAATTACTGTGACAGACAACCTTTACTGCTCTTCAGTATGCAGGGAACATTGTAAATTCTTTACCTGAAAGTAACCCTTTAAGAATTTCCTAATCACATAATTCTTTTGAGAAAGGCACTACTATTCTTCAATTTAATATATAACTGTTGAATAAACTGAGAAAAAGTTAAATATTCGATGGTAGCATCGAGTTCTTCGTGTTATCCAGATTGAGACTGGAACTTGACCCTTCACTTGTATTGTTATGCTTCTTCAGGAAGGTGCAGCACTGCCTATGGTATAGAAAGATTCAAACCTCTGACTTAGGAAGTAAGACAGCACTGGAACTCTGGAATGTCACCACGCACTTCAGTATAAGAACCCCAGTGATGCTTCAGAGACTAAAATATGCTGTCATGTTTCACCTGTGTAATAGCCTTCCCTCATGGCTCATGGTAAACATTGTCAATGTGTATCAAAAAAGAGCCAAGATGGCGGCACCTGGATCAATAAAATAAATTTGACTGAGAAAAATGAAATAACAAAAGCAAAAAAAGTCATGGGTCTGGGAAAGGAACTCGTCACGTTAGAGGTGGGTGGACATTGATACAAGTGAGAGGGGGTGAGAGAGAAGAGGCTTTGGAGAACAACCCATAGACACTATTCACATGTTTGAAATCAACAGAGCACAAAATTCATTTTAAATTCACATGACTTGTTTGTATCAACATTTAGCCATCACTTTGAGGTTCTCTGATTCCGAATCTTGGGGTTGTTCTTCCTGAACATATGGTAGAATGAGCAACAGAGTCACTAATGTAATATAGACCAATGGCAGAGCCCAACTCTACCACACCTAGTCTAGCTTAACAGCCTCAGGTGGGAGCTAAGCCAAGGTACAATGTTCAGCCTCTGCACAGTAACGCTGAAACACATTATATGCCTTACACAGTCTCTCACTTGATGTTATATAAAAGCTCATCTTCCTCTCGTCTATATGTATTTCTTGTTCAAAGTGAAATCAAAAGGAAGTAGTGTCTTAATGAGCAAGTCTGGCAATGTTATCGTACAAGTGAAAAAGATACAGTCCCTGAGACAGAACTCCTGAAGTCTATCACAGTATGCTGTGTTCTGAGTAACATTGAAATGCAAATTTGGACAGATGTTACTGGACCAGATAAAAAGAATGAGGAAAAACAAGAACAGAGCAGAAAACTGGTGAAGGAAAGAACTCCTCATTAGCCTTTGAGCTAGCAGAGCTGAGGATGGTTTCAGAGTCACTCAAACCATGATGTAGTTTGATGTCCTGTGTCCCTGGATGAACCAGGATGGAAAACTTTAGCACTTTGATTTGAATTTGAATTTTTGGCTAAAAATTAATAAAATAAGAATGAAAATATCAATATAAAGTTGTCTGTGGTGATGAGTGTATAGAAATCAAAGCAGTCTTAAATCACAATTTACAATTAATTTTAATGGTTTCATAAAATTTAGACACGTATATCTACTGATGTTTAGAATTTTTCTTTGCCCTTTTTCTGTCTAACAAGATAGGTAGAGCCTACTCACTAAAATGTTTCCTCTAAACTCAATAACACTGTCTATAAAAGTGAATTTTTGGTAAATAAGAAGGAGAACATGGACTTTTCTAATATTATATGGGATATCCAGAGTCATCTTTTAATGTACAAAGTGGTGGTGGCCTTGCCTCATTCTAAGTATAACACATGAGTCAGGAACTGGTTGAATTAATTTTATGTTTCCTACTTATTAACAGTCTTTAGACTATCACATCATTAACCAAAGAGATCAATTGGATTTCAAAGTCCAAGAACTAGCAACATAGATTTTAAATTTTTCATCCTTCTGTATAAAATGGAAGGATGTTGAACTGTGGTCAGCCATGATGTCATCACTGAATAACAAGTTTCATTTCCCAGTGTCTTGTCATCTGTCCACAGGACAGGTGAGTTAGACAGCAGAAGAGGCACCAAGTTCAAGTCTATAAAATACTAGACTTGGGTCCGTTTAAGTTCTTAACCCCAAAGCACTGGCTTATTCTGGGTTTCCTTCCCTGCTTGTTAGGTAAGCCAAAACCACCTCCTTCTCCTCCTACCCCCTCCTCCTCCCCCTCCTCTTCCTTCTGTTCCTCCTCCTCCTTCTCCTGTTCCTCCTCCTCTCCTTCTTTCTTCTCCTTCTCCCTCCCCCTCCTCCTTCCCCTCCTCCTCCCCCTTTCCCTTCCCTTCCTTCCCCTTCCCCTCCTCTCTCTCTCTCTTTCTTTCTTTCTTTCGTTCTTTCTTTCTTTCTTTCTTTCTTTCTTTCTTTCTTTCTTTCTTTCTTTCTTCTCTTCTCCCCCTTCTCCCCCTTCTCCCCCTTCTCCCCCTTCTCCCCCTTCTCCCCCTTCTCCCCCTTCTCCCCCTTCTTCTTCTCCTTCTTCTTCTCCTTCTTCTTCTCCTTCTTCTCTCCCTTCTTCTTCTCCCCCTTCTTCTTCTCCCCCTTCTTCTTCTCCTTCTTCTCCCCTTCTTCTCCTCCTTCTTCTCCTCCTTCTTCTCCTCCTTCTTCTTCTCCTTCTTCTTCTCCTCCTTCTTCTCCTTCTTCTTCTCCTCCTTCTCCTCCTTCTTCTCCTCCTTCTTCTCCTCCTTCTTCTTCTCCTCCTTCTTCTCCTTCTCCTCCTTCTCCTCCTTCTCCTCCTTCTTCTCCTTCTTCTCCTTCTCCTTCTTCTCCTCCTTCTCCTCCTTCTTCTTCTCCTTCTTCTCCTTCTCCTTCTTCTCATTCTCCTCCTCCTTCTCCTCCTTCTCCTTCTTCTTCTCCTTCCCCTCCTTCTCCTCCTTCTCCTCCTTCTTCTCCTTCTTCTCCTTCTTCTTCTCCTCCTCCTTCTTCTTCTCCTCCTCCTTCTTCTCCTTCTTCTCCTTCTTCTCCTCCTTCTTCTCCTTCTCCTCCTTCTCCTCCTTCTCCTCCTTCTCCTCCTTCTCCTCCTTCTCCTCCTTCTTCTCCTTCTCCTCCTTCTCCTCCTTCTTCTTCTCCTTCTTCTCCTTCTTCTCCTTCTCCTCCTCCTCCTCCTTCTCCTTTTCCTTCTTCCTGTCACCATCCATGCAACTCTCCTACCAAGCTTATGAGACTAAAGCAAAGACTGGGGATATATGTAAACACTTCAAAACACATTTTTTATATACAAGATAATCCAGATAATTTTATTCTGATATTTTGAGTCAATAGTCTACTAAATAACTAAAGAGGGGGGTTTCAATTCACTACATAGCTTATAACACAGGCTGGTCTCCAGTGCCTGGCCTTCCTATCTCCACCTTCTAAATACTGGGCTCACAGGTTCATGACTGCTAAGCTATTTCTGTTCCTCTAAGTATTTATGACTCAAGTAACCGAACTCAGGGCATTTGATATGTTTTTCCTTGTACTTATTTGCTTTTTTCCCTCCTGATGCAATCTCAGTTTGATTAGAAGACAGAGAAGTTAGAGTGTCTGCCTACAGACCTTATATCCCCACATGAGGAGTGGTGGATAGTACTGAGCACAAGACATTCAGGTCACCCAGGGACTATAAGCAACCACTCAAGGAACCTGCTAGCCTCTCTTTCCCATTTCTGACTTGATGAGAACAATAAGCAGTTTGTTACATTGTTTGAGAAAGGTTTGGAAGGTGGAGCCAGACTTAAGTTAGTGCAATGCTACTGGGGAGATGAAGTCTTTTGTAAGCTACATACTTATAACATTTTCACTTTGAAACATTTGTTGCTGTTTTTGAAAGACTTAGACCTAAAGCAGCGTGCAGAATTCTCTGATTACATAATATATCTCCATTCACCTCATTTGTTTATCTTCTTTGAACATAAGAAATATAAGATACTTTCTCTATGCATGTAGCTAAGCCGACTGTGTGTGTGTGTGTGTGTGTGTGTGTGTGTGTGTGTGTTCAAAACTGCCTAGCTATTTATCATTAAGGGGGGAAAAAAAACAAGAAAAATGTTCCTGGAAGGCTGGTCCTCAGTGCTCTGGCCCTGGCCCTTCCATTATACTCCTTAATTGGCATCCATACTATGGGATTCTTTAATATTTTTTCCTGCTTTAAAGTGGCTTTATCACAATTGTGCTCATCTCTTCTTTATGATTTGAGAATGGGCCTTCTGTTTCTATGGAAGTTTTTCAGTAGTCCAGAATATTTATCTTATGTGTTCTTTCTAGGCAGATCTCAGCCCCTGACCTGAGTGGTCAGGTGTGATTGGGGAATAAGAAGAACTGAACACGTCGGGTTTTCCTGAATTCCATACACAGATACCCATGTCCCAACCCTCTGGTGAAGCCAGACAGTTCCTGTCCCTCAAATAGAACCCATGGTCTCTTGCTCTATTCTTCAGCTGTTTTGATTATGTTCTTTACTGTACACAGTGCCTGCCTTGCCTTTATCTCTTTTCAATGTTTTATAATCCTAACTAGAAGTCTTAGATGCCACCAATGCTGAGGTTAGTTTCTTGCAAAACTCTTGAGCCATCCCTTCTATGACATTTGTGACTCAGTGTATAGAGTCAGTAACTTGTCGTGTATATTAGATTAATTCTGGTATTCATTTTCTTGTCTGTCTTATTGTGTGAGACTTCCAGTAAGAATACTAACTGTATATCATTGGGCAAGTGATTTAATCCATCATTCTTTTTTTTCATTCATTTAATGAGAATCATAATAGTAACCTAACTCAAAAAAGGTACCTTGAAAATTAAATGTTAGCCCAAATATAAAGCTTATAGCATATTCTGAAACATAGTAAGTAAAACATTATTCTTAATAACTATTAATAATAAGGATATTTTAGCTATTATATATGTTATAAGTATGAGTTTTACTAAAGGAAACAATTTAATTTTTAATTTGGTCTCCAGTTCTTCCTTTCCCAGTTTCTGATATTTAATACAGTTTGAGTAAGTGTCTTAATAAAACTAAAAATTATTGTCTTCAACATTATTGTATTTCTTTACTGTCTGAACTTTGCTTCTGTTGAGTTGATATTGCTTCTGACTTGTCTTAAAGACATTTTGACTTTCTGGTGAGTTGTAAATTTTTATAAAACTGTGTTTGTCATGGGGCAAACTGCTTAACATGGTATTCATTCACTTCACTCAGAAGTTAGTAAATGGCAATCCCAAGTAAGATAAAGAAATCTTTACCTTGGTGTTATAATTCCACATTCCATAATGATACAAAATTTCTCAGATAACTAGATGAAATGTTAACATGCAGGCTGGAAGATGAGCTGAGATAGTGTTTCCCTATTCCCTTTGTGTTAGGCCATTGTCAGTTGGTATGGATTTTTACCACTGTCAGAGACACTTTAAGACAAAGTGAATATCATGAATCTTTTCCCTCTTTCCAAATGGATTATTTTAAGACTCCTTGGGCATACACATATTCAAGCTTGAAACTCTCCCACCCATCAAATACTTAGCTCAGCCTTTAAGCAATAAGAGGTGGTCTTCATTTATAAACAAGGAAATGCCTTCTCACAAACAGCTGAAGCTGAAGGCAGGGCTTAGTAGAGAGGATAACTTATATCCACATGCCTCTACACTCTGAAGAATGCTGCTTCCAGATTTAAATGGGTGCTAGCTGAGTTCCAGCTCCCTTTAGACGAGCTGTGATCCCTTTCAGACTATGCCTATGAAGACTAGAAATTCTTGTCAGCCATAGATGAAATCTGTGGAGTAAATCCCTTGTGGCTTTAAAATGCTGATTCTCCTTCACTACAAGCAAACTCATGATGCTTAGTGACAGAATGAAGTGGTGTGGGCTTCTTGTATAATAGTCATAAAATATACCGTGACTATTTAGTGTCTTGGCAAAGGGCCCCATAAAATAAAATTTATTTCAGTATTACAAATTTCTTTTTTAAAAAAGTTGTATCTGGACTAAACAAAAGGATGTTTTTTCTGCCAATGTGAGCTTATTGTTTTTACTGATTCTCTCTGAATTTGATTTCCTATGCAAGTATGGGGGAAATAAATTTCTTTAATAGCAATGCTTTTCCTTCTATCAGGAAAGGTTTCTGTTTGACACTACCTTAAATACATTCAATTACAGAAAATGCACTGTTAAGAAGTTTGTGCTTATTATCAACCTCTCATTGTAATTTGCTACAGTCTGTGGCTCCTTTGGGATGCGCCATGTATGTCTCTTATGCAGAAGTGATATTCCTTGAAGAAAAATCTGGGTATGTGTGCTGCTAATGCACTCGCCAGAGTGCAGTAGGATTGAAACTGCCTCCTGCTAACTGAAACCAATGGAACCTGACAACTGGGATGAAGTGACTGTGATAGGCTTAATAAGAAATTTATTCATCAGAGATATGTCTAGGTATCACAAGGGGTCTTATTCCTTTTCTTTTTTATAAAACACTTCACTCCCACCAATGATCATTTGAGCCTTGAGAGCAGAAATGTTGTTTAGCCTCCCACCACATCTTCAATGAATAAGTGTTTCACCTCTCCTTGCTATCAATCATCCATGTCTCAAATACTTTGATCAATAGGATCCAGCTCTCCTTATTCCCTATTTGGAAACTGAGATGATCTCAGCCACATGAATCCTGAGAGTAGATTTGCAGCAACAGAGGCACTGAGGATTGTTCTGTCTAATTTGTCAAATAACACTTATTTGTTCATCGTAATAGTATAAAATTAAACAGTCCTTTGTTTCATTTGTCAAATAACACTTATTATCTAACAACTGAAGAGTATAATTTCTGTAGGAAATTGCTAAGTGTCTAACTGGCATTTTACATTTGCTTCTAGCTTGCATTCAGAAACCACTCATACCTCTTATTTTAGATGAATTGAGTATCCTCCCATGGTAAGGATGGTGATGCAGACCTCTATTGCTCTGCTATTTTGACCATTTGCTTCTTTAACCCTGACTCACATTATTAAAGACTTGAAAACAGCCGACAACAGACTTTCAGAAATGGCTGGCACAAGTGTAGACCTGGCACTTTGCCTTCACTAACTTCAGTCTGCCAATTTGAAGCCATGTAGATCTGTTTGCTCTCTACTTTCTACTTGGTGTCCCTTCATATGATATCATTTTAAAGCTTGATTTGATTAGAATATTCCAAACAGGTCAATGATTTATACCCTCGTCGTGGTGGTGCCTTGTGTGTCCTCTATTGAACTTTATTTACTAGATTTAAATTTGAGGTGAAAACCAATGTCTAGACTTTGAAATGCTCGGTAGTGAACTTTGTGCATACTCCTGTTCTTGACATAAACAGAAAACTAGGGTGACTGATGCTCTAGGTGTGGCAATGCACATGCTTAGTCAAGATCTCTGATCAGCTTCTCACTGCTTACATATCAACTCTGTAGCCCATCTATGTGGATGGCTGGTCCCTTCCCTTTGCATCCCGTTATGCAACACCTTTTGGGTGGGTGTCATGAGTCCTACCTTCCATCATTTCGTGTTAGAAGAAGGGGAGTTAATTTTGAAACTATTGTAAACATATATTTGTAGTGTCAGTGTTGTAAAATCCAAGTTTAATAATGTGTGGGATAATATGAAGTTCCATCAGCCTGTATTCTGGGATTTCTATCTCTTCCATGGCTTTACAAATGAAGCTATACCAGATGGACTCTCAAGCAGGTATGAGTGCCTAACCTACACACCATGCCCAGGAACCCTGCTTAATGCCTATATGTATAAAGAGGTCTGGCACGAACCTATAATAAAATTTATGCTTGAGTCCCTTTACCTAAATTAGGTGTAATTTCAAAAGATCTTTTTTTCCATATCATACCATTTTCTTTTTTTTTAATTGGATATTTTATTTATGTACATTTCAAATGTTATCCCCTTTTCCAATCCCCCCCCAAAAAAATCCTATCCCATTCCCCCCTCTTCCTGCTTCTATGAGGGTGTGTTCCTACCCACCTACCCTCTCCTGCCTCCCCACCCTCGCATTCCCCTACACTGGAGGATCAAGTCTTCATGGTACCAAGGGCCCATTCTCTCATTAATGCCGGGGTGTCCAGATTTAATATTTTACAATTTTAGACTCTAGCTTTATTCTTTATATTTTGAATACAACTCATCTTTATTCAACCTTGTAACTGAATATAAATGTTGACATAAACATGACCATGACTGTATGTGAACTATGACAACATAAAATGTAGTTCTGTAGTAAATCACTCTTAAAATAATACAGATAACAGTTGCAGAGTGTTTTCCATTCACCAACCTTTATTCCAAGTACTTGCTATCACTTATACTTTTATAATAACTCTATTAGGTGAGATATATTCAAGCTCTTTGACATCTAAAGAAGCCACGGCAGGGAGGAACTTGCTGAGCTAATGTAAGTATTAATGGAAGAGAAAAACCTGAAGCCAGATCTGTGTGATGGCTTTCCATTCTCAGAACTCACAACCTATGGAATCTGTACATGTTCCAAAGGGGTGCTGATGATTGAACGCAGGCTGCCAATCACCAGCAGCTGCACTACAGACCTCTTCAACTAAGCTACTATAAAGAAGGACTGCCATTTTGCTTCCTGTCACAATTTACATCTGACAAAAATGTCAGCTGCTGTTTGGATCACATGGTTATCTCTTTGCATGAACCACCCAGCCTTCCCTTTGCTTTTCTTTACTATAACAGCAACATTTGTTCTTCCTCCAAGTCATCTGTTGCTCCTACATCTGTTAGATCAGTAAACATACATCAACTTCTACAATTGGATTCATGATGCATCTCTCAAGCCTTTCTCATCCTTCCAAACCCAGTCCTATGTTATAAAGAATGATCTCACTAGTATCTTATACTAAAATCTTCAATTAAGCAAAAGACAAAATTATAATTCCTTAGTGTATCTTATATTGATTTTTTCCCAAGTTAAATATTTGGCATCTTTGGGGACTGATACATTACCTCTCCGTGTCTTCTTAGAAACTTGCCACTTATTATAGCATTATACACAGAGAAAAATCCTTAAGAAATGTTTGCTGTCTGATTGCTCCATGTTGGTGATGATCATGTTTAAAATTGTTACTTGTGAATGGTATGCTGAGAAATCCCTGGGTTGAGGTTGTTGAGAATTTTGGGTAAAGTTCCCTAAGCCAGAAACTCTTCCTTGTGTAAGATGTCTCTGCCCAGTTCTGAAATCAAGAATAGTTCATTAAGAACAACTCTCTTCTTAGTTTAGACTGTTGAGTGTGTAGTTAAACCTCTCTTGTTTCTCTGCCTTTTTTCTCATCCTTGTACTTACTCACTAAAGCCTTCTCCCATTGCTTTTTTCCCACCCAGCTTCATCTCTACAATATGGACACAGCTCTGTGGTTTTCATTTTCAGTGTACTGGTCAGACATTTGTAGTAACAAACTTATCTATTTAATATCATGGCCAGTTTATCATTGTATGTTTTTGAAAGGAGTAAGACAGTAGTTAAACAAGTATGTTTTATAGTTGATGCTCTGTAGTCCATATCTAACTGGTCTTCTGAAATCTTCAAAGCACAACTTTGACTCTGTACTTGAAGTTCAGGTCTGTTAGTCTTATTTTTCAGTTATGTGTTACTAATCAAATCAATAGTTTATCTGTCCACTATAAAACTACTTTTATTTCAGAGATTAAAGGACTACTTCATAGTCATGCATCTACTCCAAATATATTTTCAAGTGTTCCTAGATCCAATACAAAGCATATTTAAGCTGAACATGTCCTTCTCTAGACTGCTAGCTTAGTTCTAGGTTGCACTGAAAATGCCTTGTTAATGTAAAATGTGTGAGAAGGGGAGAGAATTCTCTAAAGGAGTGATCTTTAAAGGAAGGCTTTAGGCTGAGAGCTGGTCACCAGATCCTGATGGAGTAGAAACTTTCATGGTCATATTTAACTCCCTCCCTCCAGCCTTTGAGATCAGAGTTCTTAAACATCCTGTCTACACCACCTCCTGTCTACACCCTCACTGAAGTCCTTGACTGTAATGAGGCACTCTCTCTCTGATGTTGTCAGTTCTTATTTTGAAAACCAAATCCTGAGTATAGTTACCCTCTGACCCTTGTCACACATTTTCTGAAAGGAAATTTTGTACATGATGTATTTCATTCTTTGCCCATACCTAGCTACTTAAGATTACTCTGACTGATGAATCCACGCAATTCTATTATGCTTCTTTTTACCCGGGTCCCCATCAACTGTCCCAAAATCCAGATGAACTGGTTGGCACAGCTTTTCTTCTGACCTTTGTTGAAGCCTTTATCTTTAGGATGCATTCGCAGCTTTCTGTCCTGGTTTTTCTGCAGCATCTATCTTCATTCTGCCCCTTTTGTTTGTCCTTCCATGCTCTGTCGATGATGACTAGACTGTAACTTAAAGTTTGGACACTATCTGGGTGACCTGTCTATTGGTAGAGTTGGGGAATTAAAGTCAGCAACCATCATTCTATTGGGATCAATTTAATTTTCTATTTTATTTCTCTATTTTATCTGTAATGAAGCTTTATTAAAATAAATAAAATAGTATATTTTATTTCCCTTTATCTTTCAGCAGCAATATGATAATTTTGACTTTAGTTTTTAACTTTCTTCCTTTGATAACAGCATATGTACTATATAGAAACTTAACTGAATGTTTAACAAATGTATAAATAATGTTAGACAGAGGAAAAGAAACCATACTTCCTTCAAAGTATTTGTAAGAAGAAAAATCTATCAAGTCTATGTTTTTCTCATTAAGCCTTAATAAAATGAGGGGCATAGATAATACTACTCACATTTCACAGGGTAGAAAGTTGAGGTTTAAAGTATTTCACCTGACATCATATAGCTGATGAATTACTCAGCTGTGATTGCTCTTTCAATTAATCTACAGTCCACTCTTCATTCACTAGGACACACAGCCAAGCATTAGTGTCTAGATATCAGAGTAGAGTGAGACTCATCTTTGACATCATCATTGGTTTTGCATAAGAGTTATTATATTGATGTATCATCAAATCAAGCATATTTTAAAAATACAATTGTAAGATGAGATGTAAACATTTGTTTTTCTAGTATTAATATTTCAGAATAATTTTAGATTATTTTGATTCAAATGCTAGAGAATACAATTACTCACATAGCATTAAATGCACAAAATATTAATTGCATAGATCTTGGGCTAAGAAAAAATTTAGAAGGAGGTTCCATTGGGCTATTCTTGGGTTTAGGCTATTTACAGATACGGACTGACTTAAACCATGGCACAAAACTTACTCCAATATTCTTGTATTTCTTTACAATCATATTTAGGCACTAGCTCTTATTTTATAGTAATTTTCATAAATCTTCAAGTCTTTGGAAATTATTTCTGATGTCTAACAGGTATTAAAAAATTCTTTGTGTAATTTTGAGAGTACTATAGACTTCTAAACTATATTCTTGATCCACATATAAAATGTCAGTTTATGCTAATTAGAAATCAAAGGTATCTATATAAAACAAGATTTTATGATTTTAAAATATTAATACTTGCAAATATTATCTAACACATCAATGTTATCATTTTATACATTACAATTAGAAGAAAGGACTGAGGTCTAGAATGATCTATTAACTCAATAAAGACCTGAGACACTTCTTCCTTATTTTTATGATTCCCAGGAAAAATAGAGGTTATGATGCTTTTGTGAAGTGCACTCATTAAAAAATAAATCAGTTCCACTGGGTTTTCATTGGCCAACATATATGACAAATAAAATTGATGAGGTCAGGGTACAGGTCAAATACCTGAGAATACCTTGGCTGAGTGCACCAATGCGGATGCTTGTAACATATAAGAAATGGTCTCATCATTTCTGTCAGTTCTGTTAAGAAAAAACTGTATTTTGAATAAGCCATTTGAAATGTGTTTTTAAACCTTGTGGTCCCTGGTAAACACAGTCATATCCCATCCTTTTCTCTATGTAATTTTGACAAATGCAGTTGCTATTATTTGGCTGTCCTTCTTCCACAATTATAGGAGCGCCATCTCCCCGGAGAGTTTAAAGAAAACTCGCTCTTCCAGTGATAGCAGGATTTTGTCCTCTCTCAGTAATTCTCTTTTCTAAATATAGTAGCACCTGGTGTATAGATCCTGGGGTGTGATTCAGTGGTGGAGTGAAAACTTAGCATGTGGGATACCCTGTGCTGAAACTCCCCAGCAGCTAAATAAATAAGTTAGCAGGTAAATAAGTAAGTCAGTAAATACATAAATAAATACATAAATAAATAAATACTAGAACTGACTTCAAATTGACAAATAAGTGGAAATAAGTGAGCTTCCTTTCTTCCTTATAGAGATTTGGAATAGACATCTCTGTAATTTTATTACTTTCATTCTAACATAATATACCTGATTTTAACAATCCTCATCTTTCAAATAATAAAAGCAACAGTTTTAAGAGAAACAATTATATTCAGTTTGAGGGAGGTCTTTACCACACCCAAACTCATGATTTTCTTCACGTTGTTATGTTTCTTTTTCAAATTAATCTGTTATTCAAGATGAATGTCTTATTTTCTCATTTGTTCTTTTTGATATTTGGGCCATATATCATTGAACACATGTAGATGGTCGTGACCAAAACTGGTAATGAAGAAATAAGTCTTTAATAAAACTTTAACAGCATTTCTTTCCCTCTAGGTAAGATTAAAACATATTATTAAAAATTACCTTCCTTCATTTCAGAGCCAAAACACTGGCAGAAATAGCGAGCAAGAAAATGACTATGAAGAAGATGTAATCTCATTTTCCACATATTCACCCTGTAAGTTTTTCTCTACTCCATGAATACAGATAGGCTTTGAGTATGGTGTATTACACTCAAAAATAAGACTGAACAATGTAGAAAGATATTTCATCAACTGAAGAATTTTTAAATATTGAGGTAAAGATCATTTTTTGCCTTCACGTTTGAGAATTTAAATGCCTTTAACAAGGTCAAGATTTAATAATGAAATATAAGTTTTCCTACCCTGTAAAATTATAGAAGTCATTTTGATACAGTTTTCTAAGTTTTTGAAACCTGGATTTCCAAGTCCATTTTTCAAAACTGAATCCTTTTTTTTTTTTTGTGGAGCTGAGTTCTCTCAGCTGTGAGGTAGGAAGTTGAGGCTAGGATGGTTCATAAGATTTAAATGCAACTCTATGTCTAACATTTGAAGATGAATTCTGTGTTCCTACAGGTTCAGGTCAGGTCTTATTAGCATACAGTGGTCTGTTTACTATCATCACCAGCATTTATGATGAGCATCTCAACCTCCTCCTCCTCCCCTCCTCCTCCTCCCCTCTTCCTTCTCCTTCCCCTCCCCTCCTCCTCCTCCTCCTCCAGAGCACCCCATTCTGTATCACAATGATGATGGAGTACCCAATGTCTCCACCTGCTGACTTCCCTCCTCAGCCAACAAAAATGTTCTTTTCTTTTCCTTTTAAGTTAGTTCAAAAATATTGAAGTCATTTTGAACTTCTGTTCTTCCTCTCCCACTCTATATCCAGTCCAGCATAATACTATTGACTGTATTTTCAAAGTATTGCCAGCATTCAACCAGTCGTCATTGATCATTGTTATCTACCCTAGAGAGAGAGAATACGTTTGCTTCTGCCACTGACTGTATGCCGTTTCTGCTCTCTTCAGATGTTCTTCCTCTCTGGGACATCCTAACTTCCTGCCCTGTTTCATCCACAGATCATGGCTCCTTTTATTTGTTTTGTATCATTTTGTTTTGTTTCTGTCATGTCCCTTTGCCTGTACCCTCCTCCACTGTTCTCAGCATCATTCAGCGTTATATTTTACTTATCTGTCTGGGTTTTCATTTATGGCCTGTTCCCTTCATTTCCAATACCCATACTAGGAGATTAAGATTATTTTGTTCCTGTGCATATGGCCTATACCAGTACATCATCAATGCCCAGTTATACACTACTGACCACAAGCTTTTCAAAAGACAGGCCAATATGCAAATCAGATAAAATTCAATACAATGCTTACCAAGTTTACTTTGATAAAATCGTCCAAAGATTATCACAATACATATAAGAATATCATATATTAAATTAAATTGAAAATGATTAATGTGGTTATAGGTTATATATTTTATGACCTTAATAATAAAAGATCATGATAAATTTCATTATTAACACTGACTACACATCTATCATAAAATTCCACCCTCTAAAGTACTGACAATAACAAGAGAAGATTATAGCAGTTCCTTTTAATGAAAAATCTCATCTCTGTAGCTGAAACTGAGAGTTCTCTCATCTGTGCAACTGTGACTGGGCTCAGCCCCAAGTTTTCATGGGACTGGAGGAAGGTCAGAGCACCCCACTCTATATCACAGTGATGATGGGGTACCCTGAAACCATCTACCTACTAACTCTACCTTGCTAGGGCTATACTCCAGATCCGGACACATCTGACAAGCACCTGAAACTTTTGTTTCTTGTTAGTACCAAATGCAGACTCTAAAACTAAGGTGCTGGTAATGCAAGGTCCTGGATTTTAACTAATTTTCTAGGCTGATGACTGATTTTCTTAGATGAAATAGTGAAGCATCTTCATGGACTTGTGACTGAACAATACCTTCCTTCCAGTCATTCCATCAAATACATCAAAATTTCAAGGGATTACTTTACTTTAGGGTTACTGTTTAGGTGTTGTGGACAGGAAAATTTATGAAACAGGAAAATTTATGAAACCTCTGGACAAAAATCACACATATACACATGCATACACACACACACACACACACACCACCACACACATACTCAACACACCATACACACACACTCCCCAGACACCACATCCACATACAGTACACACACATACAACAGATACAACACACATATATATTCTGAGACATATACACACCCCACATACACAACACATGCACAATACACACATATCCCACATATGCAACATATACACAACACACACACACACACGAACACTCACCCACACCTACCTCCTCTTCCCAGACCAGTATTTATAGAATCTAAGTTCAGTTCTAGAAGCAAAAAAGCATGTCTTTCTTCTTCATGTGAGGGAAGATTCCCTGCTACAGGCACTCGCCTCCACAGGCCTAAGTTTTCTTTCACTGCTGAACCATGTAACTACAATTTTTGAAACAACAACAACAAAAAAAAAAAATTCCACCCACACTTTTTATTTGATATTTAAAATTATATTTAAATGACATTTGAAAACAATTTTTTCATTGAAAATGATAAGACACATTCCAACGTCTGTTTGAAAGATCAAAAAGGCTGTCTTTCATTTTCACTTTCAAAAAGAGAACATTATGTAAGTTGATGTGCAGCTGTGAAGTTACTGCAGCCCACTGTTTTTGTGTTGTTCCTGGGCTGCTCGAGTATTATTGTATACTATACAAGTAAATGTGGTGTGCTTCTTAGTATAGGGACATTGACTTAATTATTTGGTTAAATTTTAGAACAGAATGCATTTTATCAATAGGTATGCTTTCTCCAAAGGGAAAAAAGACATTTTTTTAAACAAGTAATGTTTTCAAAAATTAATGAAACACTCATAATAAATTCATGGTAATTAATTATGCAAATTATTACAATTGCTACATTAAGTAATATATAATAAATATACGGAAATACTAAGGAGAGGCATGGATTCATTTCCTACAATTACTCTACAGTATCAAAATATGTGGCTATATCATGTACTCTTGAAACAAGAGTAGATGGAACTTTGATAGCCATTAGTTAAAGAGGAGTTGTACAGTGGGCAGCTTCTTACTATATAGCAGATGATAAAATTATATTAACTACTGCTGCTTCTGTAAAGATTCTCAAAACACCTCCAGACAGTGTAAGTGAAACTGTTCAATCTTCATCCTAAATAGCCATGCCGTCTCCAGCATCCCATCATGAACTCAGGAAGACACACAGGCGGAGCACAGACAGATCTGAGAAGCCTGAAAGGTCTATGGAGATGAAGGAAGAAGAAGCAAGCGCTGAGGCAAGACCCAGCCTGTCAGAGGGCGACAGGGAAAGCTCCGAGATCCAGTATGACGATCTGTATGTGTTCATCCCTGGGTTTGACACCGCAGGCAACTCTGAAGAGCCTCTCCCACACTGCAGGCCACCTCTGCTGCCACCACGACCAGGCACTGCTGCCTCCCAACTAGAAAGACCTCACTTTACCTCACAAGGTAAGTGTCCAGCTAAAAATTGCAGAGAAACAGTTTGTTATAAGGCTTCTACACAACATATGGTACGAGGGTGGATCTGCAGACACATGATCAGATTTGAAAACCAAGGGTGACTCCTTGAAAAGAATAGATGATCACCTTTTTTTCCCTGGCTTCCTCCCCAAATAAAGTGTTCTGGAAAGGCTTTAGGAAAGTAAATATAATAAATAATAATAATAATAATAATAATAATAATAATAATAAAATATTCATATAATTTGGAAAGAATCTATAGTGATTAACATAAAGAGAATTGTGCATTCTGTGGGAAAGTTCAATGCTCTGGCCAGAAGGCAGGCTGTTACAGGAGACTGCGAGATGATCATGGTCACATTACTCATTTTATAGTGAGACCTTCCTTTAGGACTAATCTGCTTGGAATTCTCCTTAGTTTTGATTACTCCCAGATCCAGGGTCATTCACTGTCATCCCCTACTTTATTCATCTAGTCTGTGCTTACCCTCTCAAGTTATAAACTGTTCTGACAATGAAAGTTTCATAACAAAGACTAAAATGCCACTCTTCATCCTAGGTCATAAATAATACATTTTATTCATCAGATCATAAAAGACTATCAGATGTATAAATGGGCCTTTAAAGGGTGGGATATGAAGGGCTGGAGAGATGGCTCAGCAGTAAACAGCACTTGCTGCTCTTGCAGAGGACCTGGATTCTGTTTCCAGAAACCATGTGATAGCTTACAACAACGGTCTTTGACTGTTCCGAGAGATCTGTCCCTTCTTCTGGCTTCTTGGGGCCTTGCATACACTTAGTACACATGCATATGTGCAAGCAAATATTTATATACATGAAATGAAATATTTCTTCAAGTGAATGTTTGAAATCATAAAATTTAGCATTATGACCTCTAAGGTGCCGTCTCTGGGAAGGCTCATATTTATCCCTATAATCTACACTAAGGTGCCACACTATGTCAGAGAACCAAAGACTGGGAGACACTTTTTTGACCATTCAACCTGCATTCATTGCTCACCTATTATGTGTCAAGCTTCAGTGGACCCTTAAGAGATAACAGTGCAGTTGGTACATAAAACTCTGTAGGAGAAGAAAACAGGTTGGCAGCAGACTGGTCACAGAATTCTACTGCATTTTTTATATTTGAAATTTTTAAATAATGAAGATTATGAGATGAAATATTGCCTTGTGTCAGATTAAATATCTATAAGATAATATTACATCATATTTTTCGTATTATAATTCTTCATATACAATATGTAGGTTAAGAAACCTATTATCATTCTTTGATAAGTTTAACTAGATACCTATGATCAAAATTATAATTGTGATGTATCGAAAGATGGCCTAGTCGGCCATCAATGGAAAGAGAGGCCCATTGGACTTGCAAACATTATATGCCCCAATATAGGGGAATGCCAGGGCCAAAAGAATGGGAATGGGTGGGTAGGGAAGTGGGGGGCACTATGGGGGACTTTTGGGATAGTATTGGAAATGTAATTGAGGAAAATATGTAATAAAAATATAAAAAAAAATAAATAAAATAAAAAAAAAATTATAATTGTGGCTAATACATATCCTGAAAACTAGCACATATAAGAAGCAACCCCAGAAAAAATTATTTATTTAAAAATCATATTGCTCCATTCATTTAATATTTTTATATTTTGAATATAAAATTTTCTAATGAGTTTCATTATAATACACATTGTATGTATATATTTTTTCATCATATTCATTTCCCCTACTTTCTTTTGTTTTTCTTTAAGGCATTTTATTAGATATTTTCTTCATTTATATTTCAAATACTATCCTTAAAGCCCCCTATACCCTTCCCCCACCCTGTTCCCCAACCCACCCACTCCCCCTTACTGGCCATGGCATTCCCCTGTAATGGGTCATATGATCTTTGTAAGACCAAGGGCCTCTCCTCCCATTGATGGCCGGCCGACACCGGCCATCCTCTGCTACATATGTAACTAGAGACACAGCTCTGAGGTATACTGGTTAGTTCACACCATTGTTCCTCCTATAGGGTTGCAGACCCCTTTAGCTCCTTGGGTGCCCTCTCCAGCTCCTTCATTAGGGGCCCCATGCTCAATCCAATAGATGATAGTGAACATCCACTTCTGCAATTGCCAGGCACTGGCATAGCCTCACAATAAAGAGCTATGTCTGGGTCCTATCAGCAAAATCTTTCTGGCATATGCAATAGTGTCTGGGTTTGGTGGTTGTATATGGGATGGATCCCCAGTTGGGGCAGTCTCTGGATGGTCTTTCCTTCTGTCTCAGCTCCAAAATTTGTCTCTGTAACTCCTTCCATGGGTATTTTCTTCCCCATTCTATGAAGGAGCAAAGTATTCCTTCTTCTTGAGTTTCATGTGTTTTGCAAATTGTATCTTGGGTATTCTAAGTTTCTGGGCTAATATCCACTTATCAGTGAGTACATATCATGTGTGTTCCTTTGTGATTGGGTTACCTCACTTAGGATGATATCCTCCAGATCCATCCATTTGCCTAGGAATTTCATAAATTCATTCTTTTTAATAGCTGAGTAGTACTCTATTGTGTAAATGTGCCACATTTTCTGTATCCATTCCTCTGTTGAGGGACATCTGGGTTCTTTCCAGCATCTGGCTATTATAAATAAGACTGCTATGAATATAGTGGAGCATGTGTACTTATTACAAGTTGGAACATCTTCTGGGTATATGCCCAGGAGAGGAATTGCTAGATCTTCTGGTAGCACTATGTCTAATTTTCTGAGGAACTGCCAGACTGATTTCCAGAGTGGTTGTACCAGCTTGCAATCCCACCAACAATAGAGGAGTGTTCCTCTTTCTCCACATCCTCGTCAGCATCTGCTGTCACCTGAATTTTGTTTGTTTGTTTGTTTGTTTGAGACAGGGTTTCTCTGTATAGCCCTGGCTGTCCTGGAACTCACTTTGTAGACCAGGCTGGCCTCAAACTCAGAAATCTGCCTGCCTCTGCCTCCTGAGATCTTAGCCATTCTGACTGGTGTGAGGTGGAATCTCAGGGTTGTTTTGATTTGCATTTCCCTGATGATTAAGGATGCTGAACATTTTTTCAGGTGCTTCTCAGCCATTCAGTATTCCTCAATTGAGAATTCTTTGTTTAGCTTTGTACCCCATTTTTAATAGGGTTATTTGATTTTCTGGAGTCCACCTTCTTAAGATATATATATATATATATATATATATATATATATATATATATATATATATATATATATTGGATATTAGTCCCCTATCTGATTTAGGATTGGTAAAGATCCTTTCCCAATCTGTTGGCGGCCTTTTTGTCTTACTGACAGTGTCTTTTGCCTTACAGAAGCTTTGCAATTTTACGAGGTCCCATTTATTGAATCTCGATCTTACAGCATAAGCCATTGCTGTTCTATTCAGGAATTTTTCCCTTGTGCCCATATCTTTGAGGCTTTTCCCCACTATCTCCTCTATAAGTTTCAGTGTCTCTGGTTTTATGTAGAGTTCCTTGATCCACTTAGACTTGACCTTAGTACATGGAGATAAGAATGGATCAATTCGCATTCTTCTACATGATAACCGCCAGTTGTGCCAGCACCACTTTCTTGTCCCCTTCTCACTAGTCACATTCCTCTTGCCAATTGATCCCTTTTCTACTTTTATATCTTTTTTTTCCAGTTTATCTTTTCATCATAGCACTAAAAAGTGAGCAAAAAAGAAAATGGCAACATATTTTTAAAATTTTTCTCTTTTGGAAGTATTCACTTTTTACTTTATGTGTATGAGTGTTGGTTAGCCTGAACAAATGCATGTGTCCCATGTGTATTCCTGTTGGGTCCCATGAGACTGAGACTACAAATATGTTAGCCACTATATGGTGGCTGCTAATGGATCTCAGGTCCCCTGCAAAAGCAACAAGTGCTTTTGGCAAGATCTGTCCTTGAGTGATGGACAAGAGACAGCAAATTCCATGCCTGAGATTTTCAGACATAATTTTAATAAATTACTAAGACATACCACTATAGAACATCTTTTTACTTTTGCAATAATCAAGAAACTGAGCTATCGTTATGACCCATCTGCCACTCGGACTCAAGGCCAGAGAGCCTACAACTAGCATATGTTAAATATTTACTTTCAAGGTTCTTTCTTGTCTTTTTTTTTAATTTGAAGAATTTTATTCATGCTTAGAATTTTAACATAAAAGAGGCACAAAAATCTGTATAAGTGATATATACATAGTACACAATATACTGTTATAAACTATCAGGAGAAATGAAGAGCCATCCTTCAGTTTTTGGTTTTTTTTACACTCCATATCTTATTCCCGTCCTCCCCATCCCACCCTCTGACTGTGCCACATCCCATACCTCCTCCCCACCCCACCTGACCTCTAAACTTCCTGGGGTCTCCAGTCTCTTGAGGGTTAGGTGCATCTTCTCTGACTAAACCCAGACCCAGAAGTCCTCTACTCTGTATTGGAGGCCTCATATCAGCTGGTGTATGCTACCTGTTTGGTGGCCCAGTGTTTGAGAGATTTCGGGGATCCAGATTAATTGAGAATGCTGGTGCTCCTATAGGATCGCACCCTCCTCCTCAGCTTCTTTCAGCCTTCCTTAATTCAACAACAGGGGTCAGATGCTTCTGTCTATTGGTTGGGTGGAAATAACCACATCTGACTCTTTCAGCTGTTTGATGGGTCTTCCAGAGTGCAGTTATGCTAGATCCCTTTTTGTGAGCACTCCCTAGCCTCAGTAATAGTATCAGGCCTTGGGACCTCCCCTTGAGCTGGATCCCACTTTGGGTCTGTTGCTGAACTTCTTTTCTTCAGGCTCCTCTCCATTTCCATCCCAGTAATTCTTTCAGACATGAACAATTATGGGTCCAAGTTGTGATGATGGGATGGCCCCCCTCTCCCTCATTTGAGCCCACCTGCTGGAGGTGGGTTCTATATGTTCCCTCTCCCTACTGTCAGGCATTTCATCTATGGTCCCTCCCTTTGAGTCCTGAGGATTTCTTACCTCCCAGGTCTCTGGTGCATTCTGGAGGTCCCCCCACAACCTCCTAACTCCTGAGGTTGCCTGTTTCCATTCTTTCTGTTGGCCCTCAGGGCATCAGTCCTTTTCCCTCACTGAACAGGTTCCCCTCTCCCCCCACACTCCTTGTCCACTTTCCCTCCCAGGTCTCTCCCTCCCTCTCCACTTGTGATTTCTTTCTTCTCCCTCCCAAGTGGGACTGAGGTGGCATCCTCACTTGGGTCCTTCAGCTTGTTGACCTTTTTGAGTGTGGACTGTATCTTGGATATTCTGTACATTTTTTTTTTTTGGCTAACATCCACTTATTAATGACTACATACCATGCATGCATATCCTTTTGGAGAGTGACCTCACTCAGGATGATATTTTCTAGTTCATCCATTTGCCTGCAAAACCCAGGATGTCCTCATTCTAGATACTTGTGCCCTATTAATTTACCAGTTGAAATGATTTGCTCATAAGAGTGATTCATTTATTAATTATTAGTATACAACCTGGACTAAAGAAATGCAGGCCCAACTTCTTAACAGAAAGTATAATCTAACCCTTGGGAAGATGAGAAGTCAAATGTAAGATTCCTAGTAGGAGTCCAACTTTAGAGTGCATTGGAAAGCGCAGTGGGTGGAGAACAAAGGGAGTTAACAGCTCAGGAAATGGGTTCATAAAAGTGAGACAGTTGACACATTTTGCTAAAAATGAAGTGCTATAAAAGTCTTTCCCACACACTTAATCATGTTTCACCCAGAGGCTGTCAGGGAAACAGAAGTCATGGAGTCAAAGTCCCAAAGCTATATTATTCATGCAGAAAGAATCGAGACACAGTGATTTTTAAAGCTGGTGCCAGGCTCAGAGGTATTTAACACTTCTTAAGTGAAGCTAACCAGAAGAATAAAGTTTAAGATGCTTAGGGAGGCTGTCATGGTGGCCTTTCCCAGAACTACCAAAAGCAATTCCTGCATATTCTTGAAAAAAAAAAAAAAAACTCTTTTTTTTTTGAGACAGGATTTCTCTGTGTAGCCCTGGCTGTCCTGGAACTCACTTTGTAGACCAGGCTGGCCTCGAACTCAGAAATTCGCCTGCCTCTGCCTCCCAAGTGCTGGGATTAAAGGCGTGAGCCACCACGCCCAGCAAAACAAACCTCTAGTGCGGTTCTATTAGTTGTACTTTTTCTGAGCATCTAAGATTTTCCACTAAAATCCCAATTATAATAATTATTATCAGATTCATGTTTATCTGAACAAGGGCAAATAGAAATAAAAAGAGTAACCAATAATATTCATAGTGAAAGACCTTCTTGTTGGCCTAGTAAAGAGCCACAGGTTCTTTTTTGCTTATTAACCACAGAGTGCTTCAAATGCTTGTCTGTTTAACAACTGCTACTAAGGTTTCTTAGCATGTTCTTTCAAAGTAGGTAAATATTTTACTGAATATGAACCCCTAAAGACTCCAAATATGTGACTGTTTTCTAACCATACAACTCGCTCTTAAGCCAGTGACTGGCCCCACTCTCTAATATATCCAGATCTCTACCTTGGTGCCATGTTTCTGGATGAGGTTCATGGTCACTTTTGAAAACCATGAGCCACACTCTTAAAAGTCAGTTTGTCATAGCAGGGAAACACTTGTTATGACAGACAGTGGCAGTATGTCTGACTGTTCCCTCAAATCATAAATCATTTTCAGAGATTTTTTAGATTTTAGATGAAATATTCAGTATAAGCAGTAGAAAAGGGAAGATGACTTACTGACTAAAAAAAAAAATGTCTACAAGTTGTATGCTTTTAAACACCTTTCAAAGCATTTGGAGTTGATATATAAATGTATACCTCAATTTTCAGATAATAAATACATACCTAAAAATCATGTTTGAAAAATAATATTTTAAAACACATATTAACGTATTTTCTCACAAAGCTGGGATTTCTTTGTAAATAGTATAGAAACATTTTATTAGAGATGGCACCTTTTTCGTATTGTTTTCAATGGCATTTGAGTAAACTGATTCGAGATGATATACAAAATTAAAGACAGCAAGAATATTGCATAATATAGAAGAGAAAACCCAAACTAAACCCAAACCCTGTTTCCTAAGCAGGAAAAGTACTGGAAGACCAAATGGAAAGAAGTCAAAACTGGAATGATCTCAACGCAAGACCAGAGACAAGAGAGGAATCCAGCAGAGAAGAAAAGAAAGAAGCAGCCCAGGAGGAGGAGGAGGAGGAGGAAGAAGAAAACCCATATGCATTTGCAGAGACTGAAGACAATGAGTATGACCTGATACTGGCCAGTAAGAGTGTCAAGAAAAGAACTGGAAATCGGTCCTTCATTATAAACAGACCACCGGCTCCCACACCCCGGCCCACGCACACCCCTCCCAAAGAAGAAACCACACCTTACATAGCTCAAGGTAATATTTTGTAGTTTGTGGGCTTTTTCCTCAATGTTTAAGTTTTATGTGCATGGATATTTTGCCTGTATGTATGTATGTCTATGTAACACATACATACCTGGTACTCTTGGAGGCCAGGGGAGAGCATCAGACGGTCTGTAAATAGAATCGCAGAGCATTCTAAGCTACCATGAGGGTGTTAGACATTGAACCTGGGTCCTTTGAAAGAGCTACCAGTAAGTTTAACCACTGAGCCATGCCAAGAGCCCCTATTTATTGATGTTTTTAATCCCTTGGTTTATAGAAGACATGGGGTTAGAGGGTGGGGTAAAAAGTGAGGCAATTGGTGATTCAAAATTCTAAAGGCTGTGAGCATCTTTTCACTTTTTCACTCTAGTTTTCTTGCTGCTCTTAATATCTTCCTGTTCCTTCCCCATGATGGTCCCTGGGTCTTGGTGACATGGAGGTGATATAGATGTCCCATTTGTGGTTCAGCACTCCACAGTTACTTACTCTCTGCATCTTGACCAGCTCTGAGTTTCTGTGTTAACTATGCTATCCATTGCACTGATAAGCTTCTCTGGTAAGGTCACAGAGCTATAATAACTTACATGGTAGTTTGATATTGTATCCATTGAACAAAATATTAGTATGTTTATTCCTGGGACCTGTAATCTCTCCAGCCATATGCTCTTGTCCAGATTTACTCTTGGGGAATGGGCCTTAAATACCGCCAGTTGGTTACCTCCATTACATCTGTACCATGATGGTACCCATGGCAATAGCTTGAGATGACCATCATTATTGTAGTTGATTGGTTTTATAACTGGGTTGACTCATACCACCTTCCTCTACTATGAAATTAGAAAGCAGATAGTCAACTTCTTAGTGCAAGTTAGATTTCTCCTCCATGCCCTATGGCCCAAGGGTGTGGTGTTTGCAGCAATAATAGGTCCTCAGGTGTTATGGTAAGTTATGCTGGAAAACTAAGAGCATTGGCAATCATCAGGTATTGTTTGTGGAGGTCTCTGGCATATTCCTGACTAATAACCCAGGGTAATATCTCAGAATCTGGCAATGGGTTTTTTATTTATAAACTATGACTCTTGGGAAAAGATAATAAATACCCTGTTTAGGGTAACAGCATTTAAAGTCTTCTATTATATACGTTTCCATATAGCTTTTTCAAATAATTTTGTATCAGTTCTCCCCACTATAACTTACCCTCCCATCCCTCTCTCCACTCAAAAATCCCTCTCCATTATTCTTACCATTTCTTTTTACATTTTTGTAAACCATGAATAAATGAGTGGTGGAGATTGTATAAATGCATTATTCATATATTAAGCTCTCAAAGGAAATGAAAATTTTAAATAAAAAATGAATAGAGAAAATTTTTAAATTTGATCATGCTTTCTAAGTCTTCATTAATAAGGATGAATTTAAATTAATGTCTCTTATATAATTCTACAAAAATTGATTAGAGTGAGAGAAAGTCAGAAATTTGGGTTAAGTATTCAGAATAAGCAATTGGGGACTGGAGAGATAGCTTCAGATGCAAGCATGAGGATGTGAGTTTAAATCCCAGTGAAAAGTCAGGCACAGATATACATTCCCATAGCCCCAGCTATAGAAGGCTTTCCACATCTTTCCTATTCCTCACACTCAAGTGGATCGACCAAATGGAATGTCCATCATTTCCCAGAAAGTCATCCATCCCACCATCCATTCATTAGTAGGAAGACATGCCCCATCCTTGATTCTTGCCAGAACACAGAATGGCAGCAGGATGTTGGCATATCTGTAGTGTAACATAGCCAAAGAGGAATGTGTAAAGTATAGAATAAAAGAAGAAAAGAGTAAAGAATCAAAGTATATCATTTCAGAGAATAAGGCAGAGGGATGGAGGAAGCCATGAGGACTTTGTTCAGGATCTGAGTGGAAAATGGCTTTGATACACCAATTCTAACAAAGAAAAGGGTTCTATGCATTTGGGGTTCTAGTAAAGTCAGACATTAGGGAAACTAACTAAGAAAGTACAGTGTCTGTGGCCTACTGAGATATGTGGGCTTGGACTGCCACTCAGGATAGCAATAGAGGCAACCTCACATGTGAGCCCTGTGTAGTTTACGTTGCCAACCTCATTCTGGAGATAAGGGAACTGATGCTAAGAGTTTCACTGTGCTGCAGACAGGAAGACACTAGAAAGCATCCCTGTCATTCTGCTCCCTACACCAGTGACAGATGAACTGTGAGTTTCTTCCACCGATATATTCACCTCGCTTTTCTACATTCATATTTATTTTCCCCCTCTGACCTACAACAGTCACAGAGGAAGAGATCAGTTTTCTCTGAATATTCCTTCCCATCATTAAATCCTTGGTGAATGCAGAATTCATAAACAGAGAGAATTTGATAAATATTAGCTAACGAACAAATGGTAGAAGAGGCAGGGTCTACATCCACATGACTTCAGTAGAAGACTTCACTAACAGTATGGAAGACAATTCAAAGGCTATGTCAGAATATGAACTCCTTTTCTTCTGCCTTAAAACAGCCAATATTTAAAGCACTACTGATTTTCAGTGCAGAGCACATATAGAACAAAGCTCCAAGACATCCACAGATAGCTCCTTTTTCCTACTATGGATCACATATCAAAGCATAGCTCTGTCCTGCCTGTAGCACTCCACCATTGTCCACCCCAGAAATGTAACTTAATTCAAACTGAGCACAAATCCATCCCTTTTATCAGGAGACAGGTTCCTGATTCTGATTGTTGTGTGGAACACACCCTAAGATTAAGAACTGCAACAAGAATTGTTCATTTTTAAAAACACATTTTTCATCTATGATCTCCCTGTTCTCAGATCTCATGTTCTTTACACTTCACTCTTCCTGTTATATTGGACAAGATTAAGCACATAGGCATCAAAAATATAGAGATTTCTATAGATGTCTATCTTTTAGTGACAGAATTCTTGATTTAAAACAAATCAAATTAAAAAATTATAATCAATATGATGTAGATAGACTGGTAGTACATCTCCATCCTAGACCAGGCAAAGATGTAAACTCCTGTTAGGAAAAGTTTTTCCTATTAAGGAATCATTTCTCATTTTCCCTTCATTCAGTTAATAGAAGAAAAATAGTGCTGAGTCCATATAGCTAATTTGGGGCACAATACAATTCCCCTTTCAATTTGCAGTTGCTCTCGAGGTAATCTTGGCATTTTGCAGTGCAAAAAGTTGTAGATGACCTTCTTGAGGGATTCTCTGTTGAGAAGACCCTAAATGTCAAGTACAATTCCTTCACTTTCAGTGAATTTCCACTTACAGTTAGTTCACTTGTACTTAGAATTGATCACATACAGTGAATGTGTGTGAGTGTGAGTGTGTGTGTGTGTGTGTGTGTGTGTGTGTGTGTGTGTGTGTGTGTGTGTGTGTTGGAGGGAGGTTGTTATAGAAACTGAAGAAAACTAATTCCTATCACTGTAACTGTGACATAGTAGAATGGCTTCTGTCTTCATTATTCAAGTTGGTTGAAGTGGGTCCTAGAGTTGGAGCCTTGCAGCCCACTCTTTGCCTACATGACCTCATCTAACAACATTTAACTTCAGCACACAATATGCAGGTTACAGGTACTGTCAGAACAGAATGACATAGTCATCCTTCAGTTTGTCTGGTTAGGGTTCCTGCCTTTGCAGGTGAAGTTCTTTATATTTCTGTGAAAAGGTGCAGGTCCAGTTCCACAAAGGAGCTATCATTATGACTGACCATGTACCGTTCATTGAACAGAAGCAGTACAGCTGTGTAACCTGGGTTTAATGAATTGTTCTCCTTATCCTCAGAGCAGAACACCATGGTCTCCTGGCTCATTCACAGAGACACTGAATGAAACCAAGGGGAACTTTCCAGACCACCTGTTAGAGCACTGATACAAGGATAAATCTTATGGCTCTCATCTCTCAAGGATTCAGTTCCATGCTCATGTAAAAGGGGAAAGGCAGCCATATTTAAATTGGGGTGACCTTACATTACAGATTTGAACGTGTGAGCAAATGATTGAAGTGTCTCCAAGTACTTCTATTTTTTTTTCAATTGCACCACAACTTTTTTGTAGTTTTATCCTTAATATGACATGTTGAGTGTGTCCATGGGGAAAAGATTAATTTACCTATAGTAGTAATTCTCAATGTCTCCCAGATGTCAGTTAGCAATGTCTAAAGAGACTTTCACATTCACAAGTAGAATAATAATGGCAGTACCTAGGAGATAGAACTCAGAGGTACCTGATGAATATCTTCTAATTTAAAGATCAGCCTTCTATACTTCCAGTGTAAAAGCTTATGTAGTATAAAATGTCAATAGTTCCACTGTTGACAAACTCTGATCTGCATTATTACCATTATTAAGCAAGAATAAACATTTGAAATCTCTAGATAATGTTCATTTAACAAACTGCACACACACATACACACACACACACCATTTTAGATTTCTTGAATTTTCACTGTTTTCTTCTAGGATTTTTACTGTGAGCATCTGTTTAACTCTGACTGGAGTTATTAGAAATTAGAGTGTTTAGATTTGAGTGATTAGAGAAGAAGATGCTGTATGGAGCTATCCCTGTGAGTGGCATCCCCTCTGAAGAAAGCCCATCAGTAAAATTCATGACCCCCATGAAGGGATGGAATTAACTAGATGTCACTGTGAACTCCAAGGCTGAATAACTTGGTGCAATTGATACAATCTCAATTCATTTTTTTAGAAATTTACCTCTTAAATCATAATACCTGCTTTTCTGGGTTTTCATGAGGACTGAAGGTGCATATGCCCTGTGATTGACTTGGGGCAGGATACAGGAGATGGGCAGATGATACTTTAGGTCATTCTATAGACACAGGGTACAGCAACCTCTACTCCTTGTTAGAGCCTGCATTCTGCTTCTCTCCTCTCATATCCATGTGCAGATATACTAGATTACAAGCCATTCCAAAATATTTACCAGCTACACATATAGAAACCAATTAGAACAAAAGGGTACAGTCCTGGCTTTGGATGTTTTTGATTCACATAGGGAGAGTTCTATTAGCATATATGTATTTAATGGCTGTTTAAAGTTTATATAACCAAATGGATTGTAAAATTAGACTTTAGAAGACCAGATCCTATGAAATACAATTAAAAAAAAACACATAAACCCACTGATATCTAGAATGAAAGCATTTCCTGACACATATGGAGGAAAAGAAGAAAATTCCATTCCAATTATTACCAGTGATGAACCAAAAATGTGTAAGCCTAATAGCTTGAAAGGTTTCCAATGGCTTCCTGACTACTCAAGTCATTTCCCTTTGAAATAAAAATAAAAGATTTGGGTTATTACTCAATTAGTACTTACTCTCTCATACGATTTTCTAACTGAGTGGAAATGACCAAAAATAAGTCAGCCTGAAGCTGGGCAAGCAGGTGTTGTGTGTATGTTCCTCGCCTGAAGGAGGATATGCCTACTCAGGGATGCATGGAGCCTTAGCTAATACAAACTCACTGTGATGGCCTCAAGCTGTCAATCCCATAAAACAACCTGTCTTTTTCCAGAATTTACTCACTTCCTAGTTAGGACAGGTTTTTAAAACAGAAATAGTTTTGTATAAATTAAGTATTCAAATAAAAAGTTTCTTTTCTACCCTGCCCCCTCCCCCCTAAATTAACTAGCTTAAAATTAGAGGAAGTAATTTTGGTTATGAGATATCCTGTGTGGAAAGAAGATTTCACAGTAACCGACTGATAAAGCTCACATTTCTGTTATGAATTGGAAAGAAAATGAATGTTTTCTCCTTAGGAAGCTAAGCATCTGTGAATATCACCCTTGCCTTTCAGTTTCCATGTCATTTACCGCCAGGTCACTCTGTGTTTTCCGCTCTTCTGTCTCTGCCAATCTCTAAAGGAGAATGTACTAACATTAATGACTGTGTGTGCATGCTGGCTGGTGAGTTGGCACACATTTTCCCTGGACACCAAAGCATAGTTTCCATTTTCCTTAGTCTTGATGTTCCTGCCAGGAGAAAGAGTCTCACATTGCATGGCAGATATGACCGTGTCCACATTCCTGTTCAATGTGGTGACCTGTGTTGGATAAACATTCCACACAAGGAGGTGGAACTAATGTCAAAATGTCAGTACGATGAAATGGTTTCAAGCTACCAAAGCGTTTGCACTTTCTTATAGGGGTGGCATATCTTGCCTAAGCTTCATGTGAGTCACTTGGACCACCTATCGGGTGACAGCATTCTTTTCCTCTGTTGAGCCTTCAGAAAAAGGGTTGTTGCTTCTGCTTTCTATTTCCTCTTCTGCCTTTTGTGGTTAGCTCTCATATAGCACATAGTGGGGAGACAGATGGGGAAAACAAAGCTACTAGGACTGAGTATTGACTCTTGTTCTCCCTGACTATGTTACCTCTGTCCTCTCTCATCAGTGGGTACCAGTAGCATGATTGATCTCTGTCTGAATGAACACTGCAAATCGCAGGAAGCTTTGGAAACTGTGAAATACCTGTGCACCCTAGGACCTTGTTTATACAGTGCTGGGCTGTGCACTTGGCAACAGAATAAGTAGTAAAGAACTCCCTTCTCAGGACACAGGATAGAGTGTCTGTTTTCATTTCTCACATGTGATGGGCACAGAGCATCATGGGATTTGTGACTTCTAGTTCGAATCCTCATGAATGGCATTTGCATTCCCCCCAGATTTTTATCAACTTTGCCACACAGACAATAACGTTGAGGTGCTTTGTCCATTTTTCCTGGAAGAGGCACTCTCAATGACTTCTTTTGCTCTCAGGGGACAGTAAACGAGCGTGACGTTAGTAGTGTTGCTGCAGAACAGTCTGGAAAGACAAACTGTGCAAGTGAACTTGTTCCGTTCACTGGCTCCTCCTCTGCTACTTCTGCTCTGCTTAGCATTTTTGAATATTTAACACTATGCTAATTTTTTCATTCAATGTCATTTCTATTCTGGAGAAACTTTTACAGACATCATTTCTCCAATATTTAAAATAAATGAGGGTGTCATTTGGGACATTTGTATTGTTTGAGATGATTTTAAACCTCAAATCTTGTTTTGTTGTTTTTTTCCCCTCTCCTGGTTTCTTGTGTTTAAAGGTAAAGACAAGATATATACTGTGTTCATGTTTTTTTTCGTTTCAAATTCTAACTACAGTTAGCAAGAGAAAAATAAGATTACACTGGGTAAAGGTTACCAAATTGACATGTCAGAAATGGCATTGCTACCATGCCTTGAACACTGACTGGGTAAAATGCATTTGGAACAGTGCTTACCAAGAATTCAGCATATAGATAGAGTCAGCATTGTCAATACATTTTAAAAATCATTCTGCTCTGTGACTTAACTTTCTACTTTTTCTATTAGTCCAAGCCCTCGGACTACAAATAATAGGTCTTTCCTCGTGGCTACGTGGGATGTGAAAAATGCTTCTGAACTTTAAACGCATTGAGAAGACTATTTGCTAAGTCTAAATTTCTGCCAAGATGTGAAACTTATCAGTAAGCTCAGGGGTAAGGAAAGGCACATGGGTGCAGTAGGGGTGAGGTAAGGAATTCTAAGTCAGATTAGACGTTACTAGGACTTAGCATTGCAACCTATTTCCTACCTCCACCTATATCTCTGTTATCAGCATCTCCTCACACCACCACCAATCCCAGTAGTTGGCCAGCTCTCAGCTCCAGATTGACCCTGGTTCAACTCTAGAGAAATAACACTAATGCCTAGTAACTGACGGTCAAGGTCAGCATTAACTGTTCATCACATGGCCAAACATTTGTTGCCAGCATTCCAAAACAGTATCCAGGGTAAATTGGATTTACAGCAAACTTCACACCAAGAAAGCTGGGAAGAGAAGTCTACTTTGCAAATGTTCTGCAGTGTCAAACCTCAGCAGAATCCACAAACTTTTAAGTAACCTGCTGTTTAGTTGGAGACATTACTGTTTGCATTAGCCTTTGAGTTCAAGTCATTTCCCATACTAATGATGCCAGGTTACAGTGTTTCAGTCTTAGGCACTTTTCATTACATCTTAACAATATTAGCAAAAACATGGGCCGCCTGTCATCACTTTATGCTAGGGCAACTGTAGAACTAACTGAAGAAAACATCAAATAGGACTTGGGAGAAGGGGGTGGAATCTAATATCCTAAAATATAGTCACATGACAAATACCCGTCATTGTATTTTATTTAGGAAAAACACAAAAAACCCAGAATGTACAAAGAAAACTGATTTTCAACCAGAGATGTTACTTTAGATGTATAATTTTTCTCAAATGCATCATATTTGACAGAATATTCACTCCTCCTGGGTACATAGAGAGGAATAATCTTTCTCTTGACATCATCTAAGACATTAAGTGTTTAATAAATGTTGATTTGATTTGAGACATTTGTTTTTTAAAAAAGTTGAATGTATGTATTCTTGATTAAGTCCATATATGACCTTGATATTAGTGTTGTTTAAGTAAGAGCAAAACCACAGCAGAACTCCACGATCTCATCATGGACCTGTTTCCCCAGGTCACAGTGGCCAAATGCCAGGCAGCTGTCTCCTTGCCCCCAAGGGTCTCCGTTCATTTTATAGGAAGATCCTGCTGAGATGCCAGGAAAAAGAGCAAAGCCTTGCTCCTGTAACTCCTCCCAGCCGCCTCCTCTAACTTTAAAAGGGAATAGTTACTAAGGAGTAGACACTGTCCGGAGGAAGCAAGAGGCTGAAGGCTAAGGCTTAAGGGTCTAAATCATTTCTCTGCTAACAACTCTGGGATCATTTCAAAATTCACTTAGCCCTTTTACAAGCTGGTTACTTCCTCGTCTATAAACATATGAGGCTGGACTAAATCTCCCAGGCCTCTTCGAGTTCCCAAACCCCATAATTCAGTCTGCCCATAAAAAAATAAATGTAACTCCGGATGCTCATTTTCCAAAAAGTGAAGTAGTCAAGGACCTGCTCTATTTCATTAACAAATACCCGAAAGTATCCAGAACTTTGTGGGTGCTTAATAAATATTAAACACTGAATTTTACCTTTCATCTGCAAAACAGGGTGAGTAATGCTGACTTATTTCCCAGAATTTCATGTGCGAAATAATAAATGAGAACAAAGCACTTTTCAGATAATGAAGTAATTCGAACAAGCTGCTTTAGTAGGCCTGAGGTTGGGGATGATGCAAGAGTAAAGTGCCTTTTTTATTATTACATCTGTGGAACACAACAGGCTTCTCTTTAGTTTAAGAAGAAACAACAATTATGCTTGCTTATCACCCATAAGCCTGATTGAGTGAGTAGTCTCTATGCAAATGGAACCTTCACCCTCATGGGGGTTTAGCCTTTATCACTTCTAAAAAATGGAGCTTTTTACCTTTATCTGATATCAAGAAGGAATCAGCTTAGGAATGCATCCCATCAACATTAACAGACTCTGCCCAAAGAAAATGCTTTCCAAAATTACCGATAAACTGCACACATGAGAAAATTACAAATTTTATAATCTTTATACTCAAAAATGAATACAGTTCAGATAATATTACTAAGAAAAACCTTGTACTTAGAAATGAATATAGTTCAGATACTGTTATTAAGGAAAATGATACCTTGCACTCTGTCTTCATGGAGGCTCCCATGGTATATTTCATATTCTTAAATGCCTTTGCCTAATAAAATTTATGTTCTATGTTTTTTTACAGTGTTCCAACAAAAGGCAGCCAGAAGACAATCTGATGGTGATAAGTTCTACAGTCTCCCTAAGAAACCCGGTATTGATGCTAACTTCAACTTAGTTAACCACCTAAACAAGATTTAAAGAAATCGTAGGGATCTGCAGAAAGCCTCCTAGGTCAGATATAAACAACTGAGTTTGACTGATTTCACTTTGAAGTTTGTACCTTATCCCAAAACAACTATGCCACAATACAATCAATTATTTTCATTAACAAGAACAGGAAAGGCCCCTCATCATATTGCCTGTGGGGATGTTGTTCTCATGGCACCAGGAAGGACAAATAAGACAAACTCCATAACTTGTATCAGAGGCCCCTTTTATAGATCTGTAAATGAGACTAGCTTGGGTGTTTCTTTAGTCAGCTGTAGATGCCAATCAAAGGTAGAACCATTTTCCTAGTGTGTTCTTGCTTTCAGCATTTGATGAAATACCTTAGGAACCATCATTTATCATGTGGAGTAGAGCTGAAGACCACTATAGTCACACCAACATCCCAAACCAGTGGAATCATTTTTACTTCTAGTATTCACTTGGACATTTGTCTTTTTCAAGGATAGACTCTATAGCCTAAATAGACCAAATAACCTAATATGTACTAACTATAGCCCAAGTGTACTAAATACCCTCTTAATAGCCTGTTAATAGGCAATTTAGTGCAACTCTTTTTCAACAGTTGGGACTGAATAAATGTTCAAATATAAGAATCATAAAAATCGGTTAACACAGGTCTTAGGGGTAATCATCTTTGGTAACCTATGAGCAGATGTAATTGCACCTTTGATATAATTTCAGTCCCAAATCATGTCACCTTGAAGCTAGTACCAGGTAATTAGTGAGAAAGACATATTGAAATAAAGAAGACACAGAAACACACACACACCCATGTATGCCATCTCCTTTTGTGCCATTTTGAAAAGGCTAGGAACAGGCTGTACCTACTTCTGACACTCACTGAACAATATTCAGCTCAGAACCTCAAAGGACCCACTCTTGGGATGCTATGAATTGTCACTCAAACAAAGCTGTATTCTCAATTGGTTATCACTCATCGCTTCAAGTAGCATTCCTCATGGCAGCTAAGTTGTACTTAGATTGTACTCACAATGAGTTGCATGGCACATGAACACAATGCTTGAGGAAACTGAACCTCAACTCTTCTATGAATTATTTAGATACACAGCTTGTAAGTCTATATGCAAAATAACCACTCTCTTTAAATAGCAGTTATCCAATACTGACATTAATTTCGTAACTTAGCCATGTCATGATTTACATGTAATGGGTTCCCTCTGCTTTAACACTTGTCTGCAGCTTTTTGTGCAGAGGCTACAGAACAGAGTAAGGCCTGGCTGGTGGAAGCAGGTCACATGAGTGGGCTTTGAGGTTTATAACCAGCCCTAGATTTGACACAAACTCTCTCCTTTCCTCTTGGTTTTCTGAGATGTAGCAATTTCTTGTAGCCCCAAACTTCTCTGCTTCGGCATTCAAGTTTTTGCGACTATGAGGGCCATAGCCTCCCAAACTACGAGCAAGCAATGGAACCATTCTCCCTTAACTTGCTTCTGTTGGGCACTTTTTAACAAGAAAGGTAATTAATACTAAATGTTGGGAGTGAAAGCAGGCTGTAGCTCTAATAAACCTGACCATATAGCTCATTGGAACAAGAAGAAATGTGGAGGAGTTTACAGCTGAAGTTCAGAGAAGCCTTGGAGTGCTATACAGAGAGATTAATGAGCCTTTCTGGTGGGAGTATAGAAGACCATAATGCTGTTAGAAATCCAAACAGAAAGACCAGGCTCATGAGGTTTTAAGCAGGAGCAAGTAATGGAACTAGGCAGCCCTGATGGGTCATGCTGGCAAAGCAGCTACTCATGTCCTGAAAATGTGGGTGAGCCAGAATTCACAAACAAGGAACTGAGTTGCTTTCAGATGAAGTATAAGGCAGCATAGTCTACAGGTTGTAGCATATTTACTCACTGCCTTTAGCTAGGTTTACAGTAAGAGAGCAGAAAGGTGCAAGGAAAATGCCTAGCATAAAGAGTAGGTGTACACCTTGTACTGGCACAACAGAAGTAACACCTTAATGTAAGAAGTCCCCAGCCATCAAAAGCTTAAGAATATAAAACTGAACCCCAATTTTTAAAAATAGACATTTTAAAAGAGAGCACCTGGGTCAGGACAGGAGAAAAAAAGAGTTCCTGAGTAGAGGATGTCTCTAAAGGAATTCCTTTGAAAATATGTACCTAGGGAATTGCACTCATACATGCACTTCACGACTAGAGGTCATGATCCGAGTGGGCCAGGCTATATCTTGATCTAGTGGCAAAGCTCAGTATTGTCATCTACATAGTGCTGTAGGTGTGGCAGGCAGCCAGGATGTGAGAGTTAGAGTCATAGAAGTTAGTATCAAAGTTCCAGAAAAGCGCTGAAGTTAGATAATGCGTAGAAGAATCAGAGTCCCTTCATAGAGCCCCTGTGTGTGACAACATGAAGGTGAAGTCTAAGTTGGGATGGAGAACCAAGGGTGTTAGATGTATATAAAGTGTAGAATGTCTTCCCAAACGAACCTGTAGCCACAGGATCGATCCCAAGAGAGAGGCTGTGTGTGCTAAAAGCAGCCGTAGGAATGGGTCTCATGGAGCTGTGTGTGAGGGTAAGGAGTGTTTTCCCTACTGGGTTTCAGTATTGGTCTAAACTTTCCCTGTTGTCCTCCCTGTCTTCCCTTTTGGAATCAAGTGCCATTGTATGTCAGAATTAAGCAGCCTTCCTTTTGACGTCTGCAGAGGCTCATAGCTGAGTTTGCCTTGAGTCTTAGAAGAGACTCAGAACTTTTGAGTAGTATTGATACTGATACAACTTTTGAAGTTGAATTGATTGCCATTTGCATAATGCAATAGTGACTAGGGCAGATTCCACACCCGGGGTTGGATGTAGACTGTTCCCCTGAAGGTCCCTAACTGATTGTACTGTTTGAGGAAATTGTAGAAGCTTTGAAGGGCATAGCATGGATTACGGAAGTAGGAAAGTCAGTATAGTCTTTTTGACAGTTCAACACAGCCCCACTCCCAGGTCAAGTGTTTTCTGCTTTGCAGTTATAATCCAATTCTACTAGCACTGCAGGTGAGATCTTGAAATTTCAGAATTTGTTCTCCTTCATAGGAGATCAACTAGGGTAGAAACTTGGGGAGGATCTATTCTCGGCAGCTGGATATCTGCCCCACAGAAAACCATTTAAGAAGAGCTGAGAGTTTCCTATGAGCCTAGGGTAGATTAATGTTCCACCATTATGTAGGGAAATAATCTTCACCTATGTTGGGATAGAAGGTTAGAGAGAATGCTGAAAGGAAACCAGTTTTACAAGAAACCTTATCAATAATGCCATGTTTTATTGATTTTATATACCTAGTCCTAAACTCTTGACTAATTTGCTTTACAAAAGTCAATTTTCATTGGACATTTTTAGAGACCTCTGGGAATAAAAAAAAAAGTCACATGTTATTTTATGTCTTTTTATTTTGAATCTTAAATCCAATTTATTTGTAGCATTTTAAATTAGTCACAGTAGGATATTCTTTACTCTTAGCCATCAAGAGTTTACGAGAATAGAACAAACTATTGTGCTATTTCTAAAAGAAAAAAAACATTGGATCTTTTTTTAAAAAATTTTTTTCAGAATCTCCCTGATGACTATAACCTTCAGGAAAATTAGTTTCCAGCATGAAGAAAAATATAATAATAATAATAATAATGTAAGGATCTTATGAAAGTATTGGGTGCTTAAATGGCTTTTTATGTTAGGCAGAATTTTCTTCTGCCTAACAAAATACCTGAGCAACCAACCTGAGAGTAGGGTTTACCCTGGCTCACGGTTTCAGAGGTCTCACTCCTTCATGTTTTGAGAGTGGCAGAGTAGAGAAGTTTATGTCACGGCTGCCAGGAAGCAGAGAGAGTGGCCTGCTCTCTCCAGATATTCTGTATTTTGTAAAGTTTGAACCTCCTCCCAAAATAGCACCACCACCTGGGAGCAAGCAAGCAAGGCATGAGCCCGTGAGTGACGTTTTGCATTTTGCATTGTCCGGCCTTAACTCTTGAAGCTGTTTCAGTATTATGATCATCCAGACCATGGAAAAACACTGCTTCTTACAGGTTTCAGAGCCTTTTTCAGCTCTCCTGGGATTTCATCATGCAGTAGGAATGAAAGCAGATACTTCTCCAGGACTGAGGTCTCTGGAGGAAAAGGGGGATAATGTTTGTGAAATGTTCATGAGTTAAGATTTTCTTTCTTTTTTAATTTTTAATATTTTTATTACATATTTTCCTCAATTACATTTCCAATGCTATCCCAAAAGTCCCCCATATCACCCCCCCCCCACTTCCCTACCCACCCATTCCCATTCTTTTGGCCCTGGCATTCCCCTATATTGGGGCATATAAAGTTTGAAAGTCCAATGGGCATCTCTTTCCAGTGATGGCCGACTAGGCCATCTTTCGATACATATGCAGCTAGACACAAGAGCTCCTGGGTACTGGTTAGATCATCATGTTGTTCCAACTATAGGGTTGCAGATCCCTTTAGCTCCTTGGGTACTTTCTCTAGCTTCTCCATTGGGAGCCCTGTGATACATCCAATAGCTGACTGTGAGCATCCACTCCTGTGTTTGCTAGGCCCCGGCATAGTCTCACAAGAGACAGCTATATTTGGGTCCTTTCAGCAAAATCTTGCTAGTTTATGCAATGGTGTCAGCGTTTAGAAGCTGATTATGGGATGGATCCCTGGATACGGCAGTCTCTAGATGGTCCATCCTTTCATCACAGCTCGAAACTTTATCTCTGTAACTCCTTCCATGGGTGTTTTGTTCCCAGTTCTAAGAAGGGGTATACTGTCCACATTTTGGTCTTCATTCTTCTTGAGTTTCATGCGTTTAGCAAATTGTATCTTATATTTTGGGTATCCTAAGTTTTGGGCTAATATCCACTTATCAGTGAATACATATTGTGTGAGTTCCTTTGTGATTGTGTTACCTCACTCAAGATGATGCCCTCCAGGTCCATTCATTTGGCTAGGAATTTCATAAATTCATTCTTTTTAATAGCTGAGTAGTACTCCATTGTGTAAATGTACCATAATTTCTGTATCCATTCCTCTGTTGAGGGACATCTGGGTTCTTTCCAGCTTCTGGCTATTATAAATAGGGCTGCTATGAACATAGTGGAGCATGTGTCCTTCTTACCGGTTGGGAGATCTTCTGGATATATGCCCAGGAGTGGTATTGCTGGATCCTCCGGTAGTACTATGTCCAATTTTCTGAGGAACCGCCAGACTGATTTCCAGAGTGGTTGTACAAGCTTGCAATCCCACCAACAATGGAGGAGTGTTCCTCTTTCTCCACATCCTCGCCAGCTTCTGCTGTCACCTGAATTTTTGATCTTAGCCATTCTGACTGGTGTGAGGTGGAATCTCAGGGTTGTTTTGATTTGCATTTCCCTGATGATTAAGGATGTTGAACATTTTTTCAGGTGTTTCTCTGCCATTCGGTATTCCTCAGGTGAGAATTCTTTGTTCAGTTCTGAGCCCCATTTTTAATGGGGTTATTTGACTTTCTGGAGTCCACCTTCTGGAGTTCTTTATATATATTGGATATTAGTCCCCTATCTGATTTAGGATAGGTAAAGATCCTTTCCCAATCTGTTGGTGGTTTTTTTGTCTTATTGATGGGGTCTTTTTGCCTTGCAGAAGCTTTGTAGTTTCATGAGGTCCCACTTGTCAATTCTCGATCTTACAGCACAAGCCATTGCTGTTCTATTCAAGAATTTTTCCCCTGTGCCCATATCTTCAAGGCTTTTCCCCACTTTCTCCTCTATAAGTTTCAGTGTCTCTGGTTTTATGTGAAGTTCCTTGATCCACTTAGACTTGACCTTAGTACAAGGAGATAGGAATGGATCGATTCGCATTCTTCTATATGTTAACAACCAGTTGTGCCAGCACCATTTGTTGAAAATGCTGTCTTTCTTCCACTGGATGTTTTTAGCTCCCTTGTCGAAGATCAAGTGACCGTAGGTGTGTGGGTTCATTTCTGGGTCTTCAATTCTATTCCATTGGTCTATTTGTCTGTCACTATACCAGTACCACACAGTTTTTATCACAATTGCTCTGTAGTAAAGCTTTAGGTCCGGCATGGTGATTCCACCAGAGGTTCTTTTATCCTTGAGAAGAGTATTTGCTATCCTAGCTTTTTTGTTATTCCAGATGAATTTGCAGATTGCACTTTCTAATTCGTTGAAGAATTGATTTGGAATTTTGATGGGGATTGCATTGAATCTGTAGATTGCTTTTGGCAAGATAGCCATTTTTACAATGTTGATCCTGCCAATCCATGAGCATGGAAGATCTTTCCATCTTCTGAGATCTTCTAGAATTTCTTTCTTCAGAGACTTGAAGTTTTTATTATACAGATCTTTCACTTCCTTAGTTAGAGTCACGCCAAGATATTTTATATTATTTGTGACTATTGAGAAGGGTGTTGTTTCCCTAATTTCTTTCTCAGCCTGTTTATTCTTTGTGTAGAGAAAGGCCATTGATTTGTTTGAGTTAATTTTATATCCAGCTCCTTCACCGAAGCTGTTTATCAGGTTTAGGAGTTCTCTGGTGGAATTTTTAGGGTCACTTATATATACTATCATATCATCTGCAAAAAGTGATATTTTGACTTCATCTTTTCCAATTTGTATCCCTTTGATCTCCTTTTGTTGTCGAATTGCTCTGGCTAGGACTTCAAGTACAATGTTGAATAGGTATGGAGAAAGTGGACAGCCTTGTCTAGTCCCTGATTTTAGAGGGATTGCTTCAAGCTTCTCGCCATTTACTTTGATAACCGGCCTGAGTAGGGCCACAAGCCTCTTCCGGTCGGACCAGCACCAGGGTAGCTAGAGTGCAGGGTCAGCTGACACCTGCCAGTTACCCATGACACCCGCCACAGGATTTTGAGACTTATGGTGAGTGGAACACAGCTTCTCCTCCTGTCCAATCACGCGGGACCTGAGACTGCTTTGGTTGGGGAGGCAGAAAACCGGCCTGAGTAGGGCTACAAGCCTCTTCCGGTCGGACCAGCACCGGGGTAGCTAGGACTCAGGGTCGGCTGACACTTGCCAGCTACCCATAACACCCACCACAGGATCTTAAGACTTCTGGTGAGTGGAACACAGCTTCTGCTCCAATCCAATTGCGCGCAGGACCTGAGACTGCATTAGTTAGGGAAGCAGAAAAACGGCCTGAGTAGGGCCACAAGCCTCTTCCGGTCGGACCAGCACCGGGGTAGCTAGGACTCAGGGTCGGCTGACATCCGCCAGCTACACACGACACCCACCACAGGAATTTGAGACTTCTGGTGAGTGGAACACAGCTTCTGCTCCAGTCCAATCGCGCAGGACCTGAGTTAAGATTTTCTAAGGGACCTAGACAGGTTTCCTGAAAACGGTTAAAGGATGTATTCCTCCTACTGTATTCTGGAAGCAAAGGGTCTCATAAGAGCCAACTATTTCCCCACGGAAACTGAAAGCACTTCAGAATCTCTATGTTCAAGTCTGCCAAGGGGCTGCCAGGAAGTTACATTATTGCTGAGCCAAGGAATTTTCCTGAGGAACAGAAAAAAAATTAATTGGCACCATTTCTGTGGGAACTCAAAGGAATTCTTTGACTAGAATTTTACATCTTGAAGAAATACGAGAGGAAAGTGCTAAGAACCCCAGTTCATAGATCACAGATAAATTTTTTCACCAAAATGCAGTTTTAAAGTCAATTTTCCCAACTTGGTTTTGATATCAGAAAATGCAGAAGAATGGTGTCACAGATATAATGTGCTTCTATTCCTCTCCATTTCCTAGCCCTGAGCCAGGAAGAAGTCAAAGGCCTGTTCATTGCCACAAACCAGAGGAATAGATCTCGTCGGCATATTTGGAGTGAGCCAGGATTCTGTATAGCAGAGTTCTCTGTGGGCTGATGAATTCATGAAATTCTCACGGAGGGAAAGGCTTCTGCATCATTTGGGTGTTTGCCAAATATCAAGCATCCTATAAAATAGGTTGGCAGTTATGGGGCCACTAGACCATGATCCACAAATCCCCAAAGTTCACTAGAGGCACAGGAAGTTCCTTCCTCGAGGATGTGAACACAACATTATATCCTATTCTCAGCTTCCAGATTGCCCATGGTTCCTAAATGTGTGATTTCTTTTGGGCTTTTTCTACCATGCCAAGACCAACTCCATTAGAAACACAGCAAACAAAGAACAGAAACATTACCAAACAGCCCCCCTGGTCATGGCACTCACCAATAATCTGCTCATCTCAGTTAATTAAAAAGCCAAATGAAGGATCCCTAATTGCTGTTACTCAGGGCAAACCCTAATACAAGGGTATACCAATTCTAATCAAATGTCTACAGCAAGCAGCCCCAGATCTAGATAAGCATAAGAATTACTTATAGAACTTCCAAATTTTGGTTGCCATTCATACTCTGTATGTAAATGTAGACGTTATATGTAAATGTTCTATAGATAACTTTTACATTATCATTCTTTCCATGTGGATTTCTCATGTCTGAAATACATTTCCCTGAAGTCATAATTCTATCTAAAGAATAAAATAAAAATATATCAATAGTCACTTTATCAGTACCAGAAATCTGAAAGAACATATTTGTTTGTGATAATGACTATGCTATTTGGGTATATTTAATAATCAATCACCAAAACTTTGTTTTGAAACTTTGTGTTTGGCCCTATGGGCTTAGAAGTTTGTAATCCTGGCAAAGTCTCTGCCCAATTCTTCAATCCAAACTACAGAGTTATTATGGGCTTGTCTTTCGGAGGGGTTTGCATGCCCGTGGAAAAGATTTAGTCAGGGAGCATATTTTGTGTTCTCCGAGTACACAGTGCTGGCCAGTTTGATAAATGTTAAATAATAAAATTGTCTTTAAAGCAGGAGACCTGGAGAAACGTGGAAGGCATTACTCTTATGTGGGGGAAAAGAGACTTCTGAGCCCTGTGGTATTTCCATCAGGCTATGCTTGCCAATTTTAGATATATTAAATAGAAAAGAGGGAAAATTGTCAAAATGTGAACATTTGTACTCCATAAAAGAATAGTGGCTTCAGCTGCTTTTTCCAGTATAACTCATATTTCCATTTGTCATATTGCTCACAAAGGGTATTTTTTTTGGTTAAAGTTATACCTGATTTTTTTTAATATGGTTTCTTATTTCTTGCCTAAAATGAGACTGTGCTAACGTGCGCTATGTAACTTCTGTCAGAAATGAAGGCAAAACCTGAGAGATACAAACTTCCTAATAATAATGAAGACAAAAGTTTTTTTAAAAATGAGTTCAGAGGAATCTAGGGCTAGTTCTAATTTTTTTTTAAAAAATGTGGCTGATAGAACCAAGGTAAAAAGTATACCCTTGCAGTCTGTAAAATGAGGCTTCCATTTTCCCATAGAGAAGGAGGCCATCCAATCCCTCCCTCACCATGGAGCCCAACCCCAGCCTACTGCTCTCTTCAAAGGCTTCTTCTTCTCTTCAGCTTTTATGGCTATACATACAGGACGTGCCCTCCAGTAGACAGTGAGGAGGTAAGAGGATGAGGTTTCTTTGTTAGTTTCCTGAGGCCCTCAAGTAAAACTACAGGATGGAGAGAAGGGATAGGCAGGTATCCCACTGGTCACATGTGCCTTAGCAGGAATGTAGTCCCAGCAACTCGTGCCTCCATTCTACAGGGAAAAGTTACTATTCCCCAAGACCTGCTTTGTATGCTGCTTCTATCAAAACCCTCTGCAGTCCTAGCTCTGACAATAAAATATGACCTGAACAAGAAACAGAACCAAAGGACAGAAAAACACTTAAGTGTTTACCTCAAATATATTTTATATTAATAATAGGTTAATCAAACTCAAGAGCTTTAAAATAGGTTGTAGTACCAAAATTTGATAGTAAACAACGAATCTATTAAATCTATAAAATACTTGTGTGTAAGCATAAGAACTGGTTCAATGTGATCACACCTACAGTCGCAGTGCTGAGGAACTGGGGGCAGGTGGACATCTTAAACTCAGTGGTGAGCCAGCTAGCCAATCCAGGAAGTTCAGGGTTTAGTGAGAGGCCAACATTCAGTGGAGAGCGATCAAGGAAGACATTGGGTATCTTCTATGCATTTTTATTAGTTCTTTGGAAATGTCCTATATGTTTTGATCATATTTACCCTCCCTCTCCTAACTCATCCCATATACATCCTGCACTTCCTATTCGCCCAACTTTGTGTCATTTTCCCTCATGGCCCAGACAAATTTGTGCTACTCAAGTATTCTTGAATGTGTGACTTTCCACTGGAGCATGGTTGACTTACCAGGGCTTCACTGTTAGAGAGAGCTAGCTCACCTACATTCTCCATGCGAAGGCTTGGTCTGCTTGGGCTTGCAAAGGTTTGTGCATGCTATCATAACTAACCATGTGCAGCTGTCCTGCTGTTTCCAGAACAAAGGGTGACATTTTTCAGTAATAGGGTCTTACTATCAAGTACTGGAAGGTAACCAGGAACATTGGTGATGGGCTGTAATATTTGGAGATCTCTGGAATCTGACTATCCAACAAGAAGAGACTTATTCATGATACTAGAATTTTTTTATATGTAGTCTATGATACCTACTAGGGGCCTTGTTGCACCATTATAAAATAGCTTCATTTAAATTTTTATGTGTTTGTACACAGATCAGGGAGCTTTTATAGTACTAGGTTTCATTGTGACTTTTTTTTGAAAAGTGTTCAGTATTATTTATTACTCCCTGTATTTATCTACCCTGTACTATCCCAACCAGAATTTAACCCCTTTTATTCCATAATAAAACTAATCATCACAGATGCATATCACTCCTTTACATTTATGACAAATGATAAAAGTATCTCAATATTTAAATAAAATCTAGCAAAATTAAAAAGGCAAATAATCACAGTTATATAAAGTTTTAAATTCTGTGACTATTCAATAAGGAAACTCTTTTAAAAAGTCAAACAAGACAGGAATACCTAAACATTAGGATAATATAATACTTAGCTTTATAAGTTCTATCCCTAACATTCTTTAATTTTATACTTGCTAACAAAATAGTAAATAAAGGTATGACTCAGTATTTAACTATCTTGTTATCAGCAAAATATTTTTCAAATTAATAACAAGGTGCAAAATGAAAATAACTGAAGAAAAATTTGGCATTTGTATTAAGACAGAGAAAGAATTAAAATCCAACTGAATACTTAGAAAGCACACACATAACATGTCTGTGAACAAAGCTAGCTCAATAGTCTCAAAAATCTTCCACTATTAAAAAACTGGATGTTCTATTACAAAAGCATAAAAATGGATGAATGCTAATGAACTAATAATGAAAGCTGAAAATGAAAGGTAGACTTTGAAAGTGAAAGAGCCAGAGGTTGTGTGTGACTACAAGGAAGCAGTGCCTTAGAGACACAGCAGGGAAACTGTACTTATGAACTCATGAATAGTTGTGACTGCCAACACAAAAGGTATACAAGCCATAGCCAACCAAGTCCCAGTATGGAGAGGGAATGAGGGAGTGCAGTCCCACCCATAGTGTGAAGATAGTGACAATTGTTAGACACTGGGAAGAGGAAAAAGTGTTTTCTCTAAGAATGTGGCCCCTGGTAGGTTGGCCACACTCAGATGAAAGACCATATAATCATATAATCAAGAATAACTTGACAACACATAATGGTCGTAAAGGCTTAAGAAAAAAATGATACGAAGTTGGGTGGGATCTGAAAGGAGTTGGGGGTGTGAATATATCAAAACATAATGTAGGAAACTCTCAAATAACTAATTTGAAGGAAGAAAAATCAGAATTTACAAAAATACAGAAAGTTCTAGTTTCCTTTCTGTTGCTATGATAAAATATCCTGACAAAAAGCAGCTTAGGGAGATAGGGTTTTTTAGTTCACAATTCCTGGTAACACTCCATCAGTGGAGTAAAGTCTAGAAGAGGAATGTACAGCAGCTAGCTCCATCACATCCATAATCAAAAGCAGAAGAAATGAAGCCAGGCCCATCTCCTGGCACACAGCATCCACAGTACAGTCTGTGATTCCATGCTTAGAAAAATGTGCTACCCACAATATGTGTACATCGTCTCTCTACATCAATTAGCAATCAAGGTAGCCCCACCAAGATCCCTACAGGTCAACCTGATCTAGATAATCCCTCACTGAGACTCTACTCAGGTGACTCTAGGTTGTCTCTAATTGACAATTAAAATGAATTGTCACATATTATGTGTGTGTGTTCACTTTTTAAAGGCAATTATCAAAGTCTATGGCAAATACAATTGAAAGAATACATCAATAAGGAAATCATAGAAAGGGAAGGGAGGGAAAGGAGAAAAAGATGGAAGAAAAGAAAAAGACAAAGGAAGAAACAGGAAAATCAGTAGTAAAATAGGAGAATGTAATGTCCAGAAGATTTTTTCATGTAAAACATAGCATTGTTTTAGTAAGAATACATTATGAAAATTACATCAAATGAGGTAAAAAAAATTTTTAAATACTACTAGACTAATAAGAAATGTTTGTATAATATTATAGAGATAAATTTTAGCAATCAATTTCAAATCCAAGTGAAAGAGTTTGAATATAATAACTATTCCATATAGAAGTACTAATATATCAGTTATTTAATTAAGAAATACATAATAATTTTGATTGATGATACATATATACATTCATTATTTTAACATTTATGCTTTTAATATTTATAACAAAATAAATAATAATTTCTTAAAAATAAATGGAAATACATTTCTAGTTTCCTGCTGAGGTTTGTTAGGAATAAAATAAAGCTGTTCATTATGAACATTCTTCTTTTTTTTCAGAAAATTCTAGATATTCTCAGAGCATATCACTTAAATTAATGTATCTACTGAGAATTAGAAAAGGAGAGGCCTCCCAAGGATATCAATCAGCCTTGGCCTATTGATATGCAATAAGACTGTGCGTATCTTCTATAAAGGACAGACAAGGCAGCCCACCTAAGTGAAAAGGATCCAAAGAAGGCAATGTAGTCAGAGAGAGCCACTCCTACATGAAGACTCAGTTGCACAAGTGTTACATATCTGTAGAGGGCCTAGGTCTAGCCCATGCATGCTGTCTGCTTGGCAGTTCAATCTCTATGAACCCTTATGGACCCAGGTTAGTTGATACTGTAGGTTTTCATATGGTGTCCTTGACCCCTCTGACTTCTTCAATCCTTCCTCTCCATCTTCCACAAGATTCCCCAAATTCCACTTAACGTTCAGGTGTGGGTCTAAATATCAGTTTCCATTGGTTGCTGGGTGAAACCTCTCTGATGACAGTTATGCTAGGCTCCTGTCTGCAAGGATAGCAGAATATCATTAATAGCACCAGGGTTTTGGTTCCCTCTTATGGGATGGGTTTCAAGTTGGGTCTTCCCTCAAATTCTGCTCTATCTTTTACCCCTGTACATCTTTTAGGCAGTACAGATTGTGGGTCTCAGGTTTTGTGGCTGGGTTGGTGCCCAATCCCTACATTGGAAGGAAGACTTGCCTGGTTACAAGAGATGGCCTGTTCAGGCTCCATATTCCCCATTGCTAGGTGTAGCATGTAGATTCTACTATCCTGCGTTAAGCTCCAAGTAGACCATGCTACCAGCCACCACTGTTCCCCTACATCCACAGATGAGATACACATACACATTAGCTTATTTTTAATATGCTTTTCAGCTCAATGGCTGAGCATTTCTAAGTTTCTCACTGCTAATGTGCCCTTCCCTTCAGTGTTCCTGGCTAAACATCTCTAAATCTGACCTCGACTTAGTTGTCTTATCACCTTTTTCTCACTCAGAACCCTAAAGCAGCCCTCAGCTTAGTTGTGTTTCTAAATTCCCACCTACTACCCTAGGCCCAGTCGGGAAAGCAGCCAATGACCACTCCATCTGAGATCTCACATGGCTGGTGGCTCTCTCTCTCATCCAAAGCATGACGAAATCCCTTTGCTCCTCCTGCATCTACTAGCCTGTCTGCAGGAACCTGGAATCCCCACCTCTTCTGCCCAGCCACTAGCCATTAGCATCTTTATTGATCAATCAAAAACCAATTGGGGAACAGATCTTCAGCGTTCACATGCAGTTCACATGTAGCATTCACAAGCATCAGAAACACCCCCTACACCTAGGAGTTTTATCTAGAGTCATGCAAGAATCCTGGGAGTTTCTATTATTCTAGATTTATAGTTCATCCCAGAGATACACCACCTTCCAATCCAGTTGTTTCTCCCAGTACTTTCTCCCTCAGTAATCACCCACTTTATCTCCTTTGTACCATCCTTAGACCCTTCTTCACTCATTCTCCTCCATCCATCCACCCTCCCCCCAATGTCTAATCCATTTCCCCTTCTCAGCGAGATGTGTTCATCACAGAAACTAGAAACAACCTAGGTATCCCTCAACTCAAGAACGAATAAAGAAAATGTGGTATTTATACAATGGAATGTTACTCAGTCATTAAAAACAACAACATTATGAAATTTGCTGGTGAATGGATAGAACTCAGAAAGGTAATTCTGAGTGAGGTAACCAAGACACAGAAAGACAAATATGGTACGTACTCACTTATAAGTGGATATTAGCCATAAAGGACAGGATAACTGTACTAAAACCCACAGACCCAAAAAAGCCTAATAACAAGTAGGGCCCCAGGAGGGTATGCTTGTTTTGTTTTTTTGGGTTTTTTTATTTTTAATTAAGTAATGAAATACAATCAAAAGTACAATAGAAAGGGTACTTCCCCACTGCTCAGAGTGACACAACACTTCCGGGAAAATGTGAGTGGCAGAAAGGATTCAGAGCTTTAAACATGTTTATACTCAGAAATCACATGCTCAGAAACTATCACTACAAAATAACCACCAGTGTGGGCAAGGAGACCTGTGGGAGTAGCACTGGCGATGCATGGCTGTACAAACAGAAAACAAGTAGCATCTGAGAGGAGAATGGATAAATACCTCACTGACTGCGTGCACTTGGAGACTCAATGCAGTCATTAAAAATGTTTACAGAACAACAACGTAAGATTCTTGGGTTGTGAGACAAGGAGAAAAAAATCAGTACACATGAGTGTAATCCTAAGTCAAAACAAACAATAGAGGGAATGAACACTCTACATGAATAAGCACCAAGGCACTTGGGAGGCATCCACTAGTGAATGAGAATCATGTCGATTCTTAGTACCTTTGTGTTTTCCAAGTGCTAGGAGAAAACAGAACTTAAAGCCAATAAACAAATGAAGTGGTACCAAATATATATGCAGCCCTCAAGTTAAGGATATGTGGAGGCTCTAGAGTTTATAAACAAGTCTGTAGTCCAGATATCACTCAGCATTGCCCTGTGGATCTTGGTCTAGTTGCCTACCAGTTCTCAAACTCGTTAATAAAACACAACCAGACTTAAATCTAGCCACCTTCTAAGCCCTACTACAAAGGAGTTCTTTCCAATGTTACAGATTAATTTTCTGTGAATATATAGTATACAACATGCCTTAATCTTTTTACTATGAAAAGAAATGGCTATGGAGATTGCTCAGTGCGTAATGTGCTTACCTGAGTATTGATGCCTGACACACATAAAAGGTTGGACAGAGAAGTTCATCTGTGATACCAGAGCTAGGGGCAGAGCTAAGGGCACAGAGATAGGCAGATCCATTGGGCTTGCTAGCCAGACAATCTAAGCCAAATTGAAAAATTCTAGATTCAGCAAGGTATACTGCTTTAAAAACTAAGGTGTAGAATAACTGAGGTAGAGACCTGACATTGACCTCTGACCTCCACATGTATGAACTCTGGTGGATATACACACACATAGAAAAGAAAGAAAGGGAGGGGAAGAGAAAATGAGATGGGGATAGAAAGACAAAGAGGAAAAGGGAAGGGGAACATGGAACAGGGGAGAAGAGAATAGATAAAAATGGACCAGAATGGTCTTTACAGTGTGGGTAGTTCCTACTGTAGTGCATCTCCTGCCAGGACAAAGAGTAACATACTCCATAGGGGAAGCCAAGCTGGAAAGAGAAGTAGGTTTTATTGTCAAATCAATATGGTATCTTTACATTAAGTTGTAGGTTGAGAGGAAATACTCTTCCCAATAATCACCTTGAATTTGTATTGATTTTCTCTTCTGTGCTTATTGTTTTTAGCCTGCATTTGTATTTGTCTCTGTAGAGTAAGCTCTTGTATAGGGCGGCCATCCCTTTCATTATGTTCTTTGCAACTGCATGGTATCTATGAAGCAAATGGTTCACTTTGGCCTTGTTATCTAACAGCCAGCCCTATTCAGGTTTGTTTCCTTCGAAAGCTTTAGTAAAATATATCCAAGCCAGTCAGTCACCAACAGAATTTCAGCGCAATGCTTTCTGACCTCTTCCACACACGCAAATATTCACATAATAGATGATTTGTTGCTTTTGTGAACAATATTCAAATCAAATGAAAAAAATACTAAAAAGAGAAATTGAAAGGAACTAAACCATGAGTCGGTCTTGAGGCTTTTACATCATGTGACCAAGGGTTTCAAACAAGCAGCTAGCAGGTTGACAAAAACTTTTTGATGAAAATTATCTAATAATCATATTAACTCTTCTCAAAGCAAACAGAAACACAGAGGTGGGATGTGGGGAAAAGCTGCCTCTACTACATCTGGGAGTGACAAAAAGAGACTGCCAACATTGCCAAAAGTTATAGGCCCTACTTTTAGAATAATGAACCTGCCATGAAGGAGGAGGTAGTGAAGTTTCTAGATCATTTTTCTTTGGAGCATATCCCACTTAATAATAATTTATCAAGGGAGGTGCTTTAGTCTATTTCATATGAGAAGGAAAGGCAGGGATGAGAGATATTAGCTTGTACATAAGCAGCTCACTACTAAGACTTGAGACTGGGTTTCAGTCTGTCTCTCTGTCTCTCTGTCTCTCTCTGTCTCTCTGTCTCTCTCTCTCGATTTGAGACTGTTGTGTTTACGTAATTATGAAGGAACAAAACACATTTCTTTCTGCCTTGAAATCATCTTGTTTACAATTTAAAAGTTAAGAATTTGAAATTAGGTGGGGTAATTGAAACAAAATTATTAAGAAGGATTCGTTCTTTATTATAAATTAATAAAAATAAATGTATATGTGTTGGAGGAGTGGCATAGTGCATGTGTGATCTCAGGATCAGATTCCTGTTTCTAGGCTTGGCAGTAGGGACCTTTACCCAGTGAGTCATCTTGATACCACGCCCCCCGCCCCAGATGCAGTATTTTAATTCAGTGGAACCTATTCATGAAGCAAAATTGTAATTGGCACGTCTCTGGAAATAGTTTACTGGAGACACCTTCAGTGGGTACAGAAAATGTAGCTAGCTACCTGTGTTACTTGAGATAAAAATGGGTTCTGGGTTAGGCAAACGGATGTCAGAAATAAGGTAATGGTTTACCTTAATGGTATAGCTTCTAAGGGGATGCTGCCCTTCTGTTGTGGTAGGGTGGCGCTTAGCACTACAGGAAGCTAATCTCAGGAGCTGAATTTGTGTGGAAGCTGATAAATATCAAGTTGTAAAAGAAACAAAATCTCAACAGCTCTTGGTGATTTTTGCTGCTCAACCAGTTAGCCCTCAGGCTGGCTTGCAGTCTTCATTTCTCCTGGGATTCTAATCTGCTGACAATATGTTAGTTCTGGAGCAATAAACTTCTGAAAAGTCAAGGATGTCCCTCCAGGAAGGCAAAATGATTGCCATAGACATGATTTAGATGCAAAGAACCTTTCAGAAAGAGAGTCTTCCAATGTCCCTGGACCTGAACTCACCAAAATGGACATTAGGGGTCAGTCCACACAACTGGGCTTGGTACCCTTCAGATAATTAAAGGTACTGCCTAGAGCTTAAAATATCTTCCTTCCAGAGAAATCATTTTCAGTTCCATCAGTGACCACATTTATAGACAAGAACACCCCTCTGCCATCTCTCAAATCTTTTATGTTATGATTTCATGTTTGTCCAGTTTCTTCCTTTATGAAAAGGATCCCTAAAGATTCCCCCAGGGCTAGATAACCAAATTCTAGCTGAATAGGATAGTTTTATGTCCTTCTGCACTGGGCATATTGTGAAATAACAACCTGTTAAGAACATGCTTCCCCTGAGACATTACAATGAGTAGATTAAAAAGCTACATAAACAAGAAGTTGAAAACTCAGATGAGTCCCAAGGCCAGGCAGGTTGCACAAGTGTGTTGTTACTCAGTTACAGGGATTGAGGTGGTCTGGAGTTGCCATAGCCTCCCCAAAGACATGTGGGTCTACTTATGTCTTTGAATACCACAGTGAGCAAATGAATCTGCCTGTGTCCTGCCAGTAGGCTCCCTACTCCACCCTCTCCCCTTGTCTTATACCAGCCTCCAGTGTTCCATTGGCAATCACATAGGACCCAGGGCCTTTCTATTCGTCTGTGATACACAAAAAATTACATGGTAACCTCCTAAATAAAACCTTTTAAAAAGAAAACATTTAATTACAAAATCAATCAGTATTTCCATCTTCTAGAGATAAGGTTTTCAAATGCCCCTAAGTCTTTGATGACCTTTAGTTTTTTTTTAACTGTGGTCTCCTTTCTCAAAATTAGAGATAGTGTTTCTTCAACGAATGTTTAATATTAATGACATCAATATTTTTATATATGGCAGGTCCTAGATTAAGTCATTTGTCCACATAATATCTTCATTATAATTTCTTTTGTTACCTTTAGAAATTTATAGGGAACAGTACAAGAATTAATATATGTGTATAGTGCGTTATGATCAAGGCAAGGAAGTTTCCGTTACGTCTCCCTAAATACTTATAATAATTAGAGTCATTTTAAGAACAGTATGATTCTTCAATGTGTCTATACACTGTGTACCAATCAAACCAGGGGAATGAATGTTTCTGTTTCATTATTGCTTTGTGTGGAAGCTTTAGCCTCCTCTTCTGCTGTGCATAAAGTATATAGTAGGTTATTGTGTGCTATATTCTCCCCTACACTAGGACTTGTTACTTCTCTCGAGCTATGTGCTCATTCATCAGCCTCCTCTTGTCCCTCTTCTCCACCACTTCCCAGCAGGTAGCTCTGTGAATTCTATCTTCCAACTGAGTTTTGTAGTAGTCTCATGTAGGAGGGAACATGCAGATATTTTTTCATGCTGTGTCTTAGTTTATTTAACATGATGACTTCCAATTGTGCTTGGGAACCTGCTTTTATATGAATTTTAGTGTTTTCTTCTAGTTCTGGGAGGGATGTCTTTGGTAGTTTGATGGTGATGCTATTGACCCTGAAGGTTGTTCTGATTGTATGGATATTCTACCTTCTAATCCATGAACATATTTCTATGCTATAATGTCCTCTCTGTAATTTATATTGGAAGTTTTGTAATTTTCATTTGCATGGGTCTCATAGCTCCTTAAATGTATCCTAGTTATCCTCCTCACCCCCACTTTGTAGCTCTTGTGGTATATAATTTGTCTCCTGAAGTAGCTGTGCTCGAGTCACCGGTGCTCTGCTGAGTCATTTTAGGTCTATGAGGCTTTGCTATTATGGTAGGATATCTGGTGTTAGGGACCAGATATTGGGATCTGCACAGGTCTTTGACCCCTAGGGGTAAGTATAATTCAGACAATAGCTGCCTTCACATGATAACAGAATGGGCTCTTGGGGTTATGGGGAGATAGGAGTCCTTCCTCTAGAGAAAAGCGACTACACCTACAGGAAGGCTTAGGTTGCTTCCTTAAATGGCCCACATGATGATGACAACAGGAAAACTTTCCAATAGCTAAGATTGCTAATATCTGTGCTAATGAACTTTGCTGGGACTCTTCCATTTTCTCTGAAGAGTGTCTCCCTTCCCCACTGGGTAGCCAGGTTGCAGCTGTTGGCTCCTCCTGCTCTGATTCCATTTTGCAGTCTCTGGGTTTCAAAGCTTCCAGTTTCTGCCAGGATGAATGTCATAGGTCCCTGACAGTCACTTAACTCAAAGTGCAGCTCTCATCTTTTGCTTTAGTTCCCTTTGGGAAAAGGAGGCAGGCCTCGTATTCCTCTATTTAGTCACCATGGAATCTCCACCCACAGGATCTCATTTTAATTTCTCTCTCTCTCTCTCTCTCTCTCTCTCTCTCTCTCTCTCTCTCTCTCACACACACACACACACACACACACACACACAAATGGGGTGAGGGAATGATATTGTCTATGAAAGCACAGGACTTTCACTTATCCCTAATCTTTTACAGTGATAAAGTTATTTTTTACCCATAATACAGATGCAATATATTACAAGTTTTGTACTGTCTCAGCATGTCACAGACATGAGATCTCAGTAGGTGGGAAGCTGGGGCAGGAAGATCTTCAGTATGTGGTCATCTTGGGTTATGCAGTGATAATTTCTCTCAAAAATAGTGAAACAAAAATTTTACACTAGCTTATTATTCAACTGTGAATATCAGTTAAGAGGAAGAAAATCCAATGGTTTATCATGTGAAATGATTTTTGTCCTAGTAGTTCAAATGTAAATTTCCTACTAAAATATTCTCTTCTTGTATCATAGACAAAACTCGAATGGAGGGCCCAACTTTCCCTAGTACAAGGGATTATCTGACTACTGGGCAGGAAGAACTGATTCTCCTGCAGGAGAGAGTCAAGAATGGGAAAATGTCTGTGGATGAAGCTCTAGAGAAATTTAAACATTGGCAGATGGGAAAGAGTGGTCTGGAAATGATTCAGCAGGTAATATGATCTTCTGGAACATTCCTTCACTTACAGACTTCCTGATAGGCTCTTTACATGTTTAGTGACAAGAAATATAGACAGTTCTTTTGTTCTTAATGCACCACTAAAATGATGTTTGCAACAATCAGCTGAAAGCTTGAGAAAAATATCCGAAGTCTGCACTGATGAGTTATTTGTATGGACTCAACCTTGGAATCCATACATCAAAGCAAACACCAAGTCATCTTATAATCCCTGTCCTGTGTGCAGAGAACACTTGTTTTTATCTCATTGCTGAAATTAAGATGAAGCATCCTTACAAGGGCTCAGTATTCTAAAATCTATAACAAGACTAAAATTAAAGAGAACAAAAAAATGATATCACAGCAGGCATTTAGTCCTAAATATGACCAATTTTAACCTCTTTCTTCTTATAAAATATGTCACCTATGTCATCTTGACTGTGCTCAGTAAGAGATGTCCATGTCATATTCTACTTATCTCATGGGGTTTCCCACTCCTAAAATATTTTAAGGTTCTATTCATTCCACGGCAGGAAGCCTCCTTGTATCTGCTTGATTAAACATATTTAATAAGCCAACTTAGGGCAAAATACAGAGAGCTAATATTAGCTGAATATGCCACCCCTACCAAGAGATCGTCTTTATTCTAAGAAACAATGTAGCTTCTTAATAATAGAAAAATGAGTCACTGTGATGAAATTTCAAACAATATAGCATCTTGGCCAAAGCAGTGTAGGTGATAGGACTTTCCAAGCATCTGAGATCATAGCTTGTCAGACACTACCTACCTAGAACTGCAGCTCTGGTTGCCAGTCGATGGCTGAAAGTGGTCCAGGTTTCACAATACTAATCAAAGGCAATTATTTTTCCAAACAAATGCTAAAGAAAGAGGAGGGTAGAATTCTGCACCTGTGCATTCCTCATAAGCAGAATAGCATTATTTCTCCATCTTTATCAATACCATCACCTTGACAGTTACTCTAATCCTAACATGGGAAAAATGTACTCAAGTACAAACTCACGCAATTCATTTTGCTCCCAAGGAATACATATACATTACCCTTCTCAACCCCTTATAAAAATAAAGATTTCAATACAGTTTATTGGAATACAGCTTCTTAGAAATTACTTCCCTAATTCATTCTTGAAACACTTGTTCCAATTTTGCATGTATGTTTATACCTATGTGGCCATATTTAAGGCAGCACATACACACATGTACTCATATTATTTTTCGTTTTCCTCTTCTAGCTGCAAATGTTTTCATTTGTACCCTGGAAATGAATTTATTAGTGTTTCTTATGACATGGTTAGTGGAGGATTGCTCTGGGGAAAATGGCTTATTTTCAAATATAGAAATTAAAGAATTTGAAGGGCTGGGAAGAGTCAAATAGAATCCCTAGCCCTGAAGATGAGGTGGTGACCTTTGACCTCACTCGTTAGAATGCCTGGGGCATACATCTTCACTCAGAGAAGAACATCTTCAATGCCATGGAAATACCTCCTAGAAAAGAAGCATTCCTGAAGACAACCAACCAAGCCCTCTAAAGTCTTCTGCTAAAGAAATGTATGGAACACTGGAGTGGTTTTCGTTTCTGCTAAAATGATAATAAATGTGCTAAGCAGAATATTTTGAAAACAAAGGTCACAAATATTCTGAGAAAAGGAATCTAGTTTCATAGTATTCTCCCCTAGTAACTTAATATTTTTTTTAGAAATAACAGTACCAGGAAAAAATATACCTCATGGAGGCTGGAGATGGGCTGCAAGCAGCATTCAGCTATCTGCAAGCAGCACTCAGCTATCTGGTGTAGCTGGCTGGACCATGAGAGACGTAGGCATGAAACTAAGCTCCATTTCTAGTCCTGGCTTAGAACTGTGATTTAGAGAAGTTAGCCTCCCTACGCTTCAGTTTCTCGCTCTATAAAACAGGATGCTACCGTTTTACATCTACTTCATGAAGAATAAGATTATGTATAGAGTGTCAAAAATGGGTTGGACATCTTAAAAATAGCAAGTTATTACTAAGTAGTAGTTTGGAGCAGTGATAATAGTGATAAATGCTTTCATTTTTGATCCATTAAAGATTTTTAAATCTTGATATCTATGTTCTATATGTTCTATATCCTATGCTTTCATTAAGGAAAAGCTACGGCAACTACGAGACAACATTATTGGGAAAAGGCCAGAGGATGAAAATGCCTACGGTGAGTACAAGTTGTCTGCTACTCAAAACGAGAAGGGGGTTGAATAGGAATGAAGGAACTGGAGATCCGAATGGGCTTCAGCTCAAATCTTTACTTCCTATTCTTTGAGCTGGGGATTTAATCTTTCTGGTTCCTTCTCTACTAAACAGGATTAGTCACAGGAGTGCTCTACTAACCCAAACTGAACAGTGCTCTACTGACCCAGACTGAGCAGTGTTCTCCTGACCCAGATTGAGCAGTGCTCTACTGACCCAGACAGAGCAGTGCTCTACTAACCCAGATTGAGCAGTGCTCCTCTGACCCAGACTGAGCAGTGCTCTACTGACCCAGATTGAGCAGTGCTCCTCTGACCCAGACTGAGCAGTGCTCTACTGACCCAGATTGAGCAGCCAATGCTCACAATTTATCCATTTGTTTTCTATGTAACTTACAAATAAGATAATCTTGTTCCCACATTTTTATTGGTTATTATATGGGGAATCAAATAGGCAATCACTCCTACACAGTTAAGTCTTACAATTGTCTACATGTGGATCATTTTAACTACCATTTACCAGGTGGGTCTCCCTGGAAACCACATGGTTCTTGGCAGTGCAGATTTCCCTTGCTAATAGTTAACAGTTGCCATGGGAATAGGGAAACACCAGTGTTAACAGACTCGATATCATTAAGATGGTAAATCTACTTCAGAGATGAATAACACACTCCATAATTGAAATTAAGGTATATTATCAATATGTGGCCACTCTTTCACCAAATCTCTCCTCTTACAAGAACAAATTTAAAACAAACCACTAAGAATGAGCACTGCAAAATTTGCATCTATCTACTACATGTATATATTATATAACTTTTGGGTTGTATATCATGTGGAGACTCAGTGTGTGAAGTTTCTTCTCCATGTGTTATTGTACTGATATCTATTTTCCCTGGAGAGAATTTTTAAAACCTTTTTACAAATATCTTCTAATTTAGAAATACACTTTGTAAAATAATTAACATCACAAGCAAGAGATTCATTTACATATAACTGAGATCTACAGAGTTGCATTACTACATAAAAAGATTACCTTTTAACAACTTATAAACTTACAAAATTTATAATTAAGTTTATTAAAAGTTATGTAAAAAATAGCAATTGTATCTAAAAAGCTCATATTGAATACCAATATTTCCTCCAATATTCATACTAGATAACTTTTGCTCATAATCTATAAATAAGGAAATAGGATTTGAGAAACTGGAAAAAAAGCACACAGATTAGAATCTACCACGCATATTTTGTTTGAATTCAAAAATCAACACCAACATCTTAATAAAGCATCAGTTCTCTTATCAGCCACGGGGGAATCAAACCATGATTTTGAGAGGTGGACAATAAGCAGCTGAAGCCTTTGTTGTCAGAGGCAGGCAAGACTCACATGGTAAATCTAACCACTGCTCACATCTCTGCCAAGCAGCATTAACAGACTGTGTGAGAGCAAGGCATGTCAGCCCTGTGACCCTCAGAATGTAGAAAGATCAAAGTTGAGACAACTGAATCTCCTGGAGTGTGCAATGAACTGAGCAAGAGTGGGCTCAGAATCACACAGGTGAAACTTAAGTCTGTGGGTGAAAGAGGAGTTGAGTGGCTGTGTGCAGGATAACACTATCCAAGGAGCACAAGCTAGCAACTGCTAGAATTCTGAAAGCAAGGAAACACACAAAGAGAAGAGACAGGCAGAGAGAGAGAGAGAGAGAGAGAGAGAGAGAGAGAGAGAGAGAGAGAGAGAACAGAGGGAAATTGAATGGAGCTAGGCAGAGGTCCCTTGGGAAAGCCTTTTTTTCCTGATCAGAGTGGTCCCATCTTAACACTTCCCAGAAACCTCCAAAACCTGCTATACCAGGACTCTGACTTACAGTAACCTCTATTAAAGATATGCCTGACAACCTCAAAACCCAAATATACAACCAACAGGAAAAACATAGTCTGTACCTGAGGCCTTATGCAATAATAGTTAGAGGTTTTTCTTGGTGAATATTGACAAAAAAAAAATGAAGTCAAATCTATAGAAGTTCATGTCAGAAGCTAAACTGTATACTAAAACAAGATTCCACAGAGAATCCAAGGATACAAGACATGCAATATCCAACATTCCACCAAAAACGACTAAAAATTATTTAACAGTAAATAGCAATCCATAATAAAGACACAGAATCTCATCTGTTGAAGAAAAAAAAACGGATGGTCTCATGTTGACCTTTGTATAAGAGGACATTAAAATATTTCATAAGCATGCAAAAAATGGCTTCCAAAAGAGATAAATATAAAATAACATGAGAAATTTTAAATAATTAAAATAACCAAGTAAAAGTTGTGGAAAGCAACATTAAAAGTATAAGAAATCTTTTCTAGATGAAATTAGTATATCATATTTAGCTATTATTGGACATGAAGATAGATCAATATAATTTTCCCAATATCAGAAAAAATATGGATCACATATAGAGGAAAAGCTTAAGGGTATTAACTAATATCTTGTCAGAATCCGTGAAGAGCTGAAGACCATATGGTAGTATCTTCAAAAAGGTGAAAAAAAAAGAAAGAAAGAAGCAGGGAAGGAGGGAGGAGAAGACAGAGGGAGGGAGTAAGGAGGGAGGGAGGGAGAGAGAGAGAGAGAGAGAGAGAGAGAGAGAGAGAGAGAGAGAGAGAGAGAATTCCAGAGAAAATATCCTTGAAACTTTTGGTGAAATAATAATGTTTGTAGATAAATGTAATTAGAGGATCCATAGATAAAAATACAATGAAAGAAACATTAAAAAAATTCATATAAGTAGAAAGAAATAGTAACAGAAATAAATTCAGATCCACATTAAAAGGATAAAAACCTGGAAAGTCATATAAATGAGGTGTTTATAGACAGTTGTTTTTGTCTTTTAGTAAATTATTTTAATGATAACTATTTGAAGCAAAAATTCAAGAATGAAGATATTTCAATAATAGCACAAAGAACAGAGGCTGCAGTTAACTTGACTTGGGCAAATTTTGTACATGATAAAGCACAAAGTGTAGACTGTGAAAACTCAATTAAGACACATGAAGAAGGGGGTAAATTAGGAACTGTGAGGGGGTATAAGGCAAGAAATGGGACAGGGGCTCTCTTATCTCAAAGTACTTTGAGAAATTGAACAATGCAACAATTTAAAAATAAAAGTAAGGGAGATGGCTCAACTGCAAGAAGCACTAGCGGGATCTTGGTTCCTGGACTCTGCCGAAAGTAGTCTGCACAGGTGAGAGTGTGGACTACAGAAGCTAACAGCTTCTGGGATAGGCGGGAGCCACAGAGCTTCTGAGGCAGCACCCTTTTTGGGCTCCAGACATCTGGCCACCTTCCCGGCCAGAGGACAGGTGTCCACCCAGCCCTGTAGGGCTTTCCCTCAGCATCGGCCGGAGCCATCTTGGTTCCAGGATTCCGCCGAAAGTAGTCTGCACAGGTGAGAGTGTGGACTACAGAAGCTAACAGCTTCTGGGACAGGCCAAAGCAACACAGCTTCTGGGAAAGGTCCTGTTTTGGGCCTTCATCTTTGGCCAGGAGGGAGGTCCAAACGCCAGATATCTGTGCACCTTCCCTGTAAGAGGAAAGCATGCCTTCAGAGAGTACTCTGACCACTGAAACGCATGGGAGAGAGCTTGTCTCCCAGGTCTACTGACAGAGGGTAACAGAATCACCAGAGAAACAATCTCTAAACAGAGACAACTATAACAACTAACTCCAGAGATTACCAGATGGCGAAAGGTAAACGTAATAATCTTACTAACAGAAACCAAGACCACTCACCATCATCAGAACCCAGAACTCCCACTTTGCCCAGTCCAGGGCACCCGAACACACCCGAAAAGTTAGACTTGGATTTAAAAGTATATCTCATAATGATGGTAGAGGACATTAAAAAGGACTTTAATAACTCACTTAAAGAAATACAGGAGAACACTGCTAAACAGGTAGAAGACATTAAAGAGGAAGCACAAAAATCCCTTAAAGAATTGCAGGAAAACACAACCAAACAGGTGATGGAATTGAATAAAACCATCCAAGACCTAAAAAGGGAAGTAGACAATAAAGAAAACCCAAAGTGAGGCAATGCTGGAGATAGAAACCCTAGGGAAAAAATCTGGAACCATAGATGCGAGCTTCAGCAACAGAATACAAGAGATGGAAGAGAGAATATCAGGTGCAGAAGATTCCATAGAGAACATCGGCACAACAATCAAAGAAAATGGAAAATACAAAAAGATCCTAACTCAAAACATCCAGGAAATCCAGGACACAATGAGAAGACCAAACCTACGGATAATAGGAGTGGATGAGAATGAAGATTTTCAACTCAAAGGACTGGCAAATATCTTCAACAAAATTATAGAAGAAAACTTCCCAAACCTAAAGAAAGATATGCCCATGAACATACAAGAAGCCTACAGAACTCCAAATACACTGGACCAGAAAAGAAATACCTCCCAACACATAATAACCAGAACAACAAATGCACTAAATAAAAATAGAATATTAAAAGCAGTAAGGGAAAAGGTCAACTAACATATAAAGTCAAGCCTATCAGAATTACACCAGATTTTTCACCAGAGACTATGAAAGCCAGAAGAGCTTGGACAGATGTTATACAGACAATAAGAGAACACAAATTCCAGCCCAGGCTACTATACCCAGCCAACCTCTCAATTACCTTAGATGGAGAAACCAAAGTATTCCACCACAAAACCAAATTCACACATTATCTTTCCACGAATCCAGCCCTTCAAAGAATAATAACAGAAAAATACAAATACAAAGACAGAAACCACATCCTAGAAAAAACAAGAAGGTAATCCCTCAACAAACTTAAAAGAAAACAGCCACAAGAACAAAACGACAACTTTAACAACAAAATAACAGGAAGCAACAATTACCTTTCCTTAATATCTCTTAATATCAATGGGCTCAACTCCCCTATAAAAAGACATAGACTAACAAACTGGCTACACAAACAGGACCCAACATTTTGCTGCTTACAGGAAACTCATCTCAGAGAAAAAGATAGACATTACCTCAGAATGAAAGGCTGGAAAACAATTTTCCAAGAAAATGGTATGAAGAAAGAAGCTGGAGTAGCCATTCTAATATCTAATAAAATCGACTTCCAACCCAAAGTCATCAAAAAAGACAAGGAGGGGCACTTCATACTCATCAAAGGTAAAATCCTCCAAGATGAACTATCAATTCTGAATATCTATGCTCCAAATACAAGGGCAGCCACATTCATTAAAGAAACTTTAGCAAAGCTCAAAGCACACATTGCACCTCACACAATAAAAGTGGGAGACTTCAACACACCACTTTCACCAATGGACAGATCATGGAAACAGAAACTAAACAGGGACACAGTGAAACTAAGAGAAGTGATGAAACAAATGGACTTAACAGATATTTACAGAATATTTTATCCTAAAACAAAAGGATATAACTTCTTCTCAGCACCTCATGGTACCTTCTCCAAAATTGACCACATAATTGGTCACAAAACAAGCCTCAACATATACAAAAATATTGAAATTGTCCCATGCATCCTATCAGGTCACCATGGACTAAGGCTGATCTTCAACAACAAAATAAATAATAGAAAGCCAACACACACGTGGAAACTGAACAACACTCTTCTCAATGATATCTTGGTTAAGGAAGGAATAAAGAAAGAAATTAAGGACTTTTTAGAGTTTAATGAAAATGAAGCCACAACATACCCAAACTTATGGGACAAAATGAAAGCATTTCTAAGAAGAAACTCATAGCTCGGAGTGCCTCCAAAAAGAAACTAGAGAGAGCACACATTAGCAGCTTAACAACACACCTAAAAGCTCTAGAACAAAAGGAAGAAAATTCACCCAAGAGGAGTAGACAGCAGTAAATAATCAAACTCAGGGGTGAAATCAACCAAGTGGAAACAAGAACTATTCAAAGATTCAACCAATCTAGGAGCTGGTTCTTTGAGAAAATCAACAAGATAGATAAACCATTAGCCAGACTCACTAGAGGGCACAGGGAAAGCATCCTAATTAACAAAATCAGAAATGAAAAGGGAGACATAACAGACCCTGAAGAAATCCAAAACACCATCAGATCCTTCTACAAAAGGCTATACTCAACAAAACTGGAGAACCTGAATGAAATGAACAAGTTTCTAGACAGATACCAGGTACCAAAGTTAAATCAAGATCAGGTTAACGATCTAAACAGTCCTATATCCCGTAAAGGAATAGAAGCAGTCATTAATAGTCTCCCAACCAAAGAAAGCCCAGGACCAGATGGGTTTAGTGCAGAGTTCTACCAGACCTTCAAAGAAGATCTAATCCCAGTTCTTCACAAACTATTCCACAAAATAGAAACAGAAGGTACTCTACCCAACTCATTCAATGAAGCCACAATTACTATGATACCTAAACCACAAAAAGACCCAACAAAGATAGAGAACTTCAGACCAGTTTCCCTTATGAATATAGATGCAAAAATCCTCAATAAAGTTCTCGCTAACCAAATCCAAAAATACATCAAAACATTCATCCATCGTGACCAAGTAGCTTTCATCCCAAGGATGCAGGGGTGGTTCAATATATGGAAATCCATCAACGTAATCCAGTACATAAACAAACTCAAAGACAAAAACCACATGATCATCTCCTTAGATGCAGAGAAAGCATTTGACAAAATCCAACACCCATTCATGATAAAAGTCTTGGAAAGATCAGGAATTCAAGGCCCATACCTAACCGTGATAAAAGCAATCTACAGCAAAACAGTAGCCAACATCAAAGTAAATGGTAAGAAGCTGGAAGCAATCCCTCTAAAATCATGGACTAGACAAGGCTGTCCACTTTCTCCCTACATATTCAACATTGTACTTGAAGTCCTAGCCAGATCAATTCGACAACAAAAGGAGATCAAGGGGATACAAATTGGAAAGGAAGAAGTCAAAATATCACTTTTTGCAGATGATATGATAGTATATATAAGTGACCCTAAAAATTCCACCAGAGAACTCCTAAACCTGATAAATAGCTTCAGTGAAGTAGCTGGATATAAAATTAACTCAAACAAGTCAATGGACTTTCTGTACACAAGGGATAACCAGACTGAGGAAAAAATTAGGGAAACAACACCCTTCTCAATAGTCACAAATATTATAAAATACCTTGGCGTGACTCTAACTAAGGAAGTGAAAGATCTGTATGATGAGAACTTCAAGTCTCTGAAGAAAGAAATTAAAGAAGATCTCAGAAGATGGAAAGATCTCCCATGCTCATGGATTGGCAGGATCAATATAGTAAAAATGGCTATCTTGCCAAAAGCAATCTACAGATTTAATGCAATCCCCATCAAAATTCCAACTCAAATCTTCAACAAATTAGAAAGGGCAATTTGCAGATTCATCTGGAATAACAAAAAACCTAGGCTAGCAAAAACTCTTCTCAAGGATAAAAGAACCTCTGGTGGAATCACCATGCCTGACCTAAAGCTGTACTACAGAGCAATTGTGATAAAAAAAAAAAAAAAAAACAAAAACAAAAAAAAAAAACTGCATGATACTGTTATAGCAACAGACAAGTAGACCAATGGAACAGAATTGAATACCCAGAGATGAACCCACACACCTATGGTCCCTTGATCTTTGACAAGGGAGCTAAAACCATCCAGTGGAAAAAAGACAGCATTTTCAACAAATGGTGCTGACACAACTGGCTGTAATCATGTAGAAGAATGTGAATTGATCCATTCCTATCTCCTTGTACTAAGGTCAAATCTAAGTGGATTAAGGAACTCCACATAAAACCAGAGACACTGAAACTTATAGAGGAGAAAGTTTGGAAAAGCCTCAAAGATACTCGTACAGGGGAAAAATTCCTGAATAGAACAGCAATGGCTTGTGCTGTAAGATGGAGAATTGATAAATGGGACCTCATAAAGTTGCAAAGCTTCTGCAAGGGAAAAGACACCGTTAATAAGACAAAAAGGCCACCAACAGATTGGGAAAGGATCTTTACCTATCCTAAATCATTTAGGGGACTAATATCCAATGTATATAAAGAACTCAAGAAGGTGGACTCCAGAAAATCAAATAACCCCATTATAAAATGGGGCTCAGAGCTGAACAAAAAATTCTCACTTGAGGAATACTGAATGGCAGAGAAGCACCTGAAAAAATGTACAACATCCTTAATCATCAGGGAAATGCAAATCAAAACAACCCTGAGATTCCACCTCACACCAGTCAGAATGGTTAAGATCAAAAATTCAGGTGACAGCACATGCTGGTGAGGATGTGGAGAAAGAGGAACACTCCTCCATTGATGGTGGGATTGCAAGCTTGTACAACCACTCTGTAAATCAGTTAGGAAGATCCAGCAATACCTCTCCTGGGCCTCTCTTTCCACTGACGGCCGACTAGGCCAGTTTCTGATTCATATGCAGCTAGAGACACAAGCTCGGGGATGGAAGATATATCCAGAAGATGTTCCAACCGGTAAGAAGGACACATGCTCCACTATGTTCATAGCAGCCTTATTTATAATAGCCAGAAGCTGGAAAAAACCCAGATGTCCCTGAACAGAGGAATGGATACAGAAAATGTGGTAATTTACACAATGGAGTACTACTCAGATATTAAAAAGAATGAATTTATGAAATTCCTAGGCAAATGGATGGACCTGGAGGGCATCATCCTGAGTGAGGTACCCCAAGCACAAAGGAATTCACATAATATGTACTCACTGATAAGTGGAATTAGCCCAGAAACTTATGATACCCAAGATATAAGATACAATTTGCTAAACGCATGAAACTCAAGAATAATGAAGACCAAAGTGTGGATACTTTGCCCCTTCTTAGAATTGAGAATAAAACACCCATGGAAAGCATTACAGAGACAAAGTTTGGAGCTGTGACGAAAGGATGGACCATCTAGAGACTGCCATATCCGGGGATCCATCCCATAATCAGCTTCCAAATGCTGACACCATTGCATACACTAGCAAGATTTTGCTGAAACGACCCAGATATAGCTGTCTCTTGTGAGACTATGCTGGGGCCTAGCAAACACAGAAGTGGATGCTCACAGTCAGCTATTGGATGGATCACAGGGCCCCCAATGGAGGAGCTAGAGAAAGTACCCAAGGAGCTAAAGGGATCTGCAACCCTATAGGTACAACAACATTATGAACTAACCAGTACCCCGGAGCTCTTGACTCTAGCTGCATATGTATCAAAAGATGGAATAGTCATCGGCCATCACTGGAAAGAGAGGCCCATTGGACTTGCAAACTTTATATGCCCCAGTACAGGGGAACGCCAGGGCCAAAAAGTGGGAGTGGGTGGGTAGGGGAGTGTGTGGGGGAGGGAGGGTATGGGGGACTTTTGGGATAGCATTTGAAATGTAAATTTGGAAAATACCTAATAAAAATATTTTTTAAAAAAGAAGAAGAAGCACTAGCTGCTCTTGCAGAGGACTGCAAGCCACCCACATGGCTTCCCAGCGCCCACGTGATGGTTCACATCCGTGTCCTCTCGGGGTTGTGTCTCCCTCATCTGCCCTGTATGAGAACTGCTTGCCTTATGCACTCAGGCAAACACGCACACCTGTAAGAAAGTAACAAAGAAGGAAACCTAGGAATTCACTAGAGGAAATTAATTGGAATATCAAGATGGATTTAATTCTGAAGAATCATGAACATTGCAAAATTTGTACCTAAAAAAGTGGTTAACAAAAATGCAAGAAGAATAATGGTGGTAGTATTTGAGTCAATCAATATCTATATCAATAACTGTGCTCAATTCAAATTGATTAGACAGTTAATTTTAAAAGAATATATCTTTATGTTGCACACAAAAAGATGACCTAAATTCAGACAGTCTAAAAAACCATGTATTTTAAATGAAGGTTAGATAGCTATAAAGTGAAGATCTACCACCATACCAAGCATTAAGAAAGCTGTGGTGGCCCTGTTACTACAGGACAAGATAATATAAAGATAAAACCCACAGCAGGAGATAAAAGAATACATTTGATAAGAATAGAGTATAACAGCCTAGATGTTTCTATCTCTTTTGTTACAGATATGCTTATAAGTTTCATCACAGCCAATGAAGCAAAATTTGGTAATACTCAGAAACGACCTCACTTTTTCTCAGTAGTTAACCAAAGTTCTGACAGAAATCAATAAGGATACTGAGACTGGAATCACAACTAATTCAACCAATTTCTCCTTTACTGAATAAGGTGTAAAAACACAGAGCTCGTGTATTTGTTTAAGGTGTGCTTGGATGGCGACTAGGATGGAGCACGTGCTGAGTCTTCAAAAGCCTCAGCACATCTGGGAAGATCAAAGCGATAAGAGAATGTTCCCGACGTGCTGCAGATTTATTCCAAATATGTAAGAATTAAGACAATGTTTCAAAAAGAATCTTTCTATCAAGAAAAAAGTATAGAAAATTAAAAACTGGAGAATGAAACAAACTGCAGTTAACAGTTAAATGAGGGAAATTTATGATGACCACAAAAGTGAAAAGCATATACTTATTTCTATGTGGCTTCTCAAGAGATTGCTAATATCTTAGATTTGTAAGAAACACAAATTGAACAACAACAACAAAAAAGGAAACATGAATTGAATAGGGAACTGGGAGAAGAGGAAATCTAAACAGAGTCAAAGAAAGTGGAGATACAAAGATTGTCAGAAGAGAATATAAACAGGGAAAACTATATTCTCAGCTTTGTAGTAAACAAACAAAAAATGGTAGATAAAAATGTGCTTTCCTTTAGGGATCTCTCCACACAGTTGTAGTATAACAATTTCCAAGCTTCATATGGTTTAGGAATTGGTCTAACAAATAAGTATACCATAGATAATGACAGGTTCCTTAGTCAGAGATGGGAGAATAAGCTGTGTTAAAAGGAAGCTGATATGAATCTCATGAAGGACCATCAAATTTAGAGGTGAAAGATAACAAATTATGGCTGCTAATATATACATTTCAGATGGGTAAGTATAGAAGTAAATACACACACATATATGTATATAAATCTGTCTGCTGAGAGGATCTAAGAACAGTGATAGCCCAGCTCTTACAAACACACCTAACCCCCAGATCTTAATTTACAAAAGCAAACAGACACCAATTAATTGCACAAAAGATGAATGACATCATTAATATGCAGGAAAACACAAGGTCAGTGAGATGCCAGTGAGTGACGGGGTCGGGAGCCTGGCTCCCAAAGGCTGCCAGACCGACCTAAGTGTGAGTTACATTTGGAACTGCATGTGCATGATTGCTGATGGAAGGTCAAAGTACGTAGTGATTATTGTGAAAAGGTCAGATACATGCTTAGTGTATGGTCTGATGATCCCAGCCCTGGATATTTTTCTAATACAAGTAAAACCCTGTACCACAAAAAAAAAATCGTATTCATAAAGTCTATGGAAGTTTGATTCATCATTATCTAGAAACAATCAGACTGTCAAACAGCAACATACATTATTACATTGTGCCAGTACTTATGATGTGATAAATGCTTAAACAATAAGAATGAATGCTTTGCCTTCTTCCTCTCCTAACCTCTCTCTGCATGTACCCCTTTCTCTTTCTTCCTCCCCTATGCCACCTTCCCCCATGGTGACTTCCCTGGCCCTGGTCCTTGGGGCCATTGAACTCACCCACCTGACAGTAGCTTCCCAATAAACATTCCTTTAATAGAATATAAAAAGAAAAAAGAACGAATGTTCCTACTACACCCAATATCAGTGAATCCCATTCTGTGTGCTACTGAGCGAAAGACACCAGACATAAAGCAGAGCATGCTGTAAGATTCAAATTTGCAGCCTCTCTAGATAAAACTAATATAAACAACGTTACTCTATGAAAAGTGAATAGCAGATCCAAGGCTGTGAGGAATGACATTCTTATGAGGACTAACAAGGGATTGTGAGTAGATATTCTGTGCCTAGGAAACCTATTGGACTGGTCGATACATAGTTAATGGATTTGTTTTAAAAATTGTCAGCCTGCACACTTAGGAATGATTCAACTATAGCAGTCATTTAAAAAAATTTACATCTCTATAACAAATGAAGTATTTCAGACTAAAGGAATATCAGTGCACAGAAAGCATGGTTCTCTCAGTGTTCAAGCAAGATCATAATACTCCAGACAAGTGTCGGGGGGGGGGGCGGCATAAAGAGAGGCTTGAAGTCTTATAATATCCAGTAAGATTAATCTTTTCAGCTTGTTGTAAATTTAAATCACCTCAAGACATAAAGCCATCAAACAATAAAAAAGGGTCTCAGATAAATATTGAACAAACCTCACAGAATATGTTTTGTTTTGTCTTGTAGATAAACTGACCATTGTGCACCATCCGAGTGGTAAGTGTTAAGGATTAAATCAAGGATTTAAACTAAAACAAAGCACATTAAATGTTTTTAATTGATGTAAACCCAGTAGTTCTATGTCAGTGCACAGCTTTGCATAGATTGCAATCTATGCGTAAAACTATCTGACATCAAATATAAAAGTGTGCTGTCTCTACAGCAGCCATGAGTTGCCATCATAATGGAGAAAAGGGACTTTGTGATTTGACTATTTGTGTCCTTTGGCACATAATTTAAGCTCTTCTTCATCTAATTTTATTCTTTAATTAGTAAAGTATTAAGTATGGCATTTTCAAACATGATTTGTCTTTGTTGATCTTTCTCCCCTCTCTTCTGCCCTACCCTATTGCCCCCCACTTATACAGCCCCACTCTGTGGCCTCCTTTCCAGTTCTTAGCCCATTGGTTCAACTGCTCTCTCTTCTCTCTGTTCCCTTCTCCTGGTCCTGTCACAGCCTACCTGCATGTCAACACCCTACCTATATGCGCACATACAACTAAGATCAGCATATGCAAGATAGCAGCTACAGTTTTCCTTTGGGTTCCCAAAGGGAAATTTTTCATTATATATCTTTTCATGTCTTTACTTCAGTTTATTTCTACCTATGTTTTCATTTGTTTGTTTGAGATGTAAAAGAAATGTTTTCTCCAAATTTCTTTCATAGAAAATGTATTGGTGTATATGAAAGTTGATGGTTTCTGACTATTAGTTTTGAATCCTGCAACATTTTATCATGTGTTTATTAGATATCGGAGTTTTCTTGTAGACTTTGTAAGGTCTTTTAATTATAGCATTATGTTGTAAATAACAATAATTTAACTTCTTATCCTATTTTTAATCTTTTAACCTTTATCTTGTCTAGTTGGTCTAGTACTTTGAGCACTATATGGAAAAGTAGTGGACTGAGTACTCATGTAATGTCCCAGATTTAAGAATAAATGCTTTCAGGTTGTTCATATAAAGTATAATATTGGCTCTAACATTGAGATATATATATTATATATATATACATATATATTTTACATATATAAAATATACATATATATTTTACTCTTTAGAAATTATTAGACATGGCATTTTCAAATATGATTTATCTCTGTTGATATATAACAAAAAGATATATATATGAAAGCTATAGCTATATTTATATATATTTATATGTGTATATAAATATGTATATGAATATATATAGTCTTTATTATTTTGAAGAACTTATTTCTACTCATTCTAGGACAGATATCATGTGAGCTTTGTAAAATTCCTTTTCTGCATCTATTGAGATGATCGTGTGACTTCTGTCCTCAATTTTATTTACATATCATACCTAGTGATTTAAATATGTGCATCTAGACTGAAAGTGCAACCCACTTGGTCATGGTGATTTAATTTTATCAATATGTTCAATTTTATTTGCAAAATTTTTCTTAAAAATTTTTTGTCTCTATTCATCAAGTACATTAGTCTGAAGTTTTCTTTTTACCCTGTTTGTGTCCAGTTCCAGCATTAGGGTAGTAATACTGATTTCACAGAGCGAGTCTGAGACTTTGCCTTCACTTTGTATTTCTTGGAACATTTTGAGAAATATCAGTGTTAAATCCTCCTGAAATGTTTGGCTGAATTCAACAGTGAATCTTTACAGTCCTGGCTTTTCTTTGTGGAGATTTTTGTCAACCTTGTTCAACTTTTCAAAGAGTGAACTCTTTTATTTATGCAGTATGTTGTCCCTTTAGTCCCTGTTATTTTTTACTCTACTCCTTATTCTCGACATCCTTTGTATTTAGGTTTGGGTTGTTGTTCAAGAGGCTTCAGAAATGCCATTATGTGATTTAGTAGTAAAAAAATTAAGAGAAATCTCAAATATAGTTCAAGGATATATAGTTTCTTTTAGGATTGTCTTAGCTGAATTCAGAGGATATGGTAAGGTGTACTACTGAGTTTTGTTGGATTTTAAAGCAAATTCCTCCTTGACCTTCTTAAGGTAGTGGCACCACTACATCTTCCAACATAAATTTTTCAGTCTCTGAGTATTTCTGTCATTTCTGAGGTTTCTCCTGCTGATTGTTTATATTTTTACCACATTGTAGCCTGGTAAGATACTAGTAATTGTGCCCACTAGAGTGATTTTTTTTATTTAATAACTTTGTATCATAGGATATGATCAATATAAAGATCTATATAAATATTAGAATAGTGAAAGTCAACTGCTATTATTGTGTTGGTGCCTATGTGGTCTCATGCCTTTCAGTGTTTGCTGTATAACATACAATATGCAATGCATGTATATTTACATATTTACCATTGTTGTATCTGCTTAATGAATTTTTTCTTTGTTAATATGTAAGGTCCCTCCTTATCTCTTCTGACTAGTTTTGGTCTGATGTCTGCTTTAACAAGCGTAATTGCTATGCTTGCTTACTTATGGCCTTCCATTGATTGGTAGGTAGATTTTCATCCCTTTACACTCCATTTTTCAATGTCTTTGCTGGGTAAGTGAACTTTTGGAGACAACAGATAAATGAATCTTGTATTTAAATCCAGTCAGCTAGCTTGTGACTTGTTAGAAAGTTAAGAATATTTTCATTTAAATTTATTGATGAGAGGGGCTTGCTGTTTCCCATGGTTGTGGCTGGCTACGTTAGAGTTTTCCTTTTCCTCCTCTTGTATCAGTGTTGGACGTCTGCTGGTTACCTGGGTTGGGTAGAATTGATCCTTTACCACCTCTTATTAGTGAGTTCACCTCATGGCATGAACTCTTTCATGTGTTCTCATGAATGAATCAGTGTCCGTTTTTCATGTGTAAAACGTAAGTGAAAAATATACATGGGAATTTGTTATAAAGGATGATAATGATTTATGGAATTGGATTCTGATGTTGATGAATAGAAGTCACTGATAGAGGAAATTAAATTTGTGCAATCCTCAACATAATGATTCATATGAGCATAAAAAGAGAAATATGTGAAAACATTGGGAGGGAAAAGAAAAGTTAGAAGCCAGATAGAGAGCTGTTGAAGAACCAGCCTAAACCAGTAAATGTGAGAAGGAGAAAAAGTGGAACTGTACTGGGTGGCTGGGCTGGAAATGGGGCTCTCGTGGTAACACTAGGGGAACATCATAAGCAGCCAGTGCAGAGCCTAGAAAATGGTGCTTTGCAACTGGCCAGTCTGTCAAATGTCAAAGGAGAAATAAGAGGTAGAGGCTGTTACTGCTAGGATTTGAAAATTATTGAGTACTCATTTAATATGCCCTTGTTATCTGGTTATACTTTTTCCATTTAATACTCATATCCAGGTCTTTAGGTTACTTTAATTGATGAAGAAATCAATTATGTCATTAGTTACATATAGTTAAAAGTCTGCATTTACAGGTATTACTGCCCACAATGAAAATATGTTGTACAACAGTCCATTCAACAGTAAGGTAGGTTGTTCATTTTTGTTTTTATAATGCAGAGAAAGAATTCCTCTGTTAAGTAACAAAATTTTTCCATCTTGCCTATTCTTTGAACTAATATGATTCAGAAAAGTTAGATAAGCATTCATATTTAGTATCAATGAATAGTAATTTCAGAAAATTTATTATTTAGAAAAAATAAAGATGGAATTCCTAAGGAGTGGGGGGAACCCAGTGTTTCTATGAAAACTAAATGTTTGAGAAATTAACTATATCAGTTCTAACCATATAAACAGAATTTTATTCGGGAAGCATAGTCTTTATGGACAACTTATAGGAAATATATAGCCCCCAAAATATTGATTTTGCAAATATGCAGCATTTCATATCATAAATAAGAAATTGCTAAAAGCATAAGAAGAACATTAAGCTAGAAGAGAATGACCGGAAACCCAGATACTTCAAGAAATCGTAGTGAGTGTCCTGCCTGCAGATTCTTTATGAAAAGCACAGTATTTCTGCTGTTGGCACATGTGACACAAGAGATGAGCATGGTCGTCAAGAGTGATATTGCCATTGGATTTCTTGCTAAAATACAAGATTAAAAGACCCTGGTAACTTCCTAATGAAAGCATTTTAGTTTTCCAAAGTAGAACTAACCCTTATAGCTATCTTGTTTCAAATAAATAATATTTTTCATTAAACTCACATACACTTAAGAATAATTTGATTACATTTCTGGATTTTTATGGCCCACTATAGAGTTTGCCAACTCTTTTACTCACTGGAGTGCAGAATTGGAGGCTGTAGTGAAGCACAAGAGTTTTTCCAAAGGGCCTTATTAAAATCTGAAGGAATATATATTTTAATATATGCATACATATATATATACACATATATGTGTATATTTACTTTTTGAAATTCATTTTTTAAATCATGAAAAACTTTGTATAAGAAAGGGTATACGTTCCCAATGCCTACTGATTTACTTTTAAAATGAAAGCAAACTTTGAGCCATGCATGCTGCATTGGCCTGTAATCACAGCACTGGACAACCCAAGACAGGGAGGGAGCATGTGCCAGGTCAGCCTAGATGATGCAGGGAAATCATGCAGTAAAAGAAATTAAACCCTAAGAATTTGGTACAGCTTTACTGTGACTGTTTCCTTTTAAGATAGAGGATTACCTACAAGGTACCTTTTAAAGGTATTCTTCCCAAAACTGTGAATGGCAGCTATGCTTTCTCATGTCTCCTCCTTGAGCCTTAAAATGGAAAAGCCTTGCTTCTCTGTCATTTTTGTTTAATTTTTAGTTTCCTGCTCGAGTCCAAGTTGAAAAGGAATTTGGTTTCTGCTGCAAAAAAGATCATTAAAAAAGGTAACATAGTAACATGGTTCCTTAAGAAACCTAAACTGGGGATGATATGGGTTTCCATCAATAATTTAAGAATCAGGAGTCTTTAAATATTTCATTGTCTTCTCTTGAAAGAATAAATGTGTGGTTTTTTGTTTTGCTTTGTTTTTCAGGCAAAGAAAAATGTCCCTTAGAAAGATTTATAGACGGGTGATTTTAAGCCAGGCAGTAAATGTACAAAGATGTATGGTTCTCCATCCCCTAATCCATTTCTTGTGATCTTATTTTCAGACTATTATAATCAAACTCAAGAATCTGCAAACATGTTGTGCCTCAGTGAAGCAAGCCTGCTTCTGGAATACCTGGTCTCCAGGGCTAATCTGCATGGACACAGGACACAAGTGTGCCTTTGGATTTCAAAGTGTGTTAGCACCACAATTTATTGGTACTGTACCACTTCAGATGGATACAACAAAAGATGGACACTTATAGCATTCTCTGAAAATCCATTCATTTTTACAATTTTTGCCACCACAGCACCTCATTCTCCCATCTTGAAAATTAAAGAAAAAAAAATCAGCAAAGTTAAATACAGACTAGCAAAATTATGGAACCAAACTATATAGGTTATTCTTCCTCTCCTTCAACTAAGAACGTTTTAAATATTTGCTCTTTAAATGACCATCTTCTGTCTGCTTTTCTCACATTCAGAGCCATAATGTTCTTGTGATATCATGTTTTCAGATAGCTTCTTTTATTTAGTGCCTATTTGCATGTACCTTTGAAATGTACTTTTATACGCAGTTTTTGTTAGTTGATGGTGTTCTGTGTTTGGTTGATAAGCAAGCACTCTGCCAGTGAACAAGTCTTCAGCCCTCTACACTGATTCCTGCAGTCATGTTAATTCTATCAATTAACGATGTGCACAGTAATATTTCAGAACATGGATGCCTCGCACATTGCCTGTGCTCATCCTCTGCTCTTCTGGAAGGTATTTCCCCATGCTTCCCTGTCCCCAAGGCCTTACTAAATGTCTTTCTCTCAAATTAAAAAGTACTTTTGCAAATCATTTTTTTATTATTATTATCAAGAGCCTGTTACTTTGTCTGCCTCTTTCATAAAAACAGTTTGCCAGTTTAGACTAGAATACAAGTTTATCACACCGATTTTCGTGTAAAATGCTATCAACTGATTGAATGTTTAAAACTATTTCTGGTTCTCCAGAATAAGTTTATCAGGATTAACCACTAAATTTTCCTTTTCGTCACTGTAAACTACCAAACAATCAAAACAATATGGTTAATTTCAATAGATAGGAATGATGCAATAGAACAAATATGAGTGATTGTTTTCCTCGTTTCTGAACACTGATAGGAATATCTACCTAAAGATGGTTTGTGTTTCTCATATCTATTAATATTTCCAAATAATTAGTTTATAGAATCACCTCCTAATATAAGGTGCTTCTGAGACTCAATGCAGTTCCACATTCAATATTTCAGAAATGGCAGAGGCTTGCACACACATTTCTATATGGTGTCTCTGTCAACTGGAAAGCAATAGAAAAACTGATATATTTTCCAGATCCCTCAACAACCTATGACCAAAGCCCAGTTAAGCTATTGACTTTATTTTTATTTAAAATGTGAGATTCAGTGATGCATAAAGTGGCAACTTTAATAACGGTAACACATTAATTTACTTCTCTGAGATTCAATTATATATGAGGGAGCAAGAAAGTCTGGATTTTATTCAAGTCTTTAATGCCAAAATCTATATGTTATACCTCCTGAGTCTTGTGCTTATGAACTGGGCTGCAAAAACTAAAAATGGCCCAAGTTGCGTCTTTTCAAGCATTCTGTGGCAGTTGAAATATGACTACTTCATAGGCAAAGGTAAGCTAGGAATAATTCTCACTCTCCTTTAAAAATCCCTTTATTTACTACAGCTCCTATCCTTTGGTTTGAGAAGGTTGAAGAGAGGGGGAGTGGGTTGTTCTCTTCCCACATGTTGCATGAAAGTGACAGATTAAAATGAACACAAGGACGGTCACTGGATGACCTTTCCTTCAATGTCTGCTCCACCTGGGGACCCATCCCATATACTGTTACCAAACCCAGACACTATTATGGATGCTAACAAGTGTTTGCTGACAGGAGCCTGATATAGCTGTCTCCTGAGAGACTCTGCCAGTGCCTGACAAATACAGAGGCAGATGCTCAAAGCCAACCATTGGACTGAGCTCAGGGTCCCCAATGGAGGAGTCAGAGAGAAGGAGGTGAAGGGGTTTGCAACCCCATAGGAGGAACAACAATCTGAACCAACCAGTACCCTCAGAATTCCCAGGGACTAAACCACCAACAAAAGAGTACACAAAGAGGGACTCAAGGCTCCAGCTGCATATGTAGCAGAGGATGGCCTTGTGGGACATCAATGAGAGGAGAAGCCCTTGGCCTTGTGATGGCTCGATGCCCCAGTGTAGGGGAATGCCAGGACAAAGAAGCAGAAGTGGGTGGGTTAGTGAGCAGGGGGAAAGGGAATGGGAGACAGGGGTTTTTGGAGGGAAAATGTGATAAAATTTGAAATGTAAGTAAAGAAAATATCTAATAAAAAATGGGGGGAAAAAATGAAGACAATGGCTGCCCTGGCTGTGCCTGGCTGTGCCGGGTAAATCTCTTTGTTCTGAGAGGTGGCCTTTCAGGGGCAAATGGAAATGTCTACTCATCGGGCTGTGGCCAGCCCTCCGCCACAGCCCTCAGCAGTGACACCATGCACTCAGCAGCCGGCCTGTTCTTGTGTCTCCTGCTCTGACAACATCACCCATCCCAGAAGATCCCTTCAAACCTCAACCTGGGACTTCGGCACCACCGGGAGAAGAAACTACGGGCTAATTTCTTTGAAATGGACAACCCCAAAATTGACATCTATCACTATGAATTAGACATCAAACCTGAGAAATGCCCTCAAAGAGTGAACAGGAACATAGTGGAACACACGGACCAGGACTTTAAAACCCAGATCTTTGGGGACCAGAAGCCAGCATTTGATGGAAGGAAGAATCTGTACACAGCAGTGTCCCTTCCAATCGGCAGGGACAAGGTGGAGCTTGAGGTCACGCTGCCAGAAGGCAAAGATCGTTATCTTTAAGGTATCCATCAAGTGGGTGTCATGCTTGAGCCTGCAGGCCTTACAGGATGCACTTTCGGGGCGGCTGCCCCTTTGAGATGATCCAGGCCCTGGATGTTGTCACAAGGCACTTGCTATTCATGAGGTATACCCCTGTTGGCCATTCCTTCTTCACCACATCTGAAGGCTGTTCCAACCCTCTGGGTGGTGGCAGAGAAGTGTGGTTTGGCTTACATCAGTCCGTCTGACCTTCTCTTTGGAAAATGATGCTGGATACTGATGTATCAGCAACAGCGTTTGACAAGGCACAGCCAGCAATCGAGTTTGTTAAGTTTTGGATTTTAAAAGCATTGAAGAATAACAAAAACCTCTGACAGATTCCCAAAGGGTAAAGTTTACCAAAGAAATTAAAGGTCTAAAAAAGGTTGAGATAACGCACTGTGGTCAGATGAAGAGGAAGTACTGTGTTTGCAATGTGACCCGGCCGCCTGCCAGTCACCAAATGTTCCCACTGCAGCAGGAGAGTGGGCAGACAGTGGAGTGTACAGTGGCCCAGTACTTCAAGGACAGGCACAAGTGAGTTCTGCACTACCCCCACCTCTCATATTTACAAGTTGGACAGGAGCAGAAACACACCTACCTTCCTTTGGAGGTTTGTAGCACAGTTGCTGGACAGAGATGCATAAAAATATTAGCAATTAGACCTCAACCATGATCAGAGCAACTGCCAGGTCAGCACCCGATTGACAAGAGGAGATCAGCAAATTGATACAAAGTGCGAGTTTCAATACAGACCCGTATGTTCGTGAATTCGGAACCTTGGTGAAAGATGAGATGACAGAGGTGCCTAAGTGGGTTCTGCAGCTGCCCTCCATCCTGGAAACAGGAACAAAGCGATTGTCACCCCTGCCCTGGGTGTGTGGGACATGAAAAGCAAGCAGTTCCATACGGGCATGGAGGTCAATGTGTGGGCCATCGTTTGCTTTGCACCCCAGCGCCAGTGTACAGAAGTCCATCTCAAGTACTTCCCTGAGCAACTGAGGAAGACCTCAAGAGATGCTGGGATGCCGATCCAGGGTCAGCCCTGCTTCTATAAATATGCACGGGGGCAGATTATGTGGAGTCCATGTTCCAGCACCTGAAGAACGCATACACAGGTCTCTAGCTGGTGGTGGTTATCCTGTCTAGCTGGGGATGGGAAGAAATCTTCGATTACTGCCATCATGGGTGGCATGGACACACACTCCAACCGCTACTGTGCCACCGTGCATGTGCAGCAGCCCCAACGGAAGATCATCCAGGACCTGGCTGCTATGATGCGAGAGCTGCTCATTCAGTTCTACAAATCTGCATGCTTCAAGCCCACCCGCATCATCTTCTATCAAGGTGGCATCTCTGAGGGCCAGTTCCAGCAGGTTCTCCACCATGAGCTCCTGGCTATCAGAGAGGCCTGCATAAAGCTGGAGAAGAACTCTCAGCAAGGAATCACGTTCATCAGGGTGCAGAAGTGGCCACACACACACCTCTTCTGCACAGACAAAAAACGATGTCAGACTTGGATTTTGAGCTGCAGGTCTATATGAGACCCCAGTGTACGAAACGTGGTTGACCAAACCTATAAGCTGCTCACTGAGAGTCCCGTTTCCTAAAAACAAAACAAACAAACAAACAAAAAAATGTCCTAAAACCAGTCTATGAACTCTCGGGGTTTTAAAACACTTTAATTTATTTGGTCATTCTATTTACTTGTTTTTAACACCTGATTCTTAATGAAATCAATGGGCTCAAATAGCTGTGAAGGTTCTGCCTGTGAAAGCAATGCCATTACCATTGGGGTTTTAAAGCCTGGCCCTAAGAAGTTGTCACTAATGTTGAGTTCTAAGGGATGCCATGTACCCACAGCCCCAGGACATATGGTTGCAAATATTTAGCAAAAGGGTTTTAGACATTAATTAAACCCTTCATTCAACAGATGATTTTATGATAAACATTTCTACATGCCTTACTGTATTTAATTTATTTAAGTGGAAGAAACAGATATTAAAAAATTCTTTATACCACTATGCCAGATGCAAATACCTACTAAACAAAACTAGGAAATACTGGAGAATAAGAAAATCCATGACTCAACCCAACTACACTAAGCAATATGTGTAGACAGTGTTCACAATTTGTGTAACATAACACAACATTATGATATGAACATCTATTAAGTCTGTTGACAATCATGGTAGCCTGAAAAAATAGATAGCAAAGTATGGAGATTTAATATTTTCAAACTTTTCATTTTTGCATTATTTATCCATTAGTAAAAAAGAACAAAATGGAAAAAAAAAAGATTAATCTGGAACAAAAGACTCTTACGAGGACTTTTGGAGAGATGCATATTGCTAATGCTGTCACCTGGCAGAGCTGCACACAAATTTCTCCAAGTTGCAGACAAATTTTTGGTAGACAGAAACTTTGAGCTGAAGATGCCTTCTCTTACATCACTGGGTGTTATGTTTACCTTCTCTTGTGTTTTGTTTTATTTTATTTATCTCTAGACTATATAGATTTCTGAGCAGAAACAAAAGTATTCAATCCTATAAAAATATAAACAGTTCTACAATCTGCCATTCATTGATGCTTAAGATCATTTGTCACAATGCCTATGATTTATATTTTGATACCACAGTTTCCTCTCCATTCATTCGGTGAGGTTGTAATTTTTTAAGGAGTTATGCAAGTTAAAATCCCTATGAAAATGGCACTTTTACCCAGCTTTCAAAATATTAATAGTTATCGTTTCTAGGTTGTCTTCCTTCCCATATCAGGAAGGAAGTTAACCTGGAAGTAGGGAAAGTCCAATCTAGCTTACATAAGAATTTGGGTATTTTTACCCAAAACTTATGTAATGACACTTGGTGACATAGATATCCGGGAGCCATCAGTCATCATATTGGACCCATATCAGGGTTTCTCTTGCTCTTTTTCTACTGTCTCTGCCATCATCCTTTTTGAGAACTGTGTCCACTACCTGCAGTAGTGGTGCTTGGCCTGTAACTCTTTAGTACAGTTCCTTTTATGTGGTGACCCTCTATAAAGTAGTTATTTCATTGCTACTCCATAGCTATAATTTTGCTACTGTTATAAATTGTAATGCGAAAATTTGATATGTAGGATATCTGATATGTGACCCTTGTAGAAGGTTCGACTCCCACAGGGGTCATGACCAACAGGGTGAAAACCACTATAGTTTTGAACAAAGGCAAATAATTTAAGTTAACTTATTCCCACATCAAAAATTAAAAAGAGGAATTCCTCTTTAAGTGGCTCTTGTCAGAACCAGGTCCCTAACCTCTGCCAACAGAGCTTTACCTCTGTGCCTATAATCAATAGCTAAGAAAATGTCTATAAGCTGCATATGTATCAGAAGATGGCCTAGTCTGCCATCACTGGAAAGAGAGCCCCATTGGACACACAAACTTTATATGCCCCAGTACAGGGGAATGCCTGGGCCAAAAATGGGAATGGGTGGGTAGGGAAGTGGGGGGGAGGGTATGGGGGACTTTTGGGAGAGCATTGGAAATGTAATTGAGGAAAATACGTAATAAAAAAAAAGAAAGAAAGAAACTAACAATAAAAAAAAAAGAAAATGTGTATCTCTTTGCAGGAGCAGAGGTTCAACTGGCTATTTCTGTGGACAGCCTGAGAAACAATTTTGTCTCCTCAGCCCCCAGAAAATTCCTATTTCCTGTGTCTTTACCTAACTGAGTCTTCTATCCTTTTAGGGTATGCCAAGATGATTTCAGTCTGTGCTTCCACAATTTTAATCCCTAGTACCTGTGAAACATATTATTTTCAGCAATAAATATTTTAAAGGCTACTAAGATAAAATGAGGTCATGCTGGAGTGTGTAGTCCTATAATCTAGGACAATGATGCCCTCATGGTAAGATAGGAGAGAAACAAACAGGAATCTAAAAACCTCGTAAAGTCAGAGAGATGAACCAAAACTACCAGAGAAGTGTTGAACTCTATTTTTAGGAAAGCCAAGCTGCTAGAAGGTAGGATGGTTCAGAAAGCATTTCCCTGTATATTGTTCAAAGGCAGCAAGGCTCTAATAGGACTTGGGTATTAGTCTTTCAACTTCAGAATAATGGAGAACCCAGTCAGCATCCATTACCATACAAATGAATAGAAAGTCCAAACTATAAGTGATTCCCCTGAAATGGTAAGTATTTTCCAAAGATTGTCATCTTTTTATTCATCTTTATAAATCAACAAGATGCCCCTTATATCACCAGTTACACCACTTTCTGAATATCATATATTCACAAACTAAGAAATAGATGTAACATAGTAATACAAAATGTTCTGAACATCTATATTTCCACTACAATGCTGCTGTCACAACTCTGAACACTATGTAAATAAAGAGTACGTTCATAGCATTTTGTTAGCACTAGTCACACTCGATGGATGCGTAAAGGCTTAAAAGAAAAACCAAGTCACTAAAGGAGAATATGCAGAACGGGCTTACACACTCGGGTGTTTGGTTGGCACGGGCATTGTCCCCTCCTGGCACATATGTTGGGTGCTTGATATCCAGCTGATGATTCATTCTGGAGAAGTTCTGAAAACTCTGGAATATGGAGCCTAGCTGGAGGAAGTGGGTCCCTAAGGGGCGTGCCTCGTCTTAGATCCCTTCCTCTTACTCTACTTCCAGCCAGCCAGGAGGTCAAGAATGTCCTCCACATCACAGTCTTGCCACCTTCATGTTCTGACTCACCACTGGTCTGGAATCATGGGAGCCCAGGACTATAGAGATATCTCTGCAACTTCAAGCAAGATAAATCTCTCCTCCCCTATACTGTTGTCACAGGTATTCAGTCACAGCTATAATAGAGCTAACACAGCACACAGTTTTCTTGTTAGGTGACCAGACATCCATCAATATACTTAAAGTGAACAATGATTAGATTTTTGGACTGCCTTTGGGTTCTGTTATATTTTATTTAGCCAAGTCAAATTTGACTGCAGGATATTGGGGGAAAGTGTTAGAGGGTTTTTTTTACTGGTGTTTTAATCTTCTACTGGGACTTTCATTACAAATTAACTACTCAGTCATTTCAATTTTTTTAACATTTATTTCTGGTACTGCCACTCAACTTAGCAACTGGGTAGAAACAGCTAAAAACATCTCTTGGTCTTATATTAGAGTTGGCCATAACAAATGTTCATGTAAGAATATAGATTGATCCCACACACTCTTTGTAGCATCTGGGCCCTGTTTGTTTCTGTAGGGCAGAGGAGACGGAAGGAAGGATTCTTATGTTAGTAAACTAGAAATCTAAGAACGACGCTTCCCATCTGGGATTCCTTTGATGAGAACACTGGCATATCCCTCTCTATTAATTACTAAAATGTAGTGTCATCATGCGGTGACAACAATCTCCATGATTTGGACTTTAAACCAGTGAGAATAAACACTTTCATATAAATAGCGTTATATTTATTTACTATGACATTCAGCAAACTTCTAGAGTTTATAGAAAATGCATTTATACATTTAGCCCCTACAAGCACAAAGCAGTTACATAAACCCAACATAATTAAAGCAATTTATATAGGACATAAACTTTATGACATTTATAGTCAACTTGCAAGTAAAGGAGGCAACTAACAGAAATAACTTGTAGGAAAAAAAACACTTATGTGGTTTGCACAGTTCCAAAATACCAGTCTTTAAATATGCACAATTCCGCCACAGTGCCAAGAGGAGACTTGAAGACGACATAGAAAATATGGCCTCAATTTAGAGATTTGGTAAGAATGTAAAACAAAGACCTACTTTTACAGTGGCTGTTGTCAAGAATCAGTTCAATATTACCAACATTATATTTTCATTATCTACATTAGAGACTACCATTTCAAATAAGCAGCATCTTTGCATAGCTCTACTGGACAACTGACGCATGCTACTTGTGCTGTAAGAGCTTCCAAGTACAAGAAATGCTCAGACTTTCCCGCTGTACAAGATAGCTTGTTAAATATGGAAGTGATGTGTCTTTAATGTCATTGGACAACTAAATAGCAGACTGTGTGGCTACCTAAGGTCACAATCAGAGTGGAACCTGGCAAGTGACACCTTTATGGGATAACAGGAAACCCAGTTTCTTCCTAATATCCAACAAGCCAGATAAACCTTAGCGCATACTCCCAGCCAACTACTGAGGAGTTATCCGTTGCTGTGTATCTAATGATGTCATGTTCTAAACATGCTCTTGATGGAATTGTTATAATGAACACAGGCCCTCAGCAACAACAGAACAGGACAAGATTCCCTCATGTAGTGAAAAGAACAAACGGACAGGGATCTTGACCTGCAGACTTGGTGGCGACCTGATTTAGAAATGTGTGGATAAAAAGCAGCAGCAGCAACAGCAGCAACTAAATAAATGATTCTGTGCTCCCAAAGTTACCATATGTCCTTGGAATCAAGTCTCAAGGTATGTTTTGAGAAAGAGTGACCTTTCTTAAGCCATCTTTAACATTAAGTTGGTTGTTTGAGAATTTTATATATGTATCTAACACATCCTGAGACCTCTTTGCCACCACCACCAGTCTGATTCTCCCTTCCACACCTATCAATCTCCCTCTCATTTCCTGACCCTTTTTCAGATTCATGATTGTTGTTTTGTGACCAATTTAGTTCAAAAAGGAAGATCTCTGGGGCCATTGGATTGAGACTATCCATTATGTAGCCAGTGGATACATAACTGAAATTAACGACTTCCCTTTCCCTGAAACTATAATAAATAGGTAAATAGTGAAGTGTAGGACCCCTTGAGCTCCTCTTCAATCCTTGTCTGGCTCTTGATGGACCCATTCTTCAGTAAACCCAGTACAGTCATCTCCAGTTCTTAAAAGTTCTTGGTCACAATAGCTTTGCATATGTTGAGGTTTTCCCTGCCCTTCTTCCTATCTTGCAGCTTTGGCAATATTTACACACTTTGTTCTTCAGCATTCCCTGAGCCAGAGAGAAGGTATGGTATGAATGTGATACTTTAAGGTTTGGAACTCCACCATCACTTTTTCTTAACACCATAAGTCTCTGCATTTGTCATGGTTCACTGGAAAGAGTGACATCTCTAATTAAGATTGAAAATGTATTTTGTTTATGGATATAAACAAATAAGCATATATTTATAAGCATATATTTAGAAGGAAGTTCAACACTATGCCAATTTAGCTAAACAATAGATTGAAGTGTCCTAATGAGCTTTGGGTTTTCAGTGTCAGATATGGACTCTTCCCTGTGACTTGGACCTCAACTTCAATTACTGATAAGTTGGTTGTTCCCATAACAACTGTGCCACTATTGCACGAGTGGACAAACATCTTGCCTGGCAAGTCTATTCTATAGTTCACAGAGTTCTTTCCCAGCAGTAGTCATATCACTTTGCAGCACTATGAAAGCTAGCAGGGACAACACCCAGAGGCAGCTCCACTCCCAGGTACTCCAACATGCCCAGGATCAAAGGGTCAAAGGATCAAAGGATCAGAGGTGAGGAGAACACAACATCTGTCCCCAACACAGGCAGTTACTGGGACTGGTGGGATCCAGGCATGCAAAAACTCCTCCAAACCAGTGGGACAGGTTCCTTCTGGTCTGTCTGGGCCGGCGCCATGAGCAGACCTTGGGTACGAGCAGCCCCAATCCCAGGCACTCTAACATGGCCAGCATCCCAGGATCCCAGGAGCTTTGTCCACCAGGATCTCAAAGTCCCAGAGGCAGCTTGACTCCCAGGAGCTCTGACACACCCAGGATCTTAGGATCCCAGGATCTCAGAATCACAGGATCACAGAGACAGCTTGACTCAGAGGAGTTCTGACACAAGCAGGATCATAAGAAAAACAGGTTTCAGTCCGACATAGCCAGGGTAGGTAGCACTAGAGAAAACCAGATGGCAGGAGGTAAGCATAAGAAGATAATCAACAGAAACCAAGGTTACTTGGCATCATCAGAACCCAATTCTCCGACCATAGCAAGTCCTGGATACCCCAACACACCAGAAAAGCAAGATTCAGATCTAAAAACACTTCTCATAATGATGATAGAGGACTTGATGGACATAAATTACTCCCTTAAATAAATACAGGAGAGCATAGGTAAACAGCTAGAAGCCTTTAAAGAGGAAACACAAAAATCCCTTAAAGACTTACAGGAAAACACAATCAAACAGGCAAAGGAAAGGAACAGAACCATCCAGGATAAAAAAAAAATGGAACTGGAAAAAATAAAGAAATCACAAAGGGAGACAAACCTGGAGTTAGAAGTGAGAATCTCAGGTGCAGAAAATACCATAGAAAACATTGACACAACAGTGAAAGAAAATGCAAAAGATAAAAAGCTCCTAACCCAAAACATCCAGGACACAATGAGAAGATCAAACCTAAGAATAATAGGTATAGAAGAGAGTAAAGATTCCCAACTTAAATGGCCAGTAAATATCTTCAACAAATTATAAAAGAAAACTTCCCTAACCTAAAGAAAGAGATGCCCATGAACATATAAGAAGCCTACAGAACTTCAAATAGACTCGACCAGAAAAGAAATTCCTCCTGTCACATAATAACCAAAACATCAAATGCACTAAACAAAGAAAGAATATTAAAAGTAGTAGGGGGAAAAGGTCAAGTAACATATAAAGGAGACCTATCAGAATTACACCAGACTTCTTTCTCACCAGAGCCTATGAAAGCCAGAAGATCCTGGGCAGATGTCATACAGACCCTAAGAGAACACAAATGCCGGCCCAGACTACTATACCCAGCAAAACTCTAAATCACCATAGACAGAGAAAACAAGATATTCTATGACAAAACCAAATTTACACAATATCTTTCCACAAATCCAGCCCTTCAAAGGATAATAGATGGAAAACACCAACACAAGGAAGGAAACTACACCCTAGAAAAATCAAGAAAGTAATCTTTCAACAAACCCACTCAAACATAATTCCACCTCTAACAAGAAAATTAACAGGAAGTAACAATCACTTTTACTTAATATCTCATAATATGAGAATTAATATTACCAACATATCCTAATTGATTGAAATTCAAAAATATGAAGAATTAGAAATTTGTCAGCTATCATCCTATGGCCCCTGTAATTTGGTAATGGGAGAAATAGGTCCTATATTGTACAACCCATATATACTTTCTGCTTGTTTGTACATGAAAGGGTCTTTCTGTGTGCAACATAATGGTCTTGAAATCATGCTTCTCCTATCTCAGCCTCTCTATTAGTAGGATTGATTAGTTGACGTTTGTACACTATACTATGGTTTTCAGAACAGCTTACGTATTTCAAAATTATTTATACAGCCAAGAGCAATGTAGACAATTAATTTGGGGAGGGTGCCTTGTAAGACAACAGCAAAGCATGAGACTGAAGGCTTTGCTTGATATTTATAATTATTGTATCAACTTTGAAGAACAGGACTTCATAAGTTACTCTCATTCTGAGATGAGTGCTTTTCAAAATCATCACAGCCAATAAACCATATTCTTACCGTCACCTAATATCTGTGCCACCCTCCAAGCAGAACCATTGTTCATTGAAACAGTTGATGAATGACTTCATGGATAGACCATCTTAATACACATATCATTTCATAAACGAATGTAACCTGCTCCCTGAGGGCTGAAAATGATGACAATCACTCAAGTCAAATAGCTTTGACCATAGCAGGAAATCTGTATCCAAAAATCATGCCTACAATTCATTCCTTGGTGCAGCAGAACTGTCAACTCTTAGCTTATCTACTATTGAGGTAAAATCCTTTGATGTGAGGGGCATTCAAGTACAGCCTTATTACAATAAACTCCCATGTCCAAAAACTGTTCTTATTTTGTGTTTGTACCACATTAAAAGCCAAGATTTTAAGCTCTACTAAAAACAAAACAAACAAAAAGACTTTATCTATTTATGTTCATTTAAAAACTAATAGTGATATATTATTTTAAAATAAAAAAGGCTAGCAGGGAAGAGGCTTCTAGTTCATTCCAGCTTTTTCTCTATATCATGCATCCAAGACATATGGTTTCTTCAGCAGTAGGGTCTTATAATCTGACCAATAACCTGTAGTGATATGTAGAGTAAAGCCTTATGTCTGGCTTTGGGTGAGATGCTTCACCAAAGTCTTTGCTAAGTTTGGATCATTCAGTAGAGGCTAAGAAATTGTTATGAGACTGTGCAAACTTTGAAGAAATGTTGTCTCTCTGGAAGGTCTGCACTTGGAGCTACAGGAGAGCTTGAAGCTGTATTAATCTCAGACCTAACCCACTCCTGGCAAACCTGGAGTTCTTACTTTTCATTATGGCTAGCCATGGTCAAAAAGGACTGAGATTTGTGTGTGGTGTCTGCTCTCATGGGCAGCAAGGGCAAGACAACTTTGGTAGCTGGAACCTTCCGCAGCCCCAATTAACCTTGTATAATGTTTGAATCAAGTAGCTGGAGTGAGCTAGCTGGATGTTAGTCTAACCTGAAAGGCTATTCCCCTCTGCTCCTTCGCAAAGTGATGGCTTAGCATCTTGGTGAGCTTCTCTCTCTACTATGGTACCTACAACCAACATCAATCAATAATAACCCTTAAGAATTTATCCAACACCTATCATTGGAGCTTTTGCTTAGTAATTCATAGCTTCAAGAATTATTTTCCAATCATGAAGGATATGTCCAAATCTGCTTGCTCATTTGGTTTTGGCTTTGTTTGGTTATAAGATTATAGAAGGATATTTTTCATTCTCCTGTCATTTTGGTTAACCCTTCCTGCATCCCTCATCCCCCTTTTCCTCCACTCTTTCAGTTTTTAAACCTTCCCACCTGCTCTGAACCCCCCTTTCTGCTTATGTAGTCACTACATTCACTATCCCCTCTGTTAAGACAACCTCTCTTCAGGGGCCCCTTTCCAGTTTTTACTCCTACAGAATTCCTAGTTACACATGCTCACTTATGGATTCAAGCTGGGAGCCACATTTGAGGGAGAACATTCGGTGTTTAATTTTTTTTTTTTTTTTTTTTTGTGCCTGTGTTACCTCACTCAACTCCAGTACAAAATTTAAAGAAATTTAAATGACTTCGATGTTCATGATCATTTATTTTAACCCATGCATTTTCATCTTCTGGAAGCAACCTTATCTCTACAGAAGAGAACAACCAACTCTTTTTAAGGAAATTCTAAGAAAAGAGTCTAGACAAATTAAGTGTACCCAGGTTTGATTCTGAGATGAAGGATGGAAGGGCTGGCTCAAGTGGACAAGAGACTCGGTGCTCAGCTTATTTAGGTAAAGTTTATTCAAAGTAGTTATTTCAAAGTCAGTTACTTTCATAGTTTTTTTTTTTCCTTAAAACTGTTCCTAGTGTGCAATTTTTAATTCTTAGAAAGATGCCATGGTGATACTTGAACTACTTTCCCAATGCATTCTCATAGTTTTTCAATTTTAACATAAAAACATTCCATCCCCATGAGTCCTAACTACAGCAAGGAACAGAGCCCAAGAGTCAGTTCAGGGCAACTTATTTCAGCCTTGCACTCCAAGCTTTCTGATCTGCCATTTTTTTAGCACCAGATGAAACTTGTGGGTGTCTGCTGGCTGAGCACCCCCTCAGGCATGTGGCCCGGGGTGTGCTCAGATGGAAAGCAGAGCCTGTGAGCCTTCAGACACTCCTTCCAGATGGGCTGTGATTGGAACTGGTGCATTCTATCATAATCTTTGGGAGGACGACCAATCTTCTTCCCACTCAGGACTGATAGTCAAACTCTTGCCCACCCAAGGTCCTTTGAAATAGGCTGGATACTGGGTACTTTTTAACTGCCCCTTATTGTAGAAATACAGAATGATTCACTACATTGTTAGCAGCATATGCTTGACATACTTTGAGACAAAGATTTAATAAACACATTAGGGAGAATAAATTATAAATAGCACATGCTTTGCACAACCCGAGCTGTGGGACGGTAACTACTCACAATTCTCAGACAAATTTCTTCAAATCACTTATGAAAAAGACTGCATAAATGAGCAGAGTGGTCTGGGTATATATGCTAGTTACAGAGTTATAAATGGATGAAGCTTAAAGAAATATTTGCTAAAATCCTCAGGCTTCGATACAGAAACAAAAGCAAACACCTGGGAACCTGCCTGACAAAGAATGAAGCTGCCAGAATTCAAATAGTAGGTGCTCAGAATGTTGGTCTCCCAGTTCTAAACTACATGTGTTGATCCAAAGAAAATGGCATTAACACATAGAAGTCTGGAGTGGCTGTTTATCTAGAAGGTCACAGCTATCACCAATGATACCAGAGAAACCCTTTGCCTATCAATACAAATGGAACACAGCAAGACAGCCCAGCAAGAAAACCAGAACCCCATTAGACTCTGAATGTACATTGATCTTAGATGATTTAGCCTCACAAAACAATGAGGAGTAAGGCTTTGTTGTTTCTGAACCAGTCTGATTATGAAGTACTATTATAGTAGTCTTAACTAGCACAGCGCTCATCATATAACGTAAGAGAGACATAGGGAGGAACTACTTAGATTGCCCTTTCCATGGGGTGGCCAGCTTTGGGAAAAGTAATGAATGGACTTTGGAATCCACAGCATCACTTACACTGAAGTTCTGCCTACCTGTTGCTCCCAACCAAGACCTGAGCACTGTGTGAGAGCTGTAGTGAGGCTACCCTCTCCCAGTGTGGGATTTCTTTTTTTTTTTTTTTTTTTTTTCATTCATCTCGTGCTCACAGATTTCTTTCTTTTCTTTCTTTTTTTTAACTTTTTATTATTTTTTAATTGGATATTTATTTCATTTACATTTCCAATGCTATCCCAAAAGTCCCCCACACGATCCCCCACCCACTCCCACTTCTTGGCCCTGGCGTTCCCCTGTACTGAGGCATATAAAGTTTGCACAACCAATGGGCCTCTCTTTCCACTGATGGCCGACTAGGCCATTTTGAGATTCATATGCAGCTAGAGACACGAGCTCAGGGGAGGGGGGGATACTGGTTAGTTCACATTGTTGTTCCACCTATAGGGTTGCAGATCCCTTTAGCTCCTTGGGTACTTTCTCTAGCTCCTCCACTGGGGTCCCTGTGATCTATCCAATAGCTGACTGTGAGCATCCACTTCTGTGTTTGCTAGGCCCTGGCCTAGTCTCACAAAAGACAGCTATATCTGGATCCTTTCAGCAAAATCTTGCTAGTGTATGCAATGGTGTCAGTGTTTGGAAGCTGATTATGGGATAACTCAAGAAGGTGGACTCCAGAAAATCAAATAGCCCCATTAAAAAATGGGGCTCAGAGCTAAACAAAGAATTCTCACCTGAGGAATACTGAATGGCTGAGAAACACCTGAAAAAATGTTCAACATCCTTAATCATCAGGGAAGTCAAAACAACCCTGAGATTTCACCTCACACCAGTCAGAATGGCTAAGATCAAAAATTCAGGTGACAGCAGATGCTGGCAAGGATGTGGAGAAAGAAGAACACTCCTCCATTGTTGGTGGGATTGCAAGCTTATACAACCACTCTGGAAATCAGTCTGGCAGTTCCTCAGAAAATTGGACATAGTACTACCAGAGGATCCCGCAATACCTCTCCTGGGCATATATCCAGAAGATGTTCCAACCGGTAAGAAGGACACATGCTCCACTATGTTCATAGCAGCCCTATTTATAATAGCCAGAAACTGGAAAGACCCCAGATGTCCCTCAACAGAGGAATGGATGCAGAAATTATGGTACATTTACACAATGGAGTACTACTCAGCTATTAAAAGGAATGAATTTATGAAATTCCTAGGCAAATGGATGGACCTGGAGGGCATCATCCTGAGTGAGGTAACACAATCACAAAAGAACTCACACAATATGTACTCACTGATAAGTGGATATTAGCCCAGAAACTTAGAATACCCAAGATATAAGATACAATTTGCTAAACGCATGAAACTCAAGAAGAACGAAGACTAAAATGTGGACACTTTGCCCTTTCTTAGAATTGGGAACAAAACACCCATGGAAGGAGTTACAGAGACAAAGTTTGGAGCTGAGTGTGGGATTTCTTCAAGGGAGTAAGCTTTGTTCTGAGTAGCTAAGTGGTCTCAGGACCTCATTAAGACATCTGGAGAGGCACTGAAGTCTTCAACTCTTCTAGCCTCACTGTTGTTCCTTCCTCTTCTTTTCTTAGGTGCCAGACATGCAGTGCAATCTAGACCCCATCCCTGCCAGCCTGTGTCCACCTCTGTTGTCCACAGATGTCCTATCCAGTAAGTCCCCTGCATTTCTCACTCTGTCACCTCCAGGAAGCCCTAAACTGCTATCAACCTAACTTTAATGTTATCCTAGCCCACCTTCCTTGTAGAAAACAAATAATAGCTAGACACTGTAAACTTGATATTGACTATGAACAGCAGAGTAATAACTACCTCTTTTCTCTTCTACATAGCATACATGATTTCCAATTTTTAATTTCCTGTTTGAACTGTTGTTCCTTCCCTGAAAACCATTTCAAATAGAGGATCACTTTTCTTGGCCTTCCTTCTGTAGCCTTATCTATGGCTTTCTTTAGCCCAAAGTCACATTTGTCCTATTGACACTGACACAAAGTTACTGGGATAAAAAATGAACAGGTTTCTAACAGATGTAACCATTTTCTAAGGAAATTAATTTTCTTAGTTAATTCTAACCTTCCATGTTTTGTGTGTTCTAGTGTTGAAAGGAAAGGTTTAAGTGTGCATTTTGAAATCAATTTCATCTATATAGCCTTGGCTTCAGAAAGTAGTGGTGCTCAAATCGAAATCATGTTATCATAGCTATTAGCTTAAGTCTGCATTAAGACTTGCCCACTATTGTGAACTCACTCTGGAGCCTATCTTCCTCAGCCACATTTTGCCAGACATCAACAGACTCCAGGGTTTCCTATCTCACTCCCCTTCCTTGTGCTATATTCTTGGCTCAAAACCACCCTCTAGTATCACCTGTATGACTTGTTTTCTTTGTGAACAGTGAAAGAACAGAGCTACAGAGCTACAGTTTGGACAGATGTTGAGGGTGAAATTTCTTTAGAGAGCAGCATGTAAGCAGAGATAATAAGCAAGTGCCTGTTCTATGGGGAGAACCTTCGAGAGCATAGAGGATGACGAAGCAGGAATCCCAAGGCCCCCACAGCAGCCCCCACAGCTCCACAACACAGGGGCAGGAAAGCAGAGAGAAATGTGGCACTTGCTAGGAGTCTATGGAGATCACACGCTGAAATCGGCACCAAAGGAACCAGAAGATGAGACTCATTTCAACTTTTAAAATCAGCTTTTAACTCCTTAAGCTTAAATGAGAGTTTCAACAACAACAACAAAACAAATAAACAAAAAAACAAAAAAACAATCTGCTCAGATATTCACCTCCTTTAACAGATCAAAAAAACCAGATCAGTCCTTGAAATCCTAGGTAAAAATTATGCAGTGCTTCTTTTGAGTTTCTTTGTGAATCTGCAATTTAGATAGAAGGAGCCGGGCCTGCCCTTTAAGAAAGGAGAGAGGATGAGGGCAAGTACTTGTAGGTGATGAGCAAAACCCTATTCTTCCTGAGGGTAACCCAGGAGAGGCACCAGTGACAGAAGGGAGGGGCCTTAGGGATACTGATGTGACAGAGGCAAAGGGGCCAGAGGAAGGAGGAAGAGCAATGAAGCGAGGATGCAGGGAAGGGAGGTAGGAAAAGAAAAAATGAGACACAGGGTTGAGAAAGGAAAAGTACTGGGAAAGTTATTTATATTGCAGCTCACTTAGACCCCGTAATGTAACTATGAGGTTCTAAGGAAATTTAAATAAATAAACAAACAAACAAACAATAAAACTACAAGAAAGGACAAAGACCAAAATGAGTCAAATGCCCTCTTTAAATACAAACACCCTGGGAGATCTAACAATTAAAATAGTGGGGAAAGTATCTGTTGCACAGTACTTTTGAAAAGTAGAGGTAGCTAGACATTTCTTACCTTAGCAATAAATAAGAAGTAGATATGTATGCATGAACAGTAATTTTTATGCTCCACTAGACTGGTAGATTTTGGTCAGTGAGCAGCATTTATTTGAAACAGTGCAACTCCCTCACTTACAAGGCTCTCCAAAAAGCATCTTCCATGAATAATAGCCTAGAAGATGAGGGAGCCACTTCAGGGTTTGCTGCTACTTTAAACTCTCCTCCCTGCCTCTGAAGGGTATAGGTAATTGTATGCAATTTTACCTTTACTTCAAAGAAGGATTCTTTCTTCTTATTTTCTAATACTGTGTTGCTAGGTAAATTCTTAAGTCATTTCTCCAACTTCAGACACCAGGAAGACATTTGCTGCTACCAAAGTTGGCAGAAAGGAACTTAGGAAATATTCCACACTGACACTTCTCTAGCCCAGAGAACAGCTGGCTCACTCTGAAGACCATGGAGTGTCAGCAACTTTAAGTCAGCTTTTCAAGACTGCACTCCAAAGGGCTCTCCATATAGCTCAGGCATTTTGCCTGTGGTGTCTTTGCGTGAATCTTGAAAAGATTCTAGATAAATCAGGAGAGAGGTCACAGATGACACTGCTACAAATCAAGTAGCCATAGCAACAGCAGGAGTTCACTGCCACTGCTAAGTTCATGACCTTCAGATTCAGCTCGAGTGGAGTCAAACAGACCTCGAATCAACTATAGGGATAGAGAGTTGTCTAGGCCCTGCAACAGGAATATTCCAAAGACTGATGCTCAGACTTAGTCCAGGGTTACAAGTACCCACTTCCATACTTCAGTTCATCTTTAGAAGAAGAACAAGTCAGCTATCCATGAGGACAGCCTGCCTAAGAGCTATCTAAAAGACATGCTTTGGTAGGACCTGTAGTTGCACAATTCCTTAGGATATCACTTATTCTTTGACTACATGTGGGTCCCCTGTCCTAAATGGACACCACGTTTAGCAGTATTATTTTTAAAATACATGCTAAGTCATGCCTTCTCTCCTGAGTATGTCATCTTTGATCCCATCAAATTACCGCAACACTCAGAAGAATCAAAGAGTTTTCATTTGAGAAATATTGACAATAATTCAAGAGTAATAACAGATTATTCATATTTGCACAGAGAACAATCATGAATTTTATGAAATTTCTGGAAAATCTGAGTTGACAGAGTAGCTAAAGATGCTTACCAGAATCCGTGAAAATTTGAGTTTGATTTCTGCAACCCACAGTCTAGAAAGAGAATTATCTCCTGCAAGAGGCCCTCTGGTCCTCACACATGCATATGAAGTGAGAGCCTTCACAGACTCATACAGCAAGCAAATAAAAAAAGATAGATAAAATAGAAAAATATACAAACAATACTTAACACTATACGTACTCCTAAGAGAAATTAAGGAAGAACTAGTTAAGTGGAGATGGTACAGTCACTTAATAGCTAATTTCTATTGAGGAAATTGTGAAATTTTAAAAAACAGAAAGTGAGGAGCTGAAATTAAAAGCAATATAAACTAGTCCAACATTATTTTTAAAATAAAGCAAAATAGTAGTCCTTACACTGCCTGATTTAAAGATTTACTACATAGTTTCACTAACAAAACAGTAAGATATTCTCTAACAGACAGTTCTACAGACCACCAAGACAAAGTAAATATGCCAAGAATCAATCCATGCATATCAGTCAATGGATAGTTGACAATAATGAGAAGCATTTAGTTAAAAAGGAAAACCAATAAAAGACAAAAAAAAAGAAAAAAAAACAGAGAGAACCTCAAAATGAAAAAAGAAAGAAAGAAAGAAAGAAAGAAAGAAAGAAAGAAAGAAAGAAAGAAAGAAAAGGGGAAAGGGGAAAGGGGAAAGGAGGGGAAAGGGGAAAGGAGGGGAAAGGGGAAAGGGGAAAGGGGAAAGGGGAAAAGAAAAGAAAAGAAAAGAAAAGAAAAGAAAAGAAAAGAAAAGAAAAGAAAAAGGAAACCAAGATATTTTTCTTTAAGAATGGTTCAGAAAAACTCAATAGCCACAAGAAAAAGATAGTTCACTTGTTAACTCAGACCACATACAAACATTGACAGACAATACAGCACAGTCCCTATCATAAAAACCAAACTACAAAATTTCTAAATAAGCATATGAGAAAAATCTTTGGGGATAGTCATAGCTTTCTTAGAATATAATAAACAAAAACAAAAGGAATGATGGCTTGCAACAAAATCTAAAATTTCTCTTTATAAATTTAAAATACTACTTTTTAAAAAAAGGTCTAAGCTTTAGACTGAACTAGAGAAAATACTTAAAAAATAAATATTGCATTTAAAACATAAGTATACAGAGACTCTAAACAAATGCCACCAAAGAAGACATGATGTCTCAAAAACCATGTGAAAGAATGGTTAGTAGTTTGGGATAATGCAATTGAAAGCAGCTATGAACTACTCCACATCCCCAGAGCAACTACAACCCTTCCCCGAACACACAGAGAACACGCACATGCACACACACTTCTGCTAAGCCTGGAGAATGCTATACCACTCCAAGAAAACAGCTCAACGGTTTGCTTATAGGTTAAACATATGCTTGAAATGACTTGGCATTTTATTCCTAGATATATGAAAACAAGTGTCTAAATGAACGTTACTGTATGAAAGCCCAAAACACTTTAGTTCTTACTATTCAACAATTTGGATGAAGGCTGAAGGTGTGACTCAGTGGTACAGTGTTCACCTGGAATGTATAAGGCAATGTAGTAGACTACCACCACTGTTAAAGAAATAGCAAAACAACCTATCTATTACTGGTGAAGAGCTAAGACAAGAGTGCTAGCCTATGTCATAGACTACAACTCACCCATGAAAAGGAATTGATTGCCAGTATCAATAACCACAAGATGAATCTCTGAGATATTACAATAAATGGATGTCAATATGAAAATAAATTTATGTAATATTCTAGAATAAAAGCTAAAATAAAAGAACAGAAATAACCAGTTGTCCCTCATTACTAGAGAGTAGAGGGAAGAGATCGGCTGAAAGAAACTATAAGAGAACTTACATAACTGAGAAAATTGTTGTGTATCTTATTCCTGTCAGAGATTGAGTGCATAAACCCACTAATATCCACCAATGTATACAATTAAATTGACTAGTTTATTACATTATTCTTCAACACAGAGCATGAAAATTAAAACATCAAGATGTTTATTGGAGAATTGCAGTCCAACTCAAGAGTTAAAAGAAAACCATTTCGCTTTTGCTTGTGACAATTAAAGGAATAAAATTTGCAGTTAAAATTAACCTCTTGTCCAAACATCAGGAATTCAAATGTATTCAAGGGCAAGGTCAATAATTTAATGAGCAAAGTAAGCTAAGAAAAACTGTTTTCTTGGTTGGTATCGGCAATCAACTCAGACTGTGACGATGTGGGAAATGCTGGTCACCAAGAAAGGTCTGAAGGGCAAATGTAGCTGAACCAGTTATTCAACATTTTGAGAAACCATGAAGTAGAATTTTATATGCAAGACCTGTCAGATTAACTATGTTCTAAATTTTTCTGAAAATCAACATATGGGATGCCAAGTACAAGAATGTGGTCTAGTGTACTAGGTGCAGGGCTTCAGCCTGAGGACTCTGCAACAATGAAAGAAAAATAAGGCAGATCTTCACTCTGTTGAGAAGCCCACGTCCATATCTGACTGTGGACAACTGCCATTTTCTTAAGTATTCTGGTGCTGGGTAAAAAAGATTGCTTGTTTAAAACTAAAGCAAAAGCAAAAATAGAAAAGTGTACAGAAAACATAAAACTACAACATTAAAATGGATGAAAATTATACAGATATGATACATAGAAATAAAATTAATATATAATATTATATATGATTTGATATAACATCAATTTCTATTTATAAAAAAGGAAAAGCAGAAAGTATAAGACAGCATGAAAGCAGTAAAACCAATAGCTATAAAGTTGATATCCTCATTATTGATGTCAAAGAAAATTAAAGTAGCTCAAAAGAAATACAAAAGAAATGTCTTTCCAAAGGTCTCGTTTCAACCAACTCTAAAAGTTACAATCAAAGAATGTCAATAAAGAAATTAAAAATAAAAAGATTTTCAATAAAGAAATTTGTTCCCAGATTTTATTATTATAAAATATAATAATGAAAGCAAGTGTACTCTTAGAACTAGAATAATAATTTCAGGAAAATTAAAATATGAATTCACAAAACAATACACGCAAGGAAGATATTTTAAACCTATAAAATTTAGAGTTCAAAATGACCCATTGCATACACTAGCAAGATTTTGCTGAAAGGACCCAGATATAGCTGTCTCTTGTGAGGCTATGCCAGGGCCTAGCAAACACAGAAGTGGATGCTCACAGTCATCTATATGATGGAACACAGGATCCCCAATGGAGTAGCTACAGAAAGCACCCAAGGAGCTAAAGGGGTATGCAACCCTATAGGTGGAACAACAATATGAACTAACCAGTACCCCCAGAGCTCGTGTCTCTAGCTGCATATATATCAGAAGATGGCCTAGTCAGCCATCACTGTGACGAGAGGCACATTGGTCATTGGTCTTGCAAACTTATATGCCCCAGTACAGGGGAAACACCAGGGCCAAGAAGTGGGAGTGGGTGGGTAGGGGAGTCGGGGGAGGGTATGGGGGAACTTTTGGGATAGCATTGGAAATGTAAATGAAGAAAATACCTAGTTAAAATAAAACAAAAAAAATGAAAATATAACCATCAACACTAAATGAAAGGCACAAAGTTCAAGTTTTTTTAAAAGAAAATGATACTGAGAAAAATAGGGGGTGGGTTCTAATACACGAAAAAATCTTGAATTATGTTGTCATGCTCTAAATTTATAAAAGGGAAATAAAATGAAAGATACAGCTGCCACATGAACCATGAAAATCCAAGTGGAAGTTCCTCAAAAAGCCCAAACAGACCCCATGGCCCAACTACAGCACTCTGGGCATATGTCTATATCCTACTATGGTGATACCTGCCTATCCATGCCCATGGCTCTCTATTAGCAATCGCTAGAAAATAAAAGCAGCCTAGATGTGCATCAGCTAATAGACGGATAATGAAAGTGTGGTACATTTACACAATGAAATTGTATTCAGATGCCAAGAAAACAAAGTTTTAAAATTTGCTGACATTAAGAACAAGTAGTTCGATCTTGGTTCCAGACTCCGCCAAACTTAGGAACTTAGTCTGCACAGGTGAGAGTGTGCACCACAGAGGCAGACAGCTTCTGGGACAGGCAGGAGCCACAGAGCCACTGAGGCAGCACCTTTTGGGGCCGCAGACATCCGGCACCCTCCCAGCTGGAGGACAGTGACCCGCCCTGCACAGGAGCAAGGGAGCACCATCTTGGATCTGGACTCCACCAAACTTAGGAACTTAGTCTGCACAGGTGAGAGTGTGCACCACAGAGGCAGACAGCATCTGGGACAGGCGGAAGCCACAGAGCCGCTGAGGCAGCACCCTTTAGGGGCCACAGACATCCGGCACCCTCCCAGTCGGAGGACAGTAGTCCGCCCTGCACGGGAGCCCTCTGCGTCAGGAGAAGGGAGCACCATCTTGGTGGGGGGACTCCACCGAACTTAGGAACTTAGTCTGCACAGGTGAGAGTGTGCACTGACAGCTTCTGTGACCTGCCAAAGCAACACAGCATCTTGGAAAGGTCCTGTTTTGGGCCTTCTTCTTCAGCCAGGAGGAGGTCCAAACACCAGATATCTGTGCACCTTCCCTGTAAGAGGAGAGCTTGTCAGCAGAGAACACTGAAACTGAGAGGAGAGAGCCTGTCTCCCAGGTGTGCTGATAGACGGTAATCAGAATCACCAAAAGAACAATCTCTAAACAGAGACGACAATAACAACTCCAGAGATTACCAGATGGTGAAAGGTAAACATAAGAATCTTACTAACATAAACCAAGACCACTCACCATCATAAGAACCCAGCACTCCCACTTCGCCAAGTCCAGGGCACCCCAACACACCTGAAAAGCAAGACCTGGATTTAAAAGCATATCTCATGATGATGGTAGAGGACATCAAGAAGGACTTTAATAACTCACTTAAAGAAATACAGAAGAACACTGCTAAACAAGTGGAAGACATTAAAGAGGAAGCACAAAAATCCCTTAAAGAATTACAGGAAAACACAACCAAACAGGTGATGGAATTGAATAAAACCATCCAAGACCTAAAAAGGAAAGTAGACACAATAAAGAAAACACAAAATGAGGCAACACTGGAAATAGAAACCCTAGGAAAGAAATCTGGAACCATAGATACCAGCATCAGCAACAGAATACAAGAGATGGAAGAGAGAATCGCAGGTGCAGAAGATTCCATAGAGAACATCGGCACAACAATCAAAGAAAATGGAAAATGCAAAAAGATCCTAACTCAAAACATCCAGGAAATACAGGACACAATGAGAAGACCAAACCTACGGATAATAGGAGTGGATGAGAATGAAGATTTTCAACTCAAAGGACCAGCAAACATCTTCAACAAAATTATAGAAGAAAACTTCCCAAATCTTAAGAAAGAGATGCCCATGAACATACAAGAAGCCTACAGAACTCCAAATAGACTGGACCAGAAAAGAAATACCTCCCGACACATAATAATCAGAACAACAAATGCACTAAATAAAGATAGAATACTAAAAGCAGTAAGAGAAAAAGGCCAAGTAACATATAAAGGCAAGCCTATCAGAATTACACCAGATTTTTCACCAGAGACTATGAAAGCCAGAAGATCATGGACAGATGTTATACAGACACTAAAAGAACACAAATTCCAGCCCAGGCTACTATACCCAGCCAAACTCTCAATTAACATAGATGGAGAAACCAGAGTATTCCAGGACAAAACCAAATTTACACATTATCTCTCCACGAATCCAGCCCTTCAAAGGATAATAACAGAAAAAAAAACAATAGAAGGACAGGAACCACACCCTAGAAAAAATAAGAAGGTAATCCCTCAACAAACCTAAAAGAAGACAGCCACAAGGACAGAATGCCAATTTTAACAACAAAAATAACAGGAAGCAACAATTAGTTTTCCTTAATATCTCTTAATATCAATGGACTCAACTCCCCAATAAAAAGACATAGACTAACAAACTGGCTACACAAACAAGACCCAACATTTTGCTGCTTAAAGGAAACTCATCTCAGAGAAAAAGATAGACACTACCTCAGAATGAAAGGCTGGAAAACAATTTTCCAAGCAAATGGTATGAAGAAACAAGCTGGAGTAGCCATTCTAATATCTGATAAAATTGACTTCCAACCCAAAGTCATCAAAAAAGACAGGGAGGGGCACTTCATACTCATCAAAGGTAAAATCCTCCAAGAGGAACTATCAATTCTGAATATCTATGCTCAAAATACAAAGGCAGCCACATTCATTAAAGAAACGTTAGTAAATCTCAAAGCACACATTGCACCTCATACAATAATAGTGGGAGACTTCAACACACCACTTTCACCAATGGACAGATCATGGAAACAGAAACTAAACAGGGACACAGAAAAACTAAGAGAAATTATGAATCAAATGGATCTGGCAGATATCTACAGAACATTCTATCCTAAAACAAAAGGATATACCTTCTTCTCAGCACCTCATGGTACCTTCTCCAAAATTGGCCACATAATTGGTCACAAAACAGGCCTCAACAGATACAAAAATATGGAAATTGTCCCATGCATCCTATCAGATCACCATGGACTAAGGCCGATCTTCAATAACAAAATAAATAATAGAAAGCCAACCTTCACGTGGAAACTGAACAACACTCTTCTCAATGATACCTTGGTCAAGGAAGGAATAAAGAAAGAAATTAAGGACTTTTTAGAGTTCAATGAAAATGAAGCCACAACATACCCAAACTTATGGGACGCAATGAAAGCATTTCTAAGAGGAAAACTCATAGCTCTGAGTGCCTCCAAAAAGAAACTAGAGAGAGCACACATTAGCAGCTTGACAACACACCTAAAAGCGCTAGAACAAAAGGAAGCAAATTCACCCAAGAGGAGTAGACAGCAGGAAATAATCAAACTCAGGGGTGAAATCAACCAAGTGGAAACAAGAAGAACTATTCAAAGAAACAACCAATCAAGGAGCTGGTACTTTGAGAAAATCAACAAGATAGATAAACCCTTAGCCAGACTCACTAGAGGGCACAGGGAAAGCATTCTAATTAACAAAATCAGAAATGAAAAAGGAGACATAACAACAGATCCTGAAGACATCCAAAACACCATCAGATCCTTCTACAAAAGGCTATACTCAACAAAACTGGAGAACCTGGATGAAATGGAGAAGTTTCTAGACAGATACCAGGTACCAAAGTTGAATCAAGATCAGGTTAATGATCTAAACAGCCCTATATCCCCCAAGAAATAGAAGCAGTCATTAATAGTTTCCCAACCAAAAAAAGCCCAGGACCAGATGGGTTTAGTGCAGAGTTCTATCAGACCTTCAAAGAAGATCTACTCCCAGTTCTTCACAAACTATTCCACAAAATAGAAACAGAAGGTACTCTACCCAACTCATTCTATGAAGCCACAATTACACTGATACCTAAACCACAAAAAGACCCAACAAAGATTGAAAACCTCAGACCAATATCCCTTATGAATATTGATGCAAAAATCCTCAATAAAGTTCTTGCAACCGAATCCAAGAACACATCAAAACAATAGTCCATCCTGACCAAGTAGGTTTCATCCCAGGGATGCAGGGATGGTTCAATATACAGAAATCCATCAACGTAATCCAGAATATAAACAAACTCAAAGACAAAAACCACATGATCATCTCGTTAGATGCGGAAAAAGCATTTGACAAGATCCAACACCCATTCATGATAAAAGTCTTGGAAAGATCAGGAATTCAAGGCCCATACCTAAACATGATAAAAACAATCTACAGCAAACCAGTAGCCAACATCAAAGTAAATGGTGAGAAGCTTGAAGCAATCCCTCTAAAATCAGGGACTAGACAAAGCTGTCCACTTTCTCCATACCTATTCAACATTGTACTTGAAGTCCTAGCCAGAGCAATTCGACAACAAAAGGAGATCAAAGGGATACAAATTGGAAAAGATGAAGTCAAAATATCACTTTTTGCAGATGATATGATAGTATATATAAGTGACCCTAAAAATTCCACCAGAGAACTCCTAAACCTGATAAACAGCTTCAGTGAAGTAGCTGGATATAAAATTAACTCAAACAAGTCAATGGCCTTTCTCTACACAAAGAATAAACAGGCTGAGAAAGAAATTAGGGAAACAACACCCTTCTCAATAGTCACAAATAATATAAAATATCATGGCATGACCCTAAGGAAGTGAAAGATCTGTATAATAAAAACTTCAAGTCTCTGAAGAAAGAAATTCTAGAAGATCTCAGAAGATGGAAAGATCTCCCATGCTCATGGATTGGCAGGATCAACATTGTAAAAATGGCTATCTTGCCAAAAGCAATCTACAGATTCAATGCAATCCCCATCAAAATTCCAAATCAATTCTTCAACAAATTAGAAAGTGCAATCTGCAAATTCATCTGTAATAACAAAAAACCTAGGATAGCAAAAACTCTTCTCAAGGATAAAAGAACCTCTGGTGGAATCACCATGCTGGACCTAAAGCTTTACTACAGAGCAATTGTGATAAAAACTGCATGGTACTGGTATAGTGACAGACAAGTAGACCAATGGAATAGAATTGAAGACCCAGAAATGAACCCACACACCTACGGTCACTTGATCTTTGACAACGGAGCTAAAAACATCAAGTGGAAGAAAGACAGCATTTTCAACAAATGGTGCTGGCACAACTGGTTGTTATCATGTAGAAGAATGCGAAGCGATCCATTCCTATCTCCTTGTACTAAGGTCAAGTCTAAGTGGATCAAGGAACTTCACATAAAACCAGAGACACTGAAACTTATAGAGGAGAAAGTGGGGAAAAGCCTTGAAGATATGGGCACAGGGGGAAAATTCTTAAATAGAACAGCAATGGCTTGTGCTGTAAGATCGAGAATTGACAAGTGGGACCTCATGAAACTGCAAAGTTTCTGCAAGGCAAAAGACACCATCAATAAGACAAAAAGGCCAGCAACAGATTGGGAAAGGATCTTTACCTATCCTAAATCAGATAAGTGACTAATATCCAATGTATATAAAGAACTCAAGAGGGTGGACTCCAGAAAATCAAATAACCCCATTAGAAAATGGGGCTCAGAACTGAACAAAGAATTCTCACCTGAGGAATACCGAATGGCAGAGAAGCACCTGAAAAAATGTTCAACATCCTTAATCATCAGGGAAATGCAAATCAAAACAACCCTGAGATTCCACCTCACACCAGTCAGAATGGCTAAGATCAAAAATTCAGGTGACAGCAGATGCTGGCGAGGATGTGGAGAAAGAGGAACACTCCTTCATTGTTGGTGGGATTGCAAGCTGGTACAACCACTCTGGAAATCAGTTTGGCGGTTCCTCAGAAAATTGGACATAGTACTACCAGAGGATCCAGCAATACCTCTCCTGGGCATATATCCAGAAGATGTCCCAACCGGTAAGAAGGACACATGCTCCACTATGTTCATAGCAGCCCTATTTATAATAGCCAGAAGCTGGAAAGAACCCAGATGCCCCTCAACAGAGGAATGGATACAGAAATTATGGTACATTTACACAATGGAGTACTACTCAGCTATTAAAAAGAATGAATTTATGAAATTCCTAGCCAAATGGATGGACCTGGAGGGTATCATCTTGAGTGAGGTAACACAATCACAAAGGAACTCACACAATATGTATTCACTGATAAGTGGATATTAGCCCAAAACTTAGGATACCCAAGATATAAGATACAATTTGCTAAACGTATGAAACTTAAGAAGAATGAATACCAAAGTGTGGACACTGTGCCCCTTCTTAGAATTGGGAACAAAACACTCATGGAAGGATTTACACAGACAAAGCTTGGAGCTGTGATGAAAGGATGGACCATCTAGAGACTGCCATATCCAGGGATCCATCCCATAATCAGCTTTCAAACGCTGACACCATTGCATACACTAGCAAGATTTTGCTGAAAGGACCCAGATATAGCTGTCTCTTGTGAGACAATGCTGGGGCCTTGCAAACACAGAAGTGGATGCTCACAGTCAGCTATTGGATGGATCACAGGGCTCCCAATGGAGAATCTAGAGAATGTACCCAAGGAGTTAAAGGGATTTGCAACCCTATAGGGGGAACAACATGATGAACTAACCAGTACCCCCGGAGCTCTTGTCTCTAGCTGCATATGTATCGAATGATGGCCTAGTCGGCCATCACTGGAAAGAGAGGCCCTTTGGACTTGCAAACTTTATATGCCCCAATACAGGGGAATGCCAGGGCCAAAAGAATGGGAATGGGTGGGTAGGGAAGTGGGGGGGGGGGGTAATGGGGGACTTTTGGGATAGCATTGGAAATGTAGTTGAGGAAAATACATAATAAAAAAATATTAAAAATTTAAAAAAATTGCTGGTAACTGATAGAGCTGGAAACATCATTCTGTGTGAGGTAATCCAGAACCAAAAAGGTAAATTTTGCATGGTTTCTCCCATTAGTTGATGTTCACTTAGAGTTTTCAGGATTTGGTGTTCCATTTGGAATGCTGTCAGAGGTCAAAAAATAAGTAAGGGGTCACGGAGGCAGGGCTTTCAAAGAAGGGGGGGTTAAATCCAGTGATGTGAAGATCTAAGGGAAATAAGTGTGTGTGTCGGGGGCGGGGAGACTTGAATTAGCCAGGGGGTGGGACCACAGAGTACAGGAGGGAATAGATATGGCTAAATAACATAAAGACCTTTTTAAAAAGCCATAAACACCTATTGAATAAGCTTCCTGAAATATACGCATATATATACATATATACATACATATATATATACATACATATACATATACATATATATTCTAAATGAAGTTACTTTGTAACAGGACAACAATATAACTTCTACACCATAGAATAACAAATAAAAAGCTCAGCATCAGAAATAGGTTACCTCTTTTGGAGATGTTGGCCAGTGAGCTCATATTCTCCCAAATATTACAAGCTATTGCCAATGTTTCTGTTACCTGCCAGAAACTTGATGGTCTGATGCTGTTGTAATCAAGCTGGTAGTCTTACCTGGAAACTCCATTCCCACTACCTAGTTTTCATGGTGCTGGAAACCATTATACACGCTACCAGAAAAGAAAACCAATCCTCAGCTTGACCCAGCTATGAACCCTGGGAACTATAATAATAACTGACCTGGAAAGACATATCATTGATGCTGCATCAGAGGCATGACTATCAGAGAAGTAAACAACTGCTTTCTAATAGGAATTGAAACCTATTCCAAAGGATGAATCCCACATGTGGCACCATCATCAGGCCAATAACCTGTGACTAGGAAGAATCTGCCATTATTATTCTGCACTGTGGACATAGTATTAAACTGACTTCTAATGGCTTATTATTATACTGATAGATTACTGTATCTCCCAGCCCATAGGAGAAAAGCCACTATCTTAAGTAGATGGTGGTTAACATAGGCACACACAACTGGTCAAGGTGCAGAGAATAAGGGACCTGAGAATGTTCAGCCCTATACAGGACATATATACCACACTACTTTATTGATCCAAGGTTCAAGGATTGATCATTGCAGAAGAAAGGACAGAATGATTCTAAGAGCCAGAGATGACTATAAGACAACAGTGTTTGGGGGATACAGCAAGACAGTTGGACAAATGAACTCACAGCAGTTGTAACAGGCATGCACAAGACCTGCCTAAGATCAAACCAGACCCAATCCCAACATGGAGTGGGGAGGTGAGCAAGAAATCTAATGACATCTGATAACTTCAAAAGAGAGGGAGAATTAGTTTAAGAGTATGATTCCTGGTAGGTAGTGGAAGGTCTTATATAGACAGCACAAATGGGTTTAGAAAGGGGGTGGGGGGAGAAGATGAGAAGTTGAGTGGATGAAGAAGTAGGGTGTAGATCTGGGTAGAGTAAAGGGGCATGGATATGATCAAATAAAATCTAATTTCTCAAACAACTGACAACAATAAAAAGTAAATAATGATAACAAAAACAAAAGTTAAAAGCAGAATTTTCCTTACAGAAAATTAAAGTATAGACAAAACTGAAAATGTAAGTGTAACATTACAGACCTGTCAACCTCTTTACAGTGTAAACAGCCACCCTGAAATTTAAAAGAAAATGAAAATGTTCCAATAAAATACATTAAAATGGTAAAAGAACTTTGATATCAAATGTAATTACATTTAACAAGGAGACCAGAATAGAATAAAATAATAAAACAAACAAAAAAGGTAACCAAGTGAGGGGTCTCATGAAATTCTTTCTTATAAAAATGCACACTTGGTGTCAAAAAAGAGATACAAAGACTGTTAAGTTACATGTCGACACAGACAGAACTATGATGTTTTTACTACTGTTCATCTTGATTGCATTGCTGTGTCTACACCCCCTAATTTCCTCTTAGATAAAAACTGCCCACTATGTAGAATAGGAACCAGCTTATGGGCAAAAAGTAAAACAACCAAAGCTTAAACGTTTTTTTATTACAGCAACACACCTAGGATATTCTTAACTCTATCAAAGCAGCATGCAGAAACACAACCATCAAACTACAACTTAACGATCGTGGAACTTCAGAAATAACAGCTTACTAAATAAATTAATGGGCATCTGGTTGGTGTATTCATACTGAAAATTATGGTTGAAAGGACTATATAAATATATTAAATATAATACACTAATTTTTAAAACTACAATGTAATAGAATGTCGCGTCTGGTCTCGACCAGCAAGAACGACATGACACAGTCGGATTCTTCTCAACAGCCTTTATTGCAGGAACGCCTCGATGCTTCTACGGAGACTCCAGGTGCCCAGGGAGCCCTGCTTATATGCACCCCAGCACAGGAGAAGGCTCTGTGGCCCCCTGGGATTGGTCAGTCTGCTGGCACCCAATTTGCATGCACCCACTAGGGAGGGGTTGGCACCAAATTCGAATTGACGCAGCGCCATCTTGGAGTTGGCTTCCCACAATAGAATTCTTATTCTTACCAGTGAAGGTTTTAGGGACTATCGCAACTGGATGCCATAATATTCTACTCATCTAGTCTCCAAGATTATTGACTCTGACTGCTTAAAATCCTACATAAACGATGGATCAAGTAGAATATAGTCAGACTGTGACTTCTAAACATAAAGCCATCAACACATCAATCTCTTCCCGCATCTGCTGCAGAAGCTCCAGTAGCAACATTAAATGCATTAAATGCACATGAACCATAATAACACACCAGCAGTGAATGAAGACTCTCATTTGCAAAAATTACTTAAATACAGACTTTCAATATAGAAAATAAAAATTTGCCCCATGCATCATACACCTCATAAGCTGAAATTGAAAGATGAGCCTAAGGACACTAATTTCCCATCTGATCCACACCAGTTTCAAACAACTTCATCTGCTAACAATAATGTTTGCCAATTATCTAGTATAAATATCTAACCTCTTTAATAGTGGTCCTTTTTATCTGGTCTATAATCTGCATGAACTAAGTCCCTAGTGATGTCAAAGTTGATGGCAGCATCTGCTTTTAATTTGCCTTTCAGTTGTTGTGCCATTCAACATGCCAACATGTCTTCAGAGACAAACTACAGTAATTTTGTTTGACTAACAACATCCCTTGATGATTTTGCTACGTAAGTTGATGGCAAAGAGTACAGTCATGAAAGGAGACTTCTGGTTTACAACGCTGTGCAATACAGAGTTTAGAAGTCGTTACTTCTCCTGACAAGTAAGAAAAACAAGAAAATCTGTAAACTGAATAATTTGTCTAGGCTCTCTAAGAGAGTAGAGAACACAGACCAAACGACTACCTGCAGGACTGGACACAGTCAGGCAAATACAGGGGGCCATTCCTTACTAGAGCAAAAGAAAGGCAGGTGGGAAAAGCAGCTGTGGGGGTAGGATTGCTGAAGGCTCACTACTTGCTTTGAGTTTCTATTGCTGTAACAAAACTCCATAAAGCAAGTTGGAGAGGAAAGGTTTACTCAGCTTATGTGTCTACATTGCTGTACATCACCAAAGGAAATCAAGAACTTAAAATAAGGCACGATTCTGGAGGATGAAGTTGATGCAGAGGCTATGGAGGGGTGATGCTTACTGGCTTGCTTCATATGGTCTGCTTAGCCTGCTTTCTTATAGAACCCAGGACCACCAGACCAGTATGGCATCACCCACAATGGGGCCGGGCTCTCCAAAATTGATCACTCATTAAGAAAATGCCTTGCAGGTGGATCTTATAGATTCATTTCCTCCATTGTGGCTCCATCTTCTCTGATGAGATGACTCAAGCTTGTGTCAAGTTGACATAAAACCAGCCAGTACGCCCAGTGTAGACAACTGAGAGCTACAGACTCCAGGAGCTCAAGCCCTGGAGGTTCCCAAGCCCGTGTGCTTTTATGAGCTTTTAGCTGCAGAGCTCCATGAGATTCCTATAGGAAACATTAGAGAAAAATCAATCCCTCAACAGTGCTTCCTGAAGAAGAAATGGGGAAAGGACCTGTTTAAAGTATGCCTTAGCACTCTTCTCAGAAAGAGCTGCTCTCTACAGAAGCTAGTAGCAAATGTTTGCCTGCATGGGGAAGTATCAGAGTCTCATTGATCTGCTGGAAGGGTATCAGCCAAGCATCCATCTGTCTCCTCTACAACAGAGAAAGAAATAATAGAATTCTAGCCCATACTAGCCTCCACCAAAGTGTGTGTGTGACAACTAAACATTTGTAAAGTTCACTCTCTAGTCTGAGACTGAGTTATAAGATCAAGATCACAAAGCACATTAACAAAATGCAATTTATAACCATTTCATTTACCTGGTGCATCGTGTCCAGCTGGCAAAGCAAAATAGAAAAGGCATAGAAATGATGAAAAACACAATTTGAAGATGCGTGGCAAGTATCAGAATAAGATGTTGCAGAACTGTTTGAATGATCAGGCCAGGAAGTGAAGCCACTTTGATTCTTAAGCTAATAATTCTACTGGATAAAGTAGACAGAAGGTATGGGCTGAAAAGTCATGGAAATCCTAAGAAAAAATGTTGAATTGCTAAAGTATTTTCTAATAGAAATGGACAGTGATTTCGGTGCACTCACTTGTGGACGAGCCCTGCTGACAAAATCAGTGAGCTGGTCAGCACCTCAAACAATGGAAATCAAGGAGAGCAGAGGCAGAAAACACAGCAGAGAATAGCTTAGAACTGTGGTGAACTCGGGAAGGTGTAACATACCTGTTAAAAGCATGGAGGAGGAACAGAAAGCGTATTTGAAACAATATGACTAAAAAGTCATATAAGTTGATACCAGGTTTCCAATCACAGATCCTTCCATCCCAGCTAGAACCAAGCTATTATGAATGCCCAAGAGAAATGCTCCTACAGGTGTGTCATTTCCAATCACAGAAAGTCAAAGATAAGGAAAATCATGGAAGAAGCCAAAGCGGGAAAACATAACCTGTGGAAGAATGACTATGTAGCCACCTTTGCTCACAGCATTCAATCAAGACGCCAAAGTGATTAAATACTTATGGTATGAGAAAACAAAACTACCCAAAAGAAGTTGGAAGCCCATGACTATACAAATACAAAAGAAGTTGGAAGCCCATGACTTAAACCCTCTCAAATACAAAGGACAACCAGACTGCTTCTCAATGATCGAAAGTTGGCAGGCTTTGTTAGACTTGGCTTGCATGAAATGCTAAGTTCTACAGAAAGAAGAAAATCTTAGACAGAAAATAGAAACCTGGGTCTATGCAAGGAGAGGGAAAGCCAAGCTGTGGTTCAAATAGTGTTGGAGTGGGATCTCTGAGAAGCATTGTAGAGTCACAATCACAAAGACTGGGTCCTGAATCATCATCTATTCTAGTATGAGAAGAAACAAGTTCTATGGGGAGGATTTTTCCTGAGGACAGGGAGCATCTTCAGGACAGCAAGAGAACTTGCCTTATCCTAAAACCAAGCCTGTTCTCTCTACTGGCTTTTACTGCTCTCCTGTGCTTTCATGGTAGTTCCTCAAAATGCTATGGGTAAAGGAATTTGATGTAGCAGCAAAACAATGAAAGTACAATTCCTGCCAGTATTTCTGTTACCTGCCTAACTCACTTTACTCAGATAGGATGTTCATCAAGCAGCTCAAGTATTTCCCTTCTTCAGTGCCTCTGCATGTCCTATTTCCTTGGCCTCAAAAACTCTCCCTTCTACCATTAGAAGGATTTAGTCTTTTGCTCCATTCAGTGTTTGTTTTACTTTGCAGCAACCACAAAGTTGAAAAAGAAATTTATAGTATTGAATACATATATTAAAAGTAATGCCAGGCTAGCAATGTGGTTCACCAACAGGTAAAGGCACTTGATGTAGAAACCTGACAAGGAAAGTGCAATATTCGAAACCCACATAAAGGCGAGAGGCAAAAACCTAATACACATGTTAAAAATTAGAAAATAAAATGTGAAGTAAGAGACGTACGTTTTTCACATTCAAAAAGTTAGGGAGAGCAAATCAAGTTTGAGACAGAGGGGTGGGAAGAAATAGCAAGCCTTGATTAGAAGTCAAGGAACTTGAAGTGGGAAGATGAACACATCAATTACTACAAATCTGTTAACTTAGAAAGCTAAGACCAATTTTTTTGACAAATGTAGTTTAGCAAAATATACACAAGCAGAATCAACCAATCTAAACAGGTCGGTATCCATTAGAGGAGTCGAGTCATGACTAATAATGTTCCAGAACAGAAACAGCCTCGCCAGATGGGACCACTGGCAAATTCTCCCAAATATTTAGAGAATAAATTGTGATAATTACTCATAATCTCCTTCATAGGACAGATGCAGAATAAATACCACATCACTCATCCTATGAAACTAGCCCTAGCCTAACATCAAAGATAACACAAGAACCAGCAACTACATACCACTACCCCAGAGTATAGACCAAAAAGGTCCTTAGCAAAATAGTGGTTACGTTTCCCCTTTCTGTGATAAAATACCTGACAAAGGGGACTTAAAGAAGGAGGGGTTTGTAGTGACTCATAGTTCGTTTAAAGGTACAGTGAGTGTGGCTGGGAAGGCAGGGCTGTGAAGACAGCTCTGGCTATGGCAGTAGGAGTTAGCATGAAGCAGCTGCTCACACTGAGTCCTCAATCAGGAAGAAACTGGAATTGGATGATACATCACAGCACTATGTATCCCAATAAATGGGGTTTCTCCTGGGTTTGCAAGACTTGTCCAATCAGGTATCAATCAAACAGTCCATCTACCAACAGTGAAAACGTTGCATGTCTTATAATCATAAAACTGAATTTCAACGTTTGTGTTGGCTTTTTATCTAGTATAAAATGAAAACACTATCCATCGTAGCTGCAAAACTAAATACTAAGTCTAGAAAGACACCTGTGTGTGTGTGTGCAGTACATTCACTAGTCCAGAATTCCATACCAATGATGGAGTAGCGTAGTTCAGCCACATCACAACTGCTTTCAGATCTCCTCTAAATGAAGAGTTTTCCAGCTGAGATTTCTGGATCTGCCTGCCAGAGCCAATCCCACTAAACACCCTCAGGGTGCACAAGGTCCTCTCAATAATGCAGGAGCTGTAGGAGGACAATATACTGTGGGCTGTCCAAAAGTTCAAGGAAAAAACTGTCACACCTTGACAGTCAAAACAGCCAAAACTTTCTTAAACTTGGTTAAAAAAATACAGACAGTCCTTGGATTTTTCTTACAGGTATTTAACTTGCTACACTCCTTCTAAATCATAGCTTATGGTATCCTATGAAAGCAAAGAGAAGGATACCTTCTGACTCCATGTTCCCAACAAGGCTAACTTAGAACATTTCTTGCTATGTAGGAATGGAAGACAAGACACTTCCAACTCTCTACTCTTCTTACTGCCACTGATCTAAATTTTGTTTAAAGGTGGTTTTTTTCTTAATTTGTTTCATTTGTTTTTACACATTACTGGCAGATGGAACAAACTAAAGCAAAGGTTTTATGTTTTAGTAAAGGAAAAGAATAATGAGTATGAAGGAATAACATTTATGTGTTTATATATATATATATGTGTGTGTGTGTGTGTATATATATATGTATATATATATGTCATATATATGATACTGTTTTTCTATATATTTAATCATGAGCAGCTAAGAGCAGCTAAGCACTTCTTTCTCATCAATAAGACTTGAACTGGTGGTCCTATAGGATAAACAAACTATTTTCCCTCCAGATCCATAAAGCTAATAGTTTGTAGAAAAGGTAAGATCATATACTTAGGTAATGAAAACCTATTTTCATAAGATACTTTTGAAAAAACTATTGGCAGATAAATTTTCTGGAGTGTCCCATTTTTCTTCTCTTGTACCATCTGGAGTAACTGACTATAATGTAGATGTTAATAAGCTTTCTATTGGTCTGACAAAATACCTGAACCAATTTATTACAAAAGAGAGAAGATTTGTTTCAGTTCATGGTTTCAGAGGAGTTAGTCCACAATTAATTTGGACTGTGCCCACAAGAAGGAAAATCATTATGACATGAACCATGTGATAAAGCAAAACTGCTCAGCTCATAGTAACCAGAAAGCAGACAAGAACTCACTTTAATAACCAAGTACCTTCCACAAGAGTCAACAAACTATGAATTATAAGTGAAATAAGCTATTCCTGAGATCAGAGATCTATTGACTCCCCCAAGAGCCCCACCTCCAATATTGCTGCCCTAGGAATCAAAACTTCAACATCTGAGCTTTAGATATCATAAAAACTGTAAACTATAGAATGGTGAATCTAGCACTTTCCCAGTCTTGATATCTAATTTAAGATTGCTATGCACCAGAACCCTACTATACATGTTCTCATTTCAGACTAGCTTCCAGAGTCACACATGCAAAAGTGACAGGAACAAATCCAAGGGCATGACGTTTGACCCTGCCTACCTAGTCCTCTCCCATCACAGCTCTCCAGTTAACAGAAGAGAGACTTAAGGCAACTCCAATTCATGTTGGACTCAGATGTTCTCATTCTATCCTATAGCTGTACTTCACTAAATCAAAACTGTTTGTCCAGGTGAACGCAGCTGTGAGCTTGCCAAATCTACGCCACTACCAAAGTTCATCCTGCAGAACTGGAGGGATGTGGGAGAATGGTGTTGATACTGAAATTAATAGGTGGTGAGCCTGAGTAAGCATTGCTGTAGGATTTCAGAACTTTCTGGACTTTGTGATAGATCAATGTGTGGAGATAATTGGTGGGTGACAGAACAGTGGGAGTGGTTGTAAGAAGAGGAAATAGAATCATCACATGAGAAGCCTGGTAACAAGTATGAATGACTGTTTAGCTGACAAGATAAGACTGTAGAGGGAAACCTGTCCCATTTCCAAACAGCTTACTTTATTGTGAGATTAAAAATCAGATTATGGGAGAGTATTGGTGGTATATAATGGTTTCTGGGGAAAGGGAGACAGGTTCCTCAGTAGCAAAGCCTGTGGTATGTTGCTTGTGTTCCTAAATAAACCCACACTCAAGTTTTAGTAAGAAACCCTAATGATACCCAGTATTATGGCTTTCTTAAAGACATGAGAGTAGAAGAGAGACTTGTTGAAAAAAGGGGGTACAGAGATATTGGAGAACCGTCAATGAGACAATGGAGAAAAAAATATCAAAATACATTAGATATCTCTATGAAAGTGTTAATTAATTAATTAATTAATTAAAAATAGATCTGGATCCAAAGGAATATCTCAGTGACAGCATGCTTACCAATATTTGCAAATTCTGGGTTCATCCCTAGCACAAGAAAATTATCAAGTCATATACATAGTTATATTAATAGTTTTGTTAAGTAAACTTTTATGACAGTCAAAAAATGTTTATCCAGCATAAATGATGACAACAACTAAGCAAAGAGACCCTCCAGAGTCCAACAGAAAATCAATTCCAGGGCACAGTAACAGACAACATGTGTCAGCAGATGCAGCCGTAGGCAAAGAAGAATTGAGTGTGGCAGCCATACTGTGGCTTAGATACTGAGAATAGCATTCACAGAACAACTACCAATTTGTCAAGCTTAATTATATGGGTCTTTCATATTTTTTAAGTGAGTATATGAAATGGCAGCTATCATCAAATAAATAGTGAAAACAGAGTCAAAAGCAAGCTTAATTCTACAGTACAAAGAATCTCCGGGTTCTGTACCTTAGACTCTGTCATCACAAACATGAAGTGTGTGTCTCTGTTATTGCCATCACCACTGTAAATATGTTGTCTGCGTAAGACTGGCTCACAGAACATGTGAGGCCTGAGAAGGCTCCAGGAGTCCAGATTTCCCGTAACCAGAGCACTGCTTTGTTTATAGGTGTTGACCTACACCTTCTTGTTTTCCTCATAATTCAAAGGATGAGTGCTTGTGTGGTTTTGGGGGGCTTTGTTTGTTTTTTAATTTTCAGCCACTCTCAGATTTCTTTTCTTGACTCTCCTCAAGAAGAGAACATAAATTCTTTGGCATAAAATAAAGAGCAATCATTTTTTTCTTTCAAAAGTTGCTTTCATTTAGAAACACTGTAACATCCCACCAGAATTTGACAATCACCCATTCTATATCAAAGACAACTGAACTTGACAGTGCAATTAAACACTGGCTTCATTTCTTTCCTGGTGATAGGCAGCTTTGGGCCTTAGAGTCTGGACAATTGTCATCTCTTCACTAAAACAATGTTTGATTAGTTGTTTTATTTTTATAAAAATTAGTACTCATGCCACCAAGATGCCACCAAGATGCCACCCAGATGCCATCACTTCTCAGCTCTTCTCCACTTGCCATTCCTTTCGTTCTTTGTTCACAAAACACTGAATAAGTATCTACTGAGCTTCTGTGAGCCAATCACTGTGCTATGTGACATAATAATAAATAAAGCCAGAATCCCCTCTCCAACAGATATTTAAGAAGGCAGCATCACATGACCACCCAGTATGGTCTGTGCAGTAACCATCCTTAAAGAACACAGAAACAAATCATTCCTAATACATCTAACAGAGATTTCCGAGGAGATGACATCACCCCTCTGCTTTGCTGTGTAATGCCATACCCACTAGACAAGTGGGGCTATTAAGCACTTGAAATGGAATTAATGGGTCTAGAGAGATGGCTCACTAGTTAAGAACACTGGTTTCTTTCTCTTCTGGAGGAACAAGGTTCAGTTCCAAGCTGTCACATGGCAGCTTACAGCCATTTGCAACTCTAGTGATCAGGGATCCAACACCCTCTTCCGACCTCAGTGGGCAGGAGGTCACACACAGGTGGTACATCCACGTCATAGTGAAGTCAAGAAGCCCTGTCTACTCGGCTCATGACACTGTTACCTCATCTCCACTCTGTCACTTAGAATCCTACATACAGGAAAACACCCATACATATAAAATATAAATATATAAATAATTAAGTAATTTGTAATTGAGCTAGTATGGCAGAAAAGACTTTTTGTTTTATTTTTATTAGTTGAAATGGGACTGTGAGTAGTCTCTTATGATGAGTGACTTTTGGATGGAGCACTGATAGACAGGTATCCCTGTGCACCTAACAAAGCTAGCTGAGTCAGCAAAGAGCCTTTGAGCTGAGGAAACTCCAGAGAATTAATGAGGGTAGCCATGATGTAATGTTAGGTCAGAAGATGCATCCAAAGGTCCAGCTAGCTCTAAGACAGCCTCCTACCTGAGTCAAATCTATAAATCTTCTGGTAGCAATCCATTAAGTGTTGTATGGAACAAAGACATAATTCTTCTTGCTAAAGCTTTTAGACACATATAAGTGAATTTCATGTTTTTAGATAATTTCTGATAATTTACCACCAATCCACTGATAAACTGATCATAATTCAAATCTACTCAAATTATTCCACTTATTGAGCAGAGAGATGTTGCGTGTTTTATTGTGATCTGAAATTACAAACAGGCTTTGATCCTGTACCTCAACAATGAAGTTACTCATAACTTATTAATAACATGATATCAAACATGAAGGTCCAAAGGGACTTCAGTAACAGCAAGGAATTGTCACCAGAAAGATAAAGTGCTGATGGATGATCCTAAGTGTGGGTAGCAGAGAGGGATGAGATAACAGGGCCATGTGCACAGTAGATGGAGCTGCCTGACTCCCCACTTTGGCATGGACAGCTGAGTGAATTTGGGAAATGGGCTCTGGTCTCTTAATCTTCAAAGTGACAATAATATTAACCATGTATATTATCAACAGAGACATAGACAATGTGTTGCAAATTGCTGGTACATCTCAATAATCAATAGTTACTATTAGTATTACAAATAAAACTATGCAGGTTTCACTCACAACTAGTATCATTTGAGATGAACCAAGCCATAATTTACCTCTAGAAGACAAGAGCCTCTTTTTCCCTAGTGAACATTATTAGTTAGGTTGATGTAGGATTTGATCATTTGTGAACAAGTTTACAAACAAAAGAACAAGTTTACAAACAAAAGTGGGTATAGAAGAAATGGAGATGTTCTCTTTGAGTTTTATCTGGTATGGTCAAAATTGCTTTTGCCCACATTAATATTCTTCTAAAATCATTAAATAGTTGCAAATACATAAGGGGAAAATGCTAAACAGCAATGACAATTCAAAACACTGTCACTGTACTTGGTTATGGTAAAAAAAAAAAAAAAAAAAAAGCCCATCTACGAATAATGTAAGGAGAGGGAAGCTTCATCTCAGAGACTGAATCTAAGACAGCAATGATTTTCAACTCAAAGTTTACATTCTTGCCAGTACTATTCTGACATCTCTAGGCAATCTTATCCATTTCTACTTTGGTTACAGAAACAGACATTGTGGAACAAGGTTGGAAAAGAATTAACAGGACATATAGATATCAAACAGCTACTCCGTACTGGCAATCAACGGCTTCTAGAAGTTTATTACATGCCTGCCACTATTGGTTTACAATATTTCTTCTTCCAAATGCAGACCTTATATTTATGTTACTAATAATTATTTCAGCAGTAATCATTGTATTACATGTAGGCAACACAAACAATAAGCAAATACTGTCTTTAAAGCATTTAACTTGACATTCTCTTCTATAATAAGATTAGAGTTATCGTCATAATTGAACAAAATTATTAGAATATCCTCAAGGTAATTTACATGAAATTCACTCTCCCTTCACATAGATATAAATAACTATATCATTTTTAATCTGAAATAAAATTCCTTCCTAAACCACAAAGTATTAGTCAAGTCCAAATACATTAAAAAAAAAACTCACAAATTGGGGCAGATATTAGAGAAAGGTCCAGACAAAACACTTAGATCTAGATGGCATCTCTGTCTAGTATTTCTTAGGTCTTGAAAAAGTTAAAACAAGCTTTAGGCTCAATATTCACATCATCAAAACATGAAAAGTGGTGTGTGTTCCATGAAGTTGCTCAGCAGATAAGGAAACAATGTGCATAAAAGTCCACACAAAGACTAACACAGTGAGAATCAACAAATGGTAGATTAGGTGCATGGATAAGTGATTTTCCTGCACATAGATATGAATATGGAAAATACTTGAGTTGGTAAATGTATTTGGTATTGTGTATCTATAGCCAAACCACATCTTGTATTTTTCCACTGTTGAAACTAAGAGTGCCAAACAGAATCAATAAAAAAAAAAATCCACATCTAAACACATTATCATAAATTACATGAACATCAAAAACAAAGCAAAAATTCCATATGCTGTCAACTAGAGAGAAAGAACAAAGTTATAAAAGAACAATAATGAAACTGACATCACATATTTCAACAGGGACACCGGAAGGAAAAGTACAATGAAGTAATGCTTCTTGCATTTAGAAGGAATGGGGTATTTGAGTGTAGGATGTATCTCTAACACATATATTTCAAAGGAAAATCAAAATAAAGAGACAATGAGACATGGGAGACTTCATAAAATTTACTATACAAAAACCAGGGACAAAACATTCTAAAAAGAAGTATTCTTAGTGCTCAGGCTTAAATGGAACATCTGTATCACAGCTCTCCTCCCAGGGCTCAGGAGAGAAGAGGCAAAAGGACTGTAAGGGCCACAGGTAGTGGACGTCTACATGACAGGTGCACATAGGAACTCAGAGTGACTTTGACTGTGTGCATAAGACCGTCACAAGATCTCTCCAGCATGGAGAAAGGAAAACTCACATAGCCCCGCCATCATTTGAGAAACTGTTGGCCACAGATGGCTTCTGGGAGAGAGAGTTTTATTCAATGATTTAGCTTCTGAGAGGCTTACTCGTGCTCCAATTGGATATCTAGTAGATTACTCTGCAGCCCAGATCATATTGGCAGCATTGATAGGACTCAATTAGGGGTGGCCATGGCATTGGGAGGCAACAGTAATAGGGGAATGGGAGGATGGAGAAAAAAATTGAATAAACAAACAAGGAGTGGACTTGATCAAACCATTGTATTTGTAGGCATGTGTGAAACTCCTAAATATTTTGTTAAAAGGGAAAAGAATAAGCCACTCCTGGAGATAGGAAAAGTGAGAGAAACTAAAGGAGTGGGGAGGGGATAGGGGATTTTCCGGAGAGGAAACTAGGAAAGGGGATAACATTTGAAATGTAAATAAAGAAAATATCTAAAATAAATAAGTAAATAACACAATAAAGTGTGGGTGAGGAAGCTAACCAGAAGGCAGCAAACGGAAATAAAGTCGGGGAACAGCAAGCATCCAAATTAACACAAAAAGCCAAAGTGATGACAAAACTCACATTGGAGATAGACATAGGAGCAGCGGCGCATTATGGAAGCATTTCTTTCCTTACAAAAAAATCAACATGTACATTGCTCCTAATACTGTGAAGAGAATTCCTAAAGGAGTATTCTAACTATACAACCTTCAACTGGCATAAAAATGGACCTCTAATATGAAATGTAAGAAAACAGAACGACAAATATACTTCCAGCAAATAAGATGTCAAAAGTAGCTAATGAAATCAATTGAACTTAAATGAAGTAGGCCCACAAACTAAATAACAGCATTTGAAATGCACTGGAAAAAAAAGGAAAAAAAAGAAAGAAAACCAAGGACTAGCAATGCTACCTCTCAGATGTGCACCTAAAAGAGAGAGGACACTGAAAACTTCTAAAGTAAACAAAGAATGAAAGTATTGAGGCAAATTCAAATTAAAGCACAACTATGATAGCAAATACTAAACCCTGGCCATGCCAAATGAACCATGTACAGCATCGGGAATATGGCTACACACCTGAGGAGAAAGAGCAAGGATGAGCATTTGATTACAGGGCTGTTCCTGCAGGTAACAGTATGCAAATAGTATGCACAAAGGAGGTAGTGCAACCTCAGGCAGAATTATAGAGGAAGAGACCACAGGACTGTGACTCAAGCAATGGTCCTGCTGAGCAGCACAATCTATCCATTTCCTGTTAATTATACCCAAGATACAATCAATTCACAGACCACATGAAGCTCAAGAATAAGGAAAACTACAGTGTGGATACTTCGGTCCTTCTTAGAAGGGGGATCAAAGTACCCATGGGAGGAGATACAGGGACAAAGTGTGGAGCAGAGACTGAAGGAAAAGTCATCCATTGACTGTCCCACCTGGGGATCCATCCCATATACAGTCACCAAACCCAGACACTATTATGGATGTCAAGAAGTGCTTACTGACAGGAGCCTGATATACTGTCTCCTGAGAGGCTCTGCTAGTGCCTGACAAATACAGAGGTGGATGCTCACAGTCATCCATGGGACTGAGCACAGGGTCCCCAATGAAGGAGCTAGAGAAAGGACCAAAGGAGCTGAAGGGGTTTGCAGCCCCATAGGAGGAACAACAATATGAACCAACCAGTATCCCCAGAGCTCCCAGGGGCTAAAACACCCACCAAAGAGTACACAAGGAGGGACTCAAGGCTTCAGCCACATATGTAGCAGAGGATGGCCTTGTGGGACATCAATGAGAGGAGAGGCCCTTGACCTTGTAAAGGCTCGATGCCCCAGTGTAGAGGAAGGCCAGGACAGGGAAGCAGGAGTGGGTGGATTAGTAAGCAGGGGAAGGGGGTATGGGATGGGGGGTTTGGAGGGGAAACAAGGAAAGGGGATAAAATTTGAAATGTAAGTAAAGAAAATATCTTTAAAAAATGAAAAAAATAAAAGAAAATAAAGTTAAAAAATTTATCCCCATTGACTGAAAGCATTTCTAGATGCCTCTTCACCTTAAGCTGCCTCCCCTCTCAGTTCATGGTTGCAGCAAACCTCCCCAAAAGAGTTAGCAAAACCCTTCCATTCACTCTTTTCCATCTCTTTTGTGACCTTTCCAATCTGTCTCTCCCCCAGTACTCCAAGTGAACTCCTCCTTCGGAGGTCCCCAGTTGTTTCTAGAGTGCTGCCAGTGGTCTACTACTGTACATCTTCAAGTTCATCACTTTGAAACAATCCCACAGCTTATCTTGGTCATGGTGTTTAGTCAAAGTAATAAAAAAGTAACTAAAATAACATATTACCCTGACCTGAAAAAATAATTTAGTCATTAAATGATAATTCACAGACTGCTTTCTGTCCCCTGCCTTAGGCCTGGAGAAATGGTTGAATGTTTAAGAATACTTCCTACTCTTCTAGAGGACCCAAGTTCTCATTACCCAAATCTGGAAACCCACATGAAACTCTATTTCCAAGAGATTCTACATATTTGTCTGGCTACTGCAGGCCCTTGCACTTATATGGTACACACACTCCTGTGCGTGCACACACACACACACACACCAATAATTGTCTTTAAAACCTTTTCCTTGTTTCATCTACCAGCAACCTAAATCATTTCACAATCTTCTCCAATCCAAATTCACTTCCTTTCTTGACAAACAGAAACATTCTTAGCCTACCACCCAGATAGAGCCCTGTCTGAGTTAGCTTTTAACTGTCTACTTAATTCAGCCTAGAGTCCTCTGAGAAGGCACTCCAGTGAAGGAATTTCTCACATCCAAGTGACTACACAGTATTGTCTTAGACCAGTGAACTAACCTCACAGAGAAGAAAGTGCAGTAACGAGCTCATACTCATGGGATCCATTGTTCTTACCATGTCTCGCACTATCCCAGCTGGCTTGATGGAATAGTGGAACAACCTTTTAAAGACACATTGGATGTGCCAGCTGGGTAGCAACAGCCTGAAAGGCTGTGTTAGAGTTCCTCAGAGGGCATCATATGCTCTGAAGCAGTGTCCAGTATAGAATACTGTTTCTCCTAGACCCGGGATTCATGGTGTGATTGAAGGAGTGGATTGTAATGATTGTTTTTTTTTAATGTCAGCTTGCCACAACTTAGACTTCCACAAGCAAAGAACTTTATGTGAAGAACTGACTCTGTGAGGTTGGCCTTTTGGGTTTGTCTGTGGGCAACTGTCTTGGTTGTTAGGAGGACTCAGTCCAGAACACTGTGGGTGATCCTTAACTATGTAAGCAAGCTAGCTAAGCATGGGCCTGTGAGTGAGCCAGCAGGCAGTGCTTCTCCGTGGTTTCTGCTGCTCACCTTTGGCTTGAGTTCCCTGCTTAGGTATGCTTTGTGGAATAGTCAATAGGCCTTCCTTGAAGTGTTACTGTTTGTCTTCTTGTCATGACTTCCCTCAAAGTGATAATAATCTGTAAACTTAAATGAACTCATTCCTCCCCTAAGGGGTCCTTGGTCACAGTGTTGTTCAATCACAGAAACAGACAAGGAAACTAGATCAATACTCCCTGGAGCCTTTCCTTCTGAGACATGGGGCCTTTGTCAGCATGGTATGCTACATTGCTGCAATGGCTCATGTAGATTTACTGTTTTTTAGCAAGTTGTCTGGTAATATTTTGGAGAGCTCAACAAAGGATTGGACATTGCTTATCTCGTGAAAATTTTTCCAAGAAGAAAGACAAGTGGGAAAGTTAGGGAGGTACCTAAAGTACACACCTTTAATCCAAGCCCTCAGGAGGCAGAGGCAGGAGGAGCTCTGGGAGTTCTCATCTAGCCTGAGCAACAGTAAGTTATAGGCAAGGCACAGGACTACCTAGTGAAACCCATTTCAAGGGAAAAAAAACGTTGGAGACCTGTCTGCTCATTGAAGTGTTCACTCTTGATTCTATAACCAAGGAAAAAATCTGCTTGGAGAAAAAAAAAAGAAATATCAACCCAAACAATTACTGAAAGTGATACATAATTGCTAAACAAAATATTATCTATGAATATCCACACTTATGAAAAGGAAACACTGTGATCAAATTGCCAACTACATGATAATTATATGTAAATGTAATTTAAAACCGTAACTACAGTCATTCCATGTCCAAAAGAAAAAAAATGCATAAATAGCTTAATTGATCTGACAGTTGTTATGGAAAGAAAAAAATCAGTCATGCAGAAGGAGGAGGGCTGGGATGAGGCCGTGATGAAGGACTGTCTGGTATGGTTCATGACCTGGTTTTGATTCCAAGCACCAGACAAAAAGCAAAAACTAGCAAATAATAAGGAAGACCTATGGCCTAGGAATTGAACTTGATTAGGGCTGTTCAGGAAGATCACATGAACTTTGTGATTAGAATCCACATAAGGTATGATCCTCACAGTTCGACACTCGGGCTGGAGGCACTGTGAAGCCAAACTTATTGCTTACCACTCATAAACTCCAGTGACTCGAGGGGAACCTTGTTCTTGTTCTAGGGAGGGGAAGATTGATTTAGAAAACTAACAAACTAGAAAAGAGGAGGCTGTCGCTGAACAGAGACCCGCCATCTGAGTGCCACATGCCCAGGGCTTACATTTTAGCTATGGGAGCGTGTATCAGATAGACATGTGCCAGTGTGGTTACAGATCTAATAGAGACACCAGTTTTGAGTGGTTTGCTTTTCTGGTGCATGTGCTGTCATCCTCTGTGGGCCACCAAATAATACAGGTCCTATAAATCTAAAGAAAAGCAAACAATAAGGAACCCCATGACTCCTTTCATTTCAGTTCTTGTCCCCGGGAATTATGAGTCATTAGAATACACAAATGGTCATCTTTGGGGAGAATAGGAGATGATAGCAGTATGCTTCTAGCCTCAGTCAGAGGCCAAAAGAAAAATTTTTTTCTTCTTTACATATAATTTCATTAAAAAAGAAATTAAAATAAGATTTCAAAAGCACCTTCCCCCAAAGGCCAGGAGGAGGCAGTACTCCCTGGTAAAGCACTTTGAACCTGTTAGGCAGCCTCAGGAATGGTCACTATCTATGTTGAAGCTAGTGAGAGACCAGCTGGGTGACTTCCAAAATGGATTATTTTTTAAATTCACCTAAAACCAAGTGGAACTGCAAGGGGTATTTCGGGTGTTCCCTCTGCAATAATATTACAATTGGGTAAGAAATGATGCTGTCGTTACTGGAAGATACCACCCATCATCTTTAACAAAGACCAAACAACCCACATTACTAGATGTTGTAAAGAATGATCAATAAAGTTATTAGTTAAATAGTTAGCTCTTAAAAGGAATATTTCTTAACACCACCAATAACAACAACAACGAAAGTGATTTGAAAAGTCTTTCAAATAGAATTCTTCTAAGTTTACCAGAAATCTATAACCAAAGTTTTATGAAGAAAATCAAATGCTTCAACTAAGAAATAGTTTCTTAATTTGGTAAAAGGGGGCAATAGATGAAATAGTATTAGATGAATAGTAATAGATGAAATAAGATTCATTATTGTCCAAATTTTCCTTCAAAGACATTGCAGGTGGAATTAAAACTCCAGCAGAATGTTTTGTAGTTAATTAATTAATTAATAAGAATAGCATTGATTCTGAAATAAAATGGGAAGAATAAAGATCTGCAGACCCATGGTGAGCTAAAACAATTTTGATTTTATAACTTGCCTATGGTTGAGGGTTTTTTAACATATAATTAACTTAATCTTGAGCTTCAAAAAAATATTTTTAAGCAAGCACAAAGAAGAGATATGTAAGGCTTTCAGATCATGAGATTTGTAAATCAGGCTTGAATTCACTTACTTGCTTTGTGACTCATAAGACAGAAGGCTGGAGAAGAAAACCTTGTTTCTCTTTTCATTAAGTAGAAGGTTGTCTGACCCTATTGCTTCTTTCTGCTCTCAAAACTACAATCTCTGAGAATGACACACAATTGAAAATACTTTGCAATTCAAATATGTGAAATAAATACAGGGGAAAGGAAAAGGTACAGTTTCTAGGAAGTGTGGAGATGATTCTGTGGGTAAAGTGACTCTCGTACAAGCACTGGAATCTGAATTCCAAATCTGAGCACACTATAAAAAGATGGGCAGCCTCTTGCAATCCCAGAACTTGGGCCATAAAAATAGGCTTCCTAAGGCTCTCTGGTAAGACAGTTTAGCGCAAAGGTTCTTACCTGTGGGTTGAGCCTCCTGTGGGTTACTATACCTTTGGGGATCAAATGTTAGGGTTGCCTAACACAATCAAAAACACAGAGATTTACATTATGATTCATATCAATAGCAAAATTACAGTTATAAAGTAGCAATGACACTAGTTTTAAGGTTGGCAGACACCACAACATAAGGAACTGTATAGGGGTGCAGCGTTAGAAAAGTTGAGAGCCACTGGCTTAGCTGAATCACCAAGTCCCGGGGTCAGTGAGAAACCCTACCTCAAAACCTGAGTGGAGTGTGATTGAGGAAGCTATCTAACAGCGACTTCTGCTCTCCATATCTACTCACACGCACGTGTGCACGCATACTTGTATACACACAAGCACATACAGACACACACTCATATGTGCATGCAAAAGTATAACCTCCGAAGAGACAACAACTTAAAAAAAAATAAAACATGCCAACAGATTTGCTGATTTGGGGTGATATATGCCAGAAACATGGTAACCCATACGTTTAATCTGTGCCTCTTGGGATCTGATGTTTTTCTTTTCAATAGAGACAACACGCTACTACAGGAAAATTAAATAAGCTTAGGAACACACTGGACAGCTTCAGCCCTGATAACTTGCTAACACATCCACTGCAAGTTTTTTTCTCTCCTTTAATTTTCCCCCATCCATAAAATAAGAATAACAATTTTTGCCTTCCTGACACAGCCTTTTAGGAGATTGATGAAGAATTTGCAACATAAATGCTTAAAGCAGAGACAAATGGTAGTCGGAACAAAAATCTGGCAGAATTCCCAGTGCTCTCTGAGGATAAACGCATTGCATACAGAAACGCTATCATCTGTGCTGTGAAGAATACCACCACATGGGAAAAGATGCTTGTGCTGTTCTGCTCCACCCACCTCGTCCGCCCCTCCCACCGCCATCTAGGTCACTGGGAGGCTTGAACAGCTCCACCTATCATCACTAGCTGATAATGCTTCAAGCTGCAACTTTTCCCGGCTTGCAGGTTTTCCAGAAGAAAAAAAAAAAAGCAAGTATTCCCCCTAAAAATAGGAGCGATATGGAAACAAGTGGATCCCTCTTCTGCTGAAACGTGAACGCTGGAAGGAGAGAAATGCATGGTGCTTATTGGAGTAGCCACCAGGCATCATGGAAACTAAACAACATGTCCAGCTTGATCTTGTTTAGTGGTTTCCTTCACAGCCCATGCTTCGAGAGGTCTCCAGGGTCTGTGTATGATTAGAAAGTGAGGGCAGAGCGCTTGGAAAGTCCAGGAAGGCAGGGCTGAGACCTCACATCACCACCGACACTGATTCTGACATTCCATAAACATTAACATTACGCATGCAGTGTTCTCAGACCGGTTGTTCCATTTGTACTTTCGTGCTAAGGTAATAACCCTGACGAGTGCATGCCTTGCAGAGAATAGAGCAAGCAAGAACTACAGAGAGCAATGGAAAAATAAAGGCTTTAACCAAGAAGGGAGTGTCAACATCTCCGAGGGCAAGTCTGGTCATTGGAGGGTTAGGGGCTGTGGCAATCTATACATTTCAGAAGGAAAAACTTGTTATGGGGCTGGAATGCTGCTCTTCCATGCTGTGGAGCATGTGCTAGGCCAGCCTTAGCAGTGCTGGTAAGGCATGTCTATCATGCCTTAGCAGTGCTGGTAAGGCATGACAGCGCTCACTGCTCTGCCCCAGTCCTGGCCCTGGTCCTGGCCCTGGTCCTGGCCCCAGAATACAGATCCAGACCCAGCCCTGGCTCCTGCCCTGGCTCTAGCCCCGGCCCGGCCCCACGGCCCGGCACCAGCCCCAGCTCCAGTCCCCTGTGCCCCTGTCTCCACTCTGTCCTCACTCCTACTTTCACCCGGAACTGCCCTTCTCACTGTTTCCAGATCCTTCTGTTTTCCTGCTCATTACTCTTCTAGCAATTTAAACAGTAGGTTCTGGAAAGTGTTTCCTTGTTTACCCTCTGAACAGGGCTGCAGCGCAAACTCAGCATCTCTTTGTGGAGGGCTTGTCATTCTTGTCATTCTGTGACCTTTTCAGACAGTCTCTCTGCCAGATGACCTGCATACTCTAAGAGCCAGAGCTGTTCTTCCTAATGTATTCCCAGGCACCTCCTCCATGGTAAGTGCCCCAGAGCTAACTGCTGATCACAGAATACTCGCTCGGTATACGATATTGCAGTTTGTGTTTGAGTCCTCCCTTGATTCAAGACATTGCTCTTCTCTGTAAAATATGGCACAAAGATGTTCTACACTCGTGGTGGGTATGACTGGAAAATAGTATATGCAATATATATTGCTTATTCATGGCGACCAATACAGTATATGGAAAATTATAGTTGTGTCAATAGTAATATTGTTAGAGATAGCTAAAATTCTCATGTCAATATATTTATCTGTTTTAAAAGCAGTATTCATATAAATCCTAAGTTGATAAGGTCATATAAATATATTGACCTGATTAAAATTGCTCTCAAATGAATTTCATTCATTAGGTTTGGTATCTCATCATAAAACTCCATATTCTGGTTTCACTCAGCTACAACAAACTAAAAGGTGTCTTGTTTAAATAAATAAAAAAAAAACAACTATGTGATATATAGAGTTAATGTAGGGGATCAGAAAAAATTAGAATCATTGGTTGGGAGGAGAAACAAAATAATAACAAACAAAGCTTTTTTTTTTTTTTTCTGGGATATTGAGTTGCTTTGTCGATGGCTCACAGTAGCAGAAATCACCAAAATCCTTTTCAAAATTTAAAGAGACCATCTTTTATGTCGTGATAAAAGTGGCACTATCTTAGCTACTGAGTACCAGTTTCCTCCAAGACTGAAATTGCACTCTGCTGGTAAGCTCTTTAAGCAGGAAGGGAAACAACTCAAAACAGTGTTAGGAAGTCCCTGAAACTGACCAGATTCACCAGGCCCCTCCTCCCTGCCAGAGTAAGCAATAGAAGCTGAGAAGCCAAAAAGCAAAAAGTCTTGGAGATCAGATCTCCGACCAGGAGAAACAGAAAGCACCTGAGCTGCCTAGAAGAAGATGAAAGCAGAGTTTCTGGGAAGGGACAGTCTCCAACCTGCTGAGCACCCTGCAAGCTGTTCGGTGGGCTCCAGTTTGCCCAGGTTTTATGGTAGGGTGGGTCTTGGTAAAGCAGCTGTCACTGAGTCTGCTTCTAGAAGTGAATACTCATCCATACTCTGCTAAGTAACCTCAATTAAACCCATCAGTTCACCAAGTTGTACATTGGTGGTATCTGGACTCTGGTATATTCTAGAGAGCAGAGGCGGTGGTGGAGGAGAGAGAGGGAGGGAGGGAGGGGGGGGGGAGGGAGGGAGGGAGGGAGGCACCTCCCCAGGAAAAGTCTTGTCATACAACATCCTAGAATTTAAATTTAGAGATGATGGAAGTGTGTAACAAAGACAGCAATTCGAAAGGACAGCCTCAAGCAAGGTCATTGTGGCAGTCTCGGGCACTTTCTGCAAGCTATAGCAATTATCACCTGACTTTGAATCTTCTCCTCCACTGGTGTTCAAGAGAAATATTCTTTTCAAGAATAAGTTTTCTGATAAGTTGTTTAAAATGTATAACGGGCCTTGTAGTTGGAAATTACTTTGGGAAATTTTGTTTAAATATAACCATGTATCTGTTCTCTTATTGTTGTGTTTTTGTTCATGAAAAGGGCCCCCTCCTTTGTCTTATGCATTGTAAGCTTTATTAACCATGAAGCCTGAAAGCGTACCAAGTCTGTAAGCATATCTTACATAATTACTAACAGTGCTGATCCTGCTTAGTGGCAGCAACAGAAACACAATTCTTCCTAATACTCATGTTTTTAATATTTTTTCTACTATAGTGGTTCGTAGCTATTGTCCCAAAGAATATAGTATAAACTATAAATATATACAATGATTGTCTTCTCATTTATATAGATGTTCTTCACAAAAGAGATTATGTTGCCTTGGCCTGTGAGCTCCACAAAGCCAAATACTGGTTAGCTTTTTATCACCGTAATAAAATCCTTGAGAAAGGAAACAAGTTAAAAGGAGAAAGCTCTTAGTTTCTATGGTATCTGTCTGTCTTTAATGGTTCCCTTGCTTCTGGGCCATAGTGGGGAAGAAGGTCCTGGCAGGGATTCTGTGGTGGAGAGCAGCTGTGTGTTTCATAGCAGCTAGAAAGTGGTCAGATATGGAATATATTCTTCCAAGATATGCCATCAGGTGACTCACTCACTGCCACTAGGCCACACAGCCTAATATCTCATTCAGACCTCAATACCATAGTCAATATATTAATCCACTGATGAGTCTAGTGTTCCCATGAGCCACCCAATGCCTTCAACATGTGAGCCTTGGCAGGAGAGGCTTTATATCAAGCCAAAATAGGCTACATTTGCCTTAGTCCCATCTGAATTCCTTACTTCTGGCTTACAAGTGATCAATGCACATGCCTGGAATTGATCTGAAGTGAGTTAAGTTTATCTGATGTTCAACCTGACTCTTCAACTTTCGAAAGGGCAACTGCAAGTTTCCCTAAGGCTGTTTTTCATGGGCAAAACAGAATAATATCATTTGCTCTGACACATCTCAGTGACTATGAAGATAAGATGGCATGTAAAATAATTAAGTGGGGTGTGAGTCATGTTGGGGGCTATCTTTGTCTTTATCTTTTCATATATCAAGAATAGGGGCCCCATGTTTCTGAAGGATCAGAGTAAGGAAAGTGAATGTTCCTGGCAGCAAGATTCACACTGCAACAGTAGCTGAGAGCTTATATGTTGTGATAACAACCATGAAGCAGAGAGAGAGAGTGCATGCTAAGTGGGAATGGCATGGGCTTCTGAAACCTCAAAGACCATTCCCCAGTGAAAACCTCCTCCAGCAAAGCCACACCTCCTAATCCTTCCCAAATAGTTCCACCAGCTGGGGCCCAGTATTCAAACATATGAGTCTATGACAGCCATTCCCATTCAAACAACCATATAACACTTACCTTAACTTTATATAGAATCATTCTAGGAGACTTATTTCACACACTTTCAGCTTCCTAAAGGAACAAAACAAAACAAAGCAAAATAAAACAAAAAAAAAATAAAACAACAACAACAAAAAATGTCAGCAGCAAAAATATCTAAAGAATAAGATAGATCCTTGAACTAGGAAGTTCAAATCTTAGCTCTTCTGGTGAATTGTGGGGTATCCTTGGGCAGGCTAGGCTTTCAAAACCTCTGGTTTTACCTATAAGGTAAGAATAATAATTCCTCAGTTTATTGAAAACAACAAATGGAATAATATGTTTAAAACATGTATGTAATAGATCAGCCTCTATACCTGACCAATTATAAATGCGCAATAAATATTCCCCATCATCATTATCAACATGAGGAATAATGGCCAATTGGAGAGATGCTTTGACATTAGCCATATTTAAACCATAAACTTAGTTTAAATTTTCCACATTTCCTTAACTGGAGGAAGGAAAAGCAATGTGTAGCAAGAAAGTGTGAAGGAGTTGCCATCTTGGTCTATTCCACAGAATCTGCCTGCTAGTCCAATCTTTAGGATACAAGAATAGAATGGAGCCCATCAGATATTTGCCTATGTCCTAGAACTCTCTTCTAGAATGACTCAGAAGTGCACAAACAACATTAGTCAAAAATAAAGACACTATCTAAACAAATCAATTCGCATATATATATATATATATATATATATGAAACAGCCAATCCAAAACATTGCTAAAAATATTTATATTTTTCAATAATGTATTTTTCCAATGATAAAACGGTCACAAAAGGTAACTAATACCTCATAAAACTGAAGTGGCAATACCAACAGAAAAGAAAATCATTTTTAATGATAAGGGACCTTTTTCATTGCTTACAACTTCCCAAGAATAGTGTTTCAGGGCTCACACCTCCTCCTCACAATATTCTTTTTTTTTTAGATAAGTTTTTTTATTAGATATTTTCTTTATATACATTTCAAATGCTATCTCAAAAGTTGCCTATACCCTCACTCCACCCTGCTCCCCTACTCACCCACTCTCACTTCTTGGCCCTGGCATTCTCCTGTACTTGGGAATATAAAGTTTGCAATACCAAGGGGCCTCTCTTCCCAGTGATGGCCAACTAGGCCATCTTCTGATACATATGCAGCTAGAGATACGAGCTCTAGGGGTACTGGTTAGTACATATTGTTGTTCCTCCTATAGGGTTGCAGACCCCTTCAGCTCCTTGGGTGCTTTCTCTAGCTTCTCCATTGGGAGCCCTGTGTTCCATCTTATAGATGACTGTGAGCATCCACTTCTGTATTTGCCAGGCATCTTTCCATGGCCTCTAAATTCTAATGCTCTGGTGTCTGCTCAGTCATTCAACCTCCCTGTCTACTCGTGCTGACAGCCTGACTGCCTGAATGGGTGAGAAATGATGCAGTAACTCCTTTTTGATATTTACCCTCATATTCATGATGGGGAGATAAAGGGAAATATGTTTAAGTGGGGATGTTAGGGATAAAATCCAACACTTTCATAGGGATTAGGGACTTGTTTATATACAAAGTAAGAAAACTAATGGTCTATACAAGGAGAAATTTCAACTCAAAAAAAAAAAAGTTTTGGTCTGAAAACAGAAGGTATATATTTGTTTATACAGGTGAAAATTCAGAGTTGTGTATTGTTATTGGCAAGCGGCTAGCATGTGATTAACTCTTGACCATTCGTGCTATATAATATTTGGCTGGAAATTTTCAAAGCCATTTATTGCTCTTGGTGTTGTGTTTTTTCCAATGCCGTTTCCTATTGATTCAGCACATTGGGACACCACCACCAGATATGAGTTTCCACTTTGCTGATGGGATAGCATCCAAGAGCCACATTATATTGGAGACAATAAGCACTTTGCTTTTGGAAGGAACCATTTGTGTGGGAAAGTAGAAAACAACTCTGTCTCACAGATTTCTAGTCAGTTCTGGGATTGAGTTGCCCCTCTCTACCCAGCCCTGCAGTTTAGGCTCTTAGCTGCTGATTATACCACCTGAGAAGTCCAGCTTCCTACCCTGGTATTGGATGAACCAATATTACCTACTTTGCTTCACTACAAAATCACCTGGAGAGTTCCTATATCTTTAAAAACACATTTGTAAAAGAAAGACCAGACAACCATAAACGTCAGAAATAGATTATCAGAGATGAGCACAATAGGTACATACCATATTCAGAAAGCTCTTCTGTCCAATATTTGGGCCTGGCAGGTTAATAATTACAGGTCAAAGGAACTACATAAGATCTCAAAGTAAAAGAATACACATACACACACAAAACCATCACACAGAGCACACAAATACAGGAAGTTGTTTTGTTAGGCCAGTAAGTCTTCAGATATTTGGGTTTGCCATAGGAATGTTTTTTTCTGACTGCCAGAGAGTGAACAGCTGGTGTGAACTCATTCCCAGCTTGCTGCTTTCACAGGTATATAGACATGGCACAACCGATTCATTTTACTTCACTTTTTACAAAACCAGGTAATGGCGCTGAGTGGACAAATTAATCATACCATTGGGAAATGGCACAGGACCATATCAATCATTTAGAAGCTTCCAGATGACAAAGCCAACCTAATGACTCAGCCCAGTTGACAACTAGCAAATGAAAGGCTTGCCAAAATCAAGAGCTTGAAACATCAGAATCCAAAGTAAATCTCTGAGAAAGTTCCAAATGCAATTCCATCCATTACCAGCCACACCTGCCTGCAGGGTTGTGCTCTTGCTGTTGCCAAGAGCACAAGGCAAAGCAAGGAAGGGCGGATTACAGTGAACATATTCCTGGAATGAGGTGGAGTAGCTGATGTTTTCCAGGGCAAGTTTATCAGTAGTTAGGGCACACAGTTCTGCAGTAGTTAACACCCCACTTCAACTCATTAAGAACTCACATTGTCACGTGTACCCAACAATTAAGTATGAAATCTCCACTCAACAAACTATTAAAGAGGGGCTGTGTGTTGGTACACCACAAAGTCCTGGAATTACAAAAGTGTATTAGCATCAAGTAAGGGCATTTAACTTTGTGCACCACAATTATATACAAGTCAAATGATTTTTGGAAGCCAAAGCTGTAGAATTTCTTTTTCCAAAAGTGTGAAGTATATTACAGAAACTGCCTCTTGAAAGGAGTACTATGAGCTAAGTCTTCAAAGGTGACCAGAACTATGCCTATTATTGTGCCTGCACAAAAAAATAAACTTAAATTCTGGTAGAAGACACATAGGGCAGGAGAGAGCCAGCCATGACTAGAGAAATGAAACAGGTAAGATAACCAGGTGAAGGCTGGATTAACCTTCCACTTGAACCAAGCCATCAAATTTTCTTATAGTGTTATGGAGAGCTAGGATTCCTTCTAGAAAGACTGGTAGGGATGTCAGGAGAATATACATGATAAAATTTGGAAAGATCTAAAGAATCATTTTAGACCTACACGGTGTCTTCTAGATCATTTTGGGAATAAACCAGAGATAGTTGGGGATCAAGTGTCCTTTGATGTGGGCAGTGACTATGGATACACTACTTTTGGTAGCAAAATAGGAAAAGAAATGTTGGGAAGCAAAACTAAGGAGAGGGTCCAACATCCATTCAAAGGGCTCTGCCCTGTCTGAGGAGAGTGGAATGTACCCATACAGAGGATGTACCAATACCCTGATCTCAGAATTAGATAATTTACAGAGGCAAAGAGAGCAAGACAGAATGAATTCATAAAAGGAAAGCCCTATAGTGCCACACACTTTGGCAAACAGACGAGAGAGATCAACAGTGATAAATGGAAACAAACTCCAAAGTCATAAACAAGAGTGAACACATCACCAAGCAGACCTTCAGTCCAACCAGGAAGGAGTCTTAGGGTCATCATATAGTAGCAGGGCTTAGAAAATTTCCTGTTCTCAGAATTCTATAATAAACTAAATATATAATATACTTTATTATTAATATATAATAAACTAAAACTATAATAATGGCAAGAAATCTTTTTAAGACAGAACCCTGATGAGTTGAGAGCTATGCAGCTCTAAGGTGAGAGGCTTCCCCTGTGTGGCCCATGCTGGGGGTCCAGGCACATCAGGAGCATCTTCCCTGAGTACTTGTCTGAGAAATACCTCTGCCTAGAGGGAGATGGCTCTCAGCCGGATCCAGACAGTGTTCTACATAGTAGAAATCTTATTTTAACCAAAAGAAATTGAGAAAAATCCCAAATTGAAAGAAATCATCAGTAAAAAGGAAGACAATATGATAGATACCAAAATAATTCAGAGAATTATTAGGATATTCTTTGAAACCCTACATTCCAAGAGTTAGGAGTGTAAAGGAAATGGATGGGGTTCTAGATATACAAGGTCTACCAAAATTAAGCAAAAGAGATAACTAACCATGAAGATAACTATCCCTTCTTCAGTCCAGACCTACTTCTCTCTTGTCATGTCTCTCAGCATCTCTCTCAGCATCCCACTCAAATCTCTCCCTTTATATCTCACCCTCTGAATCTCTCTTAAATCCCTCTCGGCATCTCTTCCTTCATCTCTTTATTCCCAGTTTCCGAGAATCCTCTCTTTCCCTGTCAGTGTCCCATCTCCTTTTTTTTTTTTTTCCCTCAGCTTATTGTCCATTGGCTTTTTTATTGACAGGTGATGCTTATAAGAGATTCTTTCTACATGATGGAATGTACCACCTCCAACTATAAGAAAATAAACCCTATCTTAATTTACTTCCTGACAGGTGTTTTGTCAAAGAATAAGAAATGTAACTAATGTAGAAATGGGCCTGAGAAGTGAGACTGTTGGTGGAGTTAGCCTGGCCAGTTGGTTCTTAGGCCTTTGGAAGTGAATGTGGCAGGGATGACCATGGGTAACTTGGGTAGCTCTGTGAAGTAGTTGTGCATTGAGCTAAGAAATTCTGACAGTGCTGTAAGCTTACTGAGCAATTCTGGTGGGAGTTTGGGAGACCACAAGGTTGAGAGCATTGGGAACAATGGAAGCCTCGCCCATGGAGCTTCTGAGAGGGACAGAGATTCTATCAAAAACCGAGCAAAAGACCATTTTTGGCATTCAGGCTCCATTATGGCAAAGAGCCTGGCTGCATTCTGTCCATGTCCTGAGAACATTCATGAGGCTGACTTTACAAGGACTGGATGAGGGCATTCAGCATAGGGAATTCCAGGCAGGGGAGCACTTGAGCTGTTGTTCTTCACCGCTCATATCCAGGTCTGCACGGAAAAGAACAAGTGACATAGAAATATGTTAAAGTGCATGGTTTGTTTAAAAGTAACTCACGTGATCTTAAAGTTGTAGCCAAGGTATATTGCAAAAGAGCCTCTAATTTTTAAAGGAAAACCTTCTGCTTCCTAGCAAAGGGAACAATAGCAAAGTTGCCTTGAGACTAAGATCTCCTGACAAAAATGCTCAAACTTGTCAAAATGCAAAGCCACTTGAAAAGGGACAGCCTAAACTATAAATGCTGCCAAGGGAGTTCCTTGCTTGAATGAAACTGTTGAGGGATGTGATGCTCCAGAGTTTCAGGACACAGACACTGTTTTAACTGTGGTCTATGGTGGTCAAACTCCACTGCGTGCTGCCAGAACTTGTTTTCTGAGCATGAAAGATTCAATTTTGTGAGGATTATGGAGTCCTGCACCAGAGTATCATAGTAACAAAGGTATGTGAACATTTGCTCTCCATTTGGTGGTATTTTTTGTTAAGGCTGTGGGAGGGGCCTTCATGTGGTCACAGGAAATGGACCTTGAAGTTTTATAGGCCTCCTCTACCTCTTGTTTGCTCTCTCTACTTCCTGATAGTAAATGTGATATGTCCAGCTGTTATACCTCATCCCAGTCAGATTAGCTCCCCATCAGAAAATAAAATGTATCATCAAGAATTGGAGAACGTGAGTACTTATAAATTGTTAGTAGGAGCAAATTAGTTTGTCTTCTATAGATACAAGTATGCTGCTGCAGTGAAAAGCTGAAATAGAACTGCTACGTGATCCTGATTTCAGATTGCACAAAACTGTACAAACCCACTGGTATCAAAGTCAGTACCACAGAGATACCAGCATAGCTATCCTCACCATGGCTCTGTTCATACACAGAGAAGTTAAAAATCATGTTAGGCGTCCATCAGTAAATAAACTGTAAAATGTGGTATATATAGACCATGGATTATAATTCAGCCATAAAGAAAATAATGCAATAGGGTTAAAAGATTTCTCAGAGTACTGGAAATGGTGCTTGCTACTTTGTCTGACAACCATCAATTCCCAGGTAGAATCCTTAAGAGAGAGAACTGACTCTTACATGATGTCCTATGACCTCTACATGTACAGACTCTTTGTGTGTATCTGTATCTATGTCTGTGTGTCTCTGTTTTATCTCTCCCTCTCTTTCCCTCCTCCCCCATATGCACATAAACACACACTAAACAAATTTAAAAGCTTGTACAAGGTGAGACCCTACCTCAAAACATGTAATTGTGTCATTTCTAAGAGAATGGATACAACTTGAAATCGTCATCTTAAGGGAAATAAACCAGACTCAAGGACAAATATCCTGCTTGCTCTCATATCCAGATTTTAAAGATATATCCACACGCAAGGGGGCCCGTTTAGGGGTAATGAGAGACACTGGAGTAGACAGTGGAACAAGGATCAGCGAAGAGGGTGACTGTGCTTTAAGTACACAGTACACACATGTGAGATGCCATGATGAAACCCACTATTTATGTGCAAAATGTTTATAGCTTTTTAATTTTAAAAATAGAAAATAATGACAACTTTTAAATTTCAACATTAAATTATTTATATGTTTAAAAGTCTTACATGGTGACCAAAAACTAAATAGCTATATATCAGTATAATTAATATATATATATATATATATATATATATATAAATGAAAATGCAAAAAAATAAAAAAAAATGAAAATGCAGATGTAGGCTAGAGAGATGGCTCAGCCATCAAAGGCTAAACTCACATCCAAAGTAGAAACAAAAATGTGACACGTATACACAAGATTATTTGGTCTTAAGAAAGAATGATATCCTGTTATCTGCAGGAAAAAAAATGGATGAACCTGAAGGATATTATGCCAAGTGAAAAAAATTCAAAGTCAGAAAGACTAATCTCCCATATTCTCCCTCATAGATGGATGCCCAAAAGTAGATCTGAATGTGGAATTATGATTACCAGAGCCTGGAAAGGTATGGGAAAGAACAAAACAGGTTGAATAATGGATATCAAAAATACAGAAGTAATGAATGCTACTTTTCTACAGTATGGCCTGTGGTTCACAATAAATGAGGAATGCTTTATGAACTAGAAGAAAGGATCTCATAGATTCCAAACACAGATTAGTCATAAGGATATTAGTGACCTTGACTTTATCAGTGTACGTATTAACTGACATGCCCTGCAATATAAATGTGCACAACTGTCACAATTCAAAGGCATTTTATATGGCATTTAAGTAGCTGGAAATCTAGTTAGATCATTGCACTTTGTGTTCATCTAATCAACACACTGTAACTTGGAAATACACACGATTAAAAGAGCTAACTTAAAACTCATCACTGCTTAAATCTAGCATCTCTGTCCAGTGTATCTCATCACACTGCCAATCAGAAAGTAAAATAAAATATTTTGTAGCGTTCAAATCATATTACATTATATTGTGCATGAAAGAGGATTAAAACACCCATTCCTGGTATTACACTTGTTTCTTGGTGAGTTTAATCCTGTAATTAATCAAACATAAAATAGGTAAAGAAAGCTCTCTTCTCCCTCAAGAGACAATAAGCTGTTAGCAGCTGCAGGCTGGCCCCTGGATAGCTTTCTCAGTGATGACAATAAGAGGACAAGCTAAGTGAAAGACAAGGGTCACGAAAGCTCAGAGACATCATGGGGAATAGAGCTTGGCTGACGATGTTTTCAGTTCAGCCTCTCAAGCATGGGTGAATTTGAGCAACTTGAATCTGAGAGTAAATGAAATCCATAAACAGACAAAACTCAAAAGACAAAAACAAGTAAAAGGTGATGGAGATGGAGAAATTGGGGTTATTCAGATAAATTGGATATGTTCTCATGAGTGTAATAGTATTCTGATATGTGATTTTTTAGAAATGCCCTCACAACAGCTGTAAAATAATGGAAAGTGCATTATCCTATTAATGGCATATTGGCCCAGTATTTATAAAGGTAATTAATGTTCATTGTATCTAGGTCATGAGAAATTGCAATGTGCAGAAATTAACATCCACAAGCTATCATTTCTTGACTGTGAATCTACGGCTTTTTAAAAGTGTTCAACACAGGAACAATCAATAAACAATCCAAATCCATGACCCCAAGCCAAGTTTGAATTGCTGAGTCCTGCTCACGTTATGGATACAGAGGTACAGAAGCATTTTGATGCTTAGGAACTACTCTCAGGAACAGAAATGACACCACTGTCTAGCCAGCATTTTACCATCCACACCTAGAAAACAACCTGATCCCAAAAATTACAAAAAGCAAGAATTACCCTTGATCAGTTTCACAGAGAATGACAGATCATGTCTCTACTGTAGTTTAAAACAATTTGAACTAACCAGTACCCCCAAAGCTTGTGTCTCTGTCTGCATATGTAGCAGAGGATGGCCTAGTCGGCCATCAGTGGGATGAGAGGTCCTTGGTCTTGCGAAGATTCTAGGCCCCAGTATAGGGGAATGCCAGGGCCAGGAAGTGGAAGAGGGTGGATTGAGGAGCAAGGGGTGAGGTTGGGGGGGGGGAGTGTAGGGGATTTTCAGAGAGGAAACTAGGAAAGGGGATAGCATTTGAAATGTAAATGAAGAAAACATCTAATGAAAAAGGAAAAAAATGGCAATGTCACTGAGCTGGATGCACGAGCTATCATTCAAATACAGAATTAGGGGGACCACATCAAGACTCCATAGCACTTGCCTGAATACAGTTGCAAGAAGCCATTTCATTTACTCCTGCCTTTCTGGTCCCACTCAGATGTAAATGAGTGATTCACATGGGATTTATCAGTCATCAGAATAGCTAGTTCCACTCTTCGTTCTGTGTAAGGTATCCTTTGTTCCCCACATGTCCTACCCATTGCCTAGGACTGTCACCTGGCATTAGCAGCCTGAAAGGAAGGTAGTGACAAGAGTAATCACTGACCTTTCATGCTTCCTGTGAGCCAAAAGCAATTTCAGTTTCCTTCGGGTATTAACTTACACTTCACAAAAGTCATGTGAGATACACTAATGACTGCATTACCATTTTATCAAGGAGCACAGGGATTAGCTATGGGCATGAAGGAAAATTTCTAAATGATTTAGCAACTGTTTTAAGTCTAATAGTTCTCGTTTAGCCACAACATAGAGTAGCATCTTGGAGAAATCACCTGTGAGGAAGTATATACAAAATATATATGGTAAGTACCTTCACTAGAATGAAGAGAACAAATAGTCTGAAAATTGGAGAATATGGGGAATTACCATGAGGACATATAAACCAGAACCCTATATGATGCCTTAGACGGTCTGTCCATCTATCTATCTATCTATCTATCTATCTATCTATCTATCTATCTATCTATCTATCATCTCTCCCTCTTTCTCTTCCTCCCTTCCTTTCTCTCCCTCTCTTCCTCACTCCTTCTCTCCCTTCCTAGAAGAATGTTCCATTACCTCTAGCTTTTTCCTAGCCCAATTCAGTAAAGGAATCCTAGAAGTGGGAAGACATAATTTTGCAACAAGACATGTTTTATACCTGTTTAAACATGAACTGAACAAGGACAACTACTGACATGCTAACATGGAATGGGGACAGTGCATGAGACCTCAACCATACACAAGAACAGCAGGTAACTAAAGAATGCTGAGAGCAGGAGAGATAGTCTCACCCTGGGAAGAGCATGCCAATGTTAAATGGTCAGCCCTGAAAACATGCATTCAAGTAACATTATACAGACTGAGCAGAGTGCATGCTTATATGTATGCATTTAAGTTAAATTATATGTGTGTGTGTGTGTGTGTGTGTGTGTGTGTGTGTGTGTGTGTATAAAACACTTAAGGAAAGAAAAGGCCATGAATTTGAAAGGGAACAAAGAAGACTCTATGGGAGGTTTGGAGGAAGAAGGGGGAAGGAGGGGATGATGTAATGATAGTATAACTACAAAACATAAAAGAAAACACATTATTTTATGAGACTGGACTAACCTTTAAAAGCCAAATACTTCTCAAGAGATATAAAATATACCAAATAGAAACATAAAGCATTTATAAATGAAAACATACAGTCAGTGAAATGATACAAAACAGAGAAGTTGCCTTGTCCAAAACTCCAAGGTTCCTGACCCATAGCAGATGCCCAATACTATGCATTTGTGAATGATTCTGTGGTTAATTGGATTTAGATTCAACAAGAAGCTAATTAAATACCCACACTTGAGTTAGTGCTTTATAGTATCTCCAGTTTGTGGACCCTCTTAATGTGTGACTCTCTGTCCATAATTCCAGTAAATTATAAATGCAAGCTGAGAAGACACTGCTTAGTTCAGAACTCATGAGAATGGTTTATTTACAGCGGTCCTCTCTATAGAATGGCTGGTAGTGGTTAGAATGTAACCTTTTCTAATGAAACTTAGAACCACTAACCTTTCTCTTGACAAATCAGTTTTATTTCCTAGTCAAGTATAGTATATCTCCTTAGTAGCATAAGGCCTATGTAATCCTTCTGAATTTAGGGATGTGTGTTTTTAATTCCTACCCTGACTTCAGGTGGCCCCAGTATTTAACAGCCTCATGCCAAATTTTCCCTACAAAAGACTCTATTTTATAATTCCAAACCAAAGACACACTTCTAAGTGATTTACCTAAGATCACATGTTTGCACAGTGTGGTACATAAATCCCCAGCCTTTTGAACCTCTTACATTATCACAGCTTTCTAAGAGAAAGTAATCACAGGGTTTTGTTATAAATGGTAAGAAAAGGGTATCCTACTAGCTCGGTTTCCAATTGAAAAATAAATTATAGGTACTTTGTTCTCTCTCCCTCCTCTCTCCCTCTATCTCCCTCTCTCCTTTCTCTTCCCTCTCTCCCTTCTCTCCCCCTCTCCCTCCTCTCTTCCTTCTCTCTCTCTCTCTCTCTCTCTCTCTCTCTCTCTCTCTCTCTCTCTCTCTCTCTCTCTCTCCGTCCCTCCCTCCCTCTCTTCCTACCTCCCTACCTCCCTCCTTTCTTCCCTCCTTTCCTCTTTCTCCTTTTCCTTCTCACCCTGTGACTTGATTCCAGGACAAAGATTCAAATTACTCCAGTTGCTTCTTGACTGCTGCAAAAAGGATGATTTGAAATACCTGTGTCTTAGTGTGCGAACTTTGAGGGAGTGGGGAGTTGGGAAAACTACTTTTCACATCCCCATTGATAGGCTGATAGGGAATTAAAAACAGAAAGAAAAACAAAACCCTAAATGGAGCTGTTTGACTTCTCAGTGCACAAAGCCAGGCTTCTTCTATGTTATCCTAAAGCATTAAAATCAAATTCCATGATGATTCCAAATACTGGGCAGCAGCATTATTAACACATAGATAGACAAACTCCTGCAGATACGTAGAGGTTCAAGTCCGGACCTTGCTCTGGTTACTCCTATAATTGAGATGAGACTGAGAATCAGCAGCTCTGCAAGTAAAAGTCTGCACTGTGTCTGTTGGCTGCCAATGCTCCTGGTTTTATCTCCCGCCTTAAATCTGTTCTACTCTTCCGGGCAAAGGCACAGCTGCAGGTTATCATGCACAGAATAATGCCAACTTCACCCTCCGTGAAATTCTGACAATATAAGAGCAGTTGAGGAAATGCTAGGTAGAAGTGAGAAATTGTAATTAATTAATGAGAAGCATCAGTAAGAATTTTCTGAGGGAACTTTGACCAAGACCACGATTTACAGAAGCAAAGATACATAAAGCTACGGTTGCTATAGCAACAAGCCAACGTTTACTTTCTAGGAAAGGATTTAATAGTTTAATAAGCTTGGAAATTACTATTAGACCGGGAAGTTAAAGGTTAAGGTTAAAAAAGATTAAAGGTTAATAATACTGAGGGCTTTAATGATGCTACACTCAGAAGTCTTTTTAAAACGGATTTGATACCCAAAACACCAGCCAATAAAATAAGGCTCAGTGCCATAAGGCGAGAATGGAGGCCATTGAGAAGGTATCCTTCAGAGCTCTGAGGTCCATCCCAAGGATAACCTGCACAAAGGGCATGGGAAGAACACCCTAAAACAGAGAAGGCAACACAGACATCCACAGGGCAGAACCCCCTTTGTTCTACTGCAAAGGTGACGCTCCTAAGACTTACAGCTGTCATAAATTTCCCAAACATTTTCAAAACCCAATAAACAGGAGCTGGCTCTGCTGTGGTGCTGCACTGTCTGGTGCACTGCAGGAAGCCGGCAAAGGAATTCAAGCACTACTCTCCGACAGTGAGAAGCCTTAACTGAAAACTTGGAAACTAAGCAAAGGGTAGGCATACACAGAAATGCGCAGCTGTGCATATCTTGTAATGACACTGTGGGATGATGCCATCAGGGGAAAGCATGCAGAAGACAGCATCTTTTCACTGCAGAAACTTAACTACTTAGTGTTTAATGCCGGGTATCTATTAGTCACTAACCACCTTTACTGGTGTTTGCATTACACAACAGTGAATGCATTAGGCAAATGCAATTTAGAAACAAAGCTTGCCCATACTCACAAGTCAAGTGGTGGGACAGGAAAATATAAGCAACTCTTTCTGACTGTAAGGTCATTATTATTCTTTCCATAATTCAACGTAATCTAAATCAACACACAAGTCATTTGAACATGGGTCAGTTGTGTATATCTTACACATTTGTTTCCTCAGTTTTCCATGGTATCAATATCTGATTACAACCAACCAACTTCAGGTTCCCAGTGGTCAGAATCAGTTAGTGACTCTCAGAAAGAAGGAATACAGTGGGCTCAGATGTGAGGAGACCATGAAGGAAATTACTCCGGTGATGTTGTGCTGACCAAAAGACAGCAGTGCAGGGAATAGTTTGGAAAGCATAGAGGGATGCTAGGACAGTGAGGTGGGAGTAGGTGGGTGGGTGAGGGAGCACCTTCATAGAGGCAGGGGGAGGGGGAGGAGATAGGGGGCTTCCAGAAGGGAAAATGGGAAGGGGACAACATTTAAAATATCGAATAAAATAACCAAATATATACATACACACATACATATATACATACATACATACATAAAATTTGGAACCACAGAGTCTTACAGTCCCTCTAGAATCAGGACATTATGTGAACTTAGAGATGAAGCTTTGTTCCTTTCTTTCATCTCCTACACTAACTTATCAATGCCTCTGCACTAATTGGAATTAATAAGTACAGTACTAATAGACCCAATATTCTATGCAAATGTCCTCACTGATTATGAAATACCAGTGCTTTGGAACTGTCCCCATGACACTCTCAGGCTCAGTCTGTTGTCTTTTAAAACTGGGGAAAGTGTCCTTATTTACTCTGAGAAATGATAATAGTTTCAATCTCTCCATGAAAATTCTAACCAGAGAGCAGGGCTGTTCTATTCCTCCATATGCATGCATATTTGGATGCACATAAAGAAACTGCCATGCTAATTCCATCCTGCACTTTCAATTATACTTCTTCCAATTTATTAAGAATGAGGACCTGCCAGCCTCCAGGAACATAAGCATGTGTAGTTAAGGTAATAGTCACAG